>NC_135239.1:86073397-86698397 GCF_051348905.1 Ranitomeya variabilis
ATCTCTCCGGTGGGAGTCTATATCTGGAGAGTAGATGAGAATATCATTCAGATAAACTACGACCAAGGTGGAAAGCTTATCCCGGAAGATGTCGTTTACAAAGTCTTGAAAAATGGCTGGGGCATTACACAGCCCAAAGGGCATCACCAGATATTTATAGTGCCCATCCATGGTGTTAAAAGCCGTCTTCCATTCGTCCCCCTCACGGATGCGAATCAGGTTGTAAGCACCCCACAGATCTAGTTTAGTAAATACCCTTGCTCCCCGTAGGCTATCAAAAAGCTCAGATATCAGGGGTAGTGGGTGCTTATTCTTAGCGGTGATGGCATTAAGACCCCTGTAGTCTATGCATTGACGCAGTTCTCCACTCTTCTTCTGTATGAAGAAGAACCCAGCCCCTGCAGGTGACACTGACTTCCTAATGAATCCTCTTGCCAGATTCTCTCGGATATACTGTGACATTGCCTCCGTCCCCGGGAGAGACAACGGATAGACTCGACCAGGGGAGGCTCAGCACCAGGCAAGAGGTCAATAGGACAGTCATAGGGGCGGTGAGGCGGAAGGGTCTACGCAGCCCTTTTGGAGAACACGTCCGCATAGGGCCAATATTGCTTGGGGAGAGAGGATAAATCTGCGGGTACCTCAGTTGTAACACCCTGAATGCTTTCCCTCTGACATCTACCCCCACAAGATTCACCCCATCCTAAAATTATGCCTGTGGACCACTCGATATTAGGAGAGTGATACCGTAGCCAAGGCATCCCCAACAGGATCTCATCAATTCCCTCAAGAATGACTAGCAGAGATATAATCTCCTGATGAGATGGTGACAAGGACAGAGTGAAAGGGATGGTCTGGTGTGTTATCTGTGAGGGCAGTGTCGACCCATTCACCACTCTTACAGTTACTGGTTGAGCTAGCATTACCAGGGGTATTGCGTGACGTTGGGCGAAGGCAGAAGACATAAAATTGCCCTCTGCCCCAGAATCCACGCAGAGCCCTACCGAGTGAGTGAATGAGACTATTGTAATTGTCCCCTTAAAGGACAATTTGGAGGCAAATGTTGCCATGTCCAGTGTACCTCCACCTACTACCACTAGACGCGAACGTCTTTTGGCAAGATGTCTTGACTGCTGGCAATCATGGCAGACCTTGAGTGCAGGAGTGGTCTGGGACTTAGATCCCACTCATGACACTTTCATGGCATCATGTGACTCAGGGACCTGGACCGGAGATTCTAAAGGTTTGGCGAAGGTGGGAGCCAGACAAAACCTCTTCTTACACTGGGCCCGCTCTAGCCTCCACTCGTGAAAGTGGAGGTCAATACGGGTAGACACAGCTATTAACTCCACCAGTGTGGCAGGAATCTCCCTTGAGGCCAGAGTGTCCTTCACGTGGTCAGCCAGCCCCCTCCAAAATATAGGGATAAGGGCTTTATCCGACCACTCCGACTCAGATGCTAGGGTGCGGAAGTGAACAGCAAAATGGCTGATCAAGGACGAGCCCTGAGTCAATGCCGACAGTTGTAGCGCTGTATCATGGGTGACTCAAGGCCCTAAGAAGACCTGTTTCAGAGTGCTAAGGAACAGCGGAGCACTCTGCACCACATGATCGCCACTCTCCCACAGCGGCGTAGCCCACTCCAACGCCCTGTCCGACAGGAGAGACACAATAAATCCCACCTTTGCCCGCTCTGTGGGGAAACGTGCGGCCAGGAGCTCAAGATGTATAGAGCTCTGGCTCACGAAACCCCTACAAGATTTACTATCACCAGAAAATTGTTCTGGCAGCGGGAGGCGAGATAGAGTCGGAACAGGGGTGGCCATGGACAAAGTTGCTGCAGCCACGCTAGCAGTCTGAACAGCAACTGCGGTAACATCCACAGCTGAGGTTGTGCGCTTAAGAGCCGCCAACCTACCCTCCAGCTGCTGGATGTACCGCAAGGATTGCTGTTTGTCCGCCATTTTCCAGCCAGACCCTGGCGCTAGTATTATGTTAGGGTTGGCGGAATGCACCGAGTATATATGTATAAATAGGTGCGTTCGCAACCCAGGGTCCACCGTGCAGGAGAGGAATCTGCTGCTGGCAAATGGCGGCGCTATATGGCGGTATAAGCGAACTCTGTTAACTCCACAGAATCGCTAGAAATAAGATGATGTGCCCTGTTAGTATCACAGGGGAGCACAGCTAACTGCTGAGCTGATGGCAGTCAGTGGTCAAGCACCCAGAAAAGCACACAAACACTCCTCACTGGAGGTGCCGGTATTCAAGGGGTTTATTTCAGCTGGGTCCCTAAATACATACATGCAAACTCCTCACCGGAGGTGCCGGTATTCTAGGGGCTTATTTCAGCTGGGTCCCTGAACACACACATACAGGCTCGACCACAAATAACAAGCTCATGACATGAGGTGATACTAGCGCATGGCTGTGCGGCCATGCAAACCCTTTATAGCTGCAGCAGCTTCAGGACCTTCCTAGGGAACCAATGGAAGTTGCTACAGTACGTGAGCAACTTCAGGACCTTCCTAGAGGACCAATGATAGCTGCTGCAGTACCTGAGCATGTGACCCCTGACCTCCAATGAGAGGTTTTACCTTGGGCATGCTCAGTGTGTGCAAAGAAGGACTTAGTCCCAGAAAAGCCTGCTCACCGCTGACCAGTGCAGACTACAACAGCAGAGCCTGGAAAGGCAGCAGTAACCCTTTGCACAGTATCAGACTGAGTGAGATGCTGGGACCGATGTCTCCTCTGAGCAGGCTCCACTGTGGCTGATTTGACATAGGAGAAACAAGAGTCAAAAAATAGCTGAACAAAAGAAATACCATAAAAATAGTTTATTGGAAATATAGAATCCACTAAAAGATCATCATATATAATGGTACAATAGTTGTAATTAGTGACTAAATACAAGGTGTGACTAATGTTCCAGGTTCACTGGGCGGAACATTCAATGACATATAATTGCGGTACTTTGTAACCTATAACCTCTATGCACATGCATATCAGTACTTGGTTCCGATATGCATTAGGTATATGTATTCCAGTGATGCACCATCACCTACTCAACAGCACATCGTGCCCCAATTTCCCACAATACTAAACATGTATATAATATTATAAGGGAATTAATTACCCATAGAAGTTCGTAATAGTCCGTCCAGGTCCTGGATATATGCCCCGACGCGCGTTTCGCGTTGGTGTGTGACCGCTTCCTCAGGGGGTGTGGCTAATAGGGGATCACCGTCCATCCTATATAGTGACTCGATCCGGTCATGTGACGTTTAAATTAGTGACCGGTGCGCTAACGTGAACCGCAGAGAGACGCCGTCACTAGCTTCCAAGCCTCCCTCCCAGTAAAAGGTCCCCATCACGTGAGTGGGTCGGCGCCACGCCCACACCACGCAACAGGGAACCGTCACTAAGAGACAGGCAAGGAACAGCGAACGGCGTATATCAGCGCATAAAGTGACAAGTGCTTTGTGCAAATGAAGAAATATCCATACAGAGGAATACTATATAAAGTGAAGTAAGTGTTAGGTGGTTACTGCGCAGAAATATATCATAGCATGCATAATCTTAATGCATCACAGCCCAATACCACTACCATACAACATCCAGATAATCCGGACATTGACGGGAGAGGGCCGCGCAGTAAAACCCTTAAGTGCAATGAAAAAATAATAACATTTCATACCATAAACATGATGCAATATATAGTATAATATCAACAACAAAAACGCAACACTAAAATATGCAAAAGACATGGACATACATATTCAACATGGGGGCATTAAATAGGAGGAATAGATTTACTGGAACACACTTAAATACATAATAATAATGGATAGTGCTCAGTGTCCATTTTGCAGAAATCCTCCCAAAGGAAATCCATTCCCATCCTTTGATGTTCTCCTCATCCTGAAACTTTATTTATCTTCTTCCATATTGCATTCTCCCTAATGCCTACTCCCATCATCGAAGGTAGTATGAACACGATCAGAAGCATAAGCGCACTAAAATTGGAACAGAGATACCAAATTAAAAACTGATAGGTATGCAACTGAGACAAACCAAATAAATAGATAGTTCCTGGGCAATTATTTAAAGAAAAGAAGAGAATCCATGTGTTTCATTTAGGCCTATTGGTGTAAGGGTGCCAAGCATGGTAATCCAGCGACATTCCCGTTGTGCCAGAATACGCCTGACATCACCACCTCTAATGCCACACTGAATGTGGTCAATCCCACGTGCCTTAAAGGATTTAGGGTTGCAATCATGAAATTGCCTATAGTGGCGAGGTATTGTCTTCAATTTTGATGGATCTATCGCCCCCTTGGCTGCTATTATGTCGCGTACATGCTCCCGTATTCGTGTACCCAATCGGCGAGATGTTAATCCGATATATATTTTGGGACACCCACATACGGCATAATACACAACTTGTGTGGTATTACACGTAATGTGGTGATTAATGGTGAAAGTCCTTCCACCATCCGCAGATTCAAACGTGGCTGCACGACTAATATTGGGGCATGAAATGCAACTACCGCATGGAGAGCAACCCCTAGATGGTCCTCCAGATCCAAAATTATATCCCACACTTTTGAGGATGTAATGACTGGAGACTAACAAATCCCTAAGATTTTTACTCCTCCTAGCCGTCATGGAGGGATATTCTTGAAGGCACTTTGAGAGTGAGGGATGTTGTGAATTTGGTTTTTGGGCTCCCCCGGTGGTTTCTGGTGGTACTGCACTTGTGTGCTTCATCTCCTCTGTTCACCTGTTTTCCATCTGGATGTGGGAGTTTTCTATTTAGCCTTGCTCCTCAGTCATTTCTATGCCGGCCAACAATGTTACCAGAAGCCTTTCTGTTGCATGTTCCTGCTCCTAGACAACTATCAGCTAAGTTGGACTTGTTGTCCTAAGTTTGTTTTGCATTTTTGTTCCAGTTCTCTGTGATTGAATATTTCTGAGGCTGGAAGCTCTTGTGAGCTGAAATTGCCACTCTGGTGTCATGAGTTGATATTAGAGTCTTAAAGTAATTTCAGGATGGTATTTTGAAAGGGTTTTCAGCTGACCGTGAAGTTCCCTTTTCTGTCTTCCTACTATCTAGTAAGCGGACCTCAATTTGCTAAACCTATCTTCATACTTCGTATGTCAATTTCCTCTAAAATCACCGCCAATATATGTGGGGGCTACTGTCTGCCTTTTGGGGAAAATTTCTCTAGAGGTAAGCCAGGTCTGTATTTTCCTCTGCTAGGGTCAGTCAGTTCTCCGGCTGGCGCTGGGCGTCTAGGGATAAAACGTAGGCACGCTACCCGGCCACTGTTAGTTGTGCGGTAGGTTTAGCTCATGGTCAGCTCGAGTTCCCATCTTCCAAGAGCTAGTCCTTTTGTATGCTTTATTACGTTCTCTTGCCATTGAGAACCATGACAGTTTGGCCGGCCAAGAGTTAAAATAATTGGCAGAAGAAAGGAGAGAAAAGAAGTCTGCAGAGATTTTTTTTTTTTTTTTTCCTGAGTTTGCTCATTAGTTGATTCACTAGCATCTCTGCTTACTGCAGCCTTCGTCTCTCTCTCCTTCTAATCCTTGAATGGTTCTGATTTCACCTGATTAATATGGATCCTCAGAGTTTAGCTACAGGTTTGAATAATCTCGCTATGAAGGTTCAAAGCTTACAGGATTTCGTTATTCATGCTCCTACATCTGAACCTAGAATTCCTTTACCTGAATTTTTCTCTGGGGATAGATCTCGCTTCCAGAATTTCAAACATAATTGTAAATTATTTTTGTCTCTGAGATCTCGCTCCGCTGGAGATCCTGCACAGCAGGTCAGGATTGTAATTTCCTTGCTCCGGGGCGACCCTCAGGATTGGGCATTTGCTTTGGCACCAGGGGATCCTGCGTTGCTCAATGTGGATGCGTTTTTCCTGGCTTTGGGGTTGCTTTATGAGGAACCTCATTTAGAAATTCAGGCTGAAAAAGCCTTAATGGCCCTGTCTCAAGGGCAAGATGAGGCTGAAATATACTGCCAAAAATTTCGTAAGTGGTCTGTGCTTACTCAGTGGAATGAGTGCGCCCTGGCGGCGAAATTCAGAGAGGGTCTCTCTGATGCCATTAAAGATGTTATGGTGGGGTTCCCTGTGCCTACAGGTCTGAATGAGTCCATGACAATGGCTATTCAGATTGATCGGCGTTTGCGGGAGCGCAAACCTGTGCACCATTTGGTGGTGTCTACTGAGAAGACGCCAGAGATTATGCAATGTGATAGAATTCTGTCCAGAAGCGAACAACAGAATTTTAGGCGAAAAAATGGGTTATGCTTCTATTGTGGTGATTCAACTCATGTTATATCAGCATGCTCTAAACGTACTAAGAAGGTTGATAAGTCTGTTTCAATTGGCACTTTACAGTCTAAGTTTATTCTATCTGTGACCCTGATTTGCTCTTTATCGTCTATTACCGCGGACGCCTATGTCGACTCTGGCGCCGCTTTGAGTCTTATGGATTAGTCCTTTGCCAAACGCTGTGGGTTTGATTTAGAGCCTCTGGAAGTTCCTATACCTCTGAAGGGTATTGACTCCACGCCATTGGCTAGTAACAAACCACAATACTAGACACAAGTAACTATGCGTATTAATCCGGATCACCAGGAGATTATTCGCTTCCTTGTGTTGTATAATCTACATGATGTGTTGGTGCTTGGATTGCCATGGCTGCAATCTCATAACCCAGTCCTCGACTGGAAAGCAATGTCTGTGTTAAGCTGGGGATGTCAGGGGACTCATGGGGACGTACCTTTGGTTTCCATTTCGTCATCTATTCCCTCTGAGATTCCGGAATTTTTATCTGATTATCGTGACGTTTTTGAGGAGCCTAAACTTGGTTCACTACCTCCGCACAGAGATTGCGATTGTACTATAGATCTGATTCCGGGCAGTAAGTTTCCAAAGGGTCGTTTATTTAATCTATCTGTGCCTGAACATGCTGCTATGCGGGAATACATTAAGGAGTCCTTGGAAAAGGGACATATTCGTCCTTCGTCATCTCCCTTAGGAGCCGGTTTTTTCTTTGTAGCTAAAAAAGATGGCTCTTTGAGGCCGTGTATTGATTATCGGCTTTTGAATAAAATCACGGTTAAATATCAGTATCCTTTGCCACTGCTTACTGATTTGTTTGCTCGAATAAAGGGGGCCAAGTGGTTCTCTAAGATTGATCTTCGTGGGGCGTATAATTTGGTGCGAATTAAGCAGGGGGATGAGTGGAAAACCGCATTTAATACGCCTGAGGGCCATTTTGAGTACTTAGTAATGCCTTTTGGTCTTTCAAATGCCCCTTCAGTCTTTCAGTCCTTTATGCATGACATTTTCCGTGATTATTTGGATAAATTTTTGATTGTGTATCTTGATGATATTTTGATTTTTTCGGATGACTGGGACTCTCATGTCCAACAGGTCAGGAGGGTTTTTCAGGTTTTGCGCTCTAATTCCTTGTGTGTAAAGGGTTCTAAGTGCGTTTTTGGGGTTCAAAAGATTTCGTTTTTGGGGTACATTTTTTCCCCCTCTTCCATTGAGATGGACCCTGTCAAGGTTCAGGCTATTTGTGATTGGACGCAACCCTCTTCTCTTAGGAGTCTTCAGAAGTTTTTGGGCTTTGCTAATTTTTATCGTCGATTTATAACTGGTTTTTCTGATGTTGCTAAACCGTTGACTGATTTGACTAAGAAGGGTGCTGATGTTGCTGACTGGTCCCCTGCTGCTGTGGAGGCCTTTCGGGAGCTTAAGCGCCGCTTTTCTTCCGCCCCTGTATTGCGTCAGCCTGATGTTACTCTTCCTTTTCAGGTTGAGGTTGACGCTTCAGAAATCGGAGCTGGGGCGGTTTTGTCGCAGAAAAGTTCCGACTGCTCCGTGATGAGACCTTGTGCGTTCTTTTCTCGTAAATTTTCGCCCGCTGAGCGAAATTATGATATTGGTAATCGGGAGCTCTTGGCTATGAAGTGGGCTTTTGAGGAGTGGCGTCATTGGCTTGAGGGGGCTAGACATCAGGTGGTGGTATTGAACGACCACAAGAATTTGATTTATCTTGAGTCTGCCAGGCGCCTGAATCCTAGACAGGCGCGCTGGTCGTTATTTTTCTCTCGGTTTAATTTTGTGGTTTCTTACCTACCAGGTTCTAAAAATGTGAAGGCGGATGCCCTTTCTAGGAGTTTTGAGCCTGATTCCCCTGGTAATTCTGAACCTACAGGTATCCTTAAGGATGGAGTGATATTATCTGCTGTTTCCCCAGACTTGCGACGGGTCTTGCAGGAGTTTCAGGCGAATAGACCTGATCGTTGCCCGCCTGGTAGAATGTTTGTTCCTGATGATTGGACCAGTAGAGTCATCTCGGAGGTCCATTCTTCTGCGTTAGCAGGTCATCCTGGAATCTTTGGTACCAGGGATTTGGTGGCTAGGTCCTTCTGGTGGCCTTCCCTGTCGCGAGATGTGCGAGGTTTTGTGCAGTCTTGTGATGTTTGTGCTCGGGCCAAGCCTTGTTGTTCTCGGGCTAGTGGATTGTTGTTATCCTTGCCTATTCCGAAGAGGCCTTGGACTCACATCTCCATGGATTTTATTTCTGATCTCCCTGTTTCTCAGAAGATGTCTGTCATCTGGGTGGTGTGTGACCGTTTCTCTAAGATGGTCCATTTGGTTCCCTTGCCCAAATTGCCTTCCTCATCCGAGCTGGTTCCTCTGTTTTTTCAAAATGTGGTGCGCTTGCATGGTATTCCGGAGAATATCGTTTCTGACAGGGGAACCCAATTCGTGTCTAGATTTTGGCGAGCGTTCTGTGCTAGGATGGGCATTGATTTGTCTTTTTCGTCTGCTTTCCATCCTCAGACTAATGGCCAGACCGAGCGAACTAATCAGACCTTGGAGACTTATTTGAGGTGTTTTGTGTCTGCGGATCAGGATGATTGGGTTGCCTTTTTGCCCTTGGCGGAGTTTGCCCTCAATAATCGGGCTAGTTCTGCCACCTTGGTTTCTCCTTTCTTCTGTAATTCGGGGTTTCATCCTCGTTTCTCTTCCGGTCAGGTGGAGTCTTCGGATTGTCCTGGAGTGGATGCTGTGGTGGAGAGGTTGCATCAGATTTGGGGGCATGTGGTGGACAATTTGAAGTTGTCCCAGGAGAAGACTCAGCATTTTGCCAACCGCCGTCGTCGTGTTGGTCCTCGTCTTTGTGTTGGGGACTTGGTGTGGTTATCTTCTTGTTTTGTCCCTATGAAGGTTTCTTCTCCTAAGTTTAAGCCTCGGTTCATCGGCCCGTACAAGATATTGGAGATTCTTAACCCTGTGTCCTTTCGTTTGGACCTCCCTGCATCTTTTTCTATTCATAATGTCTTCCATCGGTCATTGTTGCGCAGGTATGAGGTACCGGTTGTGCCTTCCGTGGAGCCTCCTGCTCCGGTGTTGGTTGAGGGTGAGTTGGAGTACGTTGTCGAGAAGATCTTGGACTCCCGTGTTTCCAGACGGAGACTTCAGTATCTGGTCAAGTGGAAGGGCTACGGTCAGGAGGATAACTCTTGGGTGACAGCCTCTGATGTTCATGCCTCCGATTTGGTCCGTGCCTTTCATAGGGCTCATCCTGATCGCCCTGGTGGTTCTGGTGAGGGTTCGGTGCCCCCTCCTTGAGGGGGGGGTACTGTTGTGAATTTGGTTTCTGGGCTCCCCCGGTGGTTTCTGGTGGTACTGCACTTGTGTGCTTCATCTCCTCTGTTCACCTGTTTTCCATCTGGATGTGGGAGTTTTCTATTTAGCCTTGCTCCTCAGTCATTTCTATGCCGGCCAACAATGTTACCAGAAGCCTTTCTGTTGCATGTTCCTGCTCCTAGACAACTATCAGCTAAGTTGGACTTGTTGTCCTAAGTTTGTTTTGCATTTTTGTTCCAGTTCTCTGTGATTGAATATTTCTGAGGCTGGAAGCTCTTGTGAGCTGAAATTGCCACTCTGGTGTCATGAGTTGATATTAGAGTCTTAAAGTAATTTCAGGATGGTATTTTGAAAGGGTTTTCAGCTGACCGTGAAGTTCCCTTTTCTGTCTTCCTACTATCTAGTAAGCGGACCTCAATTTGCTAAACCTATCTTCATACTTCGTATGTCAATTTCCTCTAAAATCACCGCCAATATATGTGGGGGCTACTGTCTGCCTTTTGGGGAAAATTTCTCTAGAGGTAAGCCAGGTCTGTATTTTCCTCTGCTAGGGTCAGTCAGTTCTCCGGCTGGCGCTGGGCGTCTAGGGATAAAACGTAGGCACGCTACCCGGCCACTGTTAGTTGTGCGGTAGGTTTAGCTCATGGTCAGCTCGAGTTCCCATCTTCCAAGAGCTAGTCCTTTTGTATGCTTTATTACGTTCTCTTGCCATTGAGAACCATGACAGAGGGATCACTCCTGAGGATGCCCCAATGCTTCTGAAGGCAATTCCTCATTGTGCTCCACTCACCATTAAAGGTGGAGATAAAACGTACCGTGTCCTGTTGTTTGAATATTTTCTTGTTGTAGTTATTCCTAGAGCACAATAATTCACCACGTGGTGTGAATTTGGCTCTCAGGTAACCTTTTCTAATATTTCTGTTACTGTATCCCCTATTTTGGAATCTAGCCTTGAGATCCGCCGCTTGAATTTCAAATTTAGTATCAGAGGAACAGATCCGCTTCATCCTAAGATGCTGACCAACTGGGATGGCTGAGATGGTACTAAAAGTACCACTGTGGCTGATGTAGAATGGGAGACTGCAGCAGACATGGCTCAAGATTCCCCCTGTGCAGCGGCAGGAACTCGACTCCCAACACCCTGTACCAGTCTTAGCAAAACAACTCCAAAACATCTTTGAACCTGCGCTACATTTGGTACTGTGTTCTATTTTTTGTAGGCCTCATTCCATTTTTGGTAAGCAGAGTGATGAGCTTTGCCAAAAGCCCTATCTTGGTCTCATCTGTCTACAGGACACAGAAGGATTTTGCTTACTTTCGTACATTTTGGCAAACTGCAGTCTAGCTTTTTTATTTGTCTGTGTCAGCAGTGGGGTCATCCTGGGTCTCTTTCTAAAGTGTCTCAGTTCATTCAAATGTCAACAGGTAGGTCACACTGACACTGATGCACCCTGAGCCTGCAGGACAGCTTGAATTTCTTTTGCATTTGATTGGGGCTGCTTATCCACCATCTGGACTATCCTGTTTAGCAGCCTTTCCTCAATTTTTTCTCTGCCTTTCATGTCCAGGGAGCTTAGCTACAATGCAATGAGTTGTAAACTTCTTGACTATGTTGCGCACTGTGGTCAACGGAATATCAAGATCTCTGGAGATAGATTTGTAACCTTGAGATTGTTGATATTTTTCAGCTATTTTGGTTCTCAAGATCTCAGACAGTTCTCTTCTCTTTCTGTCCTCTGTTGTGAACTCTGTTTTCAGGCTCCCTCTTGTGGTCACTGGTGGTATGGTGTGACTTTTGCTTTGGGCTCCCCCTGGTGGCTTTGTTTGTTATCCTGCTGGTCTCTGGCTATCAGCTGGTTCGTTATCCTCTGGGAGGTTCCTATATAGCTCTGTTTTACTTCCACTTGTTGCCGGCTGTCGATGTAATCAGTGCTACTCAGATTCCTTCTGACTACCTCGCTCCCAGTCCATCCAGGACAAGCTAAGTTTTGTTTGCTCATTTTTTGATCAGCAGTGTTTATCATGCTTTCTTGTCCAGCTTGCTAAAATGTGATTCCCTCGCTTGCTGGATGCTCTAGTGGACTGAGTTTCTCCCCACACACCATTAGTTGGTGCGTGGGTTCTTGAAATCTCAGGATGGATATTTTGTAAGGGTTTTTTATTGATCGCATAGACCCCTGCTCTATTTTCTGCTTTCTAGTACTAGTGGGCCTCTTTTACTGAATCTGATTTCATCCCTACGTATGTGCCTTCTTCTTACTTCACCATTAATATTTGTTGGGGGCTTCTATATCTTTGGGGATTATTTCTCTGGAGGCAAGTGAGGTCTTTCGTTCTCTTTAGGGGTAGCTAGTTCCTCAGGCTGGCTCGAGACTTCTAGGAATTTTTTTAGGCATGTTCGCTGGCTACCTCTAGTTGTGTTGGATAGGTTCAGATTTGCGATCAGTCCAGTTACCATCTCCCTAGAGATTGTCCTTAGTTTATTCACTTGCTGGTCTATTCGTGATCCTCAGCCACTAAGGATCATAACAGTACAGCCGGCCCTTAAAGTGTTAATTGCATGGCAGAAGCAGGAGAAAAGAAGCCTTGAGAATTTTTTTTTTTTTTGTTGCCGTGTGTCTAGCTGCTGTGGCTAGCTTCTCTCCTCCTCTTAATCTTGGTGTGGCTCTGAGTTCAGCTGCTGACATGGATGTCCAGAGCTTGGCTTCCAGTCTGGATCATATTGCTGCTAGGGTTCAAAGTATTCAGGATTTTGTTGTTCACAGTCCTATGTCAGAGCCTAGAATACCTATTCCGGAGTTGTTTTCTGGAGATAGATCTAGGTTCCTGAATTTTAGGAACAATTGTAAGTTGTTTCTTTCTTTGAAACCTCGTTCCTCTGGTGATGCCGTTCAGCAAGTTAAGATTATCATTTCCTTTTTGCGTGGTGACCCTCAAGATTGGGCCTTCGCATTGGCGCCAGGGGATCCTGCATTGCTTAGTGTAGATGCGTTTTTTCTAGCCCTTGGATTGCTCTATGAGGAACCTAATCTTGAGAACCAGGCTGAAAAAACGTTATTGGCCCTCTCGCAGGGGCAAGATGAAGCAGAGGTGTACTGCCAGAAATTTCGGAAATGGTCGGTGCTTACTCAGTGGAATGAGTGTGCCCTGGCTGCAAATTTCAGAGAAGGTCTTTCTGAAGCCATTAAGAATGTCATGGTGGGGTTCCCTATGCCTGCAGATCTGAATGAGTCAATGACTCTGGCCATTCAGATTGATCGGCGTTTGCGGGAGCGCAAACCTGTGCACCATTTGGCGGTGTCTTCTGAACAGACACCTGAATCTATGCAATGTGACAGAATTCTGACCAGAAGTGAACGGCAAAATTATAGACGGCTGTTATGGTTCTCAATGGCAAGAGAACATAGCCCAGCAAACATAAGAACTAGCTCTTGGAAGGATGGAAACTAAACTGACCATGAACTAAACCTGCCGCACAACTAACAGTAGCCGGGTAGCGTAGCCTGCGTTTTATCCCTAGACGCCCAGCGCCGGCCGGAGGACTAACTAATCCTAGCAGAGGAAAATATAGTCCTGGCTCACCTCTAGAGAAATTTCCCCGAAAGGCAGACAGAGGCCCCCACAAATATTGGCGGTGATTTTAGATGAAATGACAAACGTAGTATGAAAATAGGTTTAGCAAAATTGAGGTCCGCTTACTAGATAGCAGGAAGACAGAAAGGGCACTTTCATGGTCAGCTGAAAACCCTATCAAAACACCATCCTGAAATTACTTTAAGACTCTAGTATTAACTCATAACATCAGAGTGGCAATTTCAGATCACAAGAGCTTTCCAGACACAGAAACGAAACTACAGCTGTGAACTGGAACAAAATGCAAAAACAAACAAGGACTAAAGTCCAACTTAGCTGGGAGTTGTCTAGCAGCAGGAACATGCACAGAAAGGCTTCTGATTACAATGTTGACCGGCATGGAAGTGACAGAGGAGCAAGGCTAAATAGCGACTCCCACATCCTGATGGAAACAGGTGAACAGAGAGGATGATGCACACCAGTTCAATTCCACCAGTGGCCACAGGGGGAGCCCAAAATCCAATTTCACAACAGTACCCCCCCCTCAAGGAGGGGGCACCGAACCCTCACCAGAACCACCAGGGCGATCAGGATGAGCCCTATGAAAGGCACGGACCAAATCGGAGGCATGAACATCAGAGGCAGTCACCCAAGAATTATCCTCCTGACCGTATCCCTTCCATTTGACCAGATACTGGAGTTTCCGTCTGGAAACACGGGAGTCCAAGATTTTTTCCACAACGTACTCCAACTCGCCCTCAACCAACACCGGAGCAGAAGGCTCAACGGAAGGCACAACCGGTACCTCATACCTGCGCAATAATGACCGATGAAAAACATTATGAATAGAAAAAGATGCAGGGAGGTCCAAACGGAAGGACACAGGGTTAAGAATCTCCAATATCTTGTACGGGCCGATGAACCGGGGCTTAAACTTGGGAGAAGAAACCCTCATAGGGACAAAACGAGAAGACAACCACACCAAGTCCCCAACACAAAGCCGAGGACCAACCCGACGCCGGCGGTTGGCAAAAAGCTGAGTCTTCTCCTGGGACAACTTCAAATTGTCCACTACCTGCCCCCAAATCTGATGCAACCTCTCCACCACAGCATCCACTCCAGGACAATCCGAAGATTCCACCTGACCAGAAGAAAATCGAGGATGAAACCCCGAATTACAGAAAAAGGGAGACACCAAGGTGGCAGAGCTGGCCCGATTATTGAGGGCAAACTCCGCTAAAGGCAAAAAAGCAACCCAATCATCCTGATCTGCAGACACAAAACACCTCAAATATGTCTCCAAGGTCTGATTCGTCCGCTCGGTCTGGCCATTAGTCTGAGGATGGAAAGCCGACGAGAAAGACAAATCTATGCCCATCCTAGCACAGAATGCTCGCCAAAATCTAGACACGAATTGGGTACCTCTGTCAGAAACGATATTCTCCGGAATACCATGCAAACGGACCACATTTTGAAAAAACAGAGGAACCAACTCGGAAGAAGAAGGCAACTTAGGCAGGGGAACCAAATGGACCATCTTAGAGAAACGATCACACACCACCCAGATGACAGACATCTTCTGAGAAACAGGAAGATCCGAAATAAAATCCATCGAGATGTGCGTCCAGGGCCTCTTCGGGATAGGCAAGGGCAACAACAATCCACTAGCCCGAGAACAACAAAGCTTGGCCCGAGCGCAAACGTCACAAGACTGCACGAAGCCTCGCACATCTCGAGACAGGGAAGGCCACCAGAAGGACCTTGCCACCAAATCCCTGGTACCAAAGATTCCAGGATGACCTGCCAACGCAGAAGAATGAACCTCAGAAATGACTTTACTGGTCCAATCATCAGGAACAAACAGTCTACCAGGTGGGCAACGATCAGGTCTATCCGCCTGAAACTCCTGCAAGGCCCGCCGCAGGTCTGGAGAAACGGCAGACAATATCACTCCATCCTTAAGGATACCTGTAGGTTCAGAATTACCAGGGGAGTCAGGCTCAAAACTCCTAGAAAGGGCATCCGCCTTAACATTCTTAGAACCCGGCAGGTAGGACACCACAAAATTAAACCGAGAGAAAAACAACGACCAGCGCGCCTGTCTAGGATTCAGGCGTCTGGCGGACTCAAGATAAATTAGATTTTTGTGGTCAGTCAATACCACCACCTGATGTCTAGCCCCCTGCTTAATTCGCACCAAATTATACGCCCCACGGAGATCTATCTTAGAGAACCACTTGGCCCCCTTTATGCGAGCAAACAAATCAGTCAGCAGTGGCAACGGATATTGATATTTAACCGTGATTTTATTCAAAAGCCGATAATCAATGCACGGCCTCAAAGAGCCATCTTTCTTAGCCACAAAGAAAAAACCGGCTCCTAAGGGAGATGACGAAGGACGAATATGTCCCTTTTCCAAGGACTCCTTTATATATTCTCGCATAGCAGCATGCTCAGGCACAGACAGATTAAATAAACGACCCTTAGGGTATTTACTACCCGGAATCAAATCTATGGCACAATCGCACTCCCGGTGCGGAGGTAATGAACCAAGCTTAGGTTCTTCAAAAACGTCACGATATTCAGTCAAGAATTCAGGAATCTCAGAGGGAATAGATGATGAAATGGAAACCACAGGTACGTCCCCATGCGTCCCCTTACATCCCCAGCTTAACACAGACATAGCTTTCCAGTCAAGGACTGGGTTATGAGATTGCAGCCATGGCAATCCAAGCACCAACACATCATGTAGGTTATACAGCACAAGAAAGCGAATAATCTCCTGGTGATCCGGATTAATCCGCATAGTTACTTGTGTCCAGTATTGTGGTTTATTGCTAGCCAATGGGGTGGAGTCAATCCCCTTCAGGGGTATAGGAGTTTCAAGAGGCTCCAAATCATACCCACAGCGTTTGGCAAAGGACCAATCCATAAGACTCAAAGCGGCGCCAGAGTCGACATAGGCATCCGCGGTAATAGATGATAAAGAACAAATCAGGGTCACAGAAAGAATAAACTTAGACTGTAAAGTGCCAATTGAAACAGACTTATCAAGCTTCTTAGTACGCTTAGAGCATGCTGATATAACATGAGTTGAATCACCGCAATAGAAGCACAACCCATTTTTTCGTCTAAAATTCTGCCGTTCACTTCTGGACAGAATTCTATCACATTGCATATTCTCTGGCGTCTTCTCAGTAGACACCGCCAAATGGTGCACAGGTTTGCGCTCCCGCAGACGCCTATCGATCTGGATAGCCATTCTCATGGACTCATTCAGACCCGCAGGCACAGGGAACCCCACCATAACATCCTTTATGGCATCAGAGAGACCCTCTCTGAAATTCGCCGCCAGGGCGCACTCATTCCACTGAGTAAGCACAGCCCATTTACGGAATTTCTGGCAGTATATTTCAGCTTCGTCTTGCCCCTGAGATAGGGACATCAAGGCCTTTTCCGCCTGAAGTTCTAACTGAGGTTCCTCATAAAGCAACCCCAAGGCCAGAAAAAACGCATCCACATTGAGCAACGCAGGATCCCCTGGAGCCAATGCAAAAGCCCAATCCTGAGGGTCGCCCCGGAGCAAGGAAATCACAATCCTGACCTGCTGAGCAGGATCTCCAGCAGAGCGAGATTTCAGGGACAAAAACAACTTGCAATTATTTTTGAAATTTTGAAAGCAAGATCTATTCCCCGAGAAAAATTCAGGCAAAGGAATTCTAGGTTCAGATATAGGAACATGAACAACAAAATCTTGTAAATTTTGAACTTTCGTGGTGAGATTATTCAAACCTGCAGCTAAACTCTGAATATCCATTTTAAACAGGTGAACACAGAGCCATTCCAGGATTAGAAGGAGAGAGAGAGAGAAAGGCTGCAATATAGGCAGACTTGCAAGAGATTCAATTACAAGCACACTCAGAACTGAGGAAAAAAAAAAAAAAAATCTTCAGCAGACTTCTCTTTTCTCTCCTTTCTCTGTTAATTAATTTAACCCTTTTTAGGCCGGTCAAACTGTTATGGTTCTCAATGGCAAGAGAACATAGCCCAGCAAACATAAGAACTAGCTCTTGGAAGGATGGAAACTAAACTGACCATGAACTAAACCTGCCGCACAACTAACAGTAGCCGGGTAGCGTAGCCTGCGTTTTATCCCTAGACGCCCAGCGCCGGCCGGAGGACTAACTAATCCTAGCAGAGGAAAATATAGTCCTGGCTCACCTCTAGAGAAATTTCCCCGAAAGGCAGACAGAGGCCCCCACAAATATTGGCGGTGATTTTAGATGAAATGACAAACGTAGTATGAAAATAGGTTTAGCAAAATTGAGGTCCGCTTACTAGATAGCAGGAAGACAGAAAGGGCACTTTCATGGTCAGCTGAAAACCCTATCAAAACACCATCCTGAAATTACTTTAAGACTCTAGTATTAACTCATAACATCAGAGTGGCAATTTCAGATCACAAGAGCTTTCCAGACACAGAAACGAAACTACAGCTGTGAACTGGAACAAAATGCAAAAACAAACAAGGACTAAAGTCCAACTTAGCTGGGAGTTGTCTAGCAGCAGGAACATGCACAGAAAGGCTTCTGATTACAATGTTGACCGGCATGGAAGTGACAGAGGAGCAAGGCTAAATAGCGACTCCCACATCCTGATGGAAACAGGTGAACAGAGAGGATGATGCACACCAGTTCAATTCCACCAGTGGCCACAGGGGGAGCCCAAAATCCAATTTCACAACAGACGGCAAAATGGGTTGTGCTTTTACTGTGGTGACTCAGCTCATGTTATCTCAGCATGCTCTAAGCGCAAAAAAAGGTTGATAAATCTGTCACCATTGGTACTTTACAGCCTAAGTTCATTTTGTCTGTTACCCTGATTTGTTCCCTGTCATCTTACCCGGTTAATGCTTTTGTAGATTCAGGTGCCGCCCTGAGTCTGATGGATTGGTCATTTGCCAGGCACTGTGGTTTTGATTTGGAGCCTTTAAAATTCCCTATTCCACTAAGGGGAATTGATTCTACACCATTGGCTACGAATAGACCTCAGTACTGGACACAAGTGACCATGTGCATGACTCCTGTTCATCAGGAGGTGATTCGCTTTCTTGTACTGCATAATTTGCATGATGTCGTCGTGTTGGGTCTACCATGGTTGCAGACTCATAATCCAGTCTTGGATTGGAAAGCTATGTCGGTGTCAAGTTGGAGTTGTCAGGGAATTCATGGTGACGCTCCTGTGGTGTCAATTGCTTCGTCCACTCCTTCTGAAGTCCCTATGTTTTTGTCAGACTACCAGGATGTATTTGAGGAGCCCAAACTCAATTCTCTACCTCCTCATAGGGACTGTGATTGTGCTATAAATTTGATTCCTGGTAGTAAGTTTCCTAAGGGACGACTTTTCAATTTATCTGTGCCGGAGCATGCTGCCATGCGGAGTTATATAAAGGAGTCTTTAGAGAAGAGACATATTCGCCCGTCCTCATCCCCTCTTGGTGCAGGATTCTTTTTTGTGGCTAAAAAGGATGGTTCCCTGAGACCCTGTATTGATTATCACCTTTTGAATAAAATCACGGTCAAATTTCAGTATCCTTTGCCATTGTTAACTGATTTGTTTGCTCGCATTAGGGGGTCTAGTTGGTACACCAAGATAGATCTTCGTGGTGCGTATAACCTTGTGCATATAAAACAGGGTGATGAATGGAAAACTGCATTTAATATGCCTGAAGGCCATTTTGAGTACTTGGTGATGCCTTTTGGACTTTCTAATGCTCCTTCAGTCTTTCAGTCCTTTATGCATGACATCTTCCGTGAATATCTGGATAAGTTTATGATTGTGTATCTGGATGATATTCTGTTTTTTTCGGATTATTGGGAGTCTCATGTTAAGCAGGTCAGGATGGTCTTTCAGGTCCTGCGTGACAATGCTTTATTTGTGAAGGGCTCAAAATGTCTTTTTGGAGTCCAGAAGATTTCTTTTTTGGGTTTCATTTTTTCTCCTTCTACTATTGAGATGGACCCAGTCAAGGTTCAGGCTATTCATGACTGGACGCAGCCTACATCTGTTAAGAGTCTTCAGAAGTTCTTGGGTTTTGCTAATTTTTACCGTCGCTTCATAGCTAATTTTTCTGGCGTTGTTAAGCCTTTGACGGATTTGACCAAGAAGGGTTCTGATGTGACTAATTGGTCTTCTGCGGCTGTGGAGGCCTTTCGGGAGCTGAAGCTTCGGTTTTCTTCGGCTCCGGTCTTATGTCAGCCAGATGTCTCACTTCCCTTCCAGGTGGAGGTTGATGCTTCCGAGATTGGAGCGGGGGCTGTTTTGTCGCAGAGAAGCCCCGGTGGCGCTGTGATGAAGCCATGTGCTTTCTTTTCAAGAAAGTTTTCGCCTGCCGAGCGGAATTATGATGTCGGTAATCGGGAGCTGTTGGCTATGAAGTGGGCATTTGAGGAGTGGCGACATTGGCTCGAGGGAGCTAAACATCGTGTGGTGGTCTTGACTGATCACAAGAATTTGATTTATCTCGAGTTGGCCAAGCGGCTGAATCCCAGACAGGCTCGTTGGTCGTTGTTTTTCTCTCGTTTTGATTTCATGGTCTCGTACCTGCCGGGTTCGAAGAATGTGAAGGCTGATGCTCTTTCTAGGAGTTTTGTGCCTGACTCTCCTGGAGATTCAGAGCCGGCTGGTATCCTTAGAGAAGGGGTGATTTTGTCTGCCATCTCCCCAGATTTGCGACGTGTGCTGCAAGAGTTTCAGGCGGATAGACCTGACCGCTGTCCACTGGAGAGACTGTTTGTCCCGGATAGATGGACCAACAGAGTCATCTCCGAGGTTCATTCTTCGGTGTTGGCGGGCCATCCTGGAATATTTGGTACCAGAGACTTGGTGGCCAGGTCTTTTTGGTGGCCTTCCTTGTCGCGGGATGTGCGTTCCTTTGTGCAGTCTTGTGGAATTTGTGCTCGGGCTAAGCCTTGCTGTTCTCGTGCCAGTGGTTTGCTGTTACCTTTGCCTGTCCCGAAGAGGCCTTGGACGCACATTTCCATGGATTTTATTTCAGATCTCCCTGTCTCTCAGAGAATGTCTGTCATCTGGGTGTGTGATCGTTTTTCTAAGATGGTCCATTTGGTGCCCTTGCCTAAGTTGCCTTCCTCCTCCGAGTTGGTTCCACTGTTTTTTCAAAATGTGGTTCGTTTGCACGGGATTCCTGAGAACATTGTTTCTGACAGAGGATCCCAGTTTGTGTCTAGATTTTGGCGGATCTTTTGTACTAAGTTGGGCATTGAATTGTCTTTTTCGTCGGCCTTCCATCCTCAGACGAATGGCCAAACCGAGCGAACTAATCAGACCTTGGAGACTTATTTAAGATGTTTTGTTTCTGCTGACCAGGATGACTGGGTTACTTTTTTGCCGTTGGCCGAGTTTGCCCTTAATAATCGGGCTAGTTCTGCTACTTTGGTTTCTCCTTTTTTTTTTGTAATTTGGGGTTTCATCCTCGGTTTTCCTCGGGTCAGGTGGAGCCTTCTGACTGTCCTGGAGTGGATGTTGTGGTGGATAGGTTGCATCAGATTTGGAATCATGTGGTGGACAATTTGAAGTTGTCACAAGAGAGGGCTCATCTCTTTGCCAACCGCTGTCGCTGTGTGGGTCCCCGACTTTGCGTTGGGGACTTGGTGTGGTTGTCTTCTCGCTTCGTTCCTATGAAGGTCTCCTCTCCTAAGTTCAAGCCTCGGTTTATCAGTCCTTATAAGATTCTGGAAGTCCTTGGCCCTGTGTCATTCCGTCTGGACCTCCCGGCATCATTTGCTATTCATAATGTGTTCCATCGCTCGTTGTTGCGGAGGTATGTGGTACCTGTGGTTCCTCCTGTTGAGCCTCCTGCCCCGGTGCTGGTTGAGGGAGAATTGGAGTACGTGGTGGAGAAGATCTTGTATTCTCGTGTTTCTAGACGGAGGCTCCAGTATTTGGTCAAGTGGAAGGGCTATGGTCAGGAGGATAATTCTTGGGTTGTCGCCTCTGATGTTCATGCGGCCGATTTGGTTCGTGCCTTCCATGTGGCTCATCCTGATCGCCCTGGGGGTTTTGATGAGGGTTCGGTGACCCCTCCTTAAGGGGGGGTACTGTTGTGAACTCTGTTTTCAGGCTCCCTCTTGTGGTCACTGGTGGTATGGTGTGACTTTTGCTTTGGGCTCCCCCTGGTGGCTTTGTTTGTTATCCTGCTGGTCTCTGGCTATCAGCTGGTTCGTTATCCTCTGGGAGGTTCCTATATAGCTCTGTTTTACTTCCACTTGTTGCCGGCTGTCGATGTAATCAGTGCTACTCAGATTCCTTCTGACTACCTCGCTCCCAGTCCATCCAGGACAAGCTAAGTTTTGTTTGCTCATTTTTTGATCAGCAGTGTTTATCATGCTTTCTTGTCCAGCTTGCTAAAATGTGATTCCCTTGCTTGCTGGATGCTCTAGTGGACTGAGTTTCTCCCCACACACCATTAGTTGGTGCGTGGGTTCTTGAAATCTCAGGATGGATATTTTGTAAGGGTTTTTTATTGATCGCATAGACCCCTGCTCTATTTTCTGCTTTCTAGTACTAGTGGGCCTCTTTTGCTGAATCTGATTTCATCCCTACGTATGTGCCTTCTTCTTACTTCACCATTAATATTTGTTGGGGGCTTCTATATCTTTGGGGATTATTTCTCTGGAGGCAAGCGAGGTCTTTCGTTCTCTTTAGGGGTAGCTAGTTCCTCAGGCTGGCTTGAGACGTCTAGGAATTTTTTTAGGCACGTTCGCTGGCTACCTCTAGTTGTGTTGGATAGGTTCAGATTTGCGATCAGTCCAGTTACCATCTCCCTAGAGCTTGTCCTTAGTTTATTCACTTGCTGGTCTATTCGTGATCCTCAGCCACTAAGGATCATAACAGTCCTCTATGCTTAGTGTGACACACAATGCAAAGATTGAGTCAACTTCTTTCCTTTTTATCTAGTTTCAGGTGTAATTTTAATATTGCTCACATCTGTTTCTTGCCACAGGTGAGTTTGAACAGGCATCACATGCTTGAAATAAAGTTGTTTACCCACATTTTTGGAAAGGTGCTAACAATTTTGTCTGGTCCATTTTGAGGTTTAGTGTAAAATTATGTCCAATTTGATTTTTTTTTTCTGTTTCTTTTTGTGTTGTTCCAGTACACACAAAGGAAACAAACACGTGTATAACCAAATGTGTGATTGCAATAATTTTCTGGGAGAAATACACCATTTTCTTGAACACCATCAAGGTTGCCAACACTTTCTGCCATGACTGTAATACCATGAGAACTTATCATATACTCCATTTATTTGGCATTATTTATGACAGAATTCGGTGCATTACTTTGTTTGCAAAAATAATACACAGTAAAATTATTATTGTTTACCATGCAATGAACAACTAAAATAAAAGTTAATGGTTTACAATATTTTTAATATACAATACAGCAATAATCCAATGATCAACTAGTATGAAAATTCAGTTCACAGATGGGGATTTTTAGTACATCTTAGTACAAATTGCTGTATGGATCCTATTAGCAACAGAATGTCCCAGAACACTCTACAGGGAGACGGCATCTGCCATTCTATCCATTTGTTGCTCAGTTCCTTGGGGATAGCATCTATGATGTTTTTACAGTCCTTTGTGATGTGAGTTCACCTTTCTTAACCATACATGCAGTACATTAGTCTATTCAACCAGACCCCCATTAATTGGATTTCACTCATGTGAATCCTATTTAAAAACTGTTTTTTGCAGAGAGAAATTTATACGTTGCATTATTTGCTGATATATTCTGTATCAGATGTATAATTTGTACTGAAAATATTATAAATAAGAAGTATTGTTCTATACAAAGCAGTATTTTTGTATATTTTTTAGATATTTCTGAGCAGTTTTTTGTTATGTTTCTTACAATTTCATATAGTATTTGTCAAAATATTATTCAGGTTTTTGTTATAATGTTGGTCATAGTTTTACAGAGTATTTGTCAAAATATTATTTCTTGTAATGTACTATTTAAAGGTATTTTTTTTTACTTTATCCGTGTCATGTTTCTTGTGTTCCAGGGATCTTTTCTCTTACCACTGCTTATTTCTGATTTTGGCTTACAAATAATAAAGTAAAATACTGATCAAATACTGGACGTGTGATCGTGGCCTTGGAGAGAAACACATTTGTCTGCCATTTTACAAATCCTATAAAGAACTCTATTAAAAAAAAAAGAAGAAAAATAATACACCATAACTACAGCATGTCACGGACTCAATGTAACATTTAAAATAAAAAAACACACTGAACAAGCACAAAAAATTCAATATTTGTAGTGTGTTTCATATTACCATAGTCCTACATGTATTATCTGGCTGAAGTTTTTTTTGAGGAATATCTACAACAATCATACACTTCAAAAATTCAGTGTTAAATTCACGTTAAGTGTATTCAACAGAAAGGATCATTTAGATTTTTGTTTAAAGCATTTGACATTATTTTTATATACAGTCCCAATTTTGGCTAAAAAAAACTGCATCAGCAAAGTGTAAAAAAGCTGCAGGTGTGATTTCAGACTCAAATAATTTTTCTATCATTACAATCCTTTGTGTGAATGAAAATGATTTGTAACAGCCATCTAGAATAATGTCAAGAAACTGCTTCAAAAATTAGAATTTTTAAATTTTTAATAAATGCGAATTACAAAAGGATTTATCTATTTCTGTCATTTTTAAACAATTTTTATTCCTCGAAACACCCCTTTACTATGTGAATAAATCTCTGTGGGTTGGAGGAATAAGACCTAACTTCACAAACTAGTCATTCATTGCTTCTAGGAAGAGCTAACTTAATTTGGGGTAAGATCTCAACTTTAAAGGTTCAGAGAAATACTCTGATCACTTCAAGGCCCATTGACACTTCCATCACTCCAGATAATTAAATTACTGCACATATTTCCTCTCTGTAAAAGAAAAATGTTCAGCATCAGAAGTGTACGAATAAAAAGTGCTATTGATTCAGGATTTATACAGTGGAATGACCTGACAACACGGTGTAAAATCCACTACTCAGTACTGTTGTATAGACAGCGCTTCTTCCTAAGCAAGGACACGCTGATGTATTATGGAGGGGAGGATCTTAAAATGTCTACATCTATTAAGTCTATTTTGAAAAAACTGCTCACACGTCAGTATTTAAAATGATGCAAAAAGATATTGAAATGTTCATAGGCCAATAAAATGTACTTTAGAGGATGATGTCTTTGATTTACTCTCGGCCATGCTATAGTCCTAATATACACATTTGTTTTGCTTAATAATAAGAAAATTCACAGCTGGACCAATATTTACTAAATGAACATTATACATGCAGTTTTGTGAAAAAGTGTTTGCCCGCTTCCTGATTTCCTATTCTTTTGCATGTTTGTCACACTTAAATGTTTCAGATCACCAAACAAATTTAAATAATAGACAAAGATAACACAAGTAAACACAAAATGCATTTTTTAAATGAAAGTTTTTATTATTAAGGGAAAAAGAAATCCAAACCTACAGGGCTCTGTGTGAAAAAGTGATTGCCCCCTAAACCTAATAACTGGTTGAGCCACCCCTAGAAGCAACAACTGCAATGAAGCATTTGCATTGCAATAACTGGCAATGTGTCTTTTACAATGCACTGGAGGACTTTTGGCCCACTCATCTTTGCAGGATTGTTGTAATTCCACCACATTGGAGAGTTTCCGAGCATGAACTGCTTTTTAAGGTCATGCTACAGAATCTCAGAGTAAGGTCAAGACTTTGACTAGGCCTCTCCAAAGTCTTAATTTTGCTTCTCATAAGCTATTCAGAGGCAGACTTGCTGGTGTGTTTTGGATTATTATCCTGCTGCAAAACCCAAATGTGCTTCAGCTTGAGGTCATGAACAGATGGCCAGACATTCTCTTCAGGATTTTTTGGTAGACAGCAGAATTCATTGTTCCATTTTCCACAGCAAGTCTTCCAGGTCATGAAGCAGCAAAACAGCCCCAGACCATCATACTACCACCAAGGCAAAAAACAATGCTTTATCATCATACCGCCAAACAAAAAGTGGACTAAAACACGATAAAAAGACAGATATAAATAAACCTGGTACCGCTGAAAACGCCATCTTGTCCCTCAAAAAACAAGCCACCATACAGCTCCATCAGCAGAAAAAAAAGTTATAGCTCTAGAATAGAGCAATGCAAAAATAATAATTTTTGCTATAAAAAGTTTTTATCGTGTAAAAGCGCCAAAGCATAAAAAAAGGTATAAGCGCCAACGCATAAAAAAAGGTATAAACGAGGTATCACTGCAATCATACTGACCTGAAGAATAAAACTGCCTTTTCAATTTTACCACACACAAAATGGCATAAACTCCCCCCAAAACAAAATTCCTGAATTGGTGGCTGAACAGAGGGAGTACAGAGTAATTCTGCTGCTGTCATGTCGGACGCTGCTCAGACCAGGTCGTCGACAGACAGCGGTAATTCCGCTTTTGACCACTATTTGCTCATTGGCGTCGGCTAGATTTTATCTAGCTGTTCCGGGATTAATTTACCTGATCCTCGGATTGGAAGCTGGGCCATGCCCATTGCATTTAAATAGTTCTCCTGATCATTGGGCATCGCCGATTATAGCTTCTGCCTTGTGCGTTGTTATCTCTGTCCGGAGTGGAGAGCTGGTTGTTGGAGATTCGTTGCTGGTGGTGTATTTTCCTTAGTCTTATTTACTCTTTCCTATGTTTGTATTTATTTTGCCCTGCACATTTATAGTGTATTCCTGAGTGACTGCGGCGTGGTGTATATTTTCCTTTATCCTTGTCTGTGCTAACTGTGGGTATTGGTGTATTACCTCTTCACTGGGTGGTGGGCGGTTGGTTTCAGCCTAGGGTTGAAACAGGAGACAGGGCGAGGGTCGAGGCCTGGACATGCACACCATCAGTGTAAACTCCAGGTAGAGGGTCAGTCAGGATTTCCCTAGTCTGAGGGAAATTGCAGGGGCCCGGGTTATTAGCTCTCGCTCACCTAGTCTCCCCGTGACATTATAATCGGCCCAACAAAAAAAAAAAAGGGTTTATTTTTTTTTTTCTCTTGTCATGGATCCCATGACTTCCATAACCTGCCAGTTGGAGGCGCTGTCCCTACTAGCAGTATCTAATGTGCAAGCTGGAGCGACAGGAAGAGTTGCTGAGCCTAAATTCCCTTTGCCTGAAAAATTTGCTGTAATTTGTTTCTTTTCGTGAAGCTTGCAAACTATATTTCCGTATGCACTTGATCTCCTTGGGTAATGAGGCTCAGTGTGTGGGCCTGGTGTTGTCATTGTTAAGCGGGGATCCCCAAGCATGGGCGTTTTCTTTGCCATCTGATTCTGCTGCATTTGACTCTGTGGAGAGTTTTTTTCTTCTCTTGGGAAAATCTACGATGAACCTGACAGAATGGCTCTAGCAGAATCTAAGATATGCACTATTCGCCAGGGGGAGCGAGCTGCAGAGGATTACTGTTCTAAATTTCGTCGCTGGGCGATCGATACACAATGGAATGAACCAGCATTGCGGAGTCAGTTTATTCATGGGGTTTCTAGAAGGTTTAAAAAAGCCATTCTGATGTACGAGACTCCTGCTTCTCTAGATTCCGCTATGAGTCTGGTTGTCCGCATTGATCGCCGTTTGTGTCAGGGGGAGCATGAGACACAGCCTATGGGAGAGGGTTTAGGTTCACGTGAGGTTGCTGCAGGTGAGCCCAGAGAACCTATGCAAATCGCAGGGGTATCACATGTTAAGAATCAAGCCCCTGAGCTCAGGAAGCAGGGAGCCTGTTTTTACTGTGGTAAAACTGGTCATTTTATTAACATCTGTCCTCTGCTGTCTAAGAAAAACGCAATGGCGGAAAACTTCTAAGCTCAGAGGGTGTGGAGGAGACCAATCTGAGCTTATGTATATCCTCCATGGTGGTTTCTCAATGCATGCTCCCTGCTAAGGTTTTTATCGCTGGCAGTGAGCTGCCAATTACTGTAGATAGTGGTTCAGCCACAAATCTCATTGATGAGGAGTTTGAGCGCACAGCAGGTTTTAGGATTGAAAAACTGTCTCATCCTATCCGTGTGGTCACCATCAATGCTGCTCCTCTCTCTCAGGGGGAGATTACTGAATTTGTGGCTGAGGTGAAACTCCACATTGGGGTTCTACATTCCGAGCGGGTTACATGTAAGGTGCTCAGGAATCTTCCTGCTCAGGTGGTTTTGGGTTTTCCTTGGTTGTCCGTGCACAACCCGGTAATTGACTGGAAAACTCAGGACATAATTCAGTGGAGCGAGTTCTGCCAGGAGAATTGCCTGGCCACATGTGTGGCTGCGGTGACTTCAAGCGTTCCGGAGTCACTTCTGGATTTTGTGGATGTGTTCTCTGAAAAGGGTTGTTCAGAGTTGCCGCCACATCGTCCCTATGACTGTTCTATCAGGTTTAAACCAGGGGCCAAGTTGCCTAAAGCAAGGATGTTTAACATCTCCAGTCCGGAGAGACAAGCGTTAAAAGATTATATTGCTGAAAGCTTGAGCAAAGGGCACATCAGGCCGTCATCCTCGCCAGTGGCAGCAGGGTTCTTCTTCGTGAAGAAGAAAGATGGCGGATTACGCCCGTGTTTGGATTTCAGGGAGTTGAACCAGATTACTGTTCGTGATCCATACCCGATGCCACTGATACCAGATTTGTTCAACCAGGTGGCGGGTGCTAAGTGGTTTACCAAGCTTGACCTCAGGGGGGCGTACAACCTCATAAGAGTCCGTCAAGGTGATGAGTAGTGTTGAGCGATACCGTCCGATACTTGAAAGTATCGGTATCGGAAAGTATCGGCCGATAACGGCAAAGTATCGGATCTAATCCGATACCGATACCCGATACCAATACAAGTCAATGGGACACCAAGTATCGGACGGTATCCTGTATGGTTCCCAGGGTCTGAAGGAGAGGAAACTCTCCTTCAGGCCCTGGGATCCATATCAATGTGTAAAAGAAAGAATTAAAATAAAAAATAGGGATATACTCACCCTCTGACGCGCCCTGGACTTTACTGCCGTAACCGGGAGCCGTTGTACCTAAGAATGCGCGCTTGAAGGGCCTTAGATGACATCACGGCGCTCTGATTGGTCCGTAGTGGTCGCGTGACCGCTACGCGACCAATCACAAAGCCGTGACGTCACCTAAGGTCTTTCAAGCGCTTCAAAGACCTTAGGTGACGTCACGGCTTTGTGATTGGTCGCGTAGCGATCACGCGACCGCTACGGACCAATCAGAGCGCCGTGACGTCATCTAAGGCCCTTCAAGCACGCATTCTTAGGTACAACGTCTCCCGGTTACGGCGGTAAAGTCCAGGGGCCGCCGAAGAGGTGAGTATATCCCTATTTTTTATTTTAATTCTTTCTTTTACACATTGATATTAATCCCGATACTGATTCCCGATACCACAAAAGTATCGGATCTCGGTATCGGAATTCCGATACTGCAAGTATCGGCCGATACCCGATACTTGCGGTATCGGAATGCTCAACACTAGTGATGAGTGGAAGATGGCTTTTAATACCCCTGAGGGTCATTTTGAAAATTTGGTGATGCCTTTTGGGTTGACTAACGCACCTGCAGTGTTCCAACATTTCATCAATGATGTGTTCTCACATGTTTTGGGGAAATTCGTTATCGTGTACCTAGATGACATCCTCATATATTCTTGCGACCGTGATGCTTATTTAAATCATGTCAGGAAGGTGTTACAGCTTCTCAGAGAGAATAAGCTGTATGCTAAACTTGAGAAATGTGTATTTTCTGTTCAAGAGTTGCCTTTCTTGGGTTATATTGTGTCTGCTTCTGGTTTTAAAATGGACGCCGCTAAGGTGCAAGCGGTGCTGCATTGGGAACGTCCTGATAACCTGAAAGCACTTCAGCGGTTCCTTGGGTTTTCTAACTACTATAGGAAATTTATCAAGGATTTTTCCATCATTGCTAAACCGCTAACTGACATGACTAAAAAGGGTACCAATTTCTCCGTTTGGCCTGAGGCTGCTGTGCGCGGATTTGAATTTCTTAAGAACAGTTTTGTTTCAGCCCCCATTCTTGTGCAGCCAGACGTATCAAAACCCTTTGTTGTGGAAGTCGATGCGTCTGAGGTTGGTGTGGGGGATGTACTATCTCAAGGCTCATCTTTGAGTGGTTTGCGTCCGTGCGCCTATTTCTCCAAGAAACTGTCTTCCGCCAAACGTAACTACGATATCGGCAACAGGGAGTTGTTGGCAATCAAGTTGGCCTTTGAGGAATGGCGACACTTCTTGGAGGGGTCGGTACATCAGGTTACTGTTATTACCGATTATAAGAATCTGCTGTATTTGGAGTCAGCCAAGCGTCTGTCCCCCAGGCAGGCTCGCTGGGCATTGTTTTTCACGCGGTTCAATTTTGTTGTCACTTACAGACCGGAGTCTAAAAACACTAAGGCGGATGCTCTGTCCAGGTGTTTTCCGGGGGGTGAACCTCGGGAAGATCCAGTACCCATCCTCCAAAAGGGTGTTGTGGTTTCGGCTCTCACTACCGAGGTTGAGGCTGAGATTGCCGAGGCTCAGGAGGCGGTACCATCTGAGCTTCCCATCAACAAATCTTTTGTACCGCTTCATCTCCGCTTAAAGGTTTTGGCGGAGCATCATGATGCTGTCCTGGCTGGCCACCCAGGGGTTAGAGGTACCTTGGATTTGGTCTCACGTCGGTTTTGGTGGCCCAAGATCCAACAGGACGTGGTCTCATACGTGTCAGCTTGTACCACGTGCGCTAGGGCTAAGATGCCCCGCTCCCATCCTGTTGGCACACTACTTCCTCTTGAAGTACCTAGTAAGCCATGGACGGAAATCTCCATGGATTTCATCACTGATTTGCCCTCATCAGCTGGGAACACGGTCATCTTGGTGATTGTTGATCGGTTTTCTAAAATGTTGCACTTTGTGTCTTTGCCTTCGTTGCCTAACGCTAAGACTCTGGCTCAGGTATTTGTGCAGGAGGTGGTCAGACTTCATGGGTTTCCATCTGACATCGTGTCTGATAGGGGGTCTCAGTTTGTGGCAAAATTTTGGAAAGCATTTTGCTCACGGCTGGGGATCAAGTTGTCTCATTCTTCGGCATTCCATCCTCAGTCAAATGGTCAGACTGAGCGTATGAACCAAAATTTGGAACAGTACTTACGCTGCTTTGTCTCTGATAACCAGGAGGAGTGGTCTACCTTTCTTCCTTTGGCTGAGTTTGCCATCAATAATCACAGCCAGGAGTCGTCTGGGGAGTCTCCGTTTTTTTGTGTTTATGGGCTACATCCTCAATTTTGTACCTTGAGTCAGAGGGGCTCTTCCGGCGTTCCGGAGGAGGATCAGTTAGGAGCACAATTGTCATCAGTCTGGAGGAGAGTAAAACAGCGCCTGTTGAGTGTGGGTGCTAGGTACAAACGTGTGGCTGACAGTAGGCGTGTGCCAGGTCCGGACCTGAGTGTGGATGACTGGGTGTGGTTATCCACAAAAAACATAAGACTCAAAATACCATCCCTTAAATTGGGTCCACGGTTTATTGGTCCATTTAGGGTCACCGCCGTCATTAACCCAGTAGCGTACCGATTGGAGCTCCCTACGGTGTATAAGATACACAACGTGTTCCACAGGTCTCTTCTAAAGAAGGTGGTGGGTTCTGTGGACGTGGCGCCTATGCCACCTCCAGTCTTGGTGGATGGTAATTTGGAGTTTGAAGTCTCCAAGGTGGTTGACTCTCGTGTAGTGCGTCGCACTTTACAGTACTTGGTACACTGGCGTGGTTATGGGCCTGAGGAGAGGTCCTGGGTACCAGCCTCGGATATTCATGCGGATTGGCTGGTCAGGATTTTTCATCGTCACCATCCAGACAAGCCGGGTCCTATAAGCCGTGAGGGCCTTGGAGTCCCTCGTAGAAGGCGGGGTACTGTCATGTCGGACGCTGTTCAGACCAGGTCGTTCGACAGACAGCGGTAATTCCGCTTTTGACCACTATTTGCTCATTGGCATCAGCTAGATTTTATCTAGCTGTTCCAGGGTTAATTTACCTGATCCTCGGATTGGAAGCTGGGCCATGCCCATTGCCTTTAAATAGTTCTCCTGATCATTGGGCATCGCCGATTATAGCTTCTGTCTTGTGCGTTGTTATCTCTGTCCGGAGTGGAGAGCTGGTTGTTGGAGATTCGTTGCTGGTGGTGTATTTTCCTTAGTCTTATTTACTCCTTCCTATATTTGTATTTATTTTGCCCTGCACATTTATAGTGTATTCCTGAGTGACTGCGGTGTGGTGTATATTTTCCTTTATCCTTGTCTGTGCTAACTGTGGGTATTGGTGTATTACCTCTTCACTGGGTGGTGGGCGGTTGGTTTCAGCCTAGGGTTGAAACAGGAGACAGGGCGAGGGTTGAGGCCTGGACATGCACACCATCAGTGTAAACTCCAGGTTGAGGGTCAGTCAGGATTTCCCTAGTCTGAGGGAAATTGCAGGGGCCCGGGTTATTAGCTCTCGCTCACCTAGTCTCCCCGTGACAGCTGCCTCATTATAGTGAATGGATCCCTCGGTGGTTTCATCTGAAGCACGTCACTTGGAGATTTAGATGGAAACCCCCCATAAGTAATAGAGCGGCGGATAACTGTGATCCGTAATGCTATGTAAAATGTTCACAATAAAAGCTTCAACTCAGTCCATAAAAAAGTAAGCCCTCACTTAGGTCTGTCATCTGTTAATGAAAATGTAGGGGGCTTCCATGTTACTGGTAGTACAAAAGTGTAACGCTCGTGCCCAGACTGGTTGGTGCAGGTGTCCGGGGGTGTGGTCCCACTGGACCACTGACCAGACTACCCTGGAAGGGGCATAACTAAGTAGCTTCTTAGGTGTTCACTGGAGCCTCTGATGGTGAGGTCAGACTTGTACGGCAGGTAGCTACCAGGTACCACTCCAGGGTCATGTCTGGCCGTGGATGCTGATCCTACCGGGGGACAGGACACAGGCAGACAGGCATGGCTGTGACACTGGCTGGCGGATGGGTATGGCAGAGGCCCTGACAGGCAGACGGGCTTGACAGAGACACAGGCAGGCAGGCGGGCACTGCTGGCACTCTGGCAGACAGGTGGGCACAGCTGGCACTCTGGCAGGTCAGACAGACAGGGCTGATACTCTGGTAGGAACTGGTATACAGGTGGGTGTATGGAAACAGGTAAGAACCTGTTCAGACTGAAGGGTATATGGAAACAGGTAGAGACCTGTTCGGACTGGTGAATATAAAGAAACAGGTAGAGACATGTGCGGCAAGTTGCAGAATGGAGATAGAGCAAGACCGCAAGAGCGGATGCAAAGCAGAACCACAGGAGGGGGAGCCAAGAGCAGGACCGCAGGAGGCAATGCCAAGGGCCAGAACCGCAGGAGGCAAAGCCAAGAGCCAGAAGGCGGAGAGCCACATGTTGTGATGAGCAAACCAGAGAAGCACAGAGCCACAGGTTGTGGCAAGCAAATCAGAGAAGCATAGAGCCACAGGTAGTGGCGAACAAAGCAGAGAGGTGCAGATCCACTGATTGTGGCAAGTAGAGCAAAGAGGTGCAGAGCCACTGGTAGTGGCGAGCAAAACAGAAATGTGCAGAACCACAGGTAGTGGTGAGCAGAGCAGAGAGTTGCAGAGCCATGGGTAGTGGTGAGCAGAGCAGAGAGGTGCAGAGCCACAGGTAGTGGCGAGCAGGAGAGTGAACACAGAGGTACGCACAGCAGAGTGGGAATGGTAAACAAACAAAGAAACAACAGGAACGGACATAGCAGGAAAAGACACAGATACTAGAACTGGACACAGATAGGCCTGCATATTGCAGCCCTCAGAGACAGGAAACAGAACACGACCTGGCAGCTGAGTAGCAAATACTAACTGAGGGAAATAGTTTGCTCAGGCGTCCTCCAATGGGTGAAGACGCCTTAAGAATCAGAGGCCTTCAGGCCATTGGCCGGGGACACCATAGGGAGGTACACACAGTCTCAATAAGAATCCGGATTTGTCAGCGCCGCCCCCCTATGCACACAGCCAGGAAGTGTACACAGAGCAAGCGGCCATGAAGCACATGACATGGAGCCGGCAGCAGACAGATCTCACAGCATGGCATAGGGTAATGGAGATGGAAGGCTTACAAAAAGCTTTGGAAAAGCAAAATGGCTCAATAACCCTAGAAAAGAAATTCAGCAAAGTCTGCACTCCAAATCCAAATGTCCCTTCCCATCTGAGCCCCTCAGTGTTCCTCAACCACATATAGCATCCACATGTTTGGCATTTTTGAACCAATGAGAGCCCACCTAACTTACAGGTGCATTCCTCCAGAAGCATGGGTTGGGCATAGCATACTAGTGACTGCAACGTACTGGTCACTACAGTGTACTGGTCACTACAGCGTAACGGTCACTACAACAGCAGTTTACAATTTTCACTAGGCAATATTCATTGCTGCTTGTTTCTGGAAAATACCCATGGAGTCAAAATCGTCACTACACCTGTAGACAAATTCCGAAAGGGGTAAAATTTTCAAAATGGGGTCCTTTGAGGGGGGATTCTGTTCTTCTATCAGTTAGGAGCTCTGTATATGGAGTCGTCAAACTGTTGTAGGAAAATCTGCGCTCCAGGAGGTAAATAGCGCTCAGTTCCTCCCGAGTATCTCCGTATGGCTAAGTGTTATGACCCCAATGGCAGAGGGTCTCAGAAATAAATACCAAGTCTGCAAACACAAAAAACCAGCTCATAGGGCAGTGGTAACTGGGCTGACCGTATATCTAATCCTAGCACCACAAATAGCAGCAGCCGGGGAACGTGCCTACGTTGGTTCTAGACGTCTCGCGCCAGCCGGAGAACTAACTAACCCTAGAAGGGAAAAGATAGACCTTTCTTGCCTCCAGAGAAAAGACCCCAAAAGTTGGATACAAGCCCCCAACAAATAATAACGGTGAGGTAAGAAGAAAAGACAAACGTAAGAATGAACTAGGTATTTAGCAAAGAGAGGCCCACTGACTAATAGCAGAATATAGTAAGATGACTTATACGGTCAGCAAAAACCCTATCAAAAATATCCACGCTGGATATTCAAGAACCCCCGAACCGTCTAACGGCCCGGGGGGAGAATACCAGCCCCCTAGAGCTTCCAGCAAAATCAGAAATCACATTTAGTACAAGCTGGACAAAAAATAAGAGCAATACAAATAACCAAAAAACAAGGAAGCAGGACTTAGCTTAATTTTGCAAGAACCAGGGCCAGCCGACAGGAGCAAACAGAAGGAACTGATTACAACGATGCCAGGCACCAGACTGAGAATTCAGGAAGTTAATATAGCAACACCCCTGGACTAACGAACAAGGTGGGTGCCAAACTGAGGAAAGACAATCCCAGAGTCATATCACTAGTGACCACAAGAGGGAGCCAAAAAAGTCTAATTCACAAAAGTACCCCCCCTTTAAGGAGGGGTCACCGAACCCTCACCAAGACCACCAGGGCGATCAGGATGAGCAGCGTGAAAGGCACGAACTAAATCGGCCGCATGCACATCAGAGGCAACCACCCAGGAAATATCCTCCTGACCATAGCCCTTCCACTTGACCAGATACTGAAGCCTCCGCCTGGAGAGACGAGAATCCAAGATCTTCTCCACCACGTACTCCAACTTGCCCTCAACCAACACCGGAGCAGGAGGCTCAACAGAAGGAACCACAGGTACAACGTACCGCCGCAACAAAGACCTATGGAACACATTGTGAATGGCAAACGACACCGGAAGATCCAAGCGAAAGGACACAGGATTAAGGATTTCCAATATCTTGTAAGGACCGATGAAGCGAGGCTTAAATTTAGGAGAGGAGACCTTCATAGGAACAAATCGAGAAGACAGCCATACCAAATCCCCAACACGAAGTCGGGGACCCACACCGCGGCGGCGGTTGGCAAAACGCTGAGCCTTCTCCTGTGACAACTTTAAGTTGTCCACCACATGATTCCAAATCTGCTGCAACCTATCCACCACAGAATCTACCCCAGGACAGTCAGAAGGCTCCACATGTCCCGAGGAAAAACGAGGATGGAAACCAGAGTTGCAGAAAAATGGCGAAACCAAAGTAGCGGAACTAGCCCGATTATTAAGGGCAAACTCAGCCAACGGCAAGAAGGTCACCCAATCATCCTGATCTGCAGAAACAAAACACCTCAAATAAGCCTCCAGAGTCTGATTAGTTCGCTCCGTTTGTCCATTAGTCTGAGGATGAAAGGCAGACGAAAACGACAAATCAATGCCCATCTTAGCACAAAAGGATCGCCAGAACCTGGAAACAAACTGGGATCCTCTGTCAGACACGATATTCTCAGGAATGCCGTGCAAACGAACCACATTCTGAAAGAACAAAGGAACCAGATCGGAAGAGGAAGGCAGCTTAGGCAAAGATACCAAATGGACCATCTTGGAAAAGCGATCACATACCACCCAGATGACAGACATGCCCTGAAACACCGGAAGATCTGACATGAAATCCATGGAAATGTGTGTCCAAGGCCTCTTCGGGACAGGCAAGGGCAAGAGCAACCCGCTGGCACGAGAACAGCAAGGCTTAGCTCGAGCACAAGTCCCACAGGACTGCACAAATGACCGCACATCCCGTGACAAGGAAGGCCACCAAAAGGACCTAGCCACCAAATCTCTGGTGCCAAAAAATCCCGGATGCCCTGCCAACACCGAGGAATGAACCTTGGAAATGACTCTGCTGGTCCACTTATCAGGAACAAACAGTCTGTCAGGTGGACAAGAGTCAGGTCTACCAGCCTGAAATCTCTGCAACACACGTCGCAAATCCGGAGAAATGGCTGACAAGATTACTCCCTCTTTAAGAATACCAACTGGTTCTGCGACTCCAGGAGAGTCAGGCACAAAGCTCCTTGAAAGAGCATCAGCCTTCACATTCTTTGAACCTGGTAAATACGAGACCACAAAGTCAAAACGGGAGAAAAACAATGACCAACGGGCCTGTCTAGGATTCAGGCGTTTAGCAGACTCGAGATACATCAGATTTTTGTGATCAGTCAAGACCACCAAACGATGCTTAGCACCCTCGAGCCAATGACGCCACTCCTCAAATGCCCACTTCATGGCCAGCAACTCCCGATTGCCAACATCATAATTCCGCTCAGCAGGCGAAAACTTCCTAGAGAAAAAAGCACATGGTCTCATTACAGAGCAACCAGGGCCTCTCTGCGACAAAACGCCCCCTGCCCCAATCTCAGAAGCATCCACTTCAACCTGAAAGGGAAGTGAGACATCAGGCTGGCACAAAACAGGCGCTGAAGTAAACCGGCGCTTCAACTCTTGGAAAGCCTCCACGGCTGCAGGAGCCCAGTTAGCAACATCAGAACCTTTCTTGGTCATATCCGTCAAAGGTTTAACAACGCTAGAAAAATTAGCGATAAAACGACGGTAGAAGTTAGCAAAGCCCAAGAACTTCTGAAGACTCTTAACTGACGTGGGTTGAGTCCAATCATGAATAGCTCGGACCTTGACTGGGTCCATCTCCACCGCAGAAGGGGAAAAAATAAAACCCAAAAAGGGAACCTTCTGTACTCCAAAGAGACACTTTGAGCCCTTAACAAATAAAGCATTCTCACGCAAAACCTGAAACACCATCCTGACCTGCTCTACATGCGAGTCCCAATCATCAGAAAAAAACAGAATATCATCCAGATAAACAATCATAAATCTATCCAGATACTTCCGGAAAATATCATGCATAAAGGACTGAAACACTGAAGGAGCATTAGAGAGCCCAAAAGGCATCACCAAGTACTCAAAATGACCTTCGGGCGTATCTCCTTGCTTAATGCGCACAAGGTTGTACGCACCACGAAGATCTATCTTGGTGAACCACTTGGCACCTTTAATCCGGGCAAACAAGTCTGACAACAGAGGCAAAGGATACTGAAATTTAACAGTGATTTTATTCAGAAGCCGATAGTCAATACAAGGTCTCAAAGATCCGTCCTTCTTGGCCACAAAAAAGAATCCCGCACCAAGAGGGGAAGAGGATGGACGGATATGCCCCTTCTCCAGAGATTCCTTGATATACGAACGCATTGCGGTATGCTCAGGTACAGACAGATTAAATAGTCTTCCCTTAGGAAATTTACTACCTGGAATCAAATCTATAGCGCAGTCACAGTCCCTATGAGGAGGCAGAGCACTGGACCTGGACTCGCTGAATACATCCTGAAAATCAGACAAATACTCAGGAACTTCCGAAGGAATAGAGGAAGCAATAGACACCGGCGGGGAATCACCATGAATTCCCTGACAGCCCCAACTTGACACAGACATTGCCTTCCAATCCAAGACTGGATTATGGGTCTGTAACCATGGCAGACCCAAAACGACCAAATCATGCATTTTATGCAGAACAAGAAAACAAATCACCTCCCGATGTTCAGGAGTCATGCACATGGTTACCTGTGTCCAAAACTGCGGTTTATTTGCCGCCAATGGCGTAGCATCAATACCTCTAAGAGGGATAGGGTTTACCAACGGCTCAAGAACAAAACCACAGCGCTTGGCAAATGACAGATCCATAAGACTCAGGGCAGCACCTGAATCCACAAACGCCATAACAGGGTAGGAAGACAATGAGCAAATTAAAGTCACAGACAAAATAAATTTAGGTTGCAAATTACCAATGGCAACAGGACTAACAACCCTTGTTAGGCGTTTAGCGCTTGCTGATATAACATGTGTAGAATCACCACAGTAAAAACACAACCCATTCTGACGTCTATGATTTTTCCGTTCATTTCTAGTCTGAATTCTACCACATTGCATTAAATCAGGTGTTTGTTCAGACAACACCACAAGAGGATTAGCGGCTTTGCGCTCCCGCAAACGCCGGTCAATTTGAATAGCCAGCGCCATGGAATCATTCAGACTTGTAGGAATGGAGAAACCCACCATCACATTCTTTATGGCTTCAGAAAGGCCATTTCTGAAATTTGCGGCCAGAGCACACTCATTCCACTGAGTAAGCACGGACCATTTCCGAAATTTTTGGCAATACACTTCAGCTTCATCCTGGCCCTGAGAAATAGCCAGCAAGGCTTTTTCTGCCAGAATTTCAAGATTGGGTTCCTCGTAAAGAAATCCGAGCGCCAGAAAAAACGCATCAATATTTGCCAATGCCGGATCTCCTGGCGCTAGCGAGAAGGCCCAATCCTGAAGGTCGCCCCGTAAGAAAGAGATAACAATTTTAACTTGCTGAGCTGAGTCTCCAGACAAACGGGGTCTCAGAGATAGAAACAATTTACAATTATTCCTGAAATTCCTAAACTTAAATCGGTCTCCAGAGAACAGTTCAGGAATAGGTATTTTAGGTTCAGACATAGGACTACTGGTAACAAAATCTTGTATGCCCTGCACATGAGCAGCAAGCTGGTCCACACTTGTAATCAAGGTCTGGACATTCATGTCTGCAGCAAGCTTAAGCCACTCAGAGGTAAAGGGGAGGAAGAAAGAGAGGAAAAAAAAAAAAACTCAGAATTTCCTTTCTTATTATCCCACTTCTGCAATGCATTAAACATTCAACTTTGGCCTGGCATACTGTTATGACCCCAATGGCAGAGGGTCTCAGAAATAAATACCAAGTCTGCAAACACAAAAAACCAGCTCATAGGGCAGTGGTAACTGGGCTGACCGTATATCTAATCCTAGCACCACAAATAGCAGCAGCCGGGGAACGTGCCTGCGTTGGTTCTAGACGTCTCGCGCCAGCCGGAGAACTAACTAACCCTAGAAGGGAAAAGACAGACCTTTCTTGCCTCCAGAGAAAAGACCCCAAAAGTTGGATACAAGCCCCCAACAAATAATAACGGTGAGGTAAGAAGAAAAGACAAACGTAAGAATGAACTAGGTATTTAACAAAGAGAGGCCCACTGACTAATAGCAGAATATAGTAAGATGACTTATACGGTCAGCAAAAACCCTATCAAAAATATCCACGCTGGATATTCAAGAACCCCCGAACCGTCTAACGGCCCGGGGGGAGAATACCAGCCCCCTAGAGCTTCCAGCAAAATCAGAAATCACATTTAGTACAAGCTGGACAAAAAATAAGAGCAATACAAATAACCAAAAAACAAGGAAGCAGGACTTAGCTTAATTTTGCAAGAACCAGGGCCAGCTGACAGGAGCAAACAGAAGGAACTGATTACAACGATGCCAGGCACCAGACTGAGAATTCAGGAAGTTAATATAGCAACACCCCTGGACTAACGAACCAGGTGGGTGCCAAACTGAGGAAAGACAATCCCAGAGTCATATCACTAGTGACCACAAGAGGGAGCCAAAAAAGTCTAATTCACAACAGCTAAGTAGTACTGTACAGCCACATATGGGATATGGCCATGCTCAGTAGAAATTGTGGGGCAAATTTTGATGCCATTTCTACCCACTTCTTGTGTTATAATGTAAAATCTGGGGCTAAAACAAAATTTTGATGCTAAAAATGTAGTTATTTTTTCTTTACTGCCCAATGGTATAAAATTCTGTGACACACCTGTGATGTCAGTATAATCATTGTACCCATAGATGAATTCATTGAGAGGTGTAGTTTGTAAAATGGGTTCATTTAAGGGGCGATCTGCTGTTCTGGTGCCTCATGGGTTCTCCCAGTGGGTCATGGCACCTGTAAGCCATAACAGTAAAATCTGGCGCTCCTTGCCTTCTGAGCTTTGCACTATGCCTTAAAAATTGTTCCCGATTACATATAGGATGTTGGCACACTCAGGAAAAAATGGACCTCAGTTTGTTGTGAAAAAAATTCCTATTAGCCCTTAGAAAAATTAAAAACTTGGCGCTAAAACAATATTTTTGCGGTAAAAATTTAATTTATTCTTTCTTCACTACTCAATGGTATAACATTTTGTGAGGCACATGTAGTGTCAATATGATCACTGCACCCCTAGATTAATTCATTTGGGAGTGTAGTTTGTAAAATGAGTTCACATATAGGGTGTTTCTGTTGTTCTGCCACCTCAGTGGCTCTACCAATGTGAAATGGCACCCTCAAACCATTCTAGCAAAATCTGAACTTAAATATGTCACCTCTTCTCTTCTGAGCTTTGCATTGTGCCTCAAAAGTAGTATGTACCCATGTGTGGGGTATCAGCATACACAGGAGAAATTGCACAACAAATTGTCAGGTGCAATTTCTCTTGCTACCCTTATGAAAATGCAAAATATGTAGCTAAAATAACATTTTTGTGTAGAAAATTTAATTTCATTATTTTCATGGCTCAACGTTATAAACTTCTGTGAAGCACCAGGGGGGTTCAAGGTGCTCACCACACATCTAAATGAATTCCTTAAGGGGTCTAGTTTCCAAAATGGTGTCAGTTGTGGGGGGTTTCCACTGTTTAGGCCCATCAGGGGCTCTCCAAATGGGACATGACGTCCAGCAAAGACTCCAAGAAATTTTGCATTCAAAAAGTCAAATGGCCCTTCTTTTTTTCCGAGTTCTGTCGTGCGCCCAATCAGTAGTGTTCTCCCTCATATGGAGTATCGGCATGCTCAGAAGAAATTACACAACAAAATATGGAGTTCATTTTTTCCTGTTACCTTTGTCAAAATAAAAAATATGTATCTGTGTAAATGGTGTTGTAAAAATGAGGAATCGCTGTTCAACTTTTAACCCTTATAACTTCCTAGCAAAAAAAAATTAGTTCCAAAATTGTGCTGATATAAAGTAGACATGTAGGAAATGTTACTTATTAAATATTTTGTGTGACATATCGCTGTGATTTAAGGGCAGGAAAATTCTAAGTTGGAACATTGTGATATTTTCGCCAAATTTCCATTTTTTCACAAATAATTGCAAGACATATTAAAGAAATGTTACCACTATCATGAAGTACAATATGTCACGAGAAAATAATCTCAGAATCACTAGGATCCATGACAGCGTTCCAGAGTTATTACCTCATAAAGAGACAGTGGTCAGAATTGTAAAAATTGGCCTAGTCATTAACGTGCAAACCACCCTTTGGGGAAAAAGAGGTTAAAAACACTTTTTTTACTTTTTACTTGCTGCAATAGTCTCCACGGGAGACTAGAAGCTGTAATCATCCAATCGCTTGTGCTACACAGAGCAGGGCTTCAACCCTGCTCTATATAGCTAAAATGATCACTTGCTTTGAGCACCAACCGCTGGGAGGCGCTCATTGCTATCCGGCAATGACAACTACAGGGGTCTGCTGCAAACCCCGGGTTGTCATGTCAACCCATTGGTGACCCACGGTCATGTGACACGGGTGCCAATGGGCGGGATTAGTGATGCGCTTCTGGAGCGATCATGTTAAATGCTGCTGTCAGAGATTGAGAGCGGCATTTAACATGTTAACAGCCAAGCGTTGATCATGATTTCACCCGCAGCTGTTAGGGGCACATGTCAGCTGTTCAAATCAGCTGACATGTGCAGGAAAGTTGCAGGCTCATCACCAGAGCCCGCAGCAAATAGGGGGAGGCCACCTTCAACATAACTGTATGTTGAAGGTGGGAAAGGGGTTAAATTATATATTTTTAAAATCTTTATCCTTATGTACAATTCATTATACAGGAAAAAATATTTCTTGACATTTTTTTCCTGTAAACTACAATGTTTCCTTGGTTTGTGATGTTTTATTGTCACTCCTTTAAGTGAAGTAAAAGTGTGACATCATTGTTCTCAGCAGCAATGAGGGAGTCAGGGATGCTTCCTGGGGTCTTCTTTATGCTTTTCTCCTTCCATTCAGCACTTTTCCCATCTATTTGAACAGTTTCACTGCCTCCCAGACCTCTTTGCAGGGTCTGCCGGAAATAAGCCTGGCTTTCCCTTTGATTCCCATTATACTCGTTACCCAAAATGAGCATGCGAGTAATTAGGAATTTCTCGGTTCGAGTAATGAAAACCCGAGCATTTTTGGACTCACTCATCCCTATTACTGATGCATCACACACAAATTTGATAACAAAAATATTTAAATACAGAACAAACAAAATACGTAGAAAAAGCCAAAGGGGTGAATACTTTTGGAAGCCACTGTATGTATAGAATGTGGAGTCCATGTGGAGTTCTGGCAGCTATAAAGATAAATGTAGCACCCGCATCTCTGCCTTCAGTCCCTCTCTCACTGCAGAGACATCAGCGTACTCACCACTAAGGCTCCCATTCTAAAGACAAAAAACTGACTGGCACATCCAGACTAGTGTGAATAAGAAGTTACCTCCATATACAACATACAAAAAAAGGTTGCACTCTATCATACTAAAGCATGTCAATGTGGAATATGTGAAATTTGAATAGCAATATGGCTTTGGAGTATTAGGAAAAAAAAATATGAGACGCTTAGCATAACATTTGGCCAAATATTATCTGCCCATCAACCGTTGTCAAAGTGGTCTCAGTCTGATGGGTCCCTGACCTGTGTGAATACCTCTCTGAGGCTGATGTCTGAATTCCTGGGTGAATGTGGACACCTCTGTCAGCAATGCCTGCATTTATGGGTAAGTAGGGACCTGCTGTAATTAAAATCACCACCTGGTGGAGGGCATAGTGCTCAGTCAGTAAGCTAACATACAAAAGACAAAAAAATGACTGGCACATCCAGACTAGTGTGAATAGGTGCATACCAGGAGGAGTTACCGCCATATACAGTATACAAAAAAAGATTGCACTCTATCATGCTAAAGCATGTCATTGTGGAATATGTGAAATTTGAATAGCAATACGGCATTGGAGTATTAGGAAAAAATATGAGACGCTTAGCATAAAAGCTGGCCAAATATCTGCCCCTCAATCATCGTCAAGGTGGTCTCAGTCTGATTGGTCCCTGTGTCCACATTCACCCAGGAATTCAGACATCAGCCTTAGGCTGGTTTCACATTTGCGCTTGTGGCCGCAGCGTTTGTACCGCATATAAACGCATGCGTCATGTTTTCCTATATTTAACATTAAAAACGCATGCTTTTTTTTTGTTCGCGTTTTGCCGCGTTTGACGATGCATGCGTCGTCTCGTCGTTTGCGGCTTGGCGCGGAAATGCAACATGTAGTAATTTGTAGAGGCGTCTATTTGCCGCCAGGAAACGCATGCGTTTGTGCAAGGATTGCGACAAATAAACGCATTGCTGTCAATGTAAACGCATGCATTTTTAAGCACATGCGTTTTGTTGCGTTTTTGAGCGCATACGTTTCAATTGAGAAAAGCATGTCTAGACACTGATAAGCCACCCCCCACCATCAAGGTGATAAAGGGAGGGTGTGGACAGTTGCAGGTCACTTCTCACCAGATTCTGAAGCAGACGAGACACAGACAGGCTACATCTTGGAGGAAAACAAGACCCTGAACAATGTGAGTATATCCTAGCCAATGCCTTCATTTTCTATTTTCTGTCTCTACATGTCCTAATTTCTGCCATTTCTTTCTTTCTACATGCATCAGAATTTCTTCTTCGGATTCTTCATCTGGTGAGGAGTTTTGGCCAGGACAGTCGGTAGTGGAGCATGTCAGTGAGGTGAGTATTTGCCTCGTCAGATTGGTAAGTATTCACTGTCACATCGACACATGTGACAATTTGATTTTTTCCTTTTTTTAAAGCTCTTCTACTGCGGCAGAGACAGGGCAGGAGCAGCGGAGTCAAGGTCCGGAGGCAAGACGGCAGCGGGTACGTATACAACGACGTACAGCGGGTACGTATAGACGAAGGAAGGAATCCGAAACGCGCGTTGGGGCGCGTGTATTCAGGACACGGCCATTTACCAGGTATTAACCTGTAATCTTGATAGCTCTCCCAGGCTCTCTTTGCACATTATGCGATAGCGTTCCTTGGTTTTTTTGCACATTTGGCTGCATTATATTGGCTGATTTTCGGCCGTAACACTATGCACTTTTTGAATGCTATTTCTTTGGCACAGAATTGTGAGCACTATTGCACTTTTTTGCTATAAGCAATCCCATTCTATTTGATATTATAGGGTATTTCATTTGGGATTTTTATATATGAATTTTTCAGCACATTTTGCACTTTAATTTTTCTTTCACATACAAGCAGTGAGATTTAGGGAGTACGAGTGTAATTGGCCGGCATAATATATGCTATATTTTTTGTCCTGTATTTAAATATTGATTTTAACTAATATAATATTTTAATCTGTTATTGTCAGAATATATTGAATAAAACATTATTTTTAAACATAGTCCCTTGTTCTGGTGCTCTCTGGTTATCCGTATATAGGTGTCTGGGTTGTTGTCACGTATACAAGGCTGACTGTCCTCAGTGTAATATTCTTGAATCTTCCTTTCTTTCCACTCGTATTTCTTTACATTTTTCTTCTGGAATCCTTTTGTATGTTGACTTTCCTATTCATGCCATTTCTCAGCATCTTTTGTCTTTCTTTTCCTTATGTTAATTGAGCAAACTTTAATGACTTTCTTTAATTTTTAGGTTTCACAACGGGAGGATGATCTGATAGAGTTTCTCTCATCACACACAGTTGTGTGAGCACGGCCAAAAGTACTTTTTCTGACGACAATTTTTTTTTTTAACAGTATCCAAAGTCAAAACACGTTGGTGTTCGATGAAGGACCGCTTCAACAAGGACCTGCGTCAAGAGAGCCGTGTTCCCAGTGGTTCAGGAGCAAGGATCAGACGATACAAATACCATTGAGTACTGTCATTTTTAAGACCGGTCCTTGCCCAGAGAACGAAAGTATTTATCACGTGCATTAGGTTGTATTGTATTGCCATAATCTGTATTTTTACATTCCACAGGATTTTGCGTCTGGTTAATTTTTGATAGTAATTTTCTTTTTCCTTTTTTCACAGCACATACAGCACTACTGTTGGCCCAGGTTCTGGAGCGGTCCTTCATCCGACCGCCACGGACCCGTCCCAGCCATCCAGCAGCGCAGCAGCAAGTGGGCCTTCCACACTAACTGGAGACCAGGGAGCTGGTCCATCAGGTCTTCCCCTTTCGCAGTCCTCTTCCACTGCCCCATTTTTTTTGGGCTCCTCCTGACAGCGGCAGAGGGCTTTGGACAGGTCACTCATGCCCGAGTTTTTGCACTTGAGCTCGGTTTTACACGACGCAATCAAGGCTTTGGGTGACCGAATGGATGTTTCACATAACCTCTTGAATGCACGTATCCAGGAGGTCAGCAAAAGCCTTGATCAAGTGAAAGCCGACCACCAGAGGCCAGCACATCATTTTTTTAATCAAATTGAGCAGGGCATGTCGGAACACCTTACTTCTGATCTCCAGGTGAGTGTCATGCAGGCCTGCAATGCTGCTTACGTGCAGGCTATGCAGCAGAGTCGGTATTTTCAGCAGACAGTGGGGGCATATCCACCTGTGCCTTCACTGTCACGATTGTCCTCAATGCCGACCTCTGCTGCATCCCACTGCACGGCCACCTCAATTCCTTCCACAACTGGACACCACTACAGCACCACCACCATGCCGAGTGCAGTTGGACATCCCACCGCCACCACCATGACATCCGCTGCTCCTGCTTGGACCTCCTCCACTGACACCACGATGCAGCAGAACCCTGGCATGGCCTTCCATACCGCCACCTCCACGATGCAGCAGGACCCTGGCATGGCCTTCCGTACCGCCACCTCCACGATGCAGCAGGACCCTGGCATGGCCTTCCGTACCGCCACCACCACAATGCAGCAGGACCCTGGCATGGCCTTCCACTCTACGAGCGCTATGGACTCTGGCATGGCTGCATGCTCTACGAGCACTATGGACTCTGGCATGGCTGCACGATCTACGAGCACTATGGACTCTGACAGTGCAGCCGGATCATGACAGGTCACCCGCCACCACGCCATGCCATATGAGCCCACCAAGACCTCCCACAACCAGGCAAACCAAAAAAAACACAGAAAAAAAAACAGAGGACTCTTAGCATTCCTTCCACTTCACCTCCCAATGTGTCTGTAATGTCAGGTTTGTCTCACCCTTCCAGTGCGTCTCAAGCCTTTCATGTGTCAAGCCCCATCCCTGAACTTCCAGACCCTTCTAGTTTGATTGCCCCTTCTCCTGCCACCTCTGCGTCGTCCATGGTTAGCCAGGCCTCAGTTCTTCACACCCCCCGTTTACATCACTCTACCCCTAGGCGGCGCAGTAAATAAATTTTTTAGTTGTTAACAAAATAAAAAAATTTTGATTTGCCAAAATTATGTTTGGTTTATTGTGTCTTCCGCCGGCAACACACACCGTGCGCCAAGAAAGTTCGCCACACACTTACTTTTTGGGCCACATCATATCTCCAGTAGTTAAAAATAAAAAGACTGCAGCTTTGTGTGTCTTTAGTATACAGATATGAGGTGGGCCGAAAAATATTACATGTATCTCCATAATCTCTTTTTGTCTGTGCCTAGTGTGGCAGTCTGAAGAGAAAATGGTGGAAATACAGTGCAGACCTCTACTGAACAGGTCAGGTGTCAAAAAACTCATTAGTTATTATGATACCTGACCTGGTGAGTAGAGAACTGCCTTGTATAACCACCATTTTCTCTTCTTTATACATAATCTATTACACACAAATTGAGGGACAATGGTGGTCACACATTGCATATCTATGCTCACCTGCACAGGTGTCAGAAATAGTGAATTCATGAGCCTGTATATGTTTATCATGAATTCATTATTTCTGACACCTGACTTGATGAGTATAGATAGTGTGACAGTGATTGTCTCTTCAGTTTGTGTACAATGGATACAGGAGAAGAGAATCATGACGCAATGACGTCAAAAAGCTTACCAATAAAGCAACATGGCTGCCATTACTAGCAGTATGTGGCCAGTGTTTTATATCAGTATTTGTAAGCCAAAACAAGGAGTGGAACAATTAGAGGTAAATTATGATATTAACATAATAACTAGCACCTATGCTTTTATCACCCACTCCTGGTTTTGGATTACAAAAACTGATATTAAATACAGATCAAATACTGCCAGTTTTAGGACAGCCTTGGTTTGGAGAGGAAAATGATAGGAGACACGGTCAACACAACCAAAACTAAAGTTTATTAATGAGAAATATTATTATCATTGTAGAAAATTACTGGTACAGATGTAATTACAACAGGACATTTACACAACGTTGTCCTGCCATGACACACGTTCAATATCTGAGTCAAAAAAGGCAGCAAATTGGTCCCGCATGTGACCAACGGCTGCAGTTGACCGCAGCGGGTGATGCTGGAAATCGGGCAGTGGGTGTGCAACTGGTTCATCCAGTTCAATGTTGGGTTGCTCCTTAACCATTATGTAATTGTGCAGAACCACACAGGCTTTGACCACCTCGTCGACTGTTTCCACTTTTAGATTAATGGCTGATGCAAGAATGCGCTCCACTGTTCTTCGGGCCCTGGTCAGTCTGTAGTTAAAGATCCTTCTACGGTGGTTCAAGTCCCGACTGGAATAGGGCTTCAGTAGGTTTTCACACATCTGAAAGGCCTCATCCCCAACCATAACAAATGGCATCGGTGGACCTTGAGTGTTGGGGAGAGGTTGTGGCCGGGGAAAATTGAAATATTTGCCATACACATGGCAGCCCATATCCGAGTTCTTGAAAGTCTGGGAATCGTTGCCACGGCCAAAAGCTCCAATGTCCACGGTGATGAAGCGACACTTCACATCGGCTATTGCAAAGAGCACAACAGGAAAATATTTTTTTTAATTGAAGTACTCCGATCCTGTTCTGGCTGGTTTGATAATGTGAATGTGCTTTCCATCCACCGCTCCTAAACAGTTGGGGAAATCACACACACTCCAGAATTGTTCCGCAATTTCAAGCCACATGTACAAGGTGGGTAGGGGTATAAACTCATCCCAGAGTACATTCCACAAAGCCCGGCAGGTGTCCACAACTATTCCGGACAGGGTGGATATTCCAAGCCGGTATTGGAAGTGGAGGGATGATAAATGTTGTGAATTCTGCTTTTGGGTTCCCTCCGGTGGTAGCAGGTGGTAATGCAGTTGTCCCTGGGTTGCAGTCCTGGTCAGGTGTGTCTGCTGATTGCAGTTCTGACTGGGGTATTTAGGTGTGCAGGATTCATTAGTCCTTGCCAGTTGTCAATTGTTGTTGGGAGGTGTAGGACCTCTGCCTGGTTCCTCCTGCCTTTCTGCCAAATCAGCAAAGATAAGTGTCTGTTTTTTTTTTCCTGTGGCACACATGCTGTGTGCTTCACAATTCAGTGCTATTCTTTGTGTTTTCTTGTCCAGCTTAGATTGTGTCAGTATTTTCTCAGTCTTGTTGGATTTTCCACCTGCGTGTGTCTATTCTTCTCCTACTCACAGTCATTATTCGTGGGGGGCTGCCTATCCTTTGGGGGTCTGCTCTGAGGCAAGATAGCATTCCTATTTCCATCTATAGGGGTATTTAGTCCTCCGACTGTGTCGAGGTGTCTAGAGTTTGTTAGGCACACCCCACGGCTACTTCTAGTTGCGGTGTTAGTTCAGGATTTGCGGTCAGTACAGGTTCCACTGACTCCAGAGAAAGTTTTCATGCGGCTCCAAGGTCACCAGATCATAACAGTACAACTGGCCCATAATGAGTTAAATGCATCTCAGAAGAAGGGAAGAAAGGTGTTGAGTAGTGTTGAGCATTCCGATGCTGCAAGTATCGGGTATCGGCCGATACTTGCTGTATCGGAATTCCGATACCGGGATTCCGATACTCTTGTGGTATCGGGTATCGGAACAACATTTTATTTTAATTCTCTCTTTTACACATTTTAACATTGTTAAAATGTGTAAAAGAGAGAATTAAAATAAAAAATATCGCTATACTCACCTGTCCGACGCAGCCGGGACCTCAGCGCAGGAACCGGCAGCGTTGTTTGTTTAAAATTCCCGCTTTTACATGGTTACGCGAACTCCCGGCTTGTGATTGGTCAGGGCGCCCATGTTGCCGGGCCGCGGACCAATCACAGCAAGCCGTGACGAAAATACGTCACGGCTTGCTGTGATTGGTCCGCGTCCCGGCAACATGGCCGCCATTAACCAATCACAAGCCGTGACGTCACGGGAGGCTGGACTTGCGCGCTTTTGAAAAAGCGCGCGTGTCCAGCCTCCAGTGACGTCCCGGCTTATGATTGGTTGCGCCGCGATCAACCAATCACAAGCCGGGAGGCTGGACACGCGCGCAATTTTAAAATGCGCGCTTGTCCTGCCTCCCGTGACGTCACGGCTTGTGATTGGTTAATGGCGGCCATGTTGCCGGGCCGCGGACCAATCACAGCAAGCCGTGACGTATTTTCGTCACGGCTTGCTGTGATTGGTCCGCGTCCCGGCAACATGGCGCCGTGACCAATCATAAGCCGGGACGTCACTGGAGGCTGGACACGCGCGCTTTTTCAAAAGCGCGCAAGTCCAGCCTCCCGTGACGTCACGGCTTGTGATTGGTTAATGGCGGCCATGTTGCCGGGACGCGGACCAATCACAGCAAGCCGTGACGTATTTTCGTCACGGCTTGCTGTGATTGGTCCGCGGCCCGGCAACATGGGCGCCCTGACCAATCACAAGCCGGGAGTTCGCGTAACCATGTAAAAGCGGGAATTTTAAACAAACAACGCTGCCGGTTCCTGCGCTGAGGTCCCGGCTGCGTCGGAGAGGTAAAGTATAGCGATATTTTTTATTTTAATTCTTTCTTTTACACATTTATATGGTTCCCAGGGCCTGAAGGAGAGTTTCCTCTCCTTCAGACCCTGGGAACCATCAGGAATACCGTCCGATACTTGAGTCCCATTGACTTGTATTGGTATCGGGTATCGGTATCGGATTGGATCCGATACTTTGCCGGTATCGGCCGATACTTTCCGATACCGATACTTTCAAGTATCGGACGGTATCGCTCAACACTAGTGTTGAGCCATTTTTTTTCTGCAGTCTGTTCTGTCTTTTCTTCCCTCTTTATTTATGGGTGGCTGAGGAGTCTTGTGCCAGCATGGATGTTCAGGAATTAGCTTCTTGTGTAGACCAGCTTGCTGCTAGGGTACAGGGTATTTCTGATTATATTGTTCAGACTCCTGCTTTAGAGCCGAAGATTACTACCCCTGATTTGTTTTTTGGTGATAGGTCCAAATTTTGGGGTTTTAAAAACAATTGTAAACTGTTTTTTGCTCTGAGACCGCGATCCTCCGGTGATTCCATTCAGCAGGTTAAAATTGTCATCTCCCTGCTGCATGGCGATCCACAGGATTGGGCATTTTCCCTGGAATCTGGGAATCCGGCCTTGCTTAATGTAGACTCCTTTTTTCAGGCTTTAGGATTATTATATGATGAACCTAATTCTGTGGATCAAGCGGAAAAAACATTGTTGGCCCTGTCTCAGGGTCAAGAGGTGGCAGAATTGTATTGTCAGAAATTTAGAAAATGGTCTGTGTTGACTAAATGGAATGATGATGCTTTGGCGGCAATTTTCAGAAAGGGTCTTTCTGAATCCGTTAAAGATGTTATGGTGGGGTTTCCCACGCCTTCCGGTCTGAGTGATTCTATGTCTCTGGCCATTCAGATTGATTGGTGCTTGCGGGAGTGTCAAACTGTGCGCGCTGTGGCGTCGCCCTTAGAGCAAAGTCCTGAGCCAATGCAGTGTGATAGGATTTTGTCTAGAACGGAACGACAAGGATTCAGACGTCAGACTAGGTTGTGTTATTATTGTGGCGACGCTTCTCATGTCATTTCAGTCTGCCCTAAGCGGACAAAAAGGATCGCTAGTTCATTTACTATCAGTACTGTACAACCTAAATTTCTGTTATCGGTGTCCTTGATCTGCTCATTGTCATCATTTTCTGTCATGGCGTTTGTGGATTCAGGCGCCGCCTTGAACTTAATGGATTTTGAGTTTGTCAGGCGTTGTGGTTTTCCCTTACAGCCTTTGCAGAACCCTATTCCTTTAAGGGGGATTGATGCTACACCTTTGGCTAAAAATAAGCCCCAGTTTTGGACACAGGTGACCATGCACATGGCGCCAGCCCATCAGGAAGATTGTCGATTTCTGGTGTTGCATAATTTGCATGATGTTATCGTGCTGGGTTTCCCGTGGATGCAGGTACATAATCCTGTGTTGGATTGGAAATCTATGTCTGTGACTAGTTGGGGTTGTCAGGGGGTTCATAATGATGTTCCTTTGATGTCAATCTCCTCTTCTTCTTCTTCTTCTGAAATTCCAGAGTTTTTGTCTGATTTTCAGGATGTATTCGATGGGCCCAAGTCCAGTTCCCTTCCACCGCACAGGGACTGTGACTGTGCAATTGACTTGATTCCAGGCAGTAAGTTTCCTAAAGGCCGACTTTTCAACCTGTCTGTGCCTGAACATACCGCCATGCGGAGTTATGTTAAGGAGTCTTTGGAGAAAGGGCATATTCGGCCATCTTCTTCACCGTTGGGAGCAGGTTTTTTTTTGTTGCTAAGAAGGATGGCTCCTTGAGACCTTGTATTGATTATCGCCTCTTGAATAAGATCACGGTCAAGTTTCAATACCCTTTACCTTTGCTTTCCGATTTGTTTGCTAGGATTAAGGGGGCTAGTTGGTTTACGAAGATTGACCTTCGGGGGGCATATAATCTTGTTCGTATTAAGCAGGGTGATGAATGGAAAACTGCGTTTAATACGCCCGAAGGCCATTTTGAATACCTTGTGATGCCATTCGGGCTCACTAACGCTCCATCTGTTTTTCAATCCTTCATGCATGATATCTTCCGGACTTATATTGATACATTTTTGATTGTATATTTGGACGATATTTTGATTTTTTCTGATGATTGGAAGTCTCATGTGGAACAGGTCAGGATGGTATTTCAGATCCTTCGTGAAAATGCTTTGTTTGTGAAGGGGTCTAAGTGTCTCTTTGGGGTGCAGAAGGTTTCTTTTTTGGGCTTTATTTTTTCTCCCTCATCTATGGAGATGGATCCGGTTAAGGTTCAGGCCATTCATGATTGGATTCAACCCACATCCGTGAAGAGCCTTCAGAAATTTTTGGGTTTTGCTAATTTTTATCGCCGGTTCATTGCTAACTTCTCCAGCGTGGTTAAACCCTTGACTGATTTGACGAAAAAAGGTGCTGATGTGGCGAATTGGTCCTCTGCGGCTGTCTCTGCATTTCAGGAGCTTAAACACCGATTTACTTCTGCTCCGGTGTTGCACCAACCAGATGTTTCTCTTCCGTTTCAGGTTGAGATTGATGCTTCTGAGATTGGGGAAGGGGCCGTTTTGTCTCAGAAGGATTCTGTTGGTTCTTTCATGAAACCGTGTGCCTTCTTCTCCCACAAGTTTTCGCCTGCTGAACGCAATTATGATGTCGGCAATCGGGAGTTGTTGGCTATGAAGTGGGCGTTTGAGGAGTGGTGACATTGGCTTGAGGGAGCTAAGCACCGTATTGTGGTCCTGACCGATCATAAGAATTTGATTTACCTCGAGTCTGCCAAACGGCTGAGTCCTAGACAGGCTCGATGGTCCTTTTTTTTTTCCCGTTTTGATGTCGTGGTTTCATATCTTCCGGGTTCTAAGAATATTAAGTCTGATGCCCTTTCTAGGAGTTTTTTGCCTGATTTTCCTGAGGTCCTTGAACCGGTCGGCATTCTGAAAGAAGGGGTGGTCCTTTCTGCCATTTCCCCTGATTTACGGCGGGTTCTTCAGGAATTTCAGGCTGATAGACCTGATCGCTGTCCTGTGGGGAAATTGTTTGTTCCTGACAGATGGACTAGTAGAGTGATTTCTGAGGCTCACTGTTCTGTGTTGGCTGGTCATCCTGGTATTTTTGGTACCAGAGATTTGGTTGGTAGGTCCTTTTGGTGGCCTTTGTTGTCACGTGATGTGCGTTCTTTTGTGAAGTCCTGTGGGACTTGTGCGCGGGCCAAGCCTTGTTGTTCCCGTGCTAGTGGGTTACTTTTGCCATTGCCGGTCCTTGAGAGGCCCTGGACGCATATTTCTATGGATTTTATTTCTGATCTTCCGGTTTCCCAGAGGATGTCGGTTATCTGGGTTGTTTGTGACCGGTTTTCTAAGATGGTTCATTTGGTGCCTTTGCCTAAGTTGCCTTCCTCTTCAGAGTTGGTTCCGTTGTTTTTTCATCATGTGGTTCATTTGCATGGTATTCCGGAGAATATTGTGTCCGACAGAGGTTCCCAGTTTGTTTCTAGGTTTTGGCGGGCCTTTTGTGCTAGGCTGGGCATAGATTTGTCTTTTTCTTCTGCATTTCATCCTCAGACAAATGACCGAGCGAACTAATCAGACTTTGGAGACTTATTTGAGATGCTTTGTGTCTGCCGATCAGGATGATTGGGTGGCCTTTTTGCCATTGGCCAAGTTTGCCCTTAATAATCGGGCTAGTTCGGCTACTTTGGTTTCGCCTTTTTTTTGTAATTTTGGTTTTCATCCTCGTTTTTTTCTGGGCAGGTTGAGCCTTCTGACTGTCCTGGTGTGGATTCTGTGGTTGACAGGTTGCAGCAGATTTGGGCTCATGTGGTGGACAATTTGGTGTTGTCTCAGGAGGAGGCTCAACGTTTTGCTAACCGTCATCGGTGTGTTGGTTCCCGGCTTCGGGTTGGGGATTTGGTTTGGTTGTCTTCCCGTCATGTTCCTATGAAGGTCTCTTCCCCTAAGTTTAAGCCTTGGTTTATTGGTCCTTATAGGATTTCTGAGATTATTAATCCGGTGTCTTTTCGATTGGCGCTTCCGGCCTCTTTTGCTATCCATAATGTCTTCCATAGATCTTTATTGCGGAAATATGTGGTGCCCGTTGTTCCCTCTGTTGATCCTCCGGCCCATGTTTTGGTTGATGGGGAGTTGGAGTATGTGGTTGAGAAGATTTTGGATTCTTGTTTTTCGAGGTGGAGGCTTCAGTACCTTGTCAAATGGAAGGGTTATGGCCAGGAGGATAATTCTTGGGTTTTTGCTTCTGATGTCCATGCTGCTGATCTGGTCTGTGCCTTTCATCTGGCTCGTCCTGATCGGCCTGGGGGCGCTGGTGAGGGTTCTGTGACCCCTCCTCAAGGGGAGGGTACTGTTGTGAATTCTGCTTTTGGGTTCCCTCCGGTGGTAGTAGGTGGTAATGCAGTTGTCCCTGGGTTGCAGTCCTGGTCAGGTGTGTCTGCTGATTGCAGTTCTGACTGGGGTATTTAGGTGTGCAGGATTCATTAGTCCTTGCCAGTTGTCAATTGTTGTTGGGAGGTGTAGGACCTCTGCCTGGTTCCTCCTGCCTTTCTGCCAAATCAGCAAAGATAAGTGTCTGGTTTTTTTTTCCTGTGGCACACATGCTGTGTGCTTCACAATTCAGTGCTATTCTTTGTGTTTTCTTGTCCAGCTTAGATTGTGTCAGTATTTTCTCAGTCTTGTTGGATTCTCTGGAGTGGCAGATATACATTCCATGTCTTTAGTTAGATTGTGGAACTTTTTGTATTATCTGTTGTGGATATTTTTGGAAGGGTTTTAATACTGACCGCCTAGTAATCTGTCCTATCCTTTCCTATTTAGCTAGAGTGGCCTCTTTTGCTAAATCCTGTTTTCCACCTGCGTGTGTCTATTCTTCTCCTACTCACAGTCATTATTCGTGGGGGGCTGCCTATCCTTTGGGGGTCTGCTCTGAGGCAAGATAGCATTCCTATTTCCATCTATAGGGGTATTTAGTCCTCCGGCTGTGTCGAGGTGTCTAGGGTTTGTTAGGCACACCCCATGGCTACTTCTAGTTGCGGTGTTAGTTCAGGATTTGCGGTCAGTACAGGTTCCACTGACTCCAGAGAAAGTTTTCTTGCGGCTCCAAGGTCACCAGATCATAACAGGTAAACTCTCTCCGGTTGCCAGAAATCTGGAAGAAAAACACACACAAAAAACATTACAATCTATTCTTTTTATGGTGTGGTTACGCTAAGGAAAGAAAGGAAAATAGCCAATAAATACATGTCAGAAAACACTAAATTTGGACTGTCATTGGTTTAGATTTTGAACGTACGTTAAAGTAACCAGCAGACGTTCCTCCGGTGGAATCGCTCTACGGAGCTGGGTGTCCTGTCGCCGTATGGCTCCTTGGACTCGAGAAAGCAAATCCCGGAATGAGTTTTGCGACATCCTGGTGTATTCCTGCAGTTTCTCCGTGTTGGCATTAAGCTCGGCATAGAGCGTGTGATAGGCTCCACAGCTCTCACGTAGTTCGATAATGGGGTGCCTCCAAAAATGCCTACATTGTCTCCTTCTCCATCTTTCACGATTTCTGTCTTGCTCCCAAGCAAAAGCACAGGCAAGAAACATTTTGAAGCTGAAATCCAGGTTGAAATAAAAGCTCTCCATGCGAAGATCCATCATGACACAGGATACAGTTAGCAAACTGTTAAAATTTCAGTAGCCCTAGGGTCTATATATAGAGATTACATAATACACGCCCTCTGTAGTCCCATTGGTGGTGTCTGGTTATCTTGATTTTTCTCTTGTGAAATTTCTCATCATGCGCACCAACGCAGGAAAAACGCATATAAACGCGTACAAACGCGATGTTTTTTTAACCGCATGCGATACCGCATGCGTCTAAAAAACGCCGCGTTTGTACGCGTTTATATGCATTTTTTCCACCACTTGCGGATGCGTTTTAAACGCTGGGGATTTAAACGCTAATGTGAAACTAGCCTTAGAGAGATATTCACACAGGTCAGGGACCCATCAGACCGCGACCACCTTGACGATGATTGAGGGGCAGATAATATTTGGCCAAATTTTATGCTAAGCATCTCATCTTTTTTCCTAATACTCCAAAGCCATATTGCTATTCAAATTTCACATATTCTACATTGACATGCTTTAGCATGATAGAGTGCAACTTTTTGTATGAGGCTTCCATCCTGCTCCTTCCAGGTCTGCTGCTGCCCTGGGTGCACGCAGTCCTATCAGGTCTCCATGCACTGTGCTTAGAGCACGTGTGCGCACACTTCATCTTTCTTGAAGGGGCTGCATGCTTTCCTCTAAAGTGTCCTGAGCTAATAGCTGGAGGTTTCTTACTATTTAACCCCTTCATGACCTTGGGATTTTCCGTTTTTCCGTGTTCGTTTATCGATCCCCTCCTTCCCAGAGCCATAACTTTTTTATTTTTCCATCAATTTGGCCATGTGATGGCTTATTTTTTGCGGGACGAGTTGTACTTTTGAATGACATCATTGGTTTTACCATGTCGTGTACTAGAAAACAGGAAAAAAAATTCCAAGTGCAGTGAAATTGCAAAAAAAGTGCAATCCCACACTTGTTTTTTGCTTGGCTTTTTTGCTAGGTTCACTAAATGCTAAAACTAACCTGCCATTATGATTCTTCAGGTCAGTACGAGTTCATAGACACCTAACATGACTAGGTTATTTTTTATCTAAGTGGTGAAAAAAAATTCCAAACTTTACTAAAAAAAAAAACAAATTGTGCCATTTTCCAATACTCGTAGCATCTCCATTTTTCATGATCTGGGGTCGGTTGAGGGCATTTTTTTTTTGCGTGCTGAGCTGGCATTTTTAATGATAGCACTTTGGTGCAGGTATGTTCTTTTAATCACCCGTTATTGCATTTTAATGCAATGTCACGGCGAAAAAAAAAACGTAATTCTGGCGTTTCAAATTTTTTTCCCGCTACGCCGTTCAGCGATCAGGTTAATGCTTTTATTTTTATTGATAGATCGGGCGATTCTGAACACGGCAATACCAAATATGTGTAGGTTTGATTTTTTCTTAATTGATTTATTTTGATTGGGGCGAAAGGGGGGTGATTTAAACTTTTATATATTTTTTATTTTTTTCACATTTTTTTTACTTTTTTTTTACTTTTGCTATGCTTCAATAGCGATCGGCTCTGCTACATAGCAGCAATCTGATGTTTGCTGCTATGTAGCAGAATTACAGGTGTGCTGTGAGCGCCGACCAAAGGGTGACGCTCACAGCTGCCGGGGATCAGTAACCATATAGGTCTCAAGGACCTCTATGGTTACTATTCTGAAGCATCGCCGACCTCCGATCATGTGACGGGGGTCGGCGATGCGATGATGATGCGCCCGTCCGGAAGCGGTAGTTAAATGCCGCTGTCTGCGTTTGACAGCGGCATTTAACTAGTTAATAGGCGCAGGCGGATCGCGATTCTACCCGCGCCTATTGCGAGCACATGTCAGCTGTTCAAAACAGCTGACATGTCCCAGCTTTGATGCAGGCTCACCGCCGGAGCCCGCATCAAAGCGGGGCTTCTGACCTCAGACGTACTATCCCATACTATAGCCTGTGCAATGTTGTGAGTTTGTTTCTAACATGCTTGTTAGTTTCTCAGGTCCCTTTACTTGGATCCGTGTCTGCTGCACCTGCCAGTGCTTCCCGCAATGGCAGCTGAGCCAGCTGCACCCGCCAGTGCTCACCTTAATGGCAGCAGAGCCAGGTGCCCCACCAGTGCTCACCTCTATGGCAGCTGAGCCAGCTGCACCCACTAGTGCTCACTTCAATGGCAGTAGAGACAGTTGCACCTGCCAGTGCTCACCTCAATGGCAGCAGAGACAGTTGCACCTGCCAGTGCTCACCTCAAAGGCAGCTGAGCCAGCTGCACCCACCAGTGCTCATCTCTCCATCAGACTGTCCTGTCTGCACCTGCGGTTGCTGTCATCTTGTCTGCCTGCCTGCATCTGTCGGACATTTCCCAAGGTCATTCCAGCTATTTGCTTCTAGGGGTCAGCTGCCATCTACCCAAGGTCAGTCCTGGAGTAGCACCTGGATCACGTCCCTTGTCTCTCCAAGGACTGCGGTGTTGTTAGCTGCTGTGTGTCTGTGGTCTGATTGGGTGAGGCTCCTAGTCACACCACTCCAGGTCTTCCTTAAGCTTTGTCACAGTGGTTGCACCACCCAGCCCGTTACAATGTAGTAAGAAATTATTGAATAATAACTGCTAAATAATAACAAGAAGATGAAGAATTTTGAACCTAAAAGAACATGGTGCTATGGAGTTATAAGGTAGAAATTTATTTTAAGATTGGCCAATTTCCAGTTTAAGATGATATTACTATCACATGAAATAGTCATATCACACAAGAAACTTGAGGTATTATATATTAGCATTTGCATGCCCTTCTCCAATTTATAAATGTCATAGAACTTCTGTATCAGAATAGTTTATTTAATGCACTAAAATATCCTACTTATGATAATTTTGAATGAATCTGGTTGCCACTTTTATACCTTGTTAGTATGTGATATGATTGGTTATTGAAAGGCAGACACTTTGCAGTGTCCTTCATGAAATATTTCGCAGAGTGCTAATGATCTCGCTTTACAGGAAAGGTTTCAGGCAGAGAATTTTTATTGACAGGTGTTGCTATTTTCTGAATAAATGATGAGAGACCATTATATGCACTTTAGTGAGGCTCTCGCTCAACATTCTGTTGTATGTGTTCAAATTTTATATATTGTATTAGCCTCAATTCACAGAGCTTTACCTAGATAAACTCACCAACACAAGAGAGCTACAGTCACTACTGCCCATTGATATAATGAACATTCTCCAAAAGGAATACAGAAACTCATAGATTTGCATACTGACCTAGTGAATCTAAGTTCGATGTTCAAGTGATCACCATGTGTATGTACAATGGTCCAAACTGTCCAAAAAATGGTAAGAGAATGAATACCAAGACTGAACTTATTACATCTTTGCAGATACTGTATATCATGTGTTGCGTTTGTTACACCAAATAAATGATATTTACATCACTTTGCTACTACAATACAAAGTTAAAAGTTGAACAAGTTAAGCAAATACTATAAACAAGATACGATCTTGAATGCTTGTTTGGTACTATCTACTTCTGTACCGTGACGTGACTGTTCAAACCTATCACTGGCTGCCATGGTCACGTACTGTACTAAGATCATTGCCATAAGTAATCATTGGCTGGTGCAGTCATATGTCAGTAGGGGACATTACAGCATCAACCAATGCAAACGGAGACCGACTGGGGACAGCAGATATCTGTATTAGCTAATTTCAAGAAAATAACTAACATGGCTATTCCAGAGCTTTTGCAAACTATATTTGTGTCCAACAAAATCCAGAAAACAATAGCTCTGTACATACAGCAATTCAGATATAAAACAGGCATACAAAATGAAGCTTCCACATGAAGCATTTTTAAGCTCTGCGTTACTTACTCTGACTAAGGACAGTAAAGGTCAAAGAGGTCAGAAACATGTTGCCCGGAGGCATCATTTTTCTTACTTGTTTTTACATCTGAATTAATGTATATACAGATCTATTTTTCTGGATTCTATAGTATAGAAATAATGATTGCAAAACTCTTGGAGTACCAATTTTCTTTTTTGTGGCCACGAGCCATGGCGACTACATGAACAACCAGTAGGACCAGTAGGAAGATCGATCTTGTGTAAGCCTAGTTAGATCCAACAGGGTCTTCTCCAATGTTAACTTGCCATCTTCTTGCTGGTCTTCCTCTTCTCCTTGTTTCTTCTAGTCTTCGTATGATGTGTCCAAAGTAGGCAAATCATAGCTTGGTAATCCTTGCTTCACGTAACATGTCTCACTTGATTTGTGGTATGTCATGCGGTATGTGGTATTTGCTGGTATGTCACTCTCCATAAGGAGAAACGTTACCCCTTACACCCCAGTCCAGAGCCTCTCACCTAGCCAAATCAGTTCTCATGCTTCGCACTGACGAGGGCCAACAGCCCGAAACACCGTGTCTGCGAATTGAGATACTGATTTGGCTTTTATCCTAAGTCACAACTCGTTAAAGGGTTGATTGTGACTTGTAGGATCGCTACTTCCAACAGGTGGCGCTATAGAGTTAAGTCCTCTTTTTCTCAGAAGAGTCAATTTGCATATTGATTTGTTACAAAATTGATTTTTTTTGTTCTCCTTGCTATCCATTGTATTGATATCATCCTTCTCCAACACCACATTTTGAAGGTGTCAATTCTTCTTCTGTCGTTTCTTTATCGCCCAGGTTTCACATTTATACGTTACCACAGAAAAGACTAATATATGTGCGAGCTATGTTTTCATCGCCAATTAAATGTTCCTCGATTTGAAGACCTTGTCGAGTGACTTCATTGTTGATTTGCCCATAGCTAAACTCCTATTGACTTCCAGTGTCTGCGCTGTATCTTGAGTGATCATCGATCTAAGTAGGTTGGAGTAGCGATACTGGTTATTTCTTAATACTGGCTATTTTCCAGGAGAGTACATCAAACTGGGTGAGCCGAATAAATATGTTTACTTTTCTCTGCTGATGAAAGGCCAGTTTTAGATTTTTATTTCTACAAGACAACAGTTGAAGGTAAAGTTACAACACTGGATATCCCTTTTAACATAGCTTGTATACATTATTCTCAATCATCATGAGGTCCATCAACATAAGAGCATAAATCATTGTGTCTTTAATATTCCATTGCCATACAGACTTTGCACAAAACAGGGTCATTTTTTTGTCCCTTTTACTAAACTGACTATGGTTTCTGTATTGTTCCAGCACCCCTTCCTATAACAAAAGTTCACTACCAGTCATCTGCCAAACAGATGTACTTTCTTTTTGCCTCCATTTTCTACTTTTACATACATGTTGATGAAAATATGCCATTTAAGCACATAAAGAAGAATTCTGCATCCATGCTTGCATACTTTTTTTCAAACATCAATGAGCAATAAACAAGAAAAATCCCAGTTGTGTGATTTTTGTGGCTTTTTGCACAGTTCTGTAATATTTAATTTTACAAGCATAATGTTTGGAATCATAACACCTTTGTTTTCTTAGAAACCTGAAAGTAACGCAGAAGGAAGAGATAAAAAAATTATTAATTATAACATGAATTACTGAAAATGTTCTAGCAGTCACTTATATACATGGCTGAGCCTTGAGAATGCTGATATGTGATAATCAAGGACTCGGGGAGACACCAAGAACGAGTAAATAAAAGATAACCCATAGATCTTATGAACATTCTTAAATGGCCACAAACCTACTAATACTATACTGATATTCTGGTCTTCTTGTTAGGATTAGAAGACTGCATGCTCTGCTATATAACTGGAATTGTAATAAGAAAAAGATAATATGGTGTCATCAGAAAATGTTGGATCACATGTAAACTCAAAGAAAAGCGTTATTGAGATTCTTAAAATGGGATTCTCAAAATTACATGCACAAATCAATTCCATTGGTAATCAAAGAGCTTGCATGGCTCATTAAATAAAAAATACATCATTTTACAAACTTGCCAGCAGCAAAAGAATAGGGGTTTCTGATCCATAGATCATTTTTAGAAAGAAACATTGAAATAATCCAGTTATTGTAAAAGGTAAAACTCCTTTAGTTTTCAGATACAGAAGGAGACAGACAGATAGATGGATAGATGGATAGATAGATAGATAGATAGATAGATAGATAGATAGATAGATAGATAGATAGATAGTTAGATAGATAGATAGATAAATTTCCTCCATATGACTTGTGTTTTTTTGTGAAATTTCACAATTTTCCAACCTTAAATTTTTATGCCTTTAAATCAGAGAGTTGTATAGCACAAAATAGTTAATAAATCACATTTCCCACATGTCTACTTTACATCAGCACAATTTTGGAACCAACATTTTTTTGTTAGGAAGTTATATGGGTTAAAAGTTGACCAGCGATTTCTCATTTTTTCAACAAAGTTTACAAAACCATTTTTTTAGGGACCACATCACATTTGAAATGACTTTGATGGGTCTATATGATAGAAAATACCCAAAAGTGACACTATTCTAAAAACTGCACCCCTCAAGGTTCCCAGAACGACATTCAAGAAGCTTATTAACCCTTCAGGTGCTTCACAGGAATTTTTGGAAAGTTTAAAAAAAATGAACATTTAACATTTTTTTGCAAAAAATTTACTTCAGATCCTATTTGTTTTATTTTACTAAGGGTAGCAGGAGAAAATGGACCCCAAAAGTAGCTGTACGATTTGAAAGGAAGGAGCGCCGTTTGATTTTTTCAATGCAAAATTGGCTTGAATTGAAATCGGATGCCATGTCGCGTTTGGAGACCCCATGATGTGCCTAAACAGTGCATACCCCCAATTCTAACTCCAACCCTAACTCCGACACACCCCTAACCCTAATCCCAACCCTAACCACACGCCAAACCCACACGCCAAACCCGAACACACCCCTAACCCTAATCCCAACCCTAACTACAACCCTAACCCAAGCACACACCTAACCCCAACATACCCCTAACCCTAATCCCAACCCTAATTCCAACCCTAACCCTAATCCCAACCATAAACGTAATCCAAACCCTAACCCCAATTCTAGCCCCAACCCTAACCTTATCTTTAGCCCCAACTCTAACCCTAACTTTAGCCCTAACCCTAATGGGAAAATTGAAATAAATACTTTTTTTATTTTGTTATTTTTCCCTAACTAAGGGGGTGATAGAGGGGGGGTTTATTTACTATTTATAGCAAGTTTTTATGTTTGGCAGCTGTCACACACTAAAAGACGCTTTTTATTGCAAAAAAAAATTTTGAGAGCTATAATTTTTCCATATTTTGGCCCACAGAGTCATGTGAGGTCTTGTTTTTTGTGGCATGAGTTGATGTTTTAATTGGTACCATGTTCGGGTACGTGACATTTTTTGATCTCTTTTTATTCCGATTTTTGTGAGGCAGAATGAACAAAAACCAGCAATTCATGAAATTCTTTTGGGGTGGGGGCATTTATACCGCTCCACGTGTGGTAAAATTGATAAAGCAGTTTTATTCTTCGGGTCAGTAAGATGACAGCAATATCTCATTTATATCTTTATTTATGTTTTGGCGCTTTTATACAATAAAAACTATTTTATAGAAAAAATAATTATTTTTGCATCACTTTATTCTAAGAGCTATAATGTTGCTATTTTTCCAATTATGGAGCTATATAGCAGCTTGTTATTTGAAGGAAAAGATGACGTTTTCAACAGTACCATGTTTATTTATAGCCGTCTTTTTGATCGCATGTTATTCCAATTTTCGTTTGGCAGTATTATGATAAAGCATTGTTTTTTGCCTTTTTTAATGGTGTTCTCTAAAGAGGTTAACTAGTTGGACAGTTTTATTTTATTATTTACATAAATTATGTATTTATTGGTAAAATATTTATTTATTAATTTGGGGGATTATTTTATTTTCTTATGTTTTTACACATATTTTTTTTTTTACTTTACTACATTGTCCCAGGTTGGGACATTACTATATAAAGTCAGATCGGAGATCGCTGATCTGACACTTTGCATAGCACAGTGTCAGATTAGCAATGTGACAGGCAGTGTAGGAGGCTTGCCAGTGCCTGCTCTCAGCAGGTGCTGACAAGCCACCTCACTGAAGGACCCGGGAGGACCCTGCGGCCATCTTGGAGACGGGGGTCTCCATGGAGACCATAGGAAAAAAACGATCGCATCGCGTTGTTCCGGTGGGAGAGAAAAGGGAGCCCCTGCACGTTTGTTCTCTATGCCGCTGTCAGTACTGACAGTGGCATCAGAGGTTTTAAATGCCCACGATCTGTGCTAGCACCGATTATGGGCGTTGCTGTGGGGTGTCAGTTGTCACATACAGCTGACACCCGCACCCGATCACACGGCGCTCAGTTTTAAATAGATATGAGATAGATAGATGGTCAGTTTTTGTAGCTTACCATTGCAGGTTGTGACTGCCTCCTTTCCTGACTCTGCACTCCTCGCATGAGCCCAAGAATGCTTTAAATTGGTGCTGGTTCCTACTTGCCCATTTAAAATGCCTGGGTGAGGCATGTTTGATAAGTATTAGATTAAGTACCAATCAGAGAAGGGTCACCTTGCCGTAGTTGATGGGCACACATGAATTGGACAATTTAGACACTAATCTTCAATTTTGTAAGTACATTTATTTAGCAATAATGCAGATCGCATGTATTCAGTGTTTGCATATCTTATGGCCCTTACAGAGTGCCATTGTGCTTCTTTTTTATAGATAGATAGATCAATAAGATATTCTTATTGCTTCAAAAGTTTTCTGTGATGGGACCAAAACATTTCCACCTGGGCTAAAAAAAAAGTCCACTTTTTTGCATAATTTTATTAAGTGCTGCCTCTTTCTCTGTTTGATAAATAGATAAATAGATAGATAGATAGATAGATAGATAGATAGATAGATAGATAGATAAAGAGATGAATGAGTATTTTGAAATTTTTTTCCTAAACATTTGACATGCAGCCGAGTTGCTGCTAATCACAATGCTGCAAAGTCTCCAAATTCCAAAAGAAATGTGTGTTACACACTGAGGTCTCTTAGAACTGTATAAAGCCACTTTCAAGCACAAACACAGCCTTAATAGCGTGAAAGTGACCTCACCAAATAAACGGATAGTAAGCGGTGGTAACCAAAAGCCCATTATAAAAAGACTCATCACAGAATGACCTTTCATTTTTTTTTATTCAAAAACAGTGTAGAAATTATCACTTTTAATTTATTTCTTTATTTCTTTATTTAATTTATTTATCTAAGTCCAAGAGAACTACTGAAATTTACTGTACAAGGGCCTAGTATCCATTCATCTGTCAAGCCCTGTGATTTACTCCAAATTTGGATTTGATGACAATCTTCGATTCTTGTGTCACGGACACTGTGTTTGTGTGTCCTATCAACTTTGTATCTTACTTTCTGTGCATAACATCATATCCAGAATATGGAAATCATAGAGTAAGGGTTTAATCACCCTCAGCTGGCATATGCCCTTGCACAGGGTCGGACTGGACTTGCCGGGTATCAGGGAAATCCCCAGTGGGCACTTGCAGTGGACCAGAGAGATATTGATGCGAAGAAGAAGGAAAATAACGTTTGTATTTTTTAGGTGCACTGTTCATTACCTGAATCCCCGAGTCGCATGTCCCAATGGAACACTGACGGGTGAGCACCTGATGCACTGGCGTATAACATCAGTGTCATGCTCCTCATGCGACCGGCGCACACACATCAGCCTCCTGCCTCTGCTAGGTCAGTGGACATGTTAACACTGGATCTGTAGAGGAGGATCAGAGGCATAGCTAGGGTTTTGGTTCAGGGGAGGCGAAACTTCTGAGTGGGCCCCTAACCAGGTAACCTTGATTACAGCTGGGTGACGAACCCTAATAGAGGATGTAGGAGAACCTCAGCAGATGACTATGCTGTTGCTGAAAATAATCTCTATACAAGGACCAACATTGATATTACCACCATATGGTCAGTGGTAGATACCAGTCCTACAGAAAACATAAATGACTGCAGCACAGCTATAGATGGTGAATTACAGATGACATTCTTTCTGATGGTGTCGTTCACTTTTCCCATTTCTTCCATCAGGCCCAGACCGACATGACAAAGCCTCCAGCCAGGACTCGGCTGCAGAGATTACAACAAAGACATATCTCATATTTTCATCACCGTCCCCAACTATTCCCAATCTGCACAAACTCCTTGTTTTGCTGATACCCCAATGCTTATCCACGTCTGCTGTGCAAGTGCCCTAGAAAACAGTGCCCACATTTTGCCCCCTAAAAAGTAATAACGCCGTGTGTGCCACTTGGACAGTCACAGTAACCTGAGTTCCCCTTTAACAATAAGTGCCCACTTTACATTTAATAATGTCCCGAATCTCCCCCTGTACAGCTCTGGCGGTGAGCCCGCATCAAAGCCGGGACATGTCAGCTGTTTTGAACAGCTGACATGTGCCCGCAATAAGCGAAGGTGGAATCGCGATCCACTCGTGCCTATTAACTAGTTAAATGCCAGCACTTAACGCGCGCTTCTGTCCATTGGGCCGGAAATACATGCACCGCTGACCCCGTCACGTGATCGGAGGTCATCGGTGCATCGGCATGACAACCAGAGGTCTCACCTCTATGGTTGTTGATGCCGATTGCTATGAGCCCCGCCCTGTGGTCAGTGCTCATAGCAGTGCAGTAATTCTGCTACATAGAGGCAATCTGAGCATCGCCTCTATGTAGCAGAGCCGATCAAGCTATGGCATCTTCTAGCCTCCCATGGAGGCTATTGAAGCATGCCAAAAGTTGAATAAAAATGTTTTTAAAAGTATTAAAAAAATAAAAAAAACTTAAAAGTTCAAATCACCCCCCTTTCGCCCCAGTAGAAATAATACAATTAAAAAAAATACACATATTTGGTATCACTACATTCAGAATCGCCCAATCTATCAATAAAAAAGGATTAACCTGAACACTAAATGGCGTAGCAGGAAAAAAATCAAAACGCCAGAATTTCGTCTTTTTGGTCACGGCGACATTGCATTAAAATGCAATAATGGGCGATCAAAAGAACGTATCTGCACAAAAGTGATATCATTAAAAACATCAGCTCGGTGCACAAAAAATAAACCCTCACCCAAGCAGGGATCACGAAAAATGGAGACGCTACGGGTCTCGGAATATTGCGGAATTTTATTTGTTTTTTAGCAAATTTTAGAATTTTTTTTCACCCCTTAGATAAAAAAGAACCTAGACATATTGGTGTCTATAAACTCGTACTGACCTGGAGAATCATAATGGCAAATCAGTTTTAGCATTTAGTGAACCTAGCAAAAAAGCCAAACAAAAAAACAGTGTGGGACTGCACTTTTTTTGCAATTTCACCGCACTTGGAATTTTTTTTCCGTTTTCGAATACGCAACATGCTAAAACCAATGTTGTTGTTCAAAAGCACAACTCGTCCCGCAAAAAAAAAGCCCTCACATGGCCATATTGACAGAAAAATAGAAGCATTATGGCTCTGGAAAGAAGGGGAGCGAAAAACGAAAACGCAAAACTGAAAAAAGCTCCAGGGGTGAAGGGGTTAAATGTGCATTGCAAATAATTTTTATATTTGTTATGGACCCTGAACATTACTTTTTTGGTTTTAGTCAGCTGTAATCCTCATGAGACCTTTCAAGTAGGAGGTGACCATGTGTAGTAAGCATGTCAAGAATTATTTTAGAACATTTTCAGAAACATGTTTCCCATGTAGTCCTAAAGTCCTGATTTGCTTCCCATGCTTGGAAGATTTGTACCTCAAGGCCCCGGGGTGCAATCCCAATCCTTTTATATTCTGCTAAACTTTTAATATTCCATCAGATTAGACTAGCAAATTCCAGTGATAACTTTGTGAAACCATCACTGGAACCAGAAGTCTCACATGAGCTAGTTGCTCCCATGAAAAACACATCTGTGGCTTGATTGCTCCATGCCGCCTCCCTGGTCTCCAAATTCATTAGGGTATGTGCACATGTTGCGGATTTTGCTGCGGATCCGCAGCGGATTGGCTGCTGCGGAGTCGCAGCAGTTTTCCCTGAGTTTACAGTACCTGGTAAACCTATGGAAAACAAAATCCGCAGTGCACATGCTGCGGAAAAAAATGCGTGGAAACGTAGCGTAGTATATTCCGCAGCATGTCAATTCTTTGTGCAGATTCCGCAGCAGTTTACACCTGCTCCTCAATAGGAATCCGCAGGTGTAAAACCACAGGTGAAATCCTCACAAAAACCGCGGAAGAACCGCTGTAAATCCGCGGTAATTCCACAGTAAATCCGCAGTGCGATTTACCAAAATCAGTGCGGAAAAATCTGCACACCTTTCCGCAACGTGTGCACATAGCCTTAGTATAAACAGCTCTATAGCTCTAAAATAGAGAAAATATACAAAATTTGTGACAACACTGTAGAAAACTAGCAGATAAAGATTACCAGTATAGAAACAATTAGAATAAGGAAAAGTAGAGGGCACCACCATAAATAAGGTTGGGACTGACTTATCACATACCCAATAGTGAACATAGAAAAAGCAAGGAAGAAGAAGGTATGCATTGACAAGGATCAGCTGATCACCGGACTAAAATATATACTGTACTTATTTATTAAATGACACACAAAAACAAAGGCATATTTAAAACACCTAAAAAGCACAAATAGCTATGACAATATAATGGACCATAACACTATAGTGTTGAAGTCTAATCCACCCATCTATAAGATAGTACATAAGGAACCAACAAAGAATAATCCATGGTATTCTGAATGTGAAATTCTGACAATAAAAGTATGGAGCCTGTATCAAGAGCACCCTAAAAAGATCAATTAAAGGTACTACACAGCTATTCTGCTACGAAATATAAAGTAAATGCAATGTTATGCAACATACAGTCTAATATTCAATGTGAATTCAACATACATAATAAATGTGCCACACAAACAGTAATGTATCGCAAGGATACATTACAACCAAAATTGTGAGAAAAACTGAGGACCATTGATTTGATAACGATGTATAACAACCTAAGGCAAGACATCTGACAGATTATGGACAAAAATTGGGGTATACTCCTCAGTGAACCAAGATTACGACAGTTTATTTCACAACATTCGAAGATGATTGCCAGGAGACCCAGAAATCTGAAGGACCATCTTAAGATTCGTCAACGAAAATATTTCAACTGTAAGGCCGGAGTCACACTAAATGTATGAAAAATCTGTCTGAGTCTCCCTGCCGAGAGTTGCATGAGTGTCATGCGAGTACAATCCGATTTTTCAGACCTAGCATCCGATTTACATCCGATTGCAATGTGATTTTAACATGAGCTTTTACATAGAGCAATTCTCTACGTCATTTACACATCCTTTTCACCGGAAATATTCATCAAAAATATATATATAATAGATAGATAGATAGATAGATAGATAGATAGATAGATAGATAGATAGATAGATGCTGCGTGCAGTAAAATCAGAGAGTGACAGGTAAGAATAGAATAGATAGAATAGATATATACACATAGAATAGATAGATATATAGATGTCAGTGACACACACACATATATATGTATATAAAATTACATAGATAGATAGATGAAAAGCCGGCAATTCAGCAGCCATGTAGTGTAAAATCACAGCAGGAGTCGACAGCATAGAATAGAAGGATTACATACAGTAAACAGTAAACACAATTAGAATAGGTAGATATAAAGATGTCTGTGGCAAATACAATTAGTACAGTGTGTGTGCATCTTACTGTACATGTATTTAATTAATGAAAGGTAATTTTTCTGAAAAAAATGCCATGGACTCCAGCGTAATTTTCATAACCTGCAGAGAGAAAGCCGACAGCTGGGGGCTGATGTTTACAGCCTGGGAAGGGGCTAATACCCATGGAACTTCCCAGGCTATTAATATCAGCTCACAACTGTATAATTAGCCTTTACTGGCTATTAAAATGGAGGACCCTAAAAAAATTACATAAGGTCGCCCTAAAATTAATAACCAGCAAAGGCTATGCAGACAGCTGCGGGCTGATATTAATAGCCTAGGAAGGGGCCATGGATACTGCCCCCCAGGCTAAAACATCAGCTCTCAGCCACCCCAGAAAAGGCGCATCTCTAAAATGTGCCAATTCTGACACTTAGCTTTGCTCTTCCCACTTGCCCTGTAGCGGTGGCAAGTGGGGTGATAGTTGGGGACTTGCTGTCACCTTTGTATTGTCTGGTGACATCAAGCCCCTAGGTTAGTAATGTAGAGGCGTCAATAAGACACCCCATTACTAACACCATAGTCACATTATATGAAAACACAGACATCCATAAAAAAGTCATTTAACTGAAAGAATGACACAGATTCCATTAATAAATCTTAATTAAACCATACTTATGACCTCGCCCATTCCACCGACGCCCTTGTCATCTGCAAAAGAGTTACAAATAAAAAACAACAATATTCCTCACTTTTTCGTAGAGATACTGCTAATCCATTTGTGCCATGATGGGTCTAGCTCTGCTACATCTAGATGGCAGGCTGCATGGTTGCTTGATGCGACCATAGCGCCTATCATCCAGCAAAGACATTGAGCAGCATGTGCTCAGTGTCTCCCTTTGAACTTCTATTCCCTGTCTGAGCGCAACGAAAGAGAAAGTTCTCCTGCTCACGGTGCCGTCAGACAGGTCCTTGGAGTTCACCGCCAATTAACTTACTTCATTTTACTGACATCAGCGCAAGCGCCATGGGTTCATTGGCTTTGAAATCCCAGGATGACGCCTTTTTTTTGAGAAAAATTATCTTTTATTAATTAAGTACATGGACAGTAAGCTGCACACACAATGTACTAAATGTATTTGTCACAGACATCTGTATATCTACCTATTCCACTTGTATTTACTGTATGTAATCCATGTATTCTATCCTGTCTGCTTTGGCTGCGATTTTACACTATGCTGCTGCTGAATTGCTGGCTTTTCATCTATCTATCTATCTAGCTATCTATCTATCTAGCTATGTAATATATATATATATATATATATATATATATATATATATATATATATATATAGCTCTGCCAAAAATTAAGGCACCACTGCAAAATGCTTAGTTTGTCTGATTTTTCTCTTTATGGGTGTATTTGCGAGAAAAATGTAAATTGTTCTTTTAGTCTGTAAACTTCTGACAACATGTCTCCAAATTTCCAAGCAATAATTTTTGTATTTTTTTTCTGACAAAGAAAAATGGTCAAAATAAAAAAACCCAGAGCTTTCAGACCTCAAATAGTGCAAAGAAAACAAGTTCATAATCATTTAGAAACAACAATACTAATCTTAATTTTTACCAGAGCTACAGTATATATATATATGTGTGTGTGTCACTGACATCTATATATTTATGTATTCTACGTGTATATATTTATTCTGTCTATTCTATTCTAACCTGTCAGTGTGATTTTACTGTATGCGGCACATGATTTGCCGGCTATTCAAATGAAATTGCTGCATAAATATCGAACAGCACTCGCATAGTCCGAATGCTTTGCGATTTTTTTCTCGCACCCATAAGCTTGCATTGGCGGGTCTTGGTGACAATCGCAGCATGCTGCGATTTTACATGCACGCTGAATACAGCTGAGAAAATAAATGCTGATGTGAGCTACCCCACAGATTAACATGGGGCCAAGTGCTATGATATGTTTTCTCGCATAGTGCTTGGCCGCATTCTACAGTAGTGTGACTCCGGCCTAAAACACGAAATCTTGTATATGCCCTTGTCTGTGCATGTCCTAAAATGTTTGCTGGGCACACCACACAGGAACTCAGACGAAGAATATAACAACACTTCTCAAAATTAGGATGGCGAAGAAGGACATGGATGAAGATCAATCACTGGACTGGACATCTTTATTACTTACCTTTCACATGGATCCATTCGATGTTTTCGACTGGAAATCGTGACCTATATAATAATTTCTCCTTCGTATACTCCACTTATGATATTGTTACATCAGTGTGTATTCTTATATAGCACTATTATTTGTATTTGGCATCACACATATCACTTTCAATTTTTTTTTAACACAAAAAAATAGAGATTTTTCACTTTATTATACTGCTGGCACAATACGGTTACAAATGTAAGTCAATGGGCTAACTCTATTATTTATGTATGACTTCCAATAGTCGGGTTCTCATCTTCTACATACAGCTCTGGCCAAACTTATGAGATCACCACATCAAAACCCTGTCATGGGCAGCCCAATCTCCAGACCTGAACCCCATTGATAACCTCTGGAATGTAATCAAGAGGATGATGGATAGTCACAAGCCATCAAACAAAAACTGCTTACATTTTTGCACCAGAAGCAGTGTGAAAGGCTGGTGGAAAGCATGGCAAGACGCATGAAAGCTGTGATTAACAATTATGGTTATTCCACAAAATATTGATTTCTGAACTCTTCCTGAGTTAAAACATTAGTATTGTTGTTTCTAAATGATTATGAACTTGTTTTCTTTGCATTATTTGAGGTCTGAAAGCTCTGGGGTTTTTTATTTTGACCATTTTTCTTCGTCAGAAAAAAATACAAACATTATTGCTTGGAAATTTGGAGACATGTTGTCAGAAGTTTATAGCATAACAGAACAATTTACATTTTACTCAAAAATATACCTATAAAGGGAAAAATTAGACAAACTGAACATTTTGCAGTGGTCTCTTAATTTTTTCCAGAGATGTATGTTTGTATTCTTCACCTGTGTTGATTAAAACACTTGTCTATTTATGTGCAGGTCCCTATATCTTGCTCACATGTCTAATTTGTGTTTTCTGTTCTCTACCCAATGTTTATGAATTGTTAGCATCCCTGATTGTTAGGCCATGCGCATAGTCTTAATTTGGCATGTGACTGTCATGATGTTTTCTCTTGCAGGCACCATTATGCCAAAGTCAACCACTTATCACAAGTGCTTGAATTTTTTTAAAGAGAAGGGAGGAGGAAGGAAGAAAGAAAAGGAAAGAAAAAAACGGAAAAAAATAATTTTTAAAAGCTTTTTGAATTTTTTTTAAATATTTTTATAAATATCTACTAAATATGTTGTAGTGCTGTACAATCAGGGATAGCTTTTATAATTTTTATATTCTTAATGTATATCCATGTACATATCTGGAATTGGACTCATACTATATGCTCTTATTGCTCAGGTGGATAAATAGACCTATTATATTATACAATAGCCTACATAATATTAGAGGTTTCTATTGGGAGGCACTCATATGTGTTGGTGGCTGGAATTCTTTGTTATCTATACACATTCATATCCTTTATGGTATTCAATAGTGTGTAAGAGTGCTTTGACTTTGTAATGTTTGCGCGCATCACCACTTTTAGGAAGCGCTCTGCTTTCCACAGTGAACTCGGGAATATCAGCTTCCGGTGTGCGCTTGTATATTCTTGCTCTATTCTGTTGAGTGATCATTACCAAACTAGCAGTGCACCTGCGCTGTTGTTCGGTGGTGCTGAGTTGGCACCTTCTTGGTTAGTCAGCTGGTGTCTCCACTTGGTGGTGCAAACCATTTCTGGCAGACATTTTGTGCTCATCTCCTTTGTTAGAAAGCACTATCGCTTCTGGGATTTGCACGGTCTGTGTTTTGCACTCCAGTGATGTAATTTCCAGGAAGTGCGTGTGCATTATAACTTTCCTATGAGTGTCTGAGCAAAGGGTCTGAATACTTATGACCATGAATATGTGATATTTCAGTTTTTCGTTTGTAATAAATATGCAAAAATTTCTACATTTCTGTTTTTTCAGTCAAAATGGGATGCAGAGTGTACATTAATGAAAAAAAATGAACTTTTTTGAATTTACCAAATGGCTGCAATGAAACAGAGTGAAAAAGGGGTCTGAATATGTTCTGTACCCACTGTATATAACGTAACAGGCGATGCACAGCTACACATCTACCCCTGATGAAGCCACGGTTCTGAGTGTTGATATGCGTGCGGTGTCTTATCTATGTCTGTCCAAGCAGGTTACCTTTTTAAGGGTTGATATCCTTATCTGTATTAATTATCTGTATTTTATTAGTATTTTGCAAAAACTATATACCATTTCCATGTCTGGTCTGTATATGTTATGTCTGAACAAGATCTAACATTATTAGGCACAGAATACTATACTATATACTATACCAATAGTGCACACTGTTTGTGTGGCACATTTATTACGTATGTCATATTCGTATTGAATATTAGACTGAGTATTGTATATCATTGCATTCACTTTTTATTTTGTAGCAGCATAGCTGTGTAGCACCTTTAACTGATCTTTTTAGGGTGCTCTTAATACAGACTCCAGACTTTTATTGGCAGAATTTCACATTCATAATACCATGGCTTATTCTTTATTGGTTTCTTATATACCATCTTACAGTCGGGTGGATTAGACGTCAACACTAGTTTTGTGGTCAGTTATAGTGTTGTGGCCATTTGTGCTTTTTAAGTGTTTTTAATATGTCTTTGTTTTGGCTTGTGTGTCATCTAATAAATAAATATATATTTTAGTCAGTTGATCCAGGCCTTTGCAAAATTTCTTCTTCCTTGCTTTTTCTATTGTCACAAATCTTACACAAATTAGGACTGGAGTAAGATTTCTGGAGCAAAGAATGCCACAGCTTCTCTTGAAGTCGACAAGCTATGGCATCACAACACCCCCTTTTCACTCCAGTTCCATCCATTTTGGCGTAGCTTAGTGAAATTGTTTGAAAACAACACAAGTTGCAATGTTTTTGTGCATCTCCACATTGAGCAAACATTTTGTAATGTTTCAATTAGATTTTCACCAAAATTCTGGAATAATCATTTTGATGATTTGGGACGACCATAATAGTTGCCATAAGTGTGTTTGTCAGTAGTGTTGAGCATTCCGATACTGCAAATATCGGGTATGGGCCGATATTCGCTGTATCGGATTTCCGATACTGAGTCCTGATATTTTTACGATATCGTATACCGGAATCGGAAGTTCCTATAGTGCAATGATGCACTATAATGGAGTGTGGGCGGTGCGTGGGCGGTGACGGCATGTCTGTGTGTGCGGGCGGGGTCTGTGCCTGACCATGGGGGTCTGTGCGGGCCTGCCGGAGGTCTGTACGGGCCTGCCGGGGGTCTGTGTGTGCTGCCGGGGATCTGTGCGACCTGCCGGGGGTCTGCACGGGCCTCTCTGGAGTCTGTGCGGCCTGCCGGGGGTCTGTGTGGCCTGCCGGAGGTCTGTGCGGCCTGCTGGGGGTCTGTACGGGCCTCTTGGGGTCTGTGCAGCCTGCCGGGGGTCTGTGCGACCTGCCAGGGGTCTGTACAGGCCTCTCGGGGGTCTTTATGTTTGTATGCAGGCATCGTCCGATGGGACTACAAGTCCCGTCGGGCTATGCCTGCTACAATGGCAGTGATTGACACATTAGCCAATGATGGGACAGTAGTAGTCCCATCATTTGGCTAATGTGTTGAATGTAAAAAAAATACATACTACATACATACATACTACATACATACATACAACATACATACAGCATACATACAACATACATACATACTACATACATACATACATACATACATACAACATACATACTACATACATACTACATACATACTACATACATACATACTGTCACGATCCATGTTTGGATCTGTGGCAGATTTGGTTTCTCTCAGATTAAAACCTTTTTTCCTTTCAAGTCATAGGGGTTTAATGCAGTTTTTCCCTCGGTGGCCGCTGGTGTAATTGCATTGCTGCTTGTTCTGCTGATGTGGGTGGTGACCACTCCCACCTTCCTTTAAAACATCACCTGGTGCATCAGCTGACTGTTGGTTATACAGGTCCTTTGGATACCAACCTTGCTGGAATAGGAGCTTGCTGAGTGCTGACGTTCTACAGCTGAATACTCATTCCAGGTGCCTTACTCTGCTGTGCGGTGCATTACAGCAGAGAAAGCTAAGTTTGCTGTTATAGTTTCTTTGTCCCTTTGTTGTGTAACTTTCCCGGTGTTGTATTAGTGCAGCGGTGGGACCAGTGCTCTCACCTGCCAGTTCCCTACATAGGGATTAGAGCAGGGCAAGTGAGGGACAAGGTATCCTGGTCGGCAACGGGTTAAAAGAACCCGTATAGGGATGGTAGCAAGATCAGGGCACAACCTCAGGTGAGTGCAGGAGGTGCCCATACCCTGTTCCCTACCGACAGGGCCCTCCGTTGTTAAAGTGTACCCTTGTGTGTTTCGCTGTTTTGTGACCATCCCACCAGGTTGTGTCACACCAGGACAGTCACAGCATGACACATACATACAACATACTACATACATACTACATATATACATACTACATACATACTGCATACATACAACATACATACTACATACATACAACATACATACTGCATACATACTACATACATATTACATACACACATACAGCATACATACTACATACATACAACATGCATACATACATACATACATACTACATACATACTACATACATACAACATACATACTACATACATACAACATACATACACACAACATACATACATACTACATACATACAACTTACTACATACATACTACATACATACTACATACATACATACTACATACAAACTACATACATACATACATACTACATACATACATACATACTACATACATACAACATACATACTACATAATTACTACATACATACTACATACAATACATTCATACAGACATACAGTACATATAACATAGAGTACATACTCACCATCACTTGTCATTTTGATCCCCGAAGCCAGTGTCATTTGTAAAAAAAGATTAAAATAACAAACAAACAGTATGCCCCTCATCTGCAGAAGTCCATGAGTGTCCCATGACGATCACCCGTGGAGAACGGCAGCATCAGCTGATGCGACCGCTCTCTAGGGGCCCCAGAATACAATGACAGGAGGAAGGTATCCTTCCAAACTGTATTTATCTGCCGCAGTAAAAAATAGTCCCTAGTCTCACTTTTGGCATTGCTGTGTGAGAAATTTTCCCACACAGCAATTGCCATAAAGTGAGACTTTGAACTATGGTAACTTCTCAGTGATGCACTGCAGGAGCCATTGTCTCCTGTCAGTGTGTCACTGAGGGTCCTATAGAGCAGTGACATCACCCGATGTCACTGTTCTATAGGGGAGATCGTCGTGGGACACTCGTTATTAATTGGACTACAGCGGACAGGTAGTATACAGTTAATTATTTTACATTTTTTGCAGGCGCTGAAGTATGGTAAGTATGGTTAAATGAAGAACCATATGGCAAATGTGCTCGCAGGATGCATTTTTTACCCATAGACTTGTATTAGCGACTGATGGCCACACGTCGTGTCCATCGTGCGACGCATCCGAAGTGTTTTGGCGGACCGTCAGCACAAAAAAAGTTCAAGTGAACGTTTTTCTGTCCATCGCATCCGCCATTTCCTACCGCGCATGCGTGGCCGAAACTCCGCCCGCTCCTCCCCGGACTTCAGAATGGGCAGTGGATGCGCTGAAAAACTGCATCCGCTGCCCACGTCGTGCACAAATTTCACAACGTGCATCGGTGCGTCGGCCCGATGCATAGCGATGGACCCGTACTGACGCAAGTGTGGAAGAGGCCTTAATGTTCTTTTAATTAAAAAAAAAATGGAAAAAAAAGGCTTGGGCTCCCGTGCAATTTTCTGCGCCAGAGGGGGAAAGCCGACGGCCGTGGGCCAATATTTGTAGCCTGCTATGAATATCAGCCTGCAGCTGTCTGCGTAGCCTTTACTGGCTATTAAAATAGGGGGACCCCCCCAAAAAAAGACATGGGGTCCCCCTATATTTTATAGCCAGAAAGGCTATGCAGTCAGCTGCGGGCTGATATTCATAGCCTAGAGAGGGGCTATAGTACAAATACCAGTCCGCAGCCGCCACAGAAATGGTGCATCTGTAAGATGCGCCAATTCCGGCACTTAGCCCCTCTCTTCCCACTCCCGTGTAGTGGTAGGATATGGGGTAATAAGGGGTTAAAGTAACCTTGCTATTGTAAGGTTACATTAAGCCGGGTTAATAATGGAGAGGCGTCAATAAGACGCCTATCCATTATTAATCCTAGTGTAGTGAAAAAGTTAAAAAAAGCAATGAAGACACAGCCAGAAAAAATATTTTAATATTCTTCATTTAACCATACTTACCATACTTCAGTGCCTGCAAAAAAACGTAAAATAATAAACCGTATACTACCAGTCCGCCGTAGTCCAATTAATAACGAGGGTCCCACGATGATGTCCCCTATAGAACAGTGACATCAGGTGATATCACTGCTCTATAGGACCCTCAGTGACACACTGACAGGAGACAATGGCTCCTGCAGTGCATCACTGAGAGGTTACTATAGTTCAAAGTCTCACTTTATTGGCAATTGCTGCGTGGGAAAATTTCTCACACAGCAATGCCAAAAGTGAGACTAGGGACTATTTTTTAACAGCGGCGGAGGAATACAGTGCGGAAGGATACCTTCCTCCCGTCATTGTATTCTGGGGCCCCTAGAGAGCGGTCGCATCAGCTGATGCTGCCGTTCTCCACGGGAGATCGTCGTGGGACACTCGTGGATTTCTGCGGATCAGGGAGTATATTGTTTGTTATTTTAATCTTTTTTACAGATGACACTGGCTTCGGGGATCAAAATGACAAGTGATGGTGAGTATGTACTCTTTGTTACATGTACTGTATGTCTGTATGTATGTATTGTATGTAATGTATGAATGTATTGTATGTAGTATGTATGTAGTATGTATGTAGTATGTATGTATGTATGTAGTATGTATGTATGTTGTATGTATGTTGTATGTAGTATGTATGTATGTAGTATGTATGTAGTATGTATGTAGTATGTTGCATGTATGTAGTATGTATGTAGTATGTATGTATGTTGTATGTATGTAGTATGTATGTTGTATGTAGTATGTATGTATGTAGTATGTATGTAGTATGTATGTATGTATGTAGTATGTATGTAGTATGTTGCATGTATGTAGTATGTGTGTAGTATGTATGTTGTATGTATGTATGTAGTATGCATGTAATTTGTATGTATTGTTGTGAACTCTGTTCTTGAGCTCCCTCCTGTGGTCAGGAATGGTATTTCTGTGAGTTCTGTCCGTGGGTTCCCTCTGGTGGCTGAAAGTGGAGCTGCTGGTCTGGAGGTGGCTTCCTCAGCTGCATCGTTTAAGACTGGGCTGGTTCCTCTATTTAACTCTGCTCAGATCGTTACCTGATGCCAGTTGTCAATGTATCTGTACTGGTTCAGATCTCACTTGGATCTCCTGATGACCTGTCTACTTCAGCAGAAGCTAAGTCCCTGTTAAGCTCATTTGTTGTTCATTTGTGTGCTGAATATATTTCTGAGTACCTGCTAAGTTTTGTCCAGCTGGCTATCATGATATTGTCTCGCTAGCTGGAAGTTCTGGGTTGCAGAGTGGCACCTACCATGCCGTGAGTCGGCGCGGGGGGTTTCTTGCTCACTCTGCGTAGCTTTTTGTAGTTTTTTGTGCTGACCGCAAAGATCCCTTTATCTATCTTCTGTCTATTTAGTAAGTCGGGCCTCCTTTGCTGAAACCTGTCTCATACCTGTGTTTGTGCCTTCCTCTTAACTCACAGTCAATATATGTGGGGGGCTGCTCTTTTCCTTTGGGGAATTTCTCTGAGGCAAGGTGAGGCTATTTTTCTCTTTAGGAGTAGTTACCTCCCAGGCTGTGATGAGTCGTCTAGGCAGAGTCAGGTACGATCCACGGCTAATTCTAGTGTGTGTGATAATAGATTAGGGCTGCGGTCAGCAGAGCTCCCACTTCCCAGAGCTCGCTCTATTTTGCAGTTTTGACTATCAGGTCATTCCCGGTGCTCCTAACCACCAGGTCCAGCCATAACAATGTATGTAGTATGTATGTAGTATGTATGTAGTGTGTATATTGTTTGTAGTATGTATGTAGTATGTATGTATGCATGTAGCATATATGTTGTATGTATGTATGTATGTAATATGTTTGTAGTATGTATGTTGTATGTAGTATGTATGTAGTATGTATTTAGTATGTATGTTGTATAAAGTATGTATGTAGTATGTATGTATGAAGTATGTATGTATGTATGTAGTATGTATGTAGTATATATGTTGTATGTATGTAGTATGTATGTAGTATGTTGCATGTATGTAGTATGTATGCAGTATGTATGTTGTATGTATGTATTATGTATGTTGTATGTAGTATATATGTATGTAGTATGTATGTAGTATGTATGTAGTATGTATGTAGTATGTTGCATGTATGTAGTATGTATGTAGTATGTATGTTTAATATGTAGTATGTATGTATGTTGTATGTATGTAGTATGTATGTTGTATGTAGTATGTATGTATGTAGTATGTATGTAGTATGTATGTATGTAGTATGTATGTAGTATGTTGCATGTATGTAGTATGTATGTAGTATGTATGTTGTATGTATGTATGTATGTAGTTTGTATGTATGTAGAAAGTCTGTAGTATATATGTAGTGTGTATGTTGTATGTAGTATGTATGTTGTATGTATGTTGTATGTATGCATGTAGCATATATGTTGTATGTAGTATGTATGTAATATGTTTGTAGTATGTATGTTGTATGTAGTATGTGTGTAGTATGTATTTAGCATGTATGTTGTATGAAGTATGTATGTAGTATGTATGTATGTAGTATGTATGTAGCATGTATGTATGTAGTATGTATGTAGCATGTATGTATGTAGTATGTATGTATGTTGTATGTATGTAGTATGTATGTTGTATGTAGTATGTATGTAGTATGTATGTATTATGTATGTAGTGTGTTGCATGTATGTAGTATGTATGTAGTATGTATGTTGTATGTATGTATGTAGTATGTATGTAGTATGTATGTAGTATGTCTGTAGTATGTCGGTAGTGTGTATGTTGTATGTAGTATGTATGTAGTATGTATGTTGTATGTATGTATGTATGCATGTAGCATATATGTTGTATGTATTATGTATGTAATATGTTTGTAGTATGTATGTTGTATGTAGTATATATGTAGTATGTAGTATGTATGTAGTATGTATGTAGTATGTATGTTGTATGTAGTATGTATGTATGTTGTATGTATGTAGTTGTTTTTTTTCTTTACATTCAACACATTAGCCGGAAGATGGGACTATTACTGTCCCATCATTGGCTAATGTGTCAATCACTGCCATTGTAGCAGGCATAGCCCGATGGGACTTGTAGTCCCATCGGACGATGCCTGCACACAAACACAAATACCCCCGGCAGGCCGCACAGACCTCCGAGAGTCCCATACGGACCCCCAGCAGGCCCCACAGACCACCGGCAGGCTGCACAGACCCCTGAGATGCCCGTACAGACCCCCGGCAGGCCGCACAGACCCCCGGCAGGCTGCACATACCCCCGAGAGGCCCGTACAGACCCCCGGCAGGCCGCACAGACCCCCGGCAGGCTGCATAGACCCCAGAGAGGCCCGTACAGACCCCTGACAGGCCGCACAGATCCCCAGCAAGCCGCAAAGACCCCCGAGAGGCCCGTACAGACCCCCGGCAGGCCCGCACAGACCCCCATGGTCCCACACACACACACAGTCTCCGCCCAGGCACCGCCCACACTCTTCCCATCTTCAGAACAGGATGTACAAGGAAAGAAAGGGCTTATTTTCATTCCAATATTTGTGTACCATTGACTTGCATTGGTTTCCGGTATCGGTATCAGCGATATCCGGTATTTTTTGGATATCGGCCGATACAATCCGATCCCGATATTTCAGAATATCTGAAGGTATCGCTCAACACTATTTGTCAGTCATAAGTCCAGGATCCTAAGTGCAACATTTATAAGATGCATGGTTAATCAGATTTTAAACCTCAGACCTAAACAGGTGAATCCTGAGTTGGCCCCTGTGGAGGAAATTTCATTAATTCTCATGGACTTACAGGAAATTACACAATGTTGTGGATGAACATAAAGAGGTACATTTTTTGGACAGTTTTGATGAGGTCCCTTGGACATTACTAAGGCGGTGATTGCTTTAAAGAGCTCAAAAGGGGTTCAGCAAGTCCTAGGAGACCTCAGGTTTTACACAACAAATTAGAATAGAATTTTTGTGAAACATTTGGTACACTCGTGAGTTTGAATTTACAAAGATTCAATCATCTCTAATATTAAGCCTATCAGTGTGAGACTGGCATACAACCTTTTAGGTCCTGTCTCTGGCAGAGACCAATAGGCTTATATATATGGTTGACCTGGGTACACCAGTTCAATGTGCAGTTAACAATGATCTCCGACATTGCAACAGAGTGTCAACTGTAATATATGGCTGACACCAGCTGTGGATGATGCGGCACAGCTTCAGAACTTATACACCATTGACCTGCTTTATCCATTTTTGGTAGATTTTAAATAAATGTATGACGTGTTGGCAAGCAGTTTCCAAGAAAAAATATACTGATGGCGTTCCCAAAAGGCAACCACACACAGGTTGAAGTCTGTCAAACGTCCTGATTTTAGTAGAGCAGGCCAACAATCTAATATGCATGGGAGCATACCTACCCACCCCAGAAAGATGATGTTGGAATTAGGTTGGACAGTTTGCATTAAAATACTCGACTCTTTTTTTTTCAGACGATAAGACACTACTGTAGGTATCAGGCAGCAACTTACTCTGCTCTCTCCCATGAAACACAAAAACGCTTGTCAAGATGGAAATGACAATTTATAGCAGCTTTGAGATCATTACCAACATATTCTAGCATATAAATTAATGTGTACACACAGAAGTATCTGGTAAAGTATCTCAGCCTCATTCACTTGCCCCCTTCACCTACCAAACCAACATTGATGATTAGCCCTATGGATAAGCCAGCAATGTGTTTGCCCAGAATACCAGTTTAATGTCTGATTGATTTTTAGAATGTAAATTTGACATTTCATGAAACAAATGAATCTAAGTACGAGTGCACATGGCTGAAGCTTGTGTTTGAGATGTTTATTGTGGATGATAGACAACGTGTGTTGTGTGATTTGTGTTACACTGAGTTCTTTAAGCCTAGCAATAAAGATGAAGGGACCGTGATAACATAAGCAGTTTTTGTAGCACAAATAAATACTTGTCTTATACTTCTTATCTGTTCTGATTCATACAAGAACACAGTTTACATAAATATGCACTATGTGTTAGTAGTTATCGAGATAGCTCTTGGGGGAAATTATGTGAACAAGCAAATATGAATGCAGATATTCAGATTCAATTAAGCAGACGAAAGGAAAAGAAGGGATAAACATTCTTTATAGACTGCTATTTAATTGTGTCGCTGTTTTACCAATTTTATTTAAATGGCTGAAAAATAAAAAAAGTCTAATAAACGTTGGGTTTTAACGATATTACATTTCAATTATGTATGCTTTCTGTCAGTGAAATAAAACTTATTTATATCCAAAGTCTTAAAATTTCTATATGCTTAAACCTACATTAATTTAACTACACTTGTACTATGCACGATTCTGTACATTGGTCACAAACCACCAACACAACCACATATTATGGGGGATTCTACACTTATTCTTATGTAATATCAATCATATCCCATGTGGATACTTTGTCATAACGGACACATCAATTTAACAACAACCCAATTCCACTAGGGAATAAACGATGTACTAGTCCAATGAAATGTTATATAATCTCTATTAGAAACAATAAAATAAAATTGACAGGTGTGTGTCAGATGCAACTATGAAAAACACTTATACCATAAGGCATCACATCTCCCTGTGTATCCCCACCAATAACAAATTACCATACCAAAATAGTCTATTATAACAACAACAGGGTCCTTTCCCCATCATTAACGCTGCCCTGCATCGAATATCCTTTACATATTGCTCACTTGTGCCTTATCACTGGGCCACGTCCCAATTTGGGGCACCACACCATAATAAATTAGTATCTTTATACTCACTATAAAGTGCAGAGTGCGCAGCAAGAGGTAGGGAACCAGATGAGTGTGGGCTGGGCGCACAAATCTCACTCTTGGCCTGGTACCAAATTTTGCGGAATGTAAGACATACTGGACCATAAGACGCACCCTAAATTTTGGGGTGCAAAATAGGGGAAAAAACACTTTTAAATAAAATGATGATGTTTCTTATATTACCTTTTTATGGTAGCTTACCTGGTGGGTGATTGCGGTGGAGCAGAGTCACAGGAGGCAGAGTCTCTGCTTCAGGAGGCCGGTGGTGGCAGAAACCGGGTGATGCTGCAGTGCATAGGATCTCAGAAGGTGTCGGTGGGGTAAGTAGAGTCTATTTCCCCAATGATATCCCTTCAGGAAAATAGCTGCCAGAGGCGGTGCATGAGCAGATTGAAATCTTGGGAGACGAGATCTCGCCTCCTGATATTTCAATCTGTGCATTAAAAAAATGTCTTATAATCTGAAAAATACCCTGTAGTATAGTGCTGTATAATGTGATGATTGCAGTGCTTCTTTAAGTGCTGCTGTTTGGTGATTGTTTAACAAGTAGAGATGAGCGGATCGATATACAATACTCCAGTCCAGTGTCCAGATCAATGGTACCAGGCAACTGAACAGGAAGCCCATGAATCTCTTACCTTCTGGGGTGAATTTTGATTAGTCAGGGCTGCCGTAATTTGTAGCCACATCACTGACTACTCTATATGGCCTCACTCTTAGGCCACGTGCACACGTTCAGCATTTGGTTAGCATTTTACATCAGTATTTGTAAGCCAAAACCAGGAGTGGCTGATAAATACAGAAGTGGTGATGTGTTTCTATTATACTTTCCGTCTGATTGTTCTTCCCCTGGCCAAATACTGAACATGTGGACATGGCATAAGAGTTTTAATTAATTAAGCAATAATTTAATTAATTCTAACATGTGTGCTTTGCTGGCACATGGGAGAATATAAGGGCACCAATTCTTAAGCCTTATTTCAGTGTCGATTACCCTGTATTGCCATTTCTAAACCTCTCATGCGGATCTTTTCTAAGTGGTGCAATATCAAAGACGTGTCAAACTTTAAAGGAGAAAATGAAATGCCAGCACTCACCCGATCCAATGGTAAATCAGTCAATTTTTATTTTCTATGCATCCTGGAAACAGAATTTAATGATTTTGTAGAATATCTTAATAAGGAAAATACAGTCAATATGAGATTTGATGCTACTACTCTATATTTTTTGCATATAGAGAATGGCAAGATAGTGACAAAGACTGTTAAAAAACCTACAGCCACTAACATGCTCCTGTCGCACATCCAGACCATACAAAAAGAAGTTCACCTTACAGTTAATATCTTAGACTGAGGAAAATAAACAGCAGTGATGCAGGTTTTTCTATACAAGTAGACGAATTAAAGCGAACCTGTCACCAGTTTTGGCCAATGTGAAGTAAGGCAACCACCCTTTGGGGCTGATATACAGCAGTCTCTATTGCTGTATATAAGCCCCAGCCCGACCTGTAAGAGAAGAAAAATAACTTTTATTATACTCACCTATGGGGCGGTCCGGTCCAAGGAGTTTCACAGATCTTGGTCTAGTGTCTCCCATCCTCCTGCTTGCTTCATATGGATGACGCGTCCATACGTCATCCACACAGTCTCCTCTGAACAGCGCTCCTGTGCCAGCGTACTTCTCTGCCCTGTTGAGGGCAGAGCAAAGTACTGCAGTGCGCAGGTGCTGGGAAAGTTCAGAGTCCCGGCGCATGCGCACTGCAGTACCCTGCTCTGCCCTCAACAGGTCAGAGAAGTATGCCTTATCATTCAATCACAACCAGAAAAAGGGTCACTACGATTTATTAAACATATAAATGAATATCACAATGCAGATGCAAATGTGTTAAAATTTGCAGACATTGAACACGTTAGTTACCTCATACTACGAAGTACATGTGGGGGTTGCCTGGTTGCTAGGGAATCCCCACATGTACTTATGCTGGCTAACAGATGTAAATCATTCAGCTGCGGCAATAAAAACTAAATCTCCGAGCACTAATAAATACTCGGAGGACACCCGAGCGTGCTCGAGAAATCTCGAGTAATGAGTATATTCGCTCTTCACTAGTGGCTTGTTGTTTCACTAACTGTTCACTCCTCTCACCCTTGTTAAAAGGAAGTGTAGCTGAGCCACACAGTAGTATGGACCTGTAGAAGCGCAAGTAAAGCGCAAAACGCCATGTCTAGCACTATCGCACTTCATGTTATGACTCCAGGATGCAAAGAAGATAAAAACGGACTGATTGCTGGCATTTCAGACTTTACTTATGTGTTTCTGTCATGATATGAGCCCAAAGAATACAGCATGTAACAACTGTCTACAGCTTTGCTTTATTCTCCTTGTAGAAAAATGTCTTTGAACAGCTATGCCTTCCATTACGGATTAAATAGAACTGGTCTGACTAAGGCTGAGAGCTGGAGCTTACTATTCCTGTATCAACCTCTTTCATTTTTTATATTAGCACTGCAAGTGTGAGGTATCCTACTACAACGCTTATACAAGAAGTTATCTTGCTGATGCTGATACAATATATCTCATGTTTGAGAATCTAATCATTCACAAAAAAATCTTCCCTGGATAGTAAAGCTCTCTGCTTTGCATTGTTTACCTTGACTATGTATTCACCCACTTTTATTGAAGGCAATGACTAGCCACTTTTATTTGTGAGCAATTTTGATTGTGTTGCAAGTTAACGAGTAATCTTTTCAGACAACTCTTATTACCACTGGCTCCCCAAATAGTTACTTTGTGTTTGCTTCTACAGATAGAGTTGTAGCTGCTCTTTAACCCCTTCACCCCAAGCCTGTTTTCACCTTCCTGACCAGGCCAATTTTTTCAATTCACTTTATGTGGTAATAGCTCTAGAAAGCTTCAGTATATTCCAATGATTCTGAGAATGTTTTTTTCATGACAAGTTGTACTTAATGTTATCTGTACACTTTGGTGGAAATGACTTGAATTTATTTATAAAAATAACCAAAAAATGTAAAAATTTAGCAATTTTTGAAACCTTTAATTTTTATAATACATAACATTTACCACATGTCTACTTTACAAGAGCATCATTTTGGAAACATGTTTTTTTTGTCAGGAATTTAAAAAGGTTAAAATTTTCTTAGCAATTTTTCATTTTTCCAACAAAATTTACAAACCCAATTTTTTTAGGGATTCCATTTTGAAACTTACATCCCTCAAGGAATTTATCTAACATTGTTTTGAGCACCTTGAACCTGCAGGTGCTTTACAGAATTTTATAACGTTGAGCTGTGAAAATAAAAAAAAATCATATTTTTCTCACTAAAATGTTGCTCTAGCCCCCAATTTTTCATTTTAACAAGGATAACAGGAGAGAATGGACCATACAATTTTTTGTGCAATTTTTCCTGAGTATGCTGATACACCATATATGGTGCTGAAAAACTACATTTAAGCGCAAGCTGGGCCTCAGAAGAGAAGGAGCATCATTCGACTTTTGGAACACAAAATTGGCTGGAAGATATAGCGGATAGGGTTGAGCGAAACAGATCGGCACTTTTCAAAAGTCGTCAACTTTTAGCAAAGTCAGGTTTCGTGAAACCTGACCCGATCCCACTCAGGGATCGGGTCAGCGGTACACGACCTGTAATCCAAAGTCGGGTTTCGTTTTATATATATATATATATATATATATATATATATATATATATATATATATATATATATATATATATATGTCATAGAGACACATATATATATATATATATATATATTTATATTTACTTTAGCGAGATAATGTTGAAAAGCCGGCAATTCAATTGCCGGCTTTTAATTTCTCCTGCCTAAACCCGACATGATATGAGACATGGTTTACATACAGTAAACCATGTCATATCCCCCTTTTTTTTGCATATTCCACACTACTAATGTTAGTAGTGTGTATGTGCAAAATTTCGGCGCTGTAGCTAATAAATTTAAGGGTTAAATCGCGGAAAAAATTGGCGTGGGCTCCCGCGCAATTTTCTCCGCCAGAGTGGTAAAGCCAGTGACTGAGGGCAGATATTAATAGCCAGGAGAGGGTCCATGGTTATTGGCCCCCCCGTGGCTAAAAACATCTGCCCCCAGCCACCCCAGAAAAGGCACACATATCCATTATTAATCCAATTGTATGAAAGGGTTAAAAAACACACACACACATGATTAAAAAGTATTTTAATGAAATAAACACAAAGGTTGTTTTAATATTTTATTGCTCTCTCAATCCACCTGAGGACCCTCGCTTGGAAAAATAATAAACCAACAATATACATACCCTCTGATGAACTGTCACTTCCCACGAGGTAAATCCATCTGAAGGGGTTAAAATAGTTTACAGGCAGGAGCTCTGCTATAATGCAGCTGTGCTCGTGCCTGTAAACCCCGGCGAATGAAGGAAATGTAGGTCAATGACCTATAGCTACCTTCAGTCGCCCCCCTGGTGGATGTCCTCATATGACCTGGAGCGTGGGAAAAAGTTACTGAAGGTAACTATAGGTCATTGACCTACATTTCCTTCATTCGCCGGGGTTTACAGGCACGATTAATAATGGATAGGTGTCAGAATTGACGCCTCTCCATTATTAATCTGGCTTAATGTCACCTTACAATAGCAAGGTGGCATTAACCCTTCATTACCCCATATCCCACCGCTACACGGGAGTGGGAAGAGAGTGGCCAAGTGCCAGAATAGGCGCATCTTCCAGATGTGCCTTTTCTGGGGTGGCTGGGGGCAGATGTTTTTAGCCACGGGGGGGCCAATAACCAAGGACCCTCTCCTGGCTATTAATATCTGCCCTCAGTCACTGGCTTTACCACTCTGGCGGAGAAAATTGCGCGGGAGCCCACGCCAATTTTTTCCGCGATTTATCCCTTAAATTTAATAGCTACAGCGCCGAAATTTTGCACATACACACTACTAACATTAGTAGTGTGGAATATGCAAAAAAAAAGGGGGATATGACATGGTTTACTGTATGTAAACCATGTCTCATATCATGTCGGGTTTAGGCAGAAGAAATGAAAAGCCAGCAATTGAATTACCGGCTTTTCAACATTATCGCGCTGAAGCAAATATTAAAAAAGTATGCTTCCCCATTGAATTGCATTGGGTTTCGTGTTTTGGCCGATCCCCGACCCCGACTTTTCAATAAGATCGCCCGATTTCACCCGACCCGACTTTTGAGAAAGTCGGGTTTCGTGAAACCCGACTCGATCTCAAAAAATGAAAAGTCGCTCAACCCTAATAGCGGATGCCATGTCGCATTTGCAGAGCCCCTGATATGCCTAAAGACTAAAAACCCCACCCGAATGATCTTATTTTGGAAACTATACCCCTCAATGATTTCATCCAGTGGTGCAGTGAAAATATTAACACCATAGGTGTGTTGCATAATTTCATACCTGTGGGTGGTGAAGAAAGAATAATTACATTTTTACCACTAAAATGTTGTTTTAGGCTATGTTCACACGATGCGGTTTTTGCTGCGGATCCGCAGCGGAATTGCAGCTGCGGATCCGCAGCAGTTTTCCATGCAGGGTACAGTACAATGTTACCCTATGGAAAACAAAAACCGCTGTGCCGACGATCCTTTTTTTCGCAGGCAAATCCGCGCGGATTTGCCTGCAGAAAAAAGAAGTACCATGTCAATTCTTTCTGCGGATTCCGCTGCGGGTTTCCAACAGCACCAATAGGAAACTGCAGTTGGAAACCCGCAGTGGAATCCGCAGTAGAAAAAGGACACAAAACCGCAGAGAGAAGCACCGCCGTTTTTCACTGCGGATTTCCCCGAAAAAGGACCTGGAAAATCCGCAGTGAAAAAAGGATCGTGTGAACGTACCCTTAGCCCTAAGTTTTACATTTTTATATTTGCTAATAGGAAGATATGGAAGGCAAATTCAATATTTTTTAGTATAAATATTGAATAGTAAGGAGCGAACATCCTCGGATAAGGTGTTATCAAATATACTTGGGTGCTAGTCGAGTGTCTTTGGCATGCTTGAAAAATATGTTTGAGTCCCCGTGGCTGCATGTCTCGCGGCTGTCCGACAGCTGCAACACAAACCGTACTTGACTAACAAACAGGCTATCCTGCATGTGTAGCAGCTCATCATTAAAAATGAATACAAAATTACATTTACCTTTAAATTAATTCATTTTAAAACAGCAAAATTTGTAAATGCAGCCTAATATTCTACTTTGCAGATTTTTTTATAGCACATATGACCACAAGCAAAATGAACTGTAAAAATCCTACATGTTGGATATATTTTAAGCTGGCTGGAAAAATGCAATTCATGAAGATTTTATTTTTCCTAAAATCAAAAGATTAATTACATTGATTAAATTTTTAGTAAACATTGGCAGTTTTTTCCTTGGCTTTTAATTTTGACCCTCAATGAAACCTGAGTAGTCAAAATGTCTCCAATATAAAAGATGCAAAGTAATAAAAAACAAAAAGCAAAATAAATACCCAACAAAGAAATAAAAAAACACTTTATTAGGGGTATAAAATGATTACTGGCCATGTCTAAGTTTTATGCATAAACCTTTTGAGAAAAAATGTGTTTTTAATGCAAAAAACAAATGCTTCATATTTAATACATTTCATGGGCAGTAGTATGGACGGACACGCTTCATTTTAACTTTTCTTGTCTTACAAATTAAAATGATAAAGAAATGATAAGGAAACGATTTGTAGACAGTTTGGTCATAGGAAGGATGTTCTAATGGATTTAGCTGATTAAGTCATTCTCCTTTGGCAGTCTATGGACTCACTTTTGAAGACAATACATAGACTACAAGGGTGCCAAGCAGTTGTGTCTATGCCATTACAATCTCTACGGATGAAATCCTATTATATTATCCCTGAAGCCTTTATCTTGAAAGCCAAGAGCAGGCTGTGTCTGTATCAGAAAAAAAATACAAGGACATGATAAGAGTGAGACAGAGCGGTACCTCACGCTTATGAATCAAACTTCAGGGAATGAATAATAAAATATATGTACAAGGTTTATACAGTAAACGGAAATGAGCAGGGAGGATAAAGACATTTCTACAAAGTCAGTCTTTTTTCTGCATGCTGTAGAAATACAGAACTTAATCTTTAATGGCCAGAATAATCAGTTGTGCAAAGAACTAGACTATGTTGTAGTACTGCCTTCATAAAAGTATTATGAATACATTTTTATTAAAAAAAAACATTTAATTAAACAAAATACTTATACTGTATTATATTATTTTGTAGAAGTTACAAACTGGCACTTAATTTAAATGAAGTCATGCCACCGGGTCATTTAACATCGGCTCAGGCATCTGGATGCAGCATGAGTATTCAAGGAGTTGCCATTCCTATTGGTCTTAAATCCCCTTTACTCCAGGACCTATGCTGACTGCTGAGCTTTACTACATCCATGTCTACACTACGCCAGTTACACTAATCAGATCTACTTTGTCTATATTTGCTGTACTCCAGTTCCACTGCTCAGCCCTCTTACATACAAGGCTCTACAGCTCTACTACCGCTGCTAATCAATGTCCGCTACTCAGATCTGCAATTTTCTTGTCTCCACTACTTCAGTCCCCCTGTTCACTTCTGCTAGGTTAGTCCAGCTATTCTATACCAGTTCAGTTACTTATCCAGTACCACTGCATTGCTGATTCACCCCCTCTGCTGTAACAGAATGTCTTGCTTGTGAAGCTTTAGACTTCCTCATCTAGACCAAAGACTTTGTGAATCTACCACATCAGGTGAGACATAACACAGAGAAAGGTCAGTAATATAACATCATCCCTGTCAAAGCTGGATCCCAGCCAAGCATTATAACAACTAGAAGGCACTTCACCAATTTGAGACTTATTAAAGGGAATATATCATCAAAGAATAACCTATTTGGATGAATATGTTAAGAAAATGCAAGTGTTAAGGTTCATTACACTGCACTACAGTGAACAAGCCTTTTTAAGAACACTTCTGTCCTGATAATCGACCAGTGTAAACATGCTGCCAATCACCCGTTAAGCAATCAAAGTGCTCGTTCATTGGCTGAAATGAATTTTAGACTTCATGCAGCCAGTGCTTGGTACATACTGCCGGATCCATTGGTGTCAGGTTCACTTTAAAACCGGTGTCACACTTGCGAGTACAATGCGAGAAACATGGGCATCAATACCCGGCACTGCCGCCGGCACTCGGGACCGGAGTGTGCGGCTGCATGTATTTCTATGCACCATGTATTTCTATGCAGCTGAACGCTCTGGTCCCGAGTGCCTGCGGCAGTACCGGATATTGATGCGAGAGACTCACACAAGTTTCTCGCAATGCACTCGCAAGTGTGACACCGGTTTTAAAGTGAACCTGACACCAATGGTTCCGGCAGTATGTACCAAGCACTGGCTGCATGAAGTCAGCCAGGTATGTTGAACTCAGAAACACTGCAGCGAGGCAAATAAAAAAACAAAAACATATATTAAAAGCAGCTGGAGAGTAGTGAGATAGGCGGGTCTCTGATGGCTTCTCACCGCCCGCTTCATGTGACTGATAGGTCTCTCCCTATACAAGCACGTAGACAGAGCCCTGCCAATCCAGGGCAACATGCAAGGAGAAGCCACCGGAAACCCACCTGTGGAGGCTTTTAAAGCATGTTTTTTTCTAAAATACTGAATCCATATAAAGAGCCCCTAAGTGCTAAAACTGCAGAATTCTCCCTCAAGAGACCACATTTTGGAAATTATATCCCTTTGGGAATTTATCTACAGGTATAGTGACGATTTTGACTCCATGGTGTTTTCCAGAAACAAGCAGCAGTGGATGTTGCTGAGTGAAAATTGCAAACTGCTGTTGTAGTGACCAGTAGGTTGCAGTCACCAGTACATTATGCCCAGCTCTTGCTTCTGGAACCTCGCACCTGTAAACTAGGTGGGCTCTCATCACTACAGAAATGCCAAACCTGGGCACTAAATGTAATTTAGGCACATTGGGGCTCAAAAGGGAAAGGGGGCATTTGAATTTGGGAGCAGAGAATTTGCTGATTTTCTTTTGAGGAGCGAGTAGCCATTTAGCTTTTCCAGAGTCTTTGTGCTACCAGTAACGTGGAAGCCCCCTTTATTTCCATTAACAGATGACAAATCTGAGGGAGGATTTGCTTTTTTAATTTTTTTGTGGATTAAGTTGAAGCCTTTATTGGGAACATTTTACATAATGTTTGGCATCACATTTATCCGGCACTCTACGCTGAGCACTTACTTTGGGGTTTCCATCTAAATCTCTGAGTGACGTAATTCAGATGAAACCCCCGAGGGATCCATTCACTATAATGAGGCAGTAGAGTTACTCTGTACTCTGTCTAGCCTCTGTTCAGCAGTTTGCTTTTCAGAAATGCACAAAACTGTGCCGACGGCACTTTTATGCAATCCTAAAAAGAAGGACACCGCTGGATCACAGGCCAGAGGTCATCCACAGTGCCTTCACCTGTTTCATCCTAGGGAATTTTCCGCTGGGGATTCTGTCTAAATCACATATTTCAGAGATTTACACGGAATCCCCGGTGTAAGCACTCAGCATAGAGCACAAGATAAATGTGCCCCAAGCCTTAGGCTATGTGCACACGCTGCGGACTGGTGTGCGGATTTTTCCGCACTGATTTTAATAAATCCGCAGGGCGAAAACACTGCGTTTTTCCTGTGGATTTATCACGGATTTACTGCGGATTTACAGCAGTTTTTGTGCGGATTCTACTGCGGTTTTACACCTGCGTTTTTTTAATATAGAGCAGGTGTAAAACTGCTGCGGAATCCACACAAAGAATTAACATGCTGCGGAAAATAAACCATAGCATTTCCGTGCGTTTTTTTCCGCAGCATGTGCACAGCCGTTTTTATTTTCCATAGGTTAACATGGTACTGTACACCGCATGGAAAACTACTGCAGATCCGCAGCGTCAAAAACGCTGCGGATCCGCAGTAAAAACCGCAACGTGTGCACATGGCCTTACTGCGATCTTTAGGAGGCAGAATGAAAAAATCAACAGCAGGTGAAGAATTGGTATTATTTATTTTTTATGCCATTCCTCGTGCGGTATAAGTGATTAGACAACTTTGTTCTTCAGGTTGTTGTGATTAGCAGATTTATATCGGGTTTTTATGTTTGGCTGCTGTCACACACTAAAAGATGCTTTTTATTGCTTCACCATATTTTGAGTGTTTTAATTTTTCATATTTTGGCCCACAGAGTCAAGTGAGGTCTTGTTTTTTTGCGGGACAAGCCGGTGTTTTCATTGGTACCATTTTCGGCACATGACATTTTATTTATCACATTCTATTCTGATTTTTGGGAGACAGAATGAATAAAAAACAGCAATTCAGGAATTGCTTTTTGTTGTTTTTTTATACTGTTCTGCATGTGGTAAAATTGGTAAGACAGCTTTATTCTTCAGGTCAGTATGATTACAGCTACACCTCATTTATATTTTTTTAATGTTTTGGCGCCTTTTCACAATAAAAATTATTTTATAGAAAAAATAATTATTTTTACATCGTTTTATACTGGGAGCTAGAGCCTTTTATTTTTCTGCTGATGGCAGCTTGTTTTTTGCGGGACAAGATAACGTTTTCAGTGTTACCATTTTTATTTACAATCGTCGTTTTTATCACGTTTTATTGCACTTTTTGTTCGGCTGTATGATGGTAGTCATTGTTTTTTGCCTTGTTTTTATTTATTTTTTACAGTGTTCACTGAAGGGTTTAACTAGTGGTACTGTTTTATAGAGCGGATCGTTACGGACAAGGCGATACCAAATATGTGTACTTTTATTGTTTTTTTATTTACATAAATAAATGTATTTATTGAAAAAATATTTTTTTTCTTTACTTAGGGATTTTTTAAATTACATTTTTACTCTTTGTAATATATATGTATATATATTTACTTTTTTACATTGTCTCAGGATGGGACATTACTGTATTATATCAGACCGCCGATCTGACACTCTGAACTGTAGAGTATCAGACCAGGATCTGACAGGCAGGGAAGTAGGCATGCCAGTGCCTGCTCACAGCAGGTGCTCACCAGCCACCTTCCCTGCAGCACCTGGAAGGACCCCGGGGCCATCTTGGGCCTGGGGGTCTCCATGGAGACCATGAGGACAGTGCGATAGGAAAATAATATTAAATATGGGGAGCTTAGTGTTAAAAAGATGGCAGTACCGATGGGCTGTGCCAGTCGTCGTCGCTGTACCTGTAAAAAAAAAATCTGGAGACTGTTATGGAGGAGCTCTGCAATAAGATAGGAGATGACAATGCCCTAGACTTCCTTCAGTGATATTTGAGAGGACAGCTGTTCAATGTTACTGGGCCAAGATCTGCAAGCAGAACAACAGGAGACCAGAATGCTCGAGAGGAAGGCAGTCAAACGAGCGGGGCTGGAAGTCCCACTGATGTCAACCAGTGGTGCGGGCATGCACACGGGGTCTCGGATCAAGAGGAGAAGGATCTTTTACTCCATGGACAAAGGACCTCTGGGAGGCATCGGAGAAGCAGGGGTACAGCCGAAACCCTACCACAAGATAGGACCAGGATGGCCTCAGTTGACCACCGGCTGGAGGTAGCCACTGCTGATCTTGAGACTGCCAGTCCACAAGCTGAAGGGCCAACCAAAAGCAAGGTCTTCAGGTGGGATCAGATCCAGGAGAGCATATCCGAGGGTGGTGAGTATAGCCCTCATAATGCACACATTCCATATACATTAGACTAATTTTCACAGGACCTAGCCTCTTTAAAAACTTTACTCCAACTCACGGCTGATCATGCAAGGTCAGCCAGTCAGTCCTCCAGGACCCCATGAGTGATAGAAGTATGAAGGCACCTGGATGAAGTCCTGAAGGGTGATGGAAAGGAACAGGAATCCATAGTGATCCCGGTACTGCCAGGGTTTAAAGCGGCGGGTGAGCAATGCCATAAAGAAGAGTTAGTTTGTCCATCCCTGAGATAACACTTGCCTGTAGCAATCAAAGAAAAAATTTGGCATAATGAATTTATAAATATCATCTTTGCTACCAGCCTCTAAAGAGTTTCTAGCAAGGCAGGAGGAAGATGATAATAGAAGTAGACCCATAGCTAATCATTTAATAATTGGTTGCAAGCCTCTTGTATTTTTGCTAGTGTAAAGGTTGAGAGATTCCCGAGTAAATGTTCTGGTTGTTTCAGCAAGTAGAAATAGTGCTATAAGCTTACAAGAACTTTGGTAATTTGAGCTGGTATTTTTATGATGAAAACTTTAGACAAAAATTGTCAGCACACCCATCCCTCAAATGGCGAGTAGAAGATGTGGGCTTATGGCTTCAAATAATGCTACAAAGCAGGCCAGACAATGTACAGGGTCAAATGCCATCTCAAACGATATTTAGAAAAGTTACATGTTTTGCATTTAACCGCTTAACAACCAGAAGTATTTTTGGTTTTGCATTTTCATTTTTTGCTCTCCTTCTTCCCAGAGCCATAACTTTTTATTCCAAACTTTGTTAAAAAAAAAATTGTGCCATTTTCCGATACCCATAGCATCTCCATTTTTCGTGATCTCCGGTTGCGTGAGGGCTTATTTTTGCGCGAGTTGACATTTTTAATGATAAAATTTTGGTGCAGACACGATCTTTTGATCGCCTGTTATTGCATTTTAATGCAATGTCTCGGCGACCAAAAAAACCTAATTCTGGCATTTTGACTTTTTTCTCGTTACGCCATTTAGCGGTCGGGTTAATCCTTTTTTTATTGATAGATTGGGCGATTCTGAATGTGGCGATACCAAATATGTGTATGTTTGATTTTTTTAATTGCTTTACTTCGAATGGGCGAAAGGGGGGTGATTTGAACCTTTATTTTTATATATTTTTAAAAACATATTTTTTTACTTTTTGCAAGAGACTAGATGCTGCCATAACCTGATCTCCTGTATGTAGCAGAATTACTCACTTGCTATGAGTGCCGACCACCGGGCGGTGCTCATAGCAGTCCAGCAGTGACAACCATAGAGGTCTGCAGGAAACCTCTGGTTGTCATACCAACCATTCGATGAACCGCGATTATGTGACTGGGGTCACCAATGAGCGGATTTCCAATGCGATTGCCGGAGGCGCATGTTAAATGCCGCTGTCAGAGTTTGACATCAAAGGGAGGGAGTTCGACATCAGCGTACTATTACACCCGATGTCGGAAAGGGGTTAATGAGGCTCAGTGCATGTAGCCTAATACCTGTAAGTATAAACATGAGTGCTTCTTTTTGTGGAGGGTGGCATCCAAAAGCAAGCCTGGCAGGACAGTCCTTCACAAAAGAATATTTTCGCAAAAGCATTGACTTCAGTAAGGTTGGAGTCCCTATCTGGAGCGGTACCCAAACCTCAGGGTGGCCAAATTAATAATTGATGATTTTTTGGATGGTTTCACAATTCGCCAATTCTCTGGGGAAGAGTGCATGTGGGTAGATAATTTAAAATCAGGGGAGCTGCACCCAAAGGTAGTGAAAAAAAAGTTAGGAAAGGTGATATTTGCTGGAAGAGTGGCAGGCCCTTTTAGGGAGCACCCATTTGCTAGCTTCTGTCTTTCACCTCTGGGGGTAGTTCCAGAAAAGGAACCAAATTCATTTAGTTTAATTGATCTTTCATCTTACGCATATGGCTCATCAACAAGCAATAGAATTGATAATAGTCATCAGGCGTCATCAGGGGATAAGACATAGGCTTAAGTCTGATGATGCCGCTGGCGTGGTGAAATATGTTGGTGCTAAAATTTGTTGTCCTATTCTGCCAACATGTATTAGCATACTTGGCGCTATACACTTTCTAAATATAAATTAGCAGAAATACTGCATAAAATAACTGAGACAGATTAGGGCCAAAACGTTTTATACCCTTTGTATATTCTTTATTTTAATTAATAGAAATAAAAGTTAAATTGTATGGTCTTCTAGTGAGGGTTTATTTTGGGTTCTCCCTAATTTGGAAATTTATCTCTATAACCCCACTCACATCACTAATTTACAGTTTTCTATATACACTGTGCAGTGGCAGAAATCTGCCAATCATTAATGAGGGCGGGGTTATACAGAGTTCATGAATATGAAGGACTACATGGCAGCAGGTTTACTAGTCCTTAAGCAATAATCACATAAAGATAAAATAGTGCTTTTATCAAAACTACAGCAAGCAGCCCAATAAGTGACACATCACTGTAATCAGGAGCATTATCTCTACATTATGCTGCTCCAAGACCAGGTGGCAAAAACCTGGTAAAAGCTTCCCTTTAATAGTAAATCAGACCTGCTATCATTTAATGATTATATTCAGCTTTATACAGGCTATAAAACCTATTTTCTGTGGCATGAGATGAATATGGAGTGAGCTAGTGGTCATGAACAAGGATATTGGGATGGGAAAATACATTTTTTTTGTATATGATATAAAATTGTATTCCACTACAAAAATACCTAAAAAGACACGTTCAGAGGCAACCCTAGTTTCTCATCATTGTCTATCAGCAAAATGCAGCAGATTGTACTCTGAAAACTATGGAACAGAAAAAAATCAGTGTGTTTCAATGGACTGAGAGGGAACAAACAGCATTGTCCTATCGTTAAAAGCCACTTTTACGTGTTAAGGAATCGCCTAGTATATTAGTGCAGATACTCGAAAGGTTTACTTAAAGGCACTGTTAATTTAGTATACCTACAAAGCCCAAGGGAGCAGATCCTCTTACACTATAAAAAGTATTATATCTAGAGCCGTTCTGCTATTGATAGCAGCAACAGAAAGAAAATTCAGAAAGGATAAAAGGATAAACAGACTTTAGACTGACAGAAGTCACACATAAATCTAAGAGGGGGACAAGGGTCAAGAGAAGGCCGCCTACTTTACAGCATGGTGGAGAAGGCAGACCGGCTGCTCTTACACTATAGAATTCATGTTTAGTGCACTTTCAATCATAAGTGAGATAACTGCCTGTGAAGCGTCTGTAAAGATATATCCATGCGTGAAGGTAGATATTACTGCAGAGTCTGTCTAAGTGTTTTATTTCTGTGTATCCAAGCTAAGAGAGGAAGAAAAACTTATTTTTTATTCTATTTTAGAGGTTTGCTGTGTGCTCAGGAAATGTTGCTTGGCACCTGGTGAAAGAAAAACTCTAGAATAGAACAAAAGAAATAACATAACTATTATTGAAAAAAAAAAACATTTTATAAATGCCCAAGAGAGCAAGTTATCTTCCTATTATGTTTATAGCACCAACATAATCCACAATGCTGCATACAAATTTTAATTGCATGCTCACATTGCTTTAACCCCTTCTCGACATGCGACGTAGAGTTCCGTAACATGTTGGGTCCCTGGCACGGGCAGGCAAGCAGAACCTGCATCTTTCCTTGTAGATGATGACTGAATTATTCAGCCATCATCTGTCTCTAACAGCCACAGGTGGAGTGGAACCGTTAACATATTAAATGCCGCTGTCAAACTCTGACAACAGCATTAAACATGCCCAGACAGGGGTACGTGCCCGTGATGTCATCACGGGGTGCTTATGGTTTTCCATGACAGCCAGGGCTCTGTTGAAAACCTCTGTGCTTGACATGATGATTCTCTTGTGAATGCCAGCCTGTAGCTGACATTCATGGAAGATCATGATTTTCACTATATATATATATATATATATATATATATATATATATATATATATATATATATATATATATATATCTATCGGGTCTGTTGAACAATCGATCAGATGGTAGAACAACTGATCCAATGATTGCAGCTTCAAGTCTCCTAAGGGGACTAACAAATACAGGAGAAAGTGAAAAAAAAAGTTTTTTAAAAATCTTAAAAAATAAAAATGCAAAAGTTCAAATCACCCTCCTTTTCACCATTAAAAATAAAGCAATTAAAAAAAATACACATATTTGCTTTCACTGCCATTTTAAAAGTCCGATCTATCGAAATAAATAAGTTACTCCGATCAGTAAACGGCTTGAGAAGAAAAAATTTAAACAATAGAATTTTTTTGGTCGTCGCAATATTGAAATTAAATGTAATAAAAAACATTATCTCCCAAAATGGTATCAATTCAAATTTCAGCTTAGGGTGCAAAAAATAAGCCCTCACACAGCCCCATATCCTGAAAATGGAAAAACATTAACGGTCTCTGAAAATGTCAACACAAGCAAATTTTTATTTTTTTCAAATTGATGAATTTTTTCACCACTTAAAATAATAAACACTATTCACTATTCATGTTTGGTATCTGTGTAATCATACTGATCTGGAGAATCAAATTGCCAGGTCAGTTTTACCAAATAGTGAATATGGTAAATAAAAAACAACCAAAAACCAAAAACAACAAGGATCCCTAAAATATAACTTTTAATAATTATTAAAGCTAAAAACAGTTTGTTCCAATATAAGAAACAATGATATTAAGAAAAATACAGACAACTCAAAGAACAAAATACAAACTAATTTACCCTGTCAGGTGTCCTAATACTAGTCCCTACCTGACAGCGGAGGTTGACACCCTAAGTTTCTGCGGTAGGCGCCCCCGCTCCTCGACGACTGGCCCTAGTAGCCCTAGATACACCCTATATTCCCTAAAGGGGACCTACTAATTACCAATACCCAAGAAAAAATGAAACAAATATAAAAAATCAAAAAAATGCAAAAATTAGAATAGAAAAAAGCAAAAAAATGAACTTAGCAAAAAAAACAAATTGTTATTTAGTACCAGACAAAAAGGTCCCTAGTAGGGAGTGATAGAAAAATCACAACTATTGGGTAAAAACATAATACCAGTGTCTCGTTTATCCCAAAAATATATCAGGGGGCCACTCCATCCCATATTAATATTTAAGTAAACATGTAGTCATGTATATCCAAAGTTTTCAAGTAGTCAAATGACTCCCAGGTATACAGTGTTCTCAATAGGACAGCGGCCCACATAAGCACAGAGACATCCCAACCACAACCAGGGGACCACCAGAGCAGGTTAAACAGTCAAACAGACAACACCCCATAGTTCAATACTATAGTAAACGCTTCTACTCATCTGCATCCCAGAGGCGTTGTGGGTGGTCATACAATCATACAGCTCCGTTGGTCTCCTGCCGGGATATCCTCCCTATACTGCCCGATGCATTTCCCCCCGTGGGAATCCTGGGGGTTAATCAGGGGACATGGAGCAATGCCACAGAAATGTAAAGGTGCAGGAGCGCCAAACATACCATTGCCATGTTATATATCGGTCTGTCTCCTCCACGTGGGGACAGACCACGCCCTCTAGCCACGCACCCGGAAGTGCGTCACTGGAGCGCATCAGCGTTCCAGACGCCTCGCATGACGTTCGCAGTAAGATGGTGTGCATATCGAGGGAATCACCTTCAGTCACTAGAATACACTGTGCATGCGTCTAGATACGACGCCCGCCCACCATAGATCCAGGGTGGTGCGCATATTCAAGGAGCTGCATACTCCACAGCTTAATCAAACCACACATGCGTAGGCTCAAATAACATCACACAAACCCGGGAGACGCTAAATAAGGGGGCGGAGTGTTGTGAACTATATTTCTTGGCTCCCTCTTGTGGTCACTAGCGGTATTACACTTGGATCATCTTTCTCCAGGTTGGTACCCACCTGGTTCCTTAGGCCTTGGGTGTTCCTATTTAGACTTCCTGGAAACTCAGTCTAGTGCCTGGAATTGATGTAGTCAGTCTATGTCTGTTTGCTCCTGACTCCTGGTCTCCTGTTCTTTGCAAGATAAGCTAAGTCCTGCTTTCTTATTTTTGTTTATTCGCTTTGCTTCTATTTTGTTCCAGCTTGTTCATAATGTGATTCCTGATTTTTGCTGGAAGCTCTAGGGGGCTGATATTTCCCCCCACACCGTTAGTCGGTGCGGGGGTTCTTGGATTTTCAGCGTGGATATTTTTGTAGGGTTTTTGCTGACCGTATAAGTCTCCTTCCTATTTTCTGCTATTAATTAGTGGGCCTCTCTTTGCTAAATCTAGTTCATTCTTACGTTTGTCTTTTCTTCTTACCTCACCGTTATTATTTGTTGGGGGCTTGTATTATAACTTTGGGGTCCTTTCTCTTGAGGCAAGTGAGGTCTTATTTTCTCTGAAAGGGTTAGTTAGTTCTCCGGCTGGTGCAAGACGTCTAGAATCAACGTAGGTATGTTCCCCGGCTACTTCTAGTTGTTGTGCTAGGATTAGATATACGGTCAGCCAAGTTACCACCTTCCTATGAGCTGGTTTTTGTGTTTGCGGACATAGCTGGAACTTCTGAGATCCTCTACCACTAGGATCATAACAGTATTCCAGGCCGAAAGTGAATATTTATTGCATTGCAGAAGCGGGATTAAAAGAAAAGAAGTTCTGAGTTTGTTTTTTTTTTCTTCTTCCCCTTTTTCCTCTGAGTGGCTTGAAGCTCTGCTGCAGACATGAATGTTCAGACTCTGATTACTAGTGTGGATCAGCTTGCTGCACGAGTGCAGGGCATTCAGGATTTTGTTATTAGTAGTCCTATGTCAGAGCCTAAGATACCTATTCCTGAGCTTTTCTCTGGTGACTGATTTAAATTTGGGAATTTTAGGAATAATTGTAAATTGTTTCTATCTTTGAAACCGTGTTCGTCTGGAGACACAGCTCAGCAAGTTAAAATTGTTATCTCTTTCTTGCGTGGCGACCCTCAGGATTGGGCTTTTTCATTGGCGCCAGGAGATCCGGCATTGGCAAATATTGATGCATTTTTTCTGGCGCTCGGATTGCTTTATGAGGAGCCCAATCTTGAAATTCAGGCAGAAAAAGCGTTGCTGGCTATCTCTCAGGGCCAAGATGAGGCTGAAGTGTATTGCCAAAAATTTCGGAAATGGTCCGTGCTTACTCAATGGAATGAGTGTGCTCTGGCTGCAAATTTCAGAAATGGCCTTTCTGAAGCCATTAGGAATGTGATGGTGGGTTTTCCCATTCCTACAAATCTGAGTGATTCTATGGCTCTGGCCATTCAGATAGATCGGCGTTTGCGGGAGCGTAAATCTGCTAATCCTCTGGCAGTGTTGTCTGAACGGACACCTGACTCAATGCTATGTGATAGAATTCAGACTAGAACTGAACGACAAAATCATAGACGTCAGAATGGGTTGTGTTTTTACTGTGGTGATTCTACACATGTTATCTCAGCATGCTCTAAACGCCTAACAAAGATGGTTAGTCCTGTCGCCATTGGTAATTTGCATCCTAAGTTTATTTTGTCTGTAACTCTAATTTGCTCATTGTCTTCCTACCCTGTAATGGCATTTGTGGATTTAGGTGCTGCCCTGAGTCTTATGGACTTGTCGTTCGCCAAGCGCTGTGGTTTTGTCCTGGAGCCTTTGAAAAATCCTATTCCTCTTAGAGGAATTGATGCTACGCCATTGGCGGAGAATAAACCACAGTATTGGACACAAGTGACCATGTGTATGACTCCTGAACATCGGGAGGTGATTCGTTTTCTTGTTCTGCATAAAATGCATGATTTGGTCGTTTTAGGTCTGCCATGGTTACAGACCCATAATCCAGTTTTGGATTGGAAGGCAATGTCTGTGTCAAGTTGGGGTTGTCAGGGAATTCATTGCGATTCCCCGTCGGTGTCTATTGCTTCTTCTACTCCTTCTGAAGTTCCGGAGTATTTGTTGGACTATCAGGATGTATTCAGTGAGTCCAGGTCCAGTGCCCTTCCTCCTCATAGGGACTGTGACTGCGCTATAGATTTGATTCCTGGTAGTAAATTTCCTAAGGGACGATTATTTAATTTATCTGTACCTGAGCATGCCGCAATGCGTTCTTATATAAAGGAGTCTTTGGAGAAGGGACATATTCGTCCATCCTCTTCCCCTCTTGGTGCGGGATTCTTTTTTGTAGCCAAGAAAGACGGGTCTTTGAGACCTTGTATAGACTATCGGATTCTGAATAAAATCACGGTCAAATTTCAGTATCCTTTGCCACTATTGTCGGACTTGTTTGCTCGGATTAAGGGTGCCAAGTGGTTCACTAAGATAGATCTTCGTGGTGCGTACAACCTTGTGCGCATTATGCAGGGAGATGAATGGAAAACTGCGTTTAATACGCCCGAAGGTCATTTTGAGTACTTGGTGATGCCTTTTGGGCTTTCTAATGCTCCTTCAGTGTTTCAGTCTTTTATGCATGACATCTTCTGGAAGTATCTAGATAAATTTATGATTGTTTATCTGGATGATATTCTGTTTTTTTCTGATGATTGGGATTCTCATGTAAAGAAGGTCAGGATGGTGTTTCAGGTTTTGCGTGATAATGCTTTGTTTGTGAAGGGCTCAAAGTGTCTCTTTGGAGTGCAGAAGGTTTCCTGTTGTGATTCGGTTCGTGGGCTCCCCCGGTGGTCTCTTGTGGTACTGGTGTCCTGCAAGCTTTGCCTTCTCAGTTCACCTGTTCCTATCAGGATGTGGGAGTATCCTATTTAACCTTGCTCCTCAGTCATTCTAATGCTGGCCATCAATGTATCCAGAGTGATTCTGTTGCATGTTCCTGCTCCCAGTTTTCTGCTCAGCTAAGTTGGACACTTTAGTCCTTAAGTCTATTTTTGTATGTTTTGTCCAGTTTGCACATATGTGAATCTCTGCAGCTGGAAGCTCTTGTTGGGCTGAAATTACCACTCCAGTGGCATGAGTTGTCACATGAGTTAAGGTAATTTCAGGATGGTGTTTTGAAGGGTTTTGCAGCTGACCGCGAAGTCCTCTGTTGTATCTTTCTGCTATTTAGTTAGCGGGCCTCTCTGTGCTAAATCTGCTTTCATACTACGTGTGTCTTTTCATCTGCTCTCACCGTTATTATATGTGGGGGGCTGCTATCTCCTGTGGGGACATTCTCTGGAGGCAAGCCAGGACTGTGTTTTCTTCTACCAGGGGTAGTTAGTTCTCCGGCTGGCGCGCGGCATCTAGAGACAACGCAGGAATGCCCCCTGGCTACTTCTAGTGTGGTGTGTAGGTTTAGCATCGCGGTCAGCTCTAGTTTCCATCACCCGAGAGCTTGTCCGTTTATTCTGTGCTTCTGATGTTTCCTTGCCATTGGAAACCATAACAGTATGGCCAGCCCAAATGTTTAATCTATAGGCTGAAGCAGGAGAGAAAAGGAACTGTGTGAAACCTTTTTTTTTTTTTTTTCCTTCCTCTGAAGTTGCACTCCAGCTCTAATTGCAGTCTCCTGTTTTCCTCTCCTCTTAACCCCTGAATGGCTCAGACTTTATCTGTTGAAATATGGATCCCCAGAGTCTGGCTACCAATTTGAATAATCTTGCCTCTAAAGTTCAGAATATACAAGATTTTTTGTTACATGCTCCTCGCTCTGAACCTAAAATTCCTATACCGGAGTTTTTTTCTGGAGATCGATCTTGTTTTCTAAATTTTAAATACAATTGTAAATTGTTTCTTTCGCTGAGATCTCATTCTGCTGGAGATCCTGCCCAGCAAGTAAAGATTGTTATTTCTTTACTGCGGGGTGACCCCCAAAATTGGGCATTTTCATTGGCACCAGGGGATCCTGCGTTGCTCAATGTGGATGCGTTTTTTCTGGCTTTGGGGTTGCTTTATGAGGAACCAAATTTGGAGATTCAGGCTGAGAAAGCCCTAATAGCCCTCTCTCAGGGGCAAGATGAAGCCGAAATATATTGCCAAAAATTTCGAAAATGGTCTGTGCTTACTCAGTGGAATGAGTGCGCTCTGGCGGCAATTTTCAGAGAAGGTCTCTCTGATGCTGTAAAAGACGTCATGGTGGGGTTTCCTGCGCCTACTGGTCTGAATGAGTCCATGACAATGGCAATTCAGATTGATCGGCGTTTACGGGAACGCAAACCTGTGCACCAGTTGGCGGTGTCTTCTGAAGAGGCACCACAGAGTATGCAATGTGATAGCTTTCTGTCCAGAAGCGAACGACAGATTTATAGGCGCAAAAATCATTTGTGCTTCTATTGTGGAAATTCTACTCATGTTATATCAGCATGCTCTAAACGAACAAAGAAAGTTGATAAATCCTCTGCTATTGGCACTTTGCAGTCCAAGTTTATTTTGTCTGTAACTCTAATTTGTTCGTTATCTTCTATTGTTGCGGATGCGTATGTGGATTCTGGCGCCGCTTTGAGTCTTATGGATTGGTCCTTTGCCAGGCGCTGTGGGTTTGATCTAGAGCCTCTGGAAGTTCCTATACCTTTAAAGGGTATTGATTCTACACCATTGGCTAGTAATAAACCACAATACTGGACACAAGTGACTATGCGTATGACTCCAGACCATCAAGAAGTGATTCGCTTCCTTGTACTGTATAATCTACATGATGTGTTGGTGCTGGGATTGCCATGGTTGCAAACTCATAACCCAGTCCTTGACTGGAAAACAATGTCTGTACTAAGCTGGGGATGTCAGGGAAATCATGGGGACACATCTTTGGTCTCCATTGCTTCATCTATTCCCTCTGAAATTCCTGAGTTTTTGTCTGATTATCGTGAGGTTTTTGAGGAATCTACTCTTAATTCTCTTCCTCCTCACAGAGACTGCGATTGCGCCATAGATTTGATCCCTGGCAGTAAATTTCCTAAGGGTCGTCTATTCAATCATTCTGTACCTGAACATGCTGCCATGCGAGAGTATATTAGGGAGTCCTTGGAAAAGGGACATATTCGTCCTTCTTCGTCTCCTCTTGGAGCGGGGTTCTTTTTCGTAGCTAAAAGCGATGGTTCTTTGAGACCTTGTATTGATTATAGACTCTTGAATAAGATCACAGTCAAGTATCAGTATCCTTTGCCATTGCTGACAGATTTATTTGCTCGCATTGAGGGGGCAAAGTGGTTCTCTAAGATTGATCTTCGCGGTGCGTATAATTTGGTGCGAATTAAGCAGGGGGATGAGTGGAAAACCGCATTTAATACGCCCGAGGGCCATTTTGAGTATTTGGTGATGCCTTTTGGTCTGTCAAATGCCCCTTCGGTCTTTCAGTCTTTTATGCACAATATTTTCCGTGAATATCTGGATAAATTTATGATTGTGTATTTGGACGATATCTTGATTTTTTCGGATGACTGGGAATCTCATGTTCAACAGGTTAGGAGGGTTTTTCAGGTTTTGCGGACCAATTCTCTGTTTGTTAAAGGTTCAAAGTGTGTTTTTGGGGTTCAGAAGATTTCTTTTTTGGGGTACATTTTTTCCCCCTCTTCTATTGAGATGGATCCTGTGAAGGTTCGGGCTATTTGTGACTGGACGCAACCGACTTCTCTTAAGGGCCTTCAGAAATTTTTGGGCTTTGCTAACTTTTATCGTCGATTTATAACTGGTTTTTCTAGCGTTGTCAGGCCTTTGACTGATTTGACCAAAAAGGGTGCTGATGTTGCAGATTGGTCTCCTGCTGCTGTGGAGGCCTTTCGGGAGCTTAAGCGCCGTTTTTCTTCTGCTCCGGTGTTGTGCCAGCCTGATGTTTCTCTTCCTTTTCAGGTGGAAGTTGATGCTTCCGAGATCGGAGCGGGGGCGGTTTTGTCGCAGAAAAGTTCAGATTGTTCAGTGATGAGACCTTGTGCGTTCTTTTCTCGAAAATTTTCGCCCGCCGAGCGAAATTATGACGTCGGTAATCGGGAGCTTTTGGCGATGAAGTGGGCATTCGAGGAGTGGCGTCATTGGCTTGAGGGTGCTAAACATCAGGTGGTGGTCTTGACTGATCACAAAAATTTGATTTATCTTGAGTCGGCCAGACGTCTGAATCCTAGACAGGCGCGCTGGTCGTTGTTTTTCTCCCGGTTTAATTTTGTGGTTTCGTATCTGCCAGGTACTAAGAATGTGAAGGCGGATGCCCTTTCTAGGAGTTTTGAACCTGATTCCCCTGGTGATTCTAAACCTACGGGTATACTTAACCCTCCGTCACATACAACTGATCTGACAGGCGCTTCTCTTTTACTTTCATTTCTCCTTCCTCACCAGATTGTGAGGAAAGCCCCTCCCTCCAGGTAGTCTCCTGTCTCTTGAAGGTCTGTGAAACCTGATATCACAGTTGGATTTCAGAGCTTCAGGGGAGAGGATATAGCTGCACAGATCTCTCAGGCTCATTGTATGTGAATACGTCACATTCAGTAAAGTTGGTATTTTATGTTTTTATTCATCACAATAGTTTATTTAGCTTGTTTTATGAATGTATAGCACAAAATGTGAGGATATTTCATAGAAATAAGGGAGATTTTATAAAAGAAAGCGGAACCAGAAGGCTTTCAAATTATGAATGTCTCAAATGTCATAAAGCAATTTGCCTGACACATGCAAAAATGGTGTGTAATTCTTGCTATTTGCTCTGCAAGTGTGACTTTTCTGGGGAAACCTCAGCATCTACTTCTGATTGAATATGTTTTTAATAGTACTTAAGGTACCTTAAAATTAAGTTTGTGTTCAAAAATTTTCTTTGTACATTTTTTTGAGAGAGTCGAACTGGGGACTATTTGGCGGGAGTTTTGAAAAGTTTGTATTTCATAGTTATTAGTTTTATGTTAAGTAAATGTTTTTTTTTGCAACTGATTATGTGTAGTCCCTTTTATTACATCCCTATGAAGGTCACTGATCACTTTTAGAGCACTGAAATTGCAAACATTAGATATTATAGGTATTTTTCCAGCAGGCGCCTGACAGGCACATTGTATGTGAACTCGTTAGTCCGAATATTGTATGTGACGGAGGGTTAAGGATGGGGTGATATTGTCTGCTGTCTTCCCAGACCTGCGACGTGCTTTACAAGAGTTTCAGGCGGATCGGCCTGATCGTTGTCCGCCTGGTAGATTGTTTGTGCCGGATGAGTGGACCAATAGAGTCATCTCGGAGGTTCATTCTTCTGCGTTGGCAGGTCATCCGGGAATTTTTGGTACCAGAGATTTGGTGGCTAGGTCCTTCTGGTGGCCTTCCCTGTCTCGGGATGTGCGTACTTTTGTGCAGTCTTGCGATGTTTGTGCTCGGGCCAAGCCTTATTGTTCTCGGGCTAGTGGGTTGTTGTTGCCCTTGCCTGTTCCTAAGAGGCCTTGGACACACATCTCTATGGATTTTATTTCTGATCTCCCTGTTTCTCAGAAGATGTCCGTCATTTGGGTGGTGTGTGACCGCTTTTCTAAGATGGTTCATTTGGTGCCCTTGCCCAAGCTGCCTTCCTCATCTGAGTTGGTGCCCCTGTTTTTTCAGAATGTGGTTCGGCTGCATGGTATTCCGGAGAATATCGTTTCTGACAGGGGATCCCAGTTTGTGTCCAGATTTTGGCGGGCGTTTTGTGCCAGGATGGGCATTGATTTGTCTTTTTCGTCTGCATTTCATCCCCAGACAAATGGCCAGACGGAACGTACTAATCAGACCTTGGAGACTTATTTGAGGTGTTTCGTGTCTGCTGATCAGGATGACTGGGTCTCCTTTTTGCCGTTGGCTGAGTTTGCCCTTAATAATCGGGCCAGTTCTGCCACTTTGGTCTCCCCTTTCTTTTGCAATTCAGGGTTCCATCCTCATTTTTCATCTGGTCAGGTGGAGTCTTCGGATTGTCCTGGAGTGGATACCATGGTGGATAGGTTGCATCGTATTTGGGGGCAGGTGGTGGACAATTTGGAGTTGTCCCAGGAGAAGACTCAACGTTTTGCTAATCGCCATCGTCGTGTTGGTCCTCGTCTTCGTGTTGGGGACTTGGTGTGGTTGTCCTCCCGTTTTGTCCCTATGAGGGTCTCTTCTCCTAAGTTTAAGCCTCGGTTCATCGGTCCTTATAAGATTTTGGAAATTCTTAACCCTGTGTCTTTTCGTTTGGACCTCCCAGCATCCTTTGCTATCCATAATGTCTTCCATCGGTCATTATTGCGGAGGTATGAGGTACCACTTGTGCCTTCTGTTGAGCCTCCTGCTCCTGTGCTGGTTGAGGGTGAATTGGAGTACGTGGTGGAGAAAATCTTGGACTCCCGTGTTTCCAGACGGAGACTTCAGTATCTGGTGAAATGGAAGGGCTACGGTCAAGAGGATAATTCTTGGGTTACAGCTTCTGATGTTCATGCTTCTGATTTGGTCCGTGCCTTTCATAGGGCTCATCCAGATCACCCTGGTGGTTCTTGTGAGGGTTCGGTGCCCCCTCCTTAAGGGGGGGTACTGTTGTGATTCGGTTCGTGGGCTCCCCCGGTGGTCTCTTGTGGTACTGGTGTCCTGCAAGCTTTGCCTTCTCAGTTCACCTGTTCCTATCAGGATGTGGGAGTATCCTATTTAACCTTGCTCCTCAGTCATTCTAATGCTGGCCATCAATGTATCCAGAGTGATTCTGTTGCATGTTCCTGCTCCCAGTTTTCTGCTCAGCTAAGTTGGACACTTTAGTCCTTAAGTCTATTTTTGTATGTTTTGTCCAGTTTGCACATATGTGAATCTCTGCAGCTGGAAGCTCTTGTTGGGCTGAAATTACCACTCCAGTGGCATGAGTTGTCACATGAGTTAAGGTAATTTCAGGATGGTGTTTTGAAGGGTTTTGCAGCTGACCGCGAAGTCCTCTGTTGTATCTTTCTGCTATTTAGTTAGCGGGCCTCTCTGTGCTAAATCTGCTTTCATACTACGTGTGTCTTTTCATCTGCTCTCACCGTTATTATATGTGGGGGGCTGCTATCTCCTGTGGGGACATTCTCTGGAGGCAAGCCAGGACTGTGTTTTCTTCTACCAGGGGTAGTTAGTTCTCCGGCTGGCGCGCGGCATCTAGAGACAACGCAGGAATGCCCCCTGGCTACTTCTAGTGTGGTGTGTAGGTTTAGCATCGCGGTCAGCTCTAGTTTCCATCACCCGAGAGCTTGTCCGTTTATTCTATGCTTCTGATGTTTCCTTGCCATTGGAAACCATAACAGTTTCCTTTCTGGGTTTCATTTTCTCCCCTTCTACAGTAGAGATGGACCCAGTCAAGGTCCGAGCTATTCATGATTGGACTCAACCCACGTCTGTTAAGAGTCTTCAGAAGTTCTTGGGTTTTGCTAATTTCTACCGTCGTTTTATTGCTAATTTCTCTAGGGTTGTTAAACCTTTGACGGATATGACCAAGAAAGGTTCTGATGTGGCTAATTGGGCTCCGGCAGCCGTGGAGGCTTTCCGGGAGCTGAAGCGCCGGTTTACTTAGGCGCCTGTTTTGTGCCAGCCTGATGTCTCACTTCCCTTTCAGGTTGAAGTGGACGCTTCTGAGATCGGTGCAGGGGCTGTTTTGTCGCAGAAAGGCTCTGGTTGCTCTGTGATGAGACCTTGTGCTTTTTTTTCTAGGAAATTTTCGCCTGCGGAGCGGAACTATGATGTTGGTAATCAGGAGTTGTTGGCCATGAAGTGGGCATTTGAGGAGTGGCGTCATTGGCTCAAGGGAGCTAAGCATCGTGTGGTGGTCTTGACGGATCACAAAAATTTGATGTATCTCGAGTCTGCTAAGCGCCTGAATCCTAGACAGGCTCGTTGGTTGTTGTTTTTCTCCCGTTTTGACTTTGTGGTCTCGTACTTGCCTGGTTCGAAGAATGTGAAGGCCGATGCTCTTTCTAGGAGTTTTGTGCCTGACTCTCCGGGAGTCTCAGAGCCAGCTGGTATTCTTAAAGAGGGAGTAATCTTGTCAGCCATTTCTCCTGATTTGCGTCGTGTGTTGCAGAGATTTCAGGCTGGTAGACCTGACCCTTGCCCACCTGATAGACTGTTTGTTCCTGATAAATGGACCAGAAGAGTTATCTCCGAGGTTCATTCCTCAGTGTTGGCGGGGCATCCTGGGATTTTTGGTACCAGAGATTTGGTGGCTAGGTCCTTTTGGTGGCCTTCCTTGTCGCGGGATGTGCGTTCTTTTGTGCAGTCCTGTGGGATTTGTGCTCGGGCTAAGCCTTGCTGTTCTCGTGCCAGCGGGTTGCTTTTGCCCTTGCCCGTCCCGAAGAGGCCCTGGACACACATTTCCATGGATTTCATTTCAGATCTTCCGGTGTCTCAAGGTATGTCTGTCATCTGGGTGGTGTGTGATCGCTTTTCCAAGATGGTCCATTTGGTGCCCTTGCCTAAGTTGCCTTCCTCTTCTGATCTGGTTCCTTTGTTCTTTCAGAATGTTGTTCGCTTGCATGGCATTCCTGAGAATATCGTGTCTGACAGAGGATCCCAGTTTGTGTCCAGATTCTGGCGATCTTTTTGTGCTAAGATGGGCATTGATTTGTCGTTTTCATTTGCCTTTCATCCTCAGACTAATGGCCAAACGGAGCGAACCAATCAGACGCTGGAGGCTTATTTGAGATGTTTTGTTTCTGCGGATCAGGATGATTGGGTGACCTTCTTGCCATTGGCTGAGTTTGCCCTCAATAATCGGGCTAGTTCAGCTACTTTGGTTTCGCCATTTTTCTGCAACTCTGGTTTTCATCCTCGTTTTTCCTCAGGTCATGTTGAGCCTTCTGACTGTCCTGGGGTGGATTCCGTGGTGGATAGGTTGCAGCGGATTTGGAATCATGTGGTGGACAACTTGAAGTTGTCACAGGAGAAGGCTCAGCGTTTTGCCAACCGCCGCCGCGGTGTGGGTCCCCGACTTCGTGTTGGGGATTTGGTTTGGTTATCTTCTCGGTATGTCCCTCTGAAGGTTTCCTCTCCTAAGTTTAAGCCTCGCTTTATTGGTCCTTATTAGGGTTGAGCGACTTTCATTTTTTTAAGATCGAGTCGGGTTTTGTGAAACCCGACTTTGTCCAGAGTCGAGTCGAGTGCAGTCGGCCGATTATCGCTAAAAGTCGGGGATCGACCGAAACGCGAAACCCAATGCAAGTCAATGGGGAAGCATAGTCGGCAGTGAGTGGAGGCCAGGAAAACACCTACAGTGCCCATTTTAATGCCAAAAACATCCATTCTTGTTTCTGAAGCTTGTCAATCTTAATTAACTTTATAATAATAGTTGGGCATAGGAAATTGGGGGTCATTTGGCAAAAGTTGTGGGGGGAGTAGGGCTGGCTCAAGTTTTTCGTGGGCCCAGGAAATGCGGACTACGTCACGGCGGTGTTGCAGGGAGAGGTAAGTATTTCAACGTTGCAAGTGCTGTGATCCTGAATAAGCAGGGGGGGCCCACTCGTTCGCATTGGCACTGGCACAGGGCCCCTCAAAGTATGGCGGTGTGTTTGCATGGCGGGGGCGCCTCCCACCAGTAGCAACACTTTTGCATACTCTGAGGGGCCCTGTGCCAGTGACGTCGCCAACGAGTATGCCCCCCCACCTGATGAAGGAACCTGCACTTTCATCTGCACCTTCCTCTTTGTCCCTGTGTAAGGAGGTATAACATGCGGGAAGGGGAACCTTACTTTCAGCAGGGTCAGATTCTGGCTGTGTAGAGTACAAGGGGAATGTAGTGGTCTAGGTCAATGTACCAGCAGACTCATCTAGCAGTGGCTGGGCAATGGGCAGGATGAGGAGGAAACAGATATAGGGCCAAAGAATAAAGTAGACTAAATGCAGTTCAAAATTGGTAACAGGACTAAACAGGCGGCATTGCTTTGTTCAGTGGAGTAGCAAACCCAAGAGCAGCAGACACTGTTTCAAGGGCCTAACCACACTAGTAGGCCAAATGCAGTTTAATATCTGATAGTATAGGCCGAAAGCCAGAATGTGGAAGCTCAGCTTTGTTCAGTTGAGGACAACACCAGGCAGGGGCAGACACCTTTAGTAGGCCGGAACAGCCAATTTTTAAGAAAAACAGCAGTTAATAAGAGGCAGAAGGTAGAAGCTCAGCTTTATTCAGTTGAGGACAACACTAGGCAGGGGCAGACACCTTTAGTAGGCCGGAACAGCCAATTTCATTTTTAAAAATCGTAATTTGGAACAGAAGGTTGAAGCACAGCTTTATTCAGTTGAGGACAACACCAGGCAGGGGCAGACACCTTTAGTAGGCCGGAACAGCCAATTTCATTTTTAAAAATCGTAATTTGGAACAGAAGGTTGAAGCACAGCTTTATTCAGTTGAGGACAACACCAGGCAGGGGCAGACACCTTTAGTAGGCCGGAACAGCCAATTTTTTAAAAAAACAGCAGTTAATAAGAGGCCGAAGGTAGAAGCTCAGCTTTATTCAGTTGAGGACAACACCAGGCAGGGGCAGACACCTTTAGTAGGCCGGAACAGCCAATTTTGTTTAAAAAACAGCAGTTAATAAGAGGCAGAAGGTAGAAGCTCAGCTTTATTCAGTTGAGGACAACACCAGGCGGGGGCAGACATCTTTAGTAGGCCGGAACAGCCAATTTCATTTTTAAAAATCGTAATTTGGAACAGAAGGTTGAAGCACAGCTTTATTCAGTTGAGGACAACACCAGGCAGGGGCAGACACCTTTAGTAGGCCGGAACAGCCAATTTTTTTAAAAAAACAGCAGTTAATAAGAGGCAGAAGGTAGAAGCTCAGCTTTATTCAGTTGCAGCTTCTTGGCAATAATATAAAGAAGACGCGACAGGACAACACTCGGTGGATGCCATATCTGTGTTTTCAATGGAAAAAAACCTTTCAGTTAACTACTTGCAGGAGAAAGTTTTTGTAGCTGGTGGCCAATTTTTTTTAAAAAAAGCAGTTAATAAGAGGCCAAAGGTAGAAGCTCAGCTTTATTCAGTTGCAGCTTCTTGGCAATAATATAAAGAAGACGCGACAGGACAACACTCGGTGGATGCCATATCTGTGTTTTCAATGGAAAAAAACCTTTCAGTTAACTACTTGCAGGAGAAAGTTTTTGTAGCTGGTGGCCAATTTTTTTTATAAAAAGCAGTTAATAAGAGGCAGAAGGTAGAAGCTCAGCTTTATTCAGTTGCAGCTTCTTGGCAATAATATAAAGAAGACGCGACAGGACAACACTCGGTGGATGCCATATCTGTGTTTTCAATGGAAAAAAACCTTTCAGTTAACTACTTGCAGGAGAAAGTTTTTGTAGCTGGTGGCCAATTTTTGTACTGTACCAGTTTTTTGTTGTATGTGTTTTTGTTTTTAATGTTAAAATGTCTGCATGTGATATCTCTCCAGTATTTTCTTTTTTATAAGCAAAATACTGCAGTTTTACATCGGTTACATGGATACACGGGCAGGCAGCTTGGTGGTCAGTGGAGGAGTATTTAAAGTAGGGACCGCAGACAGGCTATCAAAGGCCTAAAATAACAAACAATAGGCTCATGGCAGTTTTACATCGGTTACATGGATACACAGGCAGGCAGCTTGGTGGTCAGTGGAGGAGTATTTAAAGTAGGGACCGCAGACAGGCTATCAAAGGCCTAAAATAACAAACAATAGGCTCATGGCAGTTTTACATCGGTTACATGGATACACAGGCAGCTTGGTGGTCAGTGGAGGAGTATTTAAAGTAGGGACCGCAGACAGGCTATCAAAGGCCTAAAATAACAAACAATAGGCTCATGGCAGTTTTACATCGGTTACATGGATACACAGGCAGCTTGGTGGTCAGTGGAGGAGTATTTAAAGTAGGGACCGCAGACAGGCTATCAAAGGCCTAAAATAACAAACAATAGGCTCATGGCAGTTTTACATCGGTTACATGGATACACGGGCAGGCAGCTTGGTGGTCAGTGGAGGAGTATTTAAAGTAGGGACCGCAGACAGGCTATCAAAGGCCTAAAATAACAAACAATAGGCTCATGGCAGTTTTACATCGGTTACATGGATACACAGGCAGCATTGTGGTCAGTGGAGGAGTATTGCAAGGAGTGTCTGTCCCAGTACTCCCAAAATATAAATAGATGTTAATGTCTCGCAAAACAACCAAAAAAAAAAAAAGGTGGCATACTTAGGTACAGGGGTGGGCTCATCTGCTGAGTTTCTGACATAGTAATTTGGCAGTAACTATTTAATGGTGCCAATATAGGACACAGACACAGACTACTTTAAGTTGCATCATAGATGTCTACAAATTTGTATTGTCAGTGCCAGACATTGAATGATGTCAGCGAATAGACTAAAGATTGGTGGAGCTGTGCGACATAATTTTGCACGTGGTAGAGCACAGTTTGAGCTGGGGGAGGGGGGAAGTCTCTTGAGGCCGGCGGGACCGCCCCAGGGCCCCTCATGTTACAACGGTGTGTCTGACGTTGGGTGCGCACCACCACCGCCAGAGACACTACATTGTACTATGAGGGACCCAGTAGCAATGCCGTCAACCAAAAGCGAGCACACCCACCTCTTCAGACAAACAGCAGTCTCACGGGTGCTTGCGCCAAGTCGCGATACCACGGCCCCGTGTGGGGAGTTTGGCCATTTAGGGAGGTGTAAACATGTCGTATGCTGTAGAATCAGCTGCAGCAAATTAGACATTAGAAAAGTAATTCACAGGCAAGAGCTTTTCATAGGAAAGCTAGGTGTCGGCCGGGCAAGGTGGGGCAAAAGATTTCGAAATCCAGTTGTGGTTCATTTTAATGAATGTTAGATCGTCAACATTTTGGGTAGCCAGACGAGTCCTTTTTTCGGTTAATATTGAACCTGCAGCACTGAATACTCTTTCTGATAGGACACTTGCTGCCGGGCAAGCAAGCTCCTGCAATGCATATTCTGCCAATTCTGGCCAGGTGTCTAATTTTGATGCCCAGTAATCAAATGGGAATGACGGTTGAGGGAGAACATCGATAAGGGATGAAAAATAGTTAGTAACCATACTGGACAAATGTTGTCTCCTGTCACTTTCAATTGATGCAGCAGTACCTGTCCTGTCTGCGGTCATAGCAAAATCACTCCACAACCTGGTCAGAAAACCCCTCTGTCCAACGCCACTTCTGATGTGTGCACCCCTAACACTCCTAGTCTGCTGCCCCCTGGAGCTCGTGTGAGAACGATCACGTGCGCTGTGTGCTGGGAATGCCTGAAGCAAACGGTCAACAAGAGTTGATTGTTTGGTTGCTAATATTAGTTCCAAGTTCTCATGTGGCATAATATTTTGCAATTTGCCTTTATAGCGTGGATCAAGGAGGCAGGCCAACCAGTAATCGTCATCGTTCATCATTTTCGTAATGCGTGTGTCCCTTTTTAGGATACGTAAGGCATAATCCGCCATGTGGGCCAAAGTTCCAGTTGTCAAATCTCCGGTTGTGATTGGTTGAGGGGCAGTTTCAGGCAAATCTACGTCACTTGTGTCCCTCAAAAAAACAGAACCCGGCCTTGCCACGCAACCAATTTCCAGTGCCCCCGGGAAAGCTTCCGCATTAAAAATATACTCATCCCCATCATCCTCCTCATCCTCCACCTCCTCTTCGCCCGCTACCTCGTCCTGTACACTGCCCTGACCAGACAATGGCTGACTGTCATCAAGGCTTTCCTCTTCCTCTGGTGCAGATGCCTGCTCCTTTATGTGCGTCAAACTTTGCATCAGCAGACGCATTAGGGGGATGCTCATGCTTATTACGGCATTGTCTGCACTAACCAGCCGTGTGCATTCCTCAAAACACTGAAGGACTTGACACATGTCTTGTATCTTGGACCACTGCACACCTGACAACTCCATGTCTGCCATCCTACTGCCTGCCCGTGTATGTGTATCCTCCCACAAAAACATAACAGCCCGCCTCTGTTGGCACAGTCTCTGAAGCATGTGCAGTGTTGAGTTCCACCTTGTTGCAACGTCTATGATTAGGCAATGCTGGGGAAGGTTCAAAGACCGCTGATAGGTCTGCATACGGCTGGCGTGTACAGGCGAACGTCGGATATGTGAGCAAAGTCCACGCACTTTGAGGAGCAGGTCGGAGAACCCAGGATAAGTTTTCAATAAGCACTGCACCACCAGGTTTAAGGTGTGAGCCAGGCAAGGAATGTGTTTCAGTTGGGAAAGGGAGATGGCAGCCATGAAATTCCTTCCGTTATCACTCACTACTAGGGTTGAGCGAAACGGGTCGATCATTTTCAAAAGTCGCCGACTTTTGGCTAAGTCGGCGTCTCATGAAACCCGATCCGACCCCTGTGCTTGTCGGCCATGCGGTACGCGACTTTCGCGCCAAAGTCGCGTTTCAATGACGCGAAAAGCGCCATTTCTCAGCCAATGAAGGTGAACGCAGAGTGTGGGCAGCGTGATGACATAGATCCTGGTCCCCACCATCTTAGAGAAGGGCATTGCAGTGATTGGCTTGCTGTCTGCGGCGTCACAGGGGCTATAAAGGGGCGTTCCCGCCGACCGCCATCTTACTGCTGCTGATCTGAGCTTAGGGACAGGTTGCTGCCGCTTTGTCAGAAGCAGGGAGAGCGTTAGGCAGGGTCCACTAACCACCAAACCGCTTGTGCTGCAGCGATTTCCACTGTCCAACACCACCTTCGGTGTGCAGGGACTGTGGAAGCTATTTTTTTTTTTTTTTCCCCTCAGCGCTGTAGCTCATTGGGCTGCCCTAGAAGGCTCCGTGATAGCTGTATTGCTGTGTGTACGCCACTGTGGAAACCAACTGCTTTTTTCAAAGCACATATCCTCTTGTTCCTTCCTTTCTGCACAGCTATCTTTTTTGTTTGTCCACACTTTTTATTTAATTTGTGCATCAGTCCACTCCTATTGCTGCCTGCCATACCTGGCTTACATTACTGCAGGGAGATAGTAATTGTAGGACAGTCCCTGTTTTTTTTTTGTTTTTTTTTGTGGGAGATTAAGATTGGCATTTCTGCTACAGTGCCATCCCTGTGTGTGCCATCTCTCACTGAGTGGGCCATAGAAAGCCTATTTATTTTTTCCGTGATTTGTGTTCTAAATTCTACCTCAACACAAAAACACTACATCAATCAGTGGGAGAAAAATATTGGCCTCAGTCAGGGCTTGTGTGCCACTGCTGTGTGTGCTATCTCTCATTCATAGCTAAGCCTATTTTTTTTTTTTTTTTTTTAATATTATTTGGTTTCTAAAGTCTCCCTGAAAAAAAAAAATACCTAAAAAAACAGTGGGAGAGTAATATTGCCCTTTCAGCTTGTGTGCCAGTCTTGACTCCTGGGTGTGCCACCTCTCTCCCTCTCATTCAGTGGGCCATAGAAAGCCTATTTATTTTTTTTTTTAAATATTATTGGGTTTCTAAAGTCTCCCTTAAAAAACAAAAAATACATAAAAAAACAGTGGGAGAGTAATATTGCCCTTTCAGCTTGTGTGCCAGTCTTGACTCCTGGGTGTGCCACCTCTCTCCCTCTCATTCAGTGGGCCATAGAAAGCCTATTTATTTTTAAAAAAAATATTATTGGGTTTCTAAAGTCTCCCTTAAAAAACAAAAAATACATAAAAAAACAGTGGGAGAGTAATATTGCCCTTTCAGCTTGTGTGCCAGGCTTGACTCCTGGGTGTGCCACCTCTCTCCCTCTCATTCAGTGGGCCATAGAAAGCCCATTTATTTTTTAAAAAAATATTATTGGGTTTCTAAAGTCTCCCTTAAAAAACAAAAAATACATAAAAAAACAGTGGGAGAGTAATATTGCCCTTTCAGCTTGTGTGCCAGTCTTGACTCATGGGTGTGCCACCTCTCTCCCTTTCATTCAGTGGGCCATAGAAAGCCTATTTATTTTTTTTTTTTAAATATTATTGGGTTTCTAAAGTCTCCCTTAAAAAACAAAAAATACATAAAAAAACAGTGGGAGAGTAATATTGCCCTTTCAGCTTGTGTGCCAGGCTTGACTCCTGGGTGTGCCACCTCTCTCCCTTTCATTCAGTGGGCCATAGAAAGCCTATTTTTTTTTTTTTTTAAATATTATTGGGTTTCTAAAGTCTCCCTTAAAAAACAAAAAAAACATACAAAAAACAGTGGGAGAGTAATATTGCCCTTTCAGCTTGTGTGCCAGTCTTGACTCCTGGGTGTGCCACCTCTCTCCCTTTCATTCAGTGGGCCATAGAAAGCCTATTTATTTATTTTTTTTAATATTATTGGGTTTCTAAAGTCTCCCTTAAAAAACAAAAAATACATAAAAAAACAGTGGGAGAGTAATATTGCCCTTTCAGCTTGTGTGCCAGGCTTGACTCCTGGGTGTGCCACCTCTCTCCCTCTCATTCAGTGGGCCATAGAAAGCCTATTTATTTTTTTTTAAATATTATTGGGTTTCTAAAGTCTCCCTTAAAAAAACAAAAAATACATAAAAAAACAGTGGGAGAGTAATATTGCCCTTTCAGCTTGTGTGCCAGGCTTGACTCCTGGGTGTGCCACCTCTCTCCCTCTCATTCAGTGGGCCATAGAAAGCCTATTTATTTTTTAAAAAAATATTATTGGGTTTCTAAAGTCTCCCTTAAAAAACAAAAAATACATAAAAAAACAGTGGGAGAGTAATATTGCCCTTTCAGCTTGTGTGCCAGGCTTGACTCCTGGGTGTGCCACCTCTCTCCCTCTCATTCAGTGGGCCATAGAAAGCCTATTTATTTTTTTTTAAAATATTATTGGGTTTCTAAAGTCTCCCTTAAAAAACAAAAAATACATAAAAAAACAGTGGGAGAGTAATATTGCCCTTTCAGCTTGTGTGCCAGTCTTGACTCCTAGGTGTGCCACCTCTCTCCCTTTCATTCAGTGGGCCATAGAAAGCCTATTTATTTTTTTTAAAAAATATTATTGGGTTTCTAAAGTCTCCCTTAAAAAACAAAAAATACATAAAAAAACAGTGGGAGAGTAATATTGCCCTTTCAGCTTGTGTGCCAGTCTTGACTCCTGGATGTGCCACCTCTCTCTCATTCAGTGGGCCATAGAAAGCATTTTTTTTTTTTTTCCTTGATTTGTGTTCTAAAATCTACCTCAACACAAAAACACTACATCAATCAGTGGGAGAAAAATATTGGCCTCAGTCAGGGCTTGTGTGCCACTGCTGTGTGTGCTATCTCTCATTCAGTGGGCTATAGAAAGCCTATTTTTTTTTTTTTTTTTAATATTATTTGGTTTCTAAAGTCTCCCTGAAAAAAAAAAAAAACCTAAAAAAAAAAAACAGTGGGAGAGTAATATTGCCCTTTCAGCTTGTGTGCCAGTCTTGACTCCTGGGTGTGCCACCTCTCTCCCTCTCATTCAGTGGGCCATAGAAAGCCTATTTATTTTATTTTTTAATATTATTGGGTTTCTAAAGTCTCCCTTAAAAAACAAAAAATACATAAAAAAACAGTGGGAGAGTAATATTGCCCTTTCAGCTTGTGTGCCAGTCTTGACTCCTGGGTGTGCCACCTCTCTCTCATTCAGTGGGCCATAGAAAGCATTTTTTTTTTTTTCCTTGATTTGTGTTCTAAAATCTACCTCAACACAAAAACACTACATCAATCAGTGGGAGAAAAATATTGGCCTCAGTCAGGGCTTGTGTGCCACTGCTGTGTGTGCTATCTCTCATTCAGTGGGCTATAGAAAGCCTATTTTTTTTTTTTTTTTTTAATATTATTTGGTTTCTAAAGTCTCCCTGAAAAAAAAAAAATACCTAAAAAAAAAAAACAGTGGGAGAGTAATATTGCCCTTTCAGCTTGTGTGCCAGTCTTGACTCCTGGGTGTGCCACCTCTCTCCCTCTCATTCAGTGGGCCATAGAAAGCCTATTTATTTTTTTTTAAAATATTATTGGGTTTCTAAAGTCTCCCTTAAAAAACAAAAAATACATAAAAAAACAGTGGGAGAGTAATATTGCCCTTTCAGCTTGTGTGCCAGGCTTGACTCCTGGGTGTGCCACCTCTCTCTCTCTAAATGTGGGCCATAGAAAGCCTTTTTTTTTTTTTTTTTTTTTAATATTATTTGGTTTCTAAAGTCTCCCTGAGAAAAAAAAAAAAATAAATTAGGTGGGAGATTAATATTGACATTAGTGCTTGAGTGACAGTCCTGCGTGTGTGTCATCTCTGTGATTTTGTGCCACAGAAAACAGAGTGTGTAACATTGTGCCTGATTTTCCTTGTGGTCTCACCAACCTGTTAAGGGATATTGAAATCATACTGAAGTTATAGCTCACCGTGTAAGTTGTTTGACAGCAACAAATAAAGTTACTTTGGTTAAGATTTTAAAACAATGAGGAAGTCTGGTGCAAGAGGTCGTCGTGGGCGTTCATTGTCAGCTGGTAATGATGGTAGTGGTAGTGGAGCATCAGGTGGTCGTGGGGATAAAAATATTCCACCTAAGTCTGGAGCTGTGGAGCCAGTTTCGTCGTCAGGCTACACAAGGCCTCGAACGCTCTCTTTTCTGGGAGTAGGAAAACCGCTTTTAAAGGCGGAGCAGCAACAGCAAGTTTTGGCTTACATTGCAGACTCAGCCTCTAGCTCTTTTGCCTCCTCTTCCAAAACTGGTAAATGTAAAAGCAGCGCGTCGCTTGTGGATGTTCACGGTCAGGGACAAGTCGCTTCCTTGTCCTCCTCAGCAAAAACTACAACAAGAGAGAAGGATGCAGCAGGCGACACAACGGGTCACTCCATGGAGCTCTTTACACATACCGTCCCTGGCTTAGAAAGTGAAACATTTAACAGGCCATGCCCATTACAAGTATATTCTGACATGGAGTGCACTGATGCACAGCCACAGCCAGAGTACTATGCTGCTCCTTTGACTCAGACCACCACATTGCCCTCTCAGGGTACAGATCCACAATCAGACCCTGATGAGACTATGTTGACCCGCCACGAACGCTATACCACCGACCGACACAGTGACACAGACGAAGTTGCACACGAGCTCGAAGAGGAGGTAATAGATGACCCAGTTATTGACCCCGATTGGCAGCCATTGGGGGAACAGGGTGCAGGCGGCAGTAGTTCAGAAGCGGAGGTGGAGGAGGGGCCGCAGCAGGCATCAACATCGCAACAGGTTCCATCTGCCGGGCCCGTATCTGGCCCAAAACGCGTGTCAAAGCCAAAACCTGTTGGAGCACAGCGTTGCCATCCGGTTAAAGCTCAGTCTGCAATCCCTGAAAAGGGATCCGAGTCTAGGAAGAGTGCAGTCTGGCATTTTTTTAAACAACATCCAACTGATCAGCGCAAAGTCATCTGTCAAAAATGTTCAACTAGCTTAAGCAGAGGTCAGAATCTGAAAAGTCTCAATACTAGTTGCATGCATAGACACTTAACCACCATGCATTTGCAAGCCTGGACTAACTACCAAACGTCCCTTAAGGTTGTAGCACCCTCGGCCAATGAAGCTAGTCAGCAACGCAACATCCCTTCCGTCACTGTAAGGCCACCATTTTCCGCACCACCGGCAGTATCTGTGCAGGTTTCTTTGCCAGCCAAAAGCAGTCAGGGTCAGGGAACCACCAGTTTTGTAGGAGGAAATATTGCATCTAGGGCACCGGCGGAAACAATACCGTCTCCAACCGTCTCTCAGTCTGCCATGTACACCGGCACACCCGAAAGTTCCACGATCTCCAGCTCTCCAGTCCAGCTCACCCTACATGAGACTCTGGTTAGAAAAAGGAAGTACTTATCCTCGCATCCGCGTACACAGGGTTTTAACGCCCACATAGCTAGACTAATCTCGTTAGAGATGATGCCCTACCGGTTAGTTGAAAGCGAAGCTTTCAAAGCCCTGATGGAGTACGCTGAACCACGATACGAGCTACCCAGTCGACACTTTTTTTCCAGAAAAGCCATCCCAGCCCTGCACCAGCATGTTAAACAGCGCATCGTCCATGCACTCAGGCAATCTGTGAGTACAAAGGTGCACCTGACTACAGATGCATGGACCAGTAGGCATGGCCAGGGACGTTATGTGTCCATCACGGCACACTGGGTGAATGTGGTGGATGCAGGGTCCACAGGCGACATCAATTTAGGGACAGTTGTGCCTAGCCCACGGTCTAGGAAACAGTTGGCTGTAGGCGTTCGCACCCCCTCCTCCTCCTCCTCCTCGTCCTCCTGCAGAAGCTACAGCTCTTCCACAGAACGCAGTCTGCCAACCACTCCATCGGCAGATGACACTGTTGCACACCAGTTGTCCCATTATGGGCCAGCTACTGCCAAGCGTCAGCAGGCTGTATTGGCTATGAAGTGCTTGGGCGACAACAGACACACCGCGGAAGTTCTGTCCGAGTTCTTGCAACAAGAAACGCAGTCGTGGCTGGGCACAGTAGATCTTGAGGCAGGCAAGGTAGTGAGTGATAACGGAAGGAATTTCATGGCTGCCATCTCCCTTTCCCAACTGAAACACATTCCTTGCCTGGCTCACACCTTAAACCTGGTGGTGCAGTGCTTATTGAAAACTTATCCTGGGTTCTCCGACCTGCTCCTCAAAGTGCGTGCACTTTGCTCACATATCCGACGTTCGCCTGTACACGCCAGCCGTATGCAGACCTATCAGCGGTCTTTGAACCTTCCCCAGCATCGCCTAATCATAGACGTTGCAACAAGGTGGAACTCAACACTGCACATGCTTCAGAGACTGTGCGAACAGAGGCGTGCTGTTATTTATTTGTGGGAGGATACACGGGCAGGCAGTAGGATGGCAGACATGGAGTTGTCAGGTGTGCAGTGGTCTAAGATACAAGACATGTGTCAAGTCCTTCAGTGTTTTGAGGAATGCACACGGCTGGTTAGTGCAGACAACGCCGTAATAAGCATGAGCATCCCCCTAATGCGTCTGCTGATGCAAAGTTTGACGCACATAAAGGAGCAGGCGTCTGCACCAGAGGAAGAGGAAAGCCTTGATGACAGTCAGCCATTGTCTGGTCAGGGCAGTGTACAGGACGAGGTAGCGGGCGAAGAGGAGGTGGAGGACGAGGAGGATGATGGGGATGAGTATATTTTTAATGCCGAACCTTTCCCGGGGGCACAGGAAATTGGTTGCGTGTCACGGCCGGGTTCTGGTTTTTTGAGGGACACAAGTGACGTAGATTTGCCTGCAACTGCCCCTCAACCAATCACAACCGGAGATTTGACAACTGGAACTTTGGCCCACATGGCGGATTATGCCTTACGTATCCTAAAAAGGGACACACGCATTACGAAAATGATGAACGATGACGATTACTGGTTGGCCTGCCTCCTTGATCCACGCTATAAAGGCAAATTGCAAAATATTATGCCACATGAGAACTTGGAACTAATATTAGCAACCAAACAATCAACTCTTGTTGACCGTTTGCTTCAGGCATTCCCAGCACACAGCGCACGTGATCGTTCTCACACGAGCTCCAGGGGGCAGCAGACTAGGAGTGTTAGGGGTGCACACATCAGAAGTGGCGTTGGACAGAGGGGTTTTCTGACCAGGTTGTGGAGTGATTTTGCTATGACCGCAGACAGGACAGGTACTGCTGCATCAATTGAAAGTGACAGGAGACAACATTTGTCCAGTATGGTTACTAACTATTTTTCATCCCTTATCGATGTTCTCCCTCAACCGTCATTCCCATTTGATTACTGGGCCTCCAAATTAGACACCTGGCCAGAATTGGCAGAATATGCATTGCAGGAGCTTGCTTGCCCGGCAGCAAGTGTCCTATCAGAAAGAGTATTCAGTGCTGCAGGTTCAATATTAACCGAAAAAAGGACTCGTCTGGCTACCCAAAATGTTGACGATCTAACATTCATTAAAATGAACCACAACTGGATTTCGAAATCTTTTGCCCCACCTTGCCCGGCCGACACCTAGCTTTCCTATGAAAGGCTCTTGCCTGTGAATTACTTTTCTAATGTCTAATTTGCTGCAGCTGATTGTACAGCATACGACATGTTTACACCTCCCTAAATGGCCAAACTCCCCACACGGGGCCGTGGTATCGCGACTTGGCGCAAGCACCCGTGAGACTGCTGTTTGTCTGAAGAGGTGGGTGTGCTCGCTTTTGGTTGACGGCATTGCTACTGGGTCCCTCATAGTACAATGTAGTGTCTCTGGCGGTGGTGGTGCACACCCAACGTCAGACACACCGTTGTAACATGAGGGGCCCTGGGGCGGTCCCGCCGGCCTCTAGAGAGTTCCCCCCTACCCCAGCTCAAAATGTGCTCTACCACATGCAAAATTATGTCGCACAGCTCCACCAATCTTTAGTCTATTCGCTGACATCATTCAATGTCTGGCACTGACAATACAAATTTGTAGACATCTACGATGCAACTTAAAGTAGTCTGTGTCTGTGTCCTATATTGGCACCATTAAATAGTTACTGCCAAATTACTATGTCAGAAACTCAGCAGATGAGCCCACCCCTGTACCTAAGTATGCCACCTTTTTTTTTGTTTTGGTTGTTTTGCGAGACATTAACATCTATTTATATTTTGGGAGTACTGGGACAGACACTCCTTGCACTACTCCTCCACTCACCACCAAGCTGCCCGTGTATCCATGTAACCGCTGTAAAACTGCCATGAGCCTATTGTTTGTTATTTTAGGCCTTTGAAGCCTGTCTGCGGTCCCTCCTTCCACTAGTCCTCCACTGACCAGACCACTGCTGCCCGTGTACCCCTGGAACCAATTATAAAGTGCCTACAGCCAGCCCATTTTTTATGTTAGGCCTTTGAAGCCTGTCTGCGGTCCCTCCTTCCACTAGTCCTCCACTGGCCAGACCACTGCTGCCCGTGTACCCCTGGAACCAATTATAAAGTGCCTACAGCCAGCCCATTTTCTTATGTTAGGCCTTTGAAGCCTGTCTGCGGTCCCTACTTTAAATACTCCTCCACTGACCACCAAGCTGCCTGCCCGTGTATCCATGTAACCGCTGTAAAACTGCCATGAGCCTATTGTTTGTTATTTTAGGCCTTTGAAGCCTGTCTGCGGTCCCTCCTTCCACTAGTCCTCCACTGACCAGACCACTGCTGCCCGTGTACCCCTGGAACCAATTATAAAGTGCCTACAGCCAGCCCATTTTTTTATGTTAGGCCTTTGAAGCCTGTCTGCGGTCCCTCCTTCCACTAGTCCTCCACTGACCAGACCACTGCTGCCCGTGTACCCCTGGAACCAATTATAAAGTGCCTACAGCCAGCCCATTTTTTTATGTTAGGCCTTTGAAGCCTGTCTGCGGTCCCTCCTTCCACTAGTCCTCCACTGACCAGACCACTGCTGCCCGTGTACCCCTGGAACCAATTATAAAGTGCCTACAGCCAGCCCATTTTTTTATGTTAGGCCTTTGAAGCCTGTCTGCGGTCCCTCCTTCCACTAGTCCTCCACTGACCAGACCACTGCTGCCCGTGTACCCCTGGAACCAATTATAAAGTGCCTACAGCCAGCCCATTTTTTTATGTTAGGCCTTTGAAGCCTGTCTGCGGTCCCTCCTTCCACTAGTCCTCCACTGACCAGACCACTGCTGCCCGTGTACCCCTGGAACCAATTATAAAGTGCCTACAGCCAGCCCATTTTTTTATGTTAGGCCTTTGAAGCCTGTCTGCGGTCCCTCCTTCCACTAGTCCTCCACTGACCAGACCACTGCTGCCCGTGTACCCCTGGAACCAATTATAAAGTGCCTACAGCCAGCCCATTTTTTTATGTTAGGCCTTTGAAGCCTGTCTGCGGTCCCTCCTTCCACTAGTCCTCCACTGACCAGACCACTGCTGCCCGTGTACCCCTGGAACCAATTATAAAGTGCCTACAGCCAGCCCATTTTCTTATGTTAGGCCTTTGAAGCCTGTCTGCGGTCCCTACTTTAAATACTCCTCCACTCACCACCAAGCTGCCTGCCCGTCTATCCATGTAACCGCTGTAAAACTGCCATGAGCCTATTGTTTGTTATGTTAGGCCTTTGATAGCCTGTCTGCGGTCCCTACTTTAAATACTCCTCCACTCACCACCAAGCTGCCTGCCCGTCTATCCATGTAACCGCTGTAAAACTGCAATGAGCCTATTGTTTGTTATTTTAGGCCTTTGATAGCCTGTCTGCGGTCCCTACTTTAAATACTCCTCCACTCACCACCAAGCTGCCTGCCCGTCTATCCATGTAACCGCTGTAAAACTGCAATGAGCCTATTGTTTGTTATTTTAGGCCTTTGATAGCCTGTCTGCGGTCCCTACTTTAAATACTCCTCCACTCACCACCAAGCTGCCTGCCCGTCTATCCATGTAACCGCTGTAAAACTGCAATGAGCCTATTGTTTGTTATTTTAGGCCTTTGATAGCCTGTCTGCGGTCCCTACTTTAAATACTCCTCCACTCACCACCAAGCTGCCTGCCCGTCTATCCATGTAACCGCTGTAAAACTGCAATGAGCCTATTGTTTGTTATTTTAGGCCTTTGATAGCCTGTCTGCGGCCCCTACTTGCAATACTCCTCCACTGACCACAATGCTGCCTGGAGTGCCTGCCTGTGTATCCATGTAACCGATGTAAAACTGCCATGACTGCCTACTGTTTGTTATTTTAGGCCTTTGATAGCCTGTCTGCGGCCCCTACTTGCAATACTCCTCCACTGACCACAATGCTGCCTGGAGTGCCTGCCTGTGTATCCATGTAACCGATGTAAAACTGCCATGACTGCCTACTGTTTGTTATTTTAGGCCTTTGATAGCCTGTCTGCGGCCCCTACTTGCAATACTCCTCCACTGACCACAATGCTGCCTGGAGTGCCTGCCTGTGTATCCATGTAACCGATGTAAAACTGCCATGACTGCCTACTGTTTGTTATTTTAGGCCTTTGATAGCCTGTCTGCGGCCCCTACTTGCAATACTCCTCCACTGACCACACCAATGCTGCCCGTGTACCCCTGGAACCTATTTAAAAGTTCATAGAGCCTAGTTATATATTTTATTTACTATTAATAAGGCCATGATGGACTACGCTGTACCACGCTACAAGCTAACCAGTCGACACTTCTTTTGCGAGAAAAGCCATCCCAATCCTCCACCAGCATGTAGAAGACCGCATTGTCCATGCACTCTGGCAATCTGTGAGTACAAAGGTGCACCTGACAACAGACGCATGGACCTGTAGGCATGGCCACGGAAGATTACGTGTCCATTACGGCGCAATGGGTTAATGTGGTGGATGCATGGTCCACAGGGGACAGCCTACTAAGTCTGTCTGCAGTCCCTAATTCAAATTGTCCTCCACTGTCTAAATCGGAGCTTCCACCTTCTGGCTTTCGGCCTATAGTATCAGAAATTAAACTGCATTTGGCCTTCAACTTTGGTTAGGGCCTACTAACGGCTTCTGCCCCTCCCTGGTGTTGCCCTCAACTAAATAAAGCTGAGCTTCAACCTTCCGGCTCTCATTAAGTGGTTTTAAAAAAAAAAAATGGTGGTTAGGGCCTACTAACGGCTTCTGCCCCTCCCTGGTGTTTCCCTCAACTAAATAAAGCTGAGCTTCAACCTTCTGCTCCAAATTACCATTTTAAAAAATGAAATAGGCTTTTCCGGCCTACTAAAGGTGTCTGTCTGTGTGCCCCTGCCTGGTGTTGTCCTCAACTAAATAAAGCTGAGCTTCAACCTTCCGGCTCTCATTAAGTGGTTTAAAAAAAAAAAAATGGTGGTTAGGGCCTACTAACGGCTTCTGCCCCTCCCTGGTGTTTCCCTCAACTAAATAAAGCTGAGCTTCAACCTTCTGCTCCAAATTACCATTTTAAAAAATGCAATAGGCTTTTCCGGCCTACTAAAGGTGTCTGTCTGTGTGCCCCTGCCTGGTGTTGTCCTCAACTAAATAAAGCTGAGCTTCAACCTTCCGGCTCTCATTAAGTGGTTTTAAAAAAAAAAAATGGTGGTTAGGGCCTACTAACGGCTTCTGCCCCTCCCTGGTGTTGCCCTCAACTAAATAAAGCTGAGCTTCAACCTTCTGCTCCAAATTACCATTTTAAAAAATGCAATAGACTTTTCAGGCCTACTAAAGGTGTCTGTCTGTGTGCCCCTGCCTGGTGTTGCCCTCAACTAAATAAAGCTGAGCTTCAACCTTCCGGCTCTCATTAAGTGGTTTTAAAAAAAAAAAATGGTGGTTAGGGCCTACTAACGGCTTCTGCCCCTCCCTGGTGTTTCCCTCAACTAAATAAAGCTGAGCTTCAACCTTCTGCTCCAAATTACCATTTTAAAAAATGCAATAGGCTTTTCCGGCCTACTAAAGGTGTCTGTCTGTGTGCCCCTGCCTGGTGTTGTCCTCAACTAAATAAAGCTGAGCTTCAACCTTCCGGCTCTCATTAAGTGGTTTAAAAAAAAAAAAATGGTGGTTAGGGCCTACTAACGGCTTCTGCCCCTCCCTGGTGTTGCCCTCAACTAAATAAAGCTGAGCTTCAACCTTCTGCTCCAAATTACCATTTTAAAAAATGCAATAGGCTTTTCCGGCCTACTAAAGGTGTCTGTCTGTGTGCCCCTGCCTGGTGTTGTCCTCAACTAAATAAAGCTGAGCTTCAACCTTCCGGCTCTCATTAAGTGGTTTTAAAAAAAAAAAATGGTGGTTAGGGCCTACTAACGGCTTCTGCCCCTCCCTGGTGTTTCCCTCAACTAAATAAAGCTGAGCTTCAACCTTCTGCTCCAAATTACCATTTTAAAAAATGCAATAGGCTTTTCCGGCCTACTAAAGGTGTCTGTCTGTGTGCCCCTGCCTGGTGTTGTCCTCAACTAAATAAAGCTGAGCTTCAACCTTCCGGCTCTCATTAAGTGGTTTTAAAAAAAAAAAATGGTGGTTAGGGCCTACTAACGGCTTCTGCCCCTCCCTGGTGTTGCCCTCAACTAAATAAAGCTGAGCTTCAACCTTCTGCTCCAAATTACCATTTTAAAAAATGCAATAGGCTTTTCCGGCCTACTAAAGGTGTCTGCCCCTCCCTGGTGTTGTCCTCAACTGAACAAAGCTGAGCTTCCACATTCTGGCTTTCGCCCTATACTATCAGATATTAAACTGCATTTGGCCTACTAGTGTGGTTAGGCCCTTGAAACAGTGTCTGCTGCTCTTGGGTTTGCTACTCCACTGAACAAAGCAATGCCGCCTGTTTAGTCCTGTTACCAATTTTGAACTGCATGTAGCCTACTTTATTCTTTGGCCCTATATCTGTTTCCTCCTCATCCTGCCCATTGCCCATCCACTGCTAAATGAGTCTGCTGGTACATTGACCTAGACCACTACATTCCCCTTGTACTCTACACAGCCAGAATCTGACCCTGCTGAAAGTAAGGTTCCCCTTCCCGCATGTTATACCACCTTACACAGGGACAAAGAGGAAGGTGCAGATGAAAGTGCAGGTTCCTTCATCAGGTGGGGGGGCATACTCGTTGGCGACGTCACTGGCACAGGGCCCCTCAGAGTACGCAAAAGTGTCGCTGCTGGTGGGAGGCGCCCCCGCCATGCAAACACACCGCCGTACTTTGAGGGGCCCTGTGCCAGTGGCAATGCGAACGAGTGGGCCCCCCCCTGCTTGCTCAGGATCACAGCACTTGCAACGTTTAAATACTTACCTTTCCCTGCAACACCGCCGTGACGTAGTCCGCATTTCCTGGGCCCACGAAAAACTTGAGCCAGCCCTACTCCCCCCACAACTTTCCCCCAATTCCCTATGCCCAACTATTATTATACAGTTAATTAAGATTGGCAAGCTTCAGAAACAAGAATGGATGTTTTTGGCATTAAAATGGGCACTGTAGGTGTTTTCCTGGCCTCCACTCACTGCCGACTATGCTTCCCCATTGACTTGCATTGGGTTTCGTGTTTCGGTCGATCCCCGACTTTTAGCGATAATCGGCCGACTGCACTCGACTCGACTCTGGACAAAATCGGGTTTCCCAAAACCCTACTCGATCTTAAAAAAATGAAAGTCGCTCAACCCTACTCACTACCTTGCCTGCCTCAAGATCTACTGTGCCCAGCCGCGACTGCGTTTCTTGTTGCAAGAACTCGGACAGAACTTCCGCGGTGTGTCTGTTGTCGCCCAAACACTTCATAGCCAATACAGCCTGCTGACGCTTGCCAGTAGCTGGCCCATAATGGGACAACTGGTGTGCAACAGTGTCATCTGCCGATGGAGTGGTTGGCCGACTGCGGTCTGTGGAAGAGCTGTAGCTTCTGCAGGAGGACGAGGAGGAGGAGGAGGAGGGGGTGCGAACGCCTACAGCCAACTGTTTCCTAGACCGTGGGCTAGGCACAACTGTCCCGAAATTGATGTCCCCTGTGGACCCTGCATCCACCACATTCACCCAGTGTGCCGTGATGGACACATAACGTCCCTGGCCATGCCTACTGGTCCATGCATCTGTAGTCAGGTGCACCTTTGTACTCACAGATTGCCTGAGTGCATGGACGATGCGCTGTTTAACGTGCTGGTGCAGGGCTGTGATGGCTTTTCTTGAAAAAAAGTGTCGACTGGGTAGCTCGTATCGTGGTTCAGCGTACTCCATCAGGGCTTTGAAAGCTTCGCTTTCAACTAACCGGTAGGGCATCATCTCTAACGAGATTAGTCTAGCTATGTGGGCGTTAAAACCCTGTGTACGCGGATGCGAGGATAAGTACTTCCTTTTTCTAACCAGAGTCTCATGTAGTGTGAGCTGAACTGGAGAGATGGAGATCGTGGAACTTGCGGGTGTGCCGGTGGACCTGGCAGACTGAGAGACGGTTGGAGACGGTATTGTTTCCGCCGGTGCCCTAGATGCAATATTTCCTCCTACAAAACTGGAGATTCCCTGACCCTGACTGCTTTTGGCTGTCAAAGAAACCTGCACAGATACTGCCGGTGGTGCGGAAAATGGTGGCCTTACAGTGACGGAAGGGATGTTGCGTTGCTGACTAGCTTCATTGGCCGAGGGTGCTACAACCTTAAGGTAGTTAGTCCAGGCTTGAAAATGCATGGTGGTTAAGTGTCTATGCATGCAACTAGTATTGAGACTTTTCAGATTCTGACCTCTGCTTAAGCTAGTTGAACATTTTTGACAGATGACTTTGCGCTGATCAATTGGATGTTGTTTAAAAAAATGCCAGACTGCACTCTTCCTAGCATCGGATCCCTTTTCAGGGATTGCAGACTGAGCTTTAACCGGATGGCCACGCTGTCCTCCAACAGGTTTTGGCTTTGACACGCGTTTTGGGCCAGATACGGGCCCGGCAGATGGAACCTGTTGCGATGTTGATGCCTGCTGCGGCCCCTCCTCCACCTCCGCTTCTGAACTACTGCCGCCTGCACCCTGTTCCCCCAATGGCTGCCAATCGGGGTCAATAACTGGGTCATCTATTACCTCCTCTTCGAGCTCGTGTGCAACTTCGTCTGTGTCACTGTGTCGGTCGGTGGTATAGCGTTCGTGGCGGGGCAACATAGTCTCATCAGGGTCTGATTGCGGATCAGTACCCTGAGAGGGCAATGTTGTGGTCTCAGTCAAAGGAGCAGCATAGTACTCTGGCTGTGCATCAGTGCACTCCATGTCAGAATCTACTTGTAATGGGCATGGCCTGTTAAGTGTTTCACTTTCTAAGCCAGGGACGGTATGTGTAAAGAGCTCCATGGAGTAACCCGTTGTGTCGCCTGCTGCATCCTTCTCTCTTGTTGTTGTTTTTGCTGAGGAGGACAAGGAAGCGACTTGTCCCTGACCGTGAACATCCACAAGCGACGCGCTGCTTTTACATTTACCAGTTTCAGAAGAGGAGGCAAAAGAGCTAGAGGCTGAGTCTGCAATGTAAGCCAAAACTTGCTGTTGCTGCTCCGGCTTTAAAAGCGGTTTTCCTACTCCCAGAAAAGAAAGCTTTCGAGGCCTTGTGTAGCCAGACGACGAAACAGCCTCCACAGCTCCAGACTTAGGTGGAATATTTTTATCCCCATGACCACCTGATGCTCCACTACCACTACCATCATTACCAGCTGACAATGAACGCCCACGGCCACGACCTCTTGCACCAGACTTCCTCATTGTTTGAAAAACTTAACCAAATTAACTTTATTTGTTGCTGTCAAACAACTTACACGTTGAGCTATAACTTCAGTATGATTTCAATATCCCTTAACAGGTTGGTGAGACCACAAGGAAAATCAGGCACAATGTTACACACTCTGTTTTCTGTGGCACCAAATCACAGAGATGACACACACGCAGGACTGTCACTCAAGCAGAAATGTCAATATTAATCTCCTACCTATTTTTTTTTTTCTCAGGGAGACTTTAGAAACCAAATAATAAAATAAAATAAAAAAAAGGCTTTCTATGGCCCACTGAATGAGAGATGGCACACACAGGAGTGGCACACAAGCCCTGACTGAGGCCAATATTTTTCTCCCACTGATTGATGTAGTGTTTTTTTTAAAGGTAGATTTTAGAACCCAAATCAAGCAAAAAATAAATAGGCTTTCTATGGCCCACTGAGTGAGAGATGGCACACACAGGAGTCAGGAGTGGCACACAAGCCCTGACTGAGGCCAATATTTTTCTCCCACTGATTGATGTAGTGTTTTTTTTAAAGGTAGATTTTAGAACCCAAATCAAGCAAAAAATAAATAGGCTTTCTATGGCCCACTGAGTGAGAGATGGCACACACAGGAGTGGCACACAAGCCCTGACTGAGGCCAATATTTTTCTACCACTGATTGATGTAGTGTTTTTTTTTCAGGTAGATTTTCGAACCCAAATCAAGGAAAAAAATAAATAGGCTTTCTATGGCCCACTGAGTGAGAGATGGCACACACAGGAGTGGCACACAAGCCCTGAATGAGGCCAATATTTTTCTCCCACTGATTGATGTAGTGTTTTTTTGTTAAGGTAGATTTTCGAACCCAAATCAAGGAAAAAAATAAATAGGCTTTCTATGGCCCACTGAGTGAGAGATGGCACACACAGGAGTGACACACAAGCCCTGACTGAGGCCAATATTTTTCTCCCACTGATTGATGGAGTTTTTTTTTTTTAAGGTAGATTTTCGAACCCAAATCAAGGAAAAAAATAAATAGGCTTTCTATGGCCCACAATTTGAGAGAGAGAGGTGGCACACCCAGGAGTCAAGACTGGCACACAAGCTGAAAGGGCAATATTAATCTCCCACTGTTTTTTTTTTTTTTTTTCAGGGAGACTTTAGAAACCAAATAATAAAATCTAAAAAAAAAGGCTTTCTATGGCCCACTGAATGAGAGATGGCACACACAGGAGTGGCACACAAGCCCTGACTGAGGCCAATATTTTTCTCCCACTGATTGATGTAGTGTTTTTTTGTTAAGGTAGATTTTTGAACCCAAATCAAGGAAAAAAATAAATAGGCTTTCTATGGCCCACTGAGTGAGAGATGGCACACACAGGAGTGGCACACAAGCCCTGACTGAGGCCAATATTTTTCTCCCACTGATTGATGTAGTGTTTTTTTGTTAAGGTAGATTTTCGAACCCAAATCAAGGAAAAAAATAAATAGGCTTTCTATGGCCCACTGAGTGAGAGATGGCACACACAGGAGTGACACACAAGCCCTGACTGAGGCCAATATTTTTCTCCCACTGATTGATGGAGTTTTTTTTTTTAAGGTAGATTTTCGAACCCAAATCAAGGAAAAAAATAAATAGGCTTTCTATGGCCCACAATTTGAGAGAGAGAGGTGGCACACCCAGGAGTCAAGACTGGCACACAAGCTGAAAGGGCAATATTAATCTCCCACTGTTTTTTTTTTTTATTATTTTTTTCAGGGAGACTTTAGAAACCAAATAATAATAATAAAAAAAAAAAAGGCTTTCTATGGCCCACTGAGTGAGAGATGGCACACACAGGAGTCAGGAGTGGCACACAAGCCCTGACTGAGGCCAATATTTTTCTACCACTGATTGATGTAGTGTTTTTTTTTTCAGGTAGATTTTAGAACCCAAATCATGGAAAAAAAATAAATAGGCTTTCTATGGCCCACTGAGTGAGAGATGGCACACACAGGAGTCAGGAGTGGCACACAATCCCTGACTGAGGCCAATATTTTTCTCCCACTGATTGATGTAGTGATTTTTTTAAAGGTAGATTTTAGAACCCAAATCAAGCAAAAAATAAATAGGCTTTCTATGGCCCACTGAGTGAGAGATGGCACACACAGGAGTCAGGAGTAGCACACAAGCCCTGACTGAGGCCAATATTTTTCTCCCACTGATTGATGTAGTGTTTTTTTTAAAGGTAGATTTTAGAACCCAAATCAAGCAAAAAATAAATAGGCTTTCTATGGCCCACTGAGTGAGAGATGGCACACACAGGAGTCAGGAGTGGCACACAAGCCCTGACTGAGGCCAATATTTTTCTCCCACTGATTGATGTAGTGATTTTTTTAAAGGTAGATTTTAGAACCCAAATCAAGCAAAAAATAAATAGGCTTTCTATGGCCCACTGAGTGAGAGATGGCACACACAGGAGTGGCACACAAGCCCTGACTGAGGCCAATATTTTTCTCCCACTGATTGATGTAGTGTTTTTTTTTAAGGTAGATTTTCGAACCCAAATCAAGGAAAAAAATAAATAGGCTTTCTATGGCCCACAATTTGAGAGAGAGAGGTGGCACACCCAGGAGTCAAGACTGGCACACAAGCTGAAAGGGCAATATTAATCTCCCACTGTTTTTTTTTTTATTTATTTTTTTTTTCAGGGAGACTTTAGAAACCAAATAATAATAAAAAAAAAGGCTTTCTATGGCCCACTGAATGAGAGATGGCACACACAGGAGTGGCACACAAGCCCTGACTGAGGACAATATTTTTCTCCCACTGATTGATGTAGTGTTTTATTGTTAAGGTAGATTTTCGAACCCAAATCAAGGAAAAAAATAAATAGGCTTTCTATGGCCCACTGAGTGAGAGATGGCACACTCAGGAGTGGCACACAAGCCCTGACTGAGGCCAATATTTTTCTCCCACTGATTGATGTAGTATTTTTTTGTTAAGGTAGATTTTCGAACCCAAATCAAGGAAAAAAATAAATAGGCTTTCTATGGCCCACTGAGTGAGAGATGGCACACACAGGAGTGACACACAAGCCCTGACTGAGGCCAATATTTTTCTCCCACTGATTGATTGAGTTGTTTTTTTTTAAGGTAGATTTTCGAACCCAAATCAAGGAAAAAAATAAATAGGCTTTCTATGGCCCACAATTTGAGAGAGAGAGGTGGCACACCCAGGAGTCAAGACTGGCACACAAGCTGAAAGGGCAATATTAATCTCCCAGTTTTTTTTTTTTGTTTTTTTTTTCAGGGAGACTTTAGAAACCAAATAATAATAAAAAAAAAAAAGGCTTTCTATGGCCCACTGAATGAGAGATGGCACACACAGGAGTGGCACACAAGCCCTGACTGAGGCCAATATTTTTCTCCCACTGATTGATGTAGTGTTTTTTTGTTAAGGTAGATTTTTGAACCCAAATCAAGGAAAAAAATAAATAGGCTTTCTATGGCCCACTGAGTGAGAGATGGCACACACAGGAGTGGCACACAAGCCCTGACTGAGGCCAATATGTTTCTCCCACTGATTGATGTAGTGTTTTTTTTTAAGGTAGATTTTAGAACCCAAATCAAGCAAAAAAATAAATAGGCTTTCTATGGCCCACTGAGTGAGAGATGGCACACACAGGAGTGGCACACAAGCCCTGACTGAGGCCAATATTTTTCTCCCACTGATTGATGTAGTGATTTTTTTAAAGGTAGATTTTCGAACCCAAATCAAGGAAAAAAATAAATAGGCTTTCTATGGCCCACAATTTGAGAGAGAGAGGTGGCACACCCAGGAGTCAAGACTGGCACACAAGCTGAAAGGGCAATATTAATCTCCCAACTGTTTTTTTTTTTTTTTTTTTTTTTCAGGGAGACTTTAGAAACCAAATAATAAAATAAAATAAAAAAAAGGCTTTCTATGGCCCACTGAATGAGAGATGGCACACACAGGAGTGACACACAAGCCCTGACTGAGGCCAATATTTTTCTCCCACTGATTGATGTAGTGTTTTTTTGTTAAGGTAGATTTTAAAACCCAAATCAAGGAAAAAAATAAATAGGCTTTCTATTGCCCACTGAGTGAGAGATGGCACACACAGGGATGGCACTCTAGCAGAAATGCCAATCTTAATCTCCCACAAAAAAAAAAAAAAAAAACCAGGGACTGTCCTACAATTACTATCTCCCTGCAGTAATCTCAGCCAGGTATGGCAGGCAGCAATAGGAGTGGACTGATGCACAAATTAAATAAAAAGTGTGGACAAACAAAAAAGATAGCTGTGCAGAAAGGAAGGAACAAGAGGATATGTGCTTTGAAAAAAGCAGTTGGTTTCCACAGTGGCGTACACACAGCAATACAGCTATCACGGAGCCTTCTAGGGCAGCCCAATGAGCTACAGCGCTGAGAGAAAAAAAAAATTTAGCTTCCACTGTCCCTGCACACCGAAGGTGGTGTTGGACAGTGGAAATCGCTACAGCACAAGCGGTTTGGTGGTTTATGGACCCTGCCTAACGCTCTCCCTGCTTGTGACGAAGCGGCAGCAACCTCTCCCTAAGCTCAGATCAGCAGCAGTGAGATGGCGGTCGGCGGGAACGCCCCTTTATAGCCCCTGTGACGCCGCAGACAGCAAGCCAATCACTGCAATGCCCTTCTCTAAGATGGTGGGGACCAGGACCTATGTCATCACGCTGCCCACACTCTGCGTTCACCTTCATTGGCTGAGAAATGGCGCTTTTCGTGTCATTGAAACGCGACTTTGGCGCGAAAGTCGCGTACCGCATGGCCGACAAGCACAGGGGTCGGATCGGGTTTCATGAGACGCCGACTTAGCCAAAAGTCGGCGACTTTTGAAAATGAACGACCCGTTTCGCTCAACCCTAGTCCTTATAAAATTTTGGAAGTCCTTAATCCGGTGTCTTTTCGTTTGGATCTTCCGGTGTAATTTGCCATTCACAATGTGTTCCATAGGTCTCTGTTACGGCGGTACGTTGTGCCTGTGGTTCCTGCTGTTGACCCTCCAGCTCCGGTCTTGGTTGAGGGCGCGTTGGAGTACGTGGTGGAGAAGATCTTGGATTCTCATCTCTCTAGACGGAGGCTTCAGTATCTGGTCAAATGGAAGGGCTATGGTCAGGAGGATAATTCCTGGGTGGTCGCCTCTGATGTTTATGCGGCCGATTTGGTGGGTGCCTTTCACGCTGCTCATCCTGATCGTCCTGGTGGTCTTGGTGAGGGTTCGGTGACCCCTCCTTAAAGGGGGGGTACTGTTGTGAACTATATTTCTTGGCTCCCTCTTGTGGTCACTAGCGGTATTACACTTGGATCATCTTTCTCCAGGTTGGTACCCACCTGGTTCGTTAGGCCTTGGGTGTTCCTATTTAGACTTCCTGGAAACTCAGTCTAGTGCCTGGAATCGATGTAGTCAGTCTATGTCTGTTTGCTCCTGACTCCTGGTCTCCTGTTCTTTGCAAGATAAGCTAAGTCCTGCTTTTTTATTTTTGTTTATTCGCTTTGCTTCTATTTTGTTCCAGCTTGTTCATAATGTGATTCCTGATTTTTGCTGGAAGCTCTAGGGGGCTGATATTCTCCCCCCACACCGTTAGTCGGGCTTGTATTATAACTTTGGGGTCCTTTCTCTTGAGGCAAGTGAGGTCTTATTTTCTCTGAAAGGGTTAGTTAGTTCTCCGGCTGGTGCGAGACGTCTAGAATCAACGTAGGTACGTTCCCCGGCTACTTCTAGTTGTTGTGCTAGGATTAGATATACGGTCAGCCAAGTTACCACCTTCCTATGAGCTGGTTTTTGTGTTTGCGGACTTAGCTGGAACTTCTGAGATCCTCTACCACTAGGATCATAACAGCGGAGTAAAAGGAGCATGATCTCCACAATGTCAATCATAGAACTGTGCACACGCCCCCTCACTCTCTATATGGAGGCGCACACAGTACACAGCAATACATTTATCTCAGTGGATCATCCAGCAACAACCCAGGAGCCGGCATCCGATAACAGACACCCATTTATATGTCACATACCTAAGTACCTCATAGGAATATCCACTCAATGTAGACATATATAGTCATATTAAACAGGCACCTATAGGATGCCCACCACAACGGCATAAAGAAAAAAACCACTCCAAAAAAAGAAACTTAATAGAATGAACAAACAAAAAAAGAAACAAACTAATGCATATGAAAAGAAGAAAATAATATTTCTATTCATTAAAAGGGTACAAATCTACCCGACAGGTTAAATATACGTAAGGACCCACATGGTTTTTAGATGAAGCTCGCAAAGGACATCTGCTCGTTGAGGCCCAGAGGGCTCACCGACCTCAACAAATAGATTCATCTCGTTTCCCGTTGTAGGATTCTCCTATCCCAATCTCCCAATCTAACTGAAGGGGAAATCACCTCAATTACATTAAACACAAGGGAAGCGGGATCCCCCCCATGTGTATCGTTTACATGTCGTGCCACCGGGGTATCCCTGTTGTGTCTAATATCCCCCAGATGTTCCCCCACACGCACACGGAGTTCCCGCTTCGTCTTCCCCACGTAGTCTTTTGGGCAAGAGCAAGTGCACACATAGACCACTCCCACTGTCCTGCAGTTTGCAAAATGTCTCATCTGAAAAGATCTTCCAGTAGCCGAGCTACTAAAAGTCTTAGATGGTAGTACATGCTTACAGGATGAACAATGTCCGCATCTGAAAGTCCCAAGGGACCTATTCTCCAACCAGGTACCAGGTTGTTTTGGGGGTGTATAGTGGCTGTGTACAACCATATCTTTTATTGATTTCCCCCTCCTGTAAGTGACTGAGGGATATGGGGATATGTGCCCACCAATGTCCGGATCTGATTTTAAAATCTGCCAGTACTTTCTCAAGATTTGGCAGACTCTATCCGACTGGTCATCATACGTGCCAATAAGTCATGTAACAGAAACAGTCTCCTCTTCCTTCCTTGGTATCAGCAAAGAGGCACGGTTAGCTTTGTATGCAGCATGATATGCGGAATCAATCACATCCCTGGGGTACCCCCTATCTTCAAACCGTTGTTTCAGGTCTGAGGACCTTGTTTCAAAATCCTCCATCCTGGAACAATTTCTCCGCAATCTGCAAAATTGTCCCTTGGGGATACCCCTTTTTACTTAGGGTGTCAACCTCCGCTGTCAGGTAGGGACTAGTATTAGGACACCTGACAGGGTAAATTAGTTTGTATTTTGTTCTTTGAGTTGTCTGTATTTTTTTTAATATCATTGTTTCTTATATTGGAGCAAACTGTTTTTAGCTTTAATAATTATTAAAAGTTATATTTTAGGGATCCTTGTTGTTTTTGGTCGTTTCTAGGATTCTAATATTATCTGTTTCGAGTGGTTCCTTTTTAAATAAAAAACAAAACAAAATTGAGTAATTGCGCTTTTTTTTGCAATTTCAATGCATTTGTAATTTTTTCCTTCTTTCTAGTACATCGCACGATAAAATAAATGGTGTCATTCAAAAGCACAACTTGTCCCGCAAAAAATAAATCCTCATATGATAATGTGGATGGAAAAATAAAAAGAGTTATAGCTCTTGAAAGAAGTGGAGGAAGAATAAAAAAAAACTGAAAACAGACCAGACATAAATGGGTTAATGGCTAGATATAAGGTGGAAAGTGACAGATCCCACACAGAGGCTAATAACCACTATGCCAACAGAACCTTATTGCTCCAATTGCTGATATTGACTGGTTCAGGCGACAGTGTAATCTGTATGATTCAGGGAGATAAGGATAAAATATGTCCAGTTTCTCTCATATATAAGCCGTTGGGTGAGATACCTGCCAGTTGGACCATCATTCGGCTGACAGCTATTTATAGGGTATAGTGCTTTATATCTTATACGGTTTAGACATGCAGAGGCATTTTTCTATCCCTCAGTCAAAGTGGGGACAAAGGGGCTGCATGTCACCAATGTGGAAAGGAGTAGAATAATTGGTCCCATTCGTAGACCATATATAGTCTTGAATGTAACAATGAAGATAATCAAGGGTAATATTCATAACTGCAATGAGGGCCTGTGTATCAAAGAACCACTCCAATCTTTCTTTTTTTTATTAAAGCACCACTCAAGCATTTTTTATTGCACCAATGGAGTGGTGCCTTAAATGTAATTCCTCTGTCTCATACTCACCTGCCGCCACCTCTGTTTCCAGTGTCGCTCCAGTCGGTCTGTGGTGAAAAGTGACCTGCTGGTAGCTCCAGTGTTTCATAGAGCGACCCGGAGATCACTTTTCACTCACTCTATCAGAGCCTCATTCTTGTGTCGTTCTGGCTCTCGTAGACTTTCATTGAGAGCTTTTGATGTAGCTTCTACCTTCCGGCCAGGCAGAAGCTGGACTCTCAAGATGGCTCTGGGGGACCTGAGCGATGCCGAAAAATGGTGAAGACATCGGAGGGTGTGTATATGACTGTAAGCAGGGGGCTTACATTTAAAACGCCACTCCAGCACCGAAAAAAGCTCAAATGCGGGAGTGGTGCTTTAAATGTGTGCACATTGGTTCAGTGGTTAGCAATGTTGCTCTGCAGTGCTGGGGTACTGAGTTCGAATCCCACCAATGACAACATCTGCAGGGAGTTTGTATGTTCTCCCTGTGTTTGTGTAGGTTTCCTCCGGATTCTCTGGTTCCCTCCCACACTCCAAAAACATACGGATAGGGAATTTAGATTGTGAGCCCCAATGGTGACAGCGATGATGATGTCTATAGCGCACTGCGGAATATGATGGCACTATATAAGTAAGCATCTATATATATAATTGTCTAAGGGGTACTTCCGTCTGTCTGTCTGTCTTTCTGTCGGCAACTTCCGTCATGGAAATCCCGCGTCGCTGATTGGTCTTGTCAGCTGCCTGTCATGGCTGCCGCGACCAATCAGCGATGGGCACAGTCCGATAATTCCCTCCCTATTCCCCTGCAGTCAGTGCCTGGCGCCTGCTCGCTCCATAATCCCCTCCGGTCACCGCTCCCACAGGGTTAATGCGGACCGCGTTATGCCGCGGGTTACGCACTCCATTACTGCTGCTATTAACCCTGTGTGTCCCCAACATTTTACTATTGATGCTGCCTATGCAGCATCAATAGTAAAAAAATCTAATGTTAAAAATAATTAAAAAAAAACCTGCTATACTCACCCTCCGTAGTCCGAGGATGCGCTCGCGCCTTCCACCAGCTTCCGGTCCCAGAGATGCATTGAGAAATTACCCAGAAGACTTAGCGGTCTTGCAAGTCGCTAAGTCTTCTGGGTAATTTCGCAATGCATCCTGGGAACGGAAGATGGCGGCAGCCGCACGCACATCGCCAGCGCGCCGTTGGAACCCAGGAGGTGAGTATGTACCATAACTATTTTTTATTTTAATTCTTTTTTTTAACAGGGGTATGGTGGCCACACTGCTAAATACTGTGTGGGCTGCGTTATATACTACATGGCTGCTATATACTACGTGGGCAGTACTATATACTACATGGCTGCTATATACTACGTGGGCAGTACTATATACTACATGGCTGCTATATACTACATGGGCAGTACTATATACTACATGGCTGCTATATACTACGTGGGCAGTACTATATACTACATGGCTGTTATATACTACGTGGGCAGTACTATATGCTACATGGCTGCTATATACTACGTGGGCAGTACTATATACAGTACTACATGGCTGCTATATACTATGTGGGCTGTACTATATACTACATGGCTGCTATATACTACTTGGGCAGTACTATATACTATGTAAGCAGTGTTAGATACTGTGTGGGCTGCGTTATATACTGCATGGCTGCTATATACTATGTGGCCAGTGTTACATACTATGTGGCCTGTGTTTTGTACTGCGTGGGCTGTGCTATATATTGCGTGGCTTGTGTTATATACTACGTCGCCTGTGTTATATACTACGTGGCTGCTATATACTGCGTGGCGTGTGTTATATAGTACGTGGGCTGTGTTATATACTGTTTGGGCTGTGTTATATATTGCGTGGCCTGTATTAACGCATTGGGTATTCTACAATATGTATGTATATAGCAGCCACATACTATATAGCACAGGCCACATACTATTTGTCTGCTATATACTACATGGCTCCTATATACTACGTGGCCTGTGCTATATACTATGTAGCTGCTGTATACATAAATATTCTAGAATACCCGATGCGTTAGAATCGGGCCACCATCTAGTAATAAATAAATATAGTATATATATACATGTAATGTAGTATGACTGTATTAATATAGTCACCTACTGCCACTCTCTCCAGGATCCAGCACTGTTCTGCTTCACTTCTATGGTGATGTCACCGCAATTGTGATTAGCTGGCTCACCCTATGCATGAACTGGAAGTCTCTTTTACAGTGTAAGCCTATGGAGCCTTGTTCTGACATTACATATGCTTACATTGCAAAGTCAGAATCTGCAAAGAGGTGACGTCACAGAGAAGAACAGCGGTGAACACTGGAGAGAGCGGCGGTAGGTGGGTTTACTAATACACTCACACTACATTACATCCAGGTACACACATTGTGGTAGATTGGCTCACTCGGCTGTACATGGAGGAAGACGTGAGAACATTTCGGCTTTAGGAGTCCACTGTGTTTATATATAAATAAATATAAAGTAAACATGGCCTTCTAGGCATAACAACAAAACTAAAGCAAAATGGTAGCACTAGACACAGTCCTTATATTAGCGGGGACCAGCCCGCTCAGGGATAGCAAAACCCACGGTTCAGGCATAAGCAAAAACACCAACACTTCTCTTGAGTGTTCCTCTCCAGGCACAGAAAAACTGCTGCCTTTGGAGGCCAGCTACTTAAGCCCCAGACCACACCCTGGGGTGGAGATAAGGTGGACATCCACCCGCTCTCTGGATGTCCAAATAAACTCCAACCCATTATAACAAGTTAGCTTAACCCTCACCGCAGTTAATATGCTGGAGGAAAAACTCTGGGTTTTATATCACCAATGCCATTAGGTGTAGGAAAACATATCTCCCCTCCAGCACATTACCAGTGACTTTTTCACAACTTTTTCACAACATATAATAAAAAAAATATAAGTGGAAGTGCTTCTTTAACCATAAGGGCAGCTAAAAAATTTGTTTTTTTAGGGTACACCCAAGAGCCTAGATTTTGTAGTCTAGCAACAGTGAAATGAGCTGTTACTGAGCAGACACGTAAAGTTGCAGGTAGTCTGCAAAGGTTGGTGTCATGCTTCTGTTTACATCCTAGAACCACCATTGTACTCATGAAATGGCCTCAATGAAACCCACAGTATTCCAGATGAACATTGCATAGTCATAGCTTTACATGATGCTACAGAGTTTCTGCAACAGCTGGGATCTGTACCATGCAGTATTCTATCCCAGCAGAGGAGGATTTCCTTTTCCAAAAAGAAGAAGGCGGAAGTGATTAACCTAGGAGTCCTCCTAATTGTACCCTAAGAGGTAATTAGCGATCTAGGTTACGGTAGGATGAGAGGGTGATAACATGATGCCGATGATGAATTAAACACTGAACACTTAGGATAAATCTGGTCTGTAGTACATTAAAAGGTAAAATATACTGAAAGTATAATATGGAATTGGACTTGTATATATCCAGCGATTAAAAGTTTGGCTCATCTAGGACATAGCGGTGCGTGGGGCAGAATTAAGTCCAGTGCAGTGCTATACATCAGTCAAAAACCGCGGAAAACTGAGCTCATATTTCTCTCACAAAGGGAAATAATTGAAGACAAATTCTTGACCTTGATGAAAAAAATCTATTCTTCAGTGAGCTTCCAGTAAGTTAAATACCAGACCGGTTCCTCCACATGTAGTCTTGCGATTAGATGTGACATGTATTTCTGCAAATAATTTCTCATCTGTATATATCCTGCAGTCACATCAGTATAATTCCTAAAAAATACATTGATGCGTAGCTTCAGAGAAATAATGATTTATGTATTGGTGATCTATCAATTTTTTATGTCTCGTTATCAAATGTTGTGACAGATGTTGATATGAAGGGATTTTAATATGTATTCTGACCGTTGGCTAAAGAAAAAGAGTTTCCTCATTGGTAATAAAGGGACTGAGTGTAAACAGCCTTTGGCATCGCTAATTAAAATGGCAATTCACAATAGGAATCCTCAGAATGACTCTTCTCACAGTTACAGAATAATGAATGATTCCATTCTCATTTCTGCCTCTGCTACAGACTGAATGTGTCTGTGGGAAAGTTACATAGAAATTTTCAACAGAACTTGGGCACATAGCTGGGTCAGCCTGCAAACTTTCATAGACAGAATGTGTCAAAGGAGAGCCAAAATTAATATACAGAACTGTATTAAACTTTTGCCTGGCCTGCCCCATTTTTTATGCTGGCTGTGATAGTCATCAATGATTGGCTGTGCTAGACCATGTGATGTGATAGCTGCAGGGCATTATGGGTAAGCCTGCTTGGCCGTGCATTTCATCATTAGCCTGTTTTGTGACTCTTCAGCAGTGTAGGACAATTGGGCATTTTTGGGGACGTTATATGCAAATTGCATCACAAGCAGCTAAAATTTCAGGAGAGGCGTCTGACCGTTATCCAAGAAGTATAGTTTCTCCTTGTGGAGAGTGACATGCGGAGAGTGAGAAACGATACTTCTTGGATCCTGGTCAGATGCCTATCAATCAGCCAAACCAGATCTCCACTTTGCACTGACGAGGGTCAGTACCCCAAAACACAGTGTCTGCAACTTGAGATTCTGGTTTGGCTTTTATCCTGAGTCATGTGACAAGGCTCGTTAAAGGGTCGACATTGGCTGTTAGGATTGCTACTTCCAATAGGTGGCACTAGAGTTCTAGTCCTCTTCCTCTCTGAAGAGAATATTTGCAGAATTCTAGAAGAAAACATATTGGGGTCACTCATGAGTCATACTTTATTATGGAAGTCAAATTCACTGCTCAAGAACATGGTCAAGTTGTACAGAGACGTAATATTGTCTGTATTATTCACTAATACAGTGCTATGCAGAACACCAAATGATAAGATAGGGTGATCTTTGGTTTCATAGTATGGAGATGCAATGGCTGTTTGCATCTATAAAGCCTCTTTCTTACACATGGCTTTACAATAAGCATGAGTCCATGGAGTTCGAAGAGAGATGGTTTAGCTAAAGGGAACCTGATGCTCAATTAACGCTGGCCAAATCATGGGCAGCATTAATCAGAGCTTGGCTGCAACACTGCCACCATGCATGTTTTTCTGTGATATGCTGCTGTATTTTGAAGAAATCAAAGTTTGAAGATATGGCCAGGGACCTTAAGGAGAGATCTGATTAGTCTCCCCGCACTGCTCTAGTTAGTTGACAGGTATCTCCCTTGTGTGTACATAAGGAGAAACCTGTCATTCATGGTGAGTGATACATGGAGATCCCAGCTGGGGTTGGCCGGCTCTTAAAACTATGTTTTCTTTAAGATGCCAGAAAAAGCTAAAGGGGGATGTTATAGTGAGTGTTGCTGGTAATTTTTCTTGTTATAGTCTAACTTTACTGTTAAGATAGGTTGACCTTCTTTTTTAACTTTTCATGAATGGTCCTCTTGAAGTAGGGAAATCATATACTCACCATTATCCATTACGTGTGTGTTGCCCTTTCAGATCTTACAAGAGAGGTTTGGCAATGGCATCCAATTTTCTGAAGTCTACTAACAAACTATTTACAGATCAATACTTTGATACTCCAGAGATACCCAAAGTGCTTATACATTCCATACAATAATGTTGGCAAATTCTTTATATATTGTATGACTCATTAAAAGCTTTGTTCTTTGGAAATATGGACTGTCCAGTTGTCTCATGGTGTTAAGCAAGGACATACATAGAAGTTATTGGGCCCATAGCAAAAGTCCAAAATGGGTCAACCCCCCAAAACATTTTGTGGAGTAAGCGGTATGATGGCCCTTATAGCCTCCTACAAAGTATGATGACCCCATAGTGTGATTGCCCCCCAACTCCAGCCACACAGTATGATTTTTCCTCACAGGCTCCACACAGTATGACAACACCTTAAAATACTGAAACAGTATGATATCCTCACAGCTCCCCACTACACACAACATGATAACTCCCACAGCCACCCCACCCCCTCCCACATAGAGTATGATGGCAAAATAAATAAAACTCACCTAGCTCCAATGCACTGCTCCAATCTGTGCAGCATGTGGGCTGAGGAACCATATAGTGTCACAATTCATCCGCTCAGTGAGTGACTGTTATGCTGCAGTATGGAATCTGGGTATGGCTGAGTTGTTAGTGTTTTCATTGACAGCTTGACCATTCAATTTTGTGATTGGCGTGCTGATCTGTTGGTATTTTGATTGCCAGCTCGGCCATCTGTGACTGGGAGGTGCTGGACCTCCAGGTGTCCTCTGTTCTGAATATTGCCCAGCCCCTTAACTGAGCTGCCTGCCTCTGATCACTGCCAGACATCATTTGTGCTTCCTGGTGTTTGCCTGATTCTCTTGTGGTGAGTTCTAATCTTCCACTGTCTGACAGTTTGGACCATTATCTGACTATCCCTTCGTCTTACTCTTTAGCTTTGATCTGCTATATCCTGGTATTTTAACCTTTGACCATGCCTGACTTAGCCTTTGTCTTTCCCTTGGTTTTCTATGTGCTCTCTTGATACTGATCCTAGAACATCTGACCTCTCTGCCTCGCAGTCTGTCCATGAGTCACATATAGCAAGTGAGATCTAGTAATGTTAGTGAGCCTGTTGCACTGAAACTCAACTGTACAGGGCTGAATGGTGGAACAGGACACAGCTCTAAGAGTAGAGCAGCCTTAAGACACACCACTACAGAATCCTGTGAACCATGTCACCCTTTGGTAAAGAACATAGAAATCGGCACACAATAAAAAGGACCATATCTCTGGAATGTTAAGGCAGATTTAAAAAAAGCAAAAAAATGAATGGAAGAAGGGGAATAAAATAAAAGTAAAAATGGGCCACTTTTTTTCCTAGAGCTGTTTCAAAACTACTATCATGATGGAAGTTATAGTTTAGCAAAAGCTGGAAGGTCACAGGATGGGGAACTATGCCATTCAGGGTACATGGTATGGTACAGGACCAGGAAAGAAAAGTGGAAATTATATTATTACATTTTATACCCTCCTCCCCCATATGTAAAACATATAGTAAAATTCATGTTTGTATTGATAAAAACTAAGGAATCTCCCAATAAATATGCAAAAAGTGCCTATGCCAACAAACTTCTGATATTCTGTGTTGTTGCATCCTCTAAAATATTTACTGGTCTTCACATCATGTTTTTCATTTATTAAAAATAATAAATTGCAGACAATGTTTTTATTATTAATTTGTGGTTGACAATAAAGTACACCTACATTGCATATTTTAGAATCAAGTGGTAATGGATGGGGTAATGAAGCTGTGAACAGGGCTACTACTATACAGGGCTATCAAGTGACTTGTTTTCACATCCACCAAATCAACACTGCACATGTTGTGTGAATGGAGCCCAGGTGGTCAATCCCTTGGGGCTCACTTCAAAGAATGAAAACTGAGGCCTCACATGTAGTCCATGCCTGGGAGCTCAGCTTTCTCACTCGCTCATCATCACAGACTACTTCTGTTTTATAACTGAGGCTTAAGGAACAACTTTTCTCAGGAGTAGATGAATACAAATAGGCATAGTGCATTAATACACAATGAAATGAAATTTTCTGTATGTAATTTTTCCATTGGTGCAAAGATTTTTTAAATCTCTGATTTGAAGAATGCAACCTTTAAGAGATCAATATATCAATTTGTATGAGTTTTACATTGTATTATAAATTAGGCATAATACATACATATTGACATAGTTAAACGTACATGATGGAGGTTACTTTATGCTTATGCAATGGTTCATTAAATTAATAACACAAAATGTTTTGTTTTGTTTCACAAAATTATTCAATCTTGTTATATTAGATGCATAAAGTTGATCCAAAATATAGAAATAGAAAACAGAGCATGATATGGGTTACATAGTTATGAACAGTCTTTAATATTTCACAGTCTTTAATATTTCAGAATTCCTAACCCTAGTGGAATTATCTTGATTTTTATAAAGCTTGAAATTAATTTGCTATTTGGGTATTTATCAGCCACAACCTAAACAAACATGTACTTATGCTGGCTATCAGATGTAAATCATTCAGCTGCGGCAAGAAAAACTAAATCTTCGAGCACTAAAAAATACTCGGAGGACACCCGAGCCTGCTGGAGAAATCTCGAGTAACAAGTATATTCGCTCATCACTAATGATAATATATGTAAAGTGCTGTGGAATATGATGGCACTATGGAAGCAAAACATAATAATAATACTTGTACAATCTCCAAGAACCAAGACTTTCAGAAAATAATGAAGACTTCTCATTCTTATGGAGACGTTAGCAAATAAAGCCCTCAGAAGCTATCCCGAAATAAATATTTCTGGGACTGTTCCTGTGCCTGATGCCAATTTGCCCCATTATTAGGCAGAGTCTAATTACACTTTTGAGGGGTTATGTCATGGGATGCTTGGCCTAAAAAATGGTCATGGTCAATGGTAAAAATGTGCACAACCACTCTCTCAACAGCCGAGAAAGGTTGGCAAATATGTTCTAATGAACCAATAGCATTATTAAAACATGGGTTAGGAAGCATGAACCTTTTCTGCCAGACCAATTGTCACTTTACTTAGTCAGTCTTATTTCCACAAACTTTCCATGAATCAATACTAGAAGCAAATGTAAGATACCTTGTAAAATTTTAAAACACAGATATATGCTTCTTTCAATGCTTCTGAGCTACTTCATACCCTCCTAAATAGATCAAGGCATTTCTTAAAAACAGACAAAATCCTGATTAAATCAAGATAGACTGCTAGTTCACTGAGGGATCAGAATATATCAGACATATGAAGTCTATGGAGAGGAGAGTGGGAGAAGACGGGATGGGCAGAGTGAGAGAGAGTCGCTAACACACATACAGGCAGATCGCGCTGCAGCAGTCTAGTATGTATTTATCTTGCCACAGCTCTGGATTCACAGCTTCACTGCTTAGTACTGCTGTTTAATATCCTCAGTGCTGGTCTTCTGATCTTGAAAATGTCCTACAAAGACACAGAAAAGCAGGAATGCCTCATGTTTGTGTGTGTAGTTGTCAGGAATAGGAGGTAACAGTGTAGTGGTTACAAATTCATGTTCCGCTCCTACACAGCAGTGGTGGTCAGTCCCCTCGACAACAAGCAGTAAACAAGGGTCTGCAAGAATAAACCTAGCTGGAGCCAAAACTTTAATAGAAAATTGCAAAGTTGCTTCTTTTCACAAGTACTAACTAAGCAGGCCTATGTAAACAGATAATGTCCTTTTATGATTAGCAGAATGGGTAGGCATGTAGAGCTAGGAACCATTCGAGACCATACTGTAGGTGTGTGCAACTGTGCCACTACAGCATCAAGGACCTGAGGTTTATATGGAGTGTGCCTGACTGTGAAGCAGACAAAGAGTAAAGTTATTTGAAGATGGAACCTGAGAGTGAAGAGGTCCTATGACCAGCCTGAGGCCAGAGGAGGCCTCTGCATGTGTAAGCAGAGCCTTTCCTGTAAAGAAACTGTACATGAGTCCATACAACATAGAAGTATGAAGTGGAATCTGTGTCTTGCTGTGCTTTTGTGCTGCCCCTAGAAGGGGAAACCATCTATGTTCTTATGGGGCCCCCTTACAAGATGTTATTTTAGTCCCATTCACTGCACAACTGAGGATGATGTAGTCATACCAGTTACATAGAAAATGTATTAATAGAGTCTTCAGTAGCTAATAAGTTTTAGTGACTAATTGAAAAGATGACAAAAACATGCTTTCCATATTCCTTAGGTAATTGAAAAGATGACAAAAACATGCTTTCCATATTCCTTAGGTCTAGTAACTAAAAGGTTTCAACTACTTAAAGACGTATGATTTGTTTCTTGTCTATCTAGTGGCGAACACTGTGCAAAATATTTACTACCAGGTGTACTGTATAAACAATTACCGTATTTTTTGGCATATAAGACGCACCGTACTATAAGACGCACCCCAAATTTAGGGTGAAATATGCAGAAAAAAAGATTTTTTTATAAGATGGGGGTTCGTCTTATTGTCCGAATTTAAGATCTCTTACCTGAGGGCAGGCAGTGGCAGAGCAGGGTCACAGGAGGCATGGTGGTGGCAGAGGTGAGGTGATGCTGAGGTGCGGTGGGCGAAACGGCGTGCACCTGAGCAGGGTCCCATCCTGCTTAGGTGGGCGACGCCATGGCCTGGTGACCATGGGGAGGTTGCTGTGGCGGTGGCAGACGTGCGGTCACTTCCTCAGGTGGCAGCGGCCAGGGTCCCTTCCACATTTGAGGTGACGCCACAGCAGTAGTGAAGGAGAGCAGCAGAGCTGGGTGGTTTTCCTGGTGGCGGCGGGCTTACCGGCATTGTGGCGGCGACAGAGGTGCGGGCATGATGTGGCACGGTGAGCTGTATGGCATGAGCAGGTCCCATCCATATTTGAGGTGAATCCGCGGCCCGGTATTGATGGAGAGCAGCAGCGCTGGTGAGTTACGGCATTTTCCGGTGGCGGCGGCCATCTTGCTGAGGCCGCGCGTGCGCAGATTCACTACTCTGCGTCCCAGGGCTTCAGGAAAGTGGCCGCTGCGATCTCCATCTGCGCACGCGCGGCCTCCCGCGGCCATTTTCCTGAAGCCCTGGGACGCAGAGTAGTGAATCTGCGCACGCGCCGCCTCAGCAAGATGGCCGCCGCCACCGGAAAATACCGTAACTCACCAGCACTGCTGCTCTCCATCAATACCGGGCCGCGGATTCACCTCAAATATGGATGGGACCTGCTCACGCCATACAGCTCACCGTGCCACATCATGCCCGCACCTCTGTCGCCGCCACAATGCCGGTAAGCCTGCGTTCCGAATATAAGACGCACCCCCCATTTTCCTCACAATTTTTTTGGGGAAAAAGTGCGTCTTATATGCCAAAAAATACGGTATATATTGTTCCATGTTCATCGTTAAGCCTTGTCTGCCTTTGCAAGCAGGCAAATTTTAGATGATTTCCAATAAGAGTCATTTAATGCCGCAATTCGGGAGGTGTAAACCCACCATTAACTTCCTTTAATATAAGAAAGAACATAGCTGTTTGGAGTTTTGGGAGGAAACAAAAAAGTTAATTTAAATTCAATGGCTACCACAAATCAATATTTTAAGAAAAATTTCTTGGCATGTTAGTAAAAACAAATTATAATAAACAGTGGCATAAATAATTTACCGTTCTATCTAAAAAATATGTATATACCCAGTGGAATTTATCAAAAACCTAACATCACTATTACTGCATCAAGAGACAAATAATGTACACTTTTTTACATCTGTTGCTGCTTTTCAAAAATGTAGAGCAGAGTTTAATAGGAGGGATTAATGGGGTGGTCTACCACTACGACACAAGACACCACAGCATATGGGCTATTCAATTTGTGAAGAATAATTTCTTTGCAAACTGAATTTTCCAACTAAAATCTGCAAGAACAGGAGAATTAAAATGTTGCAAAAATCGACTCAACCCGCTTTCTCCGTGGCTCCCATGCAGTTGTGACACATGACCCCGGTGCCCAATTAGCGCTGGTGACACTGTCCCTGCCTTCAGACAAATTGAACAGGAAGAGGAAGTAAGAGATCAGCTGCAGCCCGGACCTCCTCTTCATGTTCACTTAGTCTGATGGCGGGGACAGTGATGCCAGAACTGATTGGGCGCCGGTGTCATTTGTCAGAACAACACACAAGAGACCCAGGGAGAGCAAGTGCCGACACCGTGTGAATGGCGCCGGCATGAGGGGTAAGTATAGGCTTTTTTATTTTATCAGGGCCAAGTGTGGGATATAGCAAAGGGTTGTCCTAGATGTGGACACACTACTAATGTGAATGAACTAATGTGACTTATTAAATAGATTGGTGTTCATAGGAGGCATAAGGATGAATTGTTCCTTACAGAACAGTGGATTAAGCAAAATTTGAATTCTCCTGTTCGTGCAAATTTTAGTAGGAAATTCAACTTGCAGAGAAGTTATTCTTCATGAATTGAATAGCCCATATGCTGTGGAGTCTCCCAAGATCCAAGAACATAATACATGCAAGATTGAGAATGTGAATTTTTGTAATATCCAAGTCAATACTGACCTTGTATGCTATGACAGTTAACATGTTTAAAAATTCACAATATTTGGCACAAGTAGCATTTTTGCAAAAAATATGCTACTTTATTCCTTTATTGTACTTTTTACTTTACCAAAAAGTGGACTAGACTTAGCAAATGGGCATGGTCAACCACTTCCTGTCAGATTTACTATAATGAATGCCAGATTTCAGATGAATTCATAGATTTCTATTTCTGGTGCAGCTTCAGATGTGCTAGTTTATCATGTACAAGTTCAGTGCACTTCAGATTAAGACTGTCATACAAAACCGCCATTCTTAATAAATTCCTCCATGTGCAGTTAACAAGTGCCAGTAGAATGGAGTCTGTCACATGTGTGCGTTCTATGTAAACTCCAGCATCAGATCAAACATTCCATTCACCACAATATTACTAAAATGTTTAGAGTTTGTAAATCACTTTAGGGACTCTCACATGGGAGGTTTAATTTTGTGTAGACAAAACTAATTCCTTCACCACAAGATGAGATTAAAGGACCTCAGAACACCACTGTAACCAAAACCCCATGGAGAAAAGACAAGCAGTGGTCAGGTTCGACACTAATGACAGAGTGGTTCAATTCCTGAATAACAATTATATTCTAAGGGAGCAAATATCGGGGCAATTTTATTGGCAGAGTTATTCTCCTTAAATAAAAATTGTGATAGAAAACTAGATTTACACAGTTTGGGGCGCATTTGCTAATGCTAATTATTAGTTTCCGCAATCTAAATATGAGGCAAATTTATTACAGCGGTACACACTATGTGATATGTTTGGTGCATCTTGCTAAAAATTTATACCAACTCTTATGGCATATTCAGATGTCCATTTTTATGCCAGTGTTTTATTATTGATTTTCTGTAATGAAACATTTACCTATAAAGGTCTATATGGTTGTTTACAATTTTTTGCAAACAGTATGTACATTTTTTACTGGCATCACGGATAAAGAATTCCAATAAAAGTCTATGGGTAAGTGAAAATCATGGACAACACACAGATGAAATCAGTGTGTAGTTCATGTGCTGTCCGTGATTAACAACTCTCTCTATCCTCCACTTTGTAAGCCCTTATGACCAGCGTGGTTCTCTTTCTTCTGTGGTGCACGAGCTGTTAGGTCGAGGTCAAACTTGAGAATGCAATGCGACAAACTCGCACGTGTCTCTTGCATCAATACCCAGCACAGCCGCCGACACTCGGGACCGGAGCATACGGCTGCATAGAAATACATGCAGCCGCATACTCCGGTCCCAAGTGCCGGCGACAGTACCGGATATTGATGCAGGAGACTCATGTGAGTTTCTCGCATTGCACTCGCAAGTGTGACCCCGGCCTTAGGGTCAACAGGATCCTCTCTTTCTTTCTACTGCAGTGTGTACGTTTTTTTAGAGGGTCCTCTCTCTCTCTCTTTCTCTTTCTCTCTCTCCTGTAGAGTGCAAACTTTTATGGTCAGTGGGGTCCTCTATCCCCTTTGCCCATGTGTATTTTCAGAGCAATAGCAAGCTTTGCAATATTGAGACTTATGCTAATTTATTCTCTGTAAATGAAAATTTGGGGAAAAATTCAGCAAGGCCAGTGACTTCAAATTTCAAAATATCTGCTCATCTCTACTTAGTTGGCTTTTTTAGACCATTAATCTGTACCTAAAATTGGTGCATGCAATATGACACATTTTTAGACTTGTCTAATTTCTCCTCATCTAGAAACTTTAGAACAGTGTGAGATGAAACATGCTTTCTTAGGCTAGTTTCACGCTAGCATTTTGAGGAGCTGCGGAGGGCTGCGGACTTCCTCCGTGAAGCCCCGCCCTCGGCCGCACCTCCGCCACTAGCTACTTCTGCATGCGGCTGGCATGCGGCCAGCGTACCTATCTTTAACATTAGGTACGCAGGTCGTGCCGCTGTATGCGGATGCTTCCACATGCGTCGTTTTGACGATCCAGAAAAAAAAAGAAATTGCTACAAGCTGCGTCCTATGCTGGTCGCCGCATCGTCAAAACGACACATGCGGAAGCATCTGCATACAGCGGCACGACCTGTGTACCTAATGTTAAAGATAGGTACGCAGGCCGCATGCCGGCCGCATGCAGAAGTAGGCGGAGCAAGAGGCGGAGGTGCGGCCGAGGGCAGGGCTTCACGGAGGAAGTCCGCAGCCCTCCGCAGCTCCTCCAAACGCTAATGTGAAACCGGCCTTACAGAAATCAATTAATAATACACTTATTTAAATTATTTTAAAAAAATACACCTTCACACATCCAGTTTTTGTGCCTGTATTCAGTTCGTTTTTTAAAAACTGCAAATACGGACACACGCACACCCATTGCATTCAATGGTGTTGCACATATGTCCGGTTTTTCACGCGTTCATGTGAAAAACTCACTGACATGTCAGTTTCTTATGTGCAGCATGGACAAAATATGTGCTGCACCCATGCACACTGATGACACATGGATGACATGGCACCTGGGAAGAAGCAGTAGAGGTCACTCTGTTCCCAGGCGCTGGCTGCTGAAGGCAGCTTTTATCGTTGTCGCTTAGTCTCCCTGTGATCAGCGTGACCAGAAGACAATGATGGGAGGTGTATTCAGCATTCACTGTGTACCTCCTGTGTAAAATTAAGAAATAAATTTAAAAAATGGAGTGGGCTGGTTTTTATAACCAGCAGAGAGAAAGCCCACAGCTGGGGGCTGATGTTAGTAATCTGGGAAAAGGGACAATATCCCAAAAGGTTCCTGGGCTATTAATAAAAGCTCAAAGCTGTTTGCTTAGCCTTTACTGGTGAGTATACAGGGGACAGCAAAAAAAAATGACATAGGGTCTCCCTATAAATTCAAACCAGCAAAGACTAAACAGACAGCTGTGGATTGATATTAATAGCCTGGGAAGGAGTCATTGTATAGTCAAAAACATTTACTAGTAATGGACATCATCACAGAATATGGGCGGTAAAAAGTAGAGAAAGCTGGTGACGTCATAGCTTTCTAAAACTAGAAGTTTAAACAGAACCACAAGTAAAAAAAAGTTAGTATTTTTTTATTATTTTTATTTTAACCTCAACCAATTATCACTATCAGTTTATTTTGTGACAGGTGAGCCCTGGGGAAGAATTTGTACTTGCTTGAAAATTTGAGAAATCCCAGAAACTGAGATTTTGCACCCAGTCACAGTACAAAATTTATCTAATTTGCTTCTTTCATTATTGACTATTAGGATGCAGTGAGATGACCGTATAACATTTATGATATTCACATTGCAATGCTCAGACTGGTTGGCAGCTCTCTTAACCAGAGCGTGACAGCATGTCACATTTGGGTCCGGAGAGCCAAGGGCCAGTCTGTGCACTTCGATATGCTCCTCATTCGTGTTTTACAGCCGTCTGACTGCGTCCTTACTCCTACCTGCTTCTATATAGATAAGGTTGGACTTTTTTTTAGGATGTGTCAATATATGAGGTTAGCTGTATAGCAAAACTTTGAGAATTGAAGACTGGGAATCCAACTTTTTACCGATTAGAGAATTCCTCCACATCTTCAACATTTATGTTTTCATTTTGCTGATGAAAGATCGAAATATAGTAAAGAAGTAAAAGAGGATTTTTTAGGATGCGACAAGACTAGAATACTATTAGTCAGGCAATTTTCTTTTCATGCTGAGAAGGAAATGTTGGATCAGCTGAGATATGTAGCACAGAGCGTGGGCTGAACTCCTGCTTCTAATGCTGGCGCTAAACAGGAGTGTTAAAAGCATAAATTATCCTGTATAGCGGTCTCTGAGGCAGCTAGTGTATGTGTAGATAAATAATATGTACAAGCTCGCTGCCTTGTGGGGACCTGAGATCCTTTGCTGAGGTCTCCACTTATAAATTATTTTGTTACATAAAAGAAATAAAAGTTGTGCTGCATAAAAAATATTAACCCTTCTGAGGCTAATAAGCTGTACTCCAGTTGAGCGTGCCCAGTGTGTACGCCAGGAAAATCATCCAGACATATAGCACTGATATGCCAGACATATACATATAAAAAAATGTGGTGATAAAAATTGTATCTATGCCAAAATGGCAGTAATATCACCCAATGCATACTATAGCATTCCTTTTTTACAGTAAAATATTTGAGATTCAAATTACGAGATGATAATATACAGCTCTGGTAAAAATTAAGGGACCACTGCAAAATGTTCAGTTTGTCTGATTTTTCTCTTTATAGGTATATTTTTGAGTAAAATGTAAATTGTTCTTTTATTCTATAAATGTCTGACGTGTCTCCAAATTTCCAAGCAATACATTTTGTATTTTTTTTTCTGAAAAGGAGAAATGGTCAAAATTTTAAAAAAAACCCTCAGTGCTTTCAGACCTCAAATAATGCAAATAAATAATCATAATCATTTAGAAACAACAATACTAATGTTTTAACTCTGGAAGAGTTCAGAAATCAATATTTTGTGGAATAACCATGATTTTTAATCACAGCTTTCATGCGTCTTGGCATGCTTTCCACCAGTCTTTCACACTGCTTCTGGTACAAAAATGTAAGCAGTTCTTCTTTGTTTGATGGCTTGTGACTATCCATCTTCCTCTTGATTACATTCCAGAGGTTTTCAATGGGGTTCAAGTCTGGAAATTGGGCTGCCCATGACAGGGTTTTGATGTGGTGGGCTCTTAATTTTTGCCAGAGCTGTATATATATATATATATATATATATAATTCTCTTTTTTTTTCATTTTTATTTTATACTACTTTTATTTTTTATTTAATTTTTTACCCATCGCACCTTTACAGCATCTTTCTGGCAACATGCAGTGATACTGGGCAGCACTGTGGCTCAGTGGTTAGCCTTGCAGGTCTGGGCTCCTGGGTTCAAATCCCCATGTTTGCGTGGGTTTCCTCTCGGTTTACATACTGGTAGGGAATCTAGATGATAATGTCTGTAAAACGCTGTGCAATAGTGTTATATAAGCAAGTAAAATAAATAAATATGGCCTATGCATCCATGGAGTGTACTGTATATTTATTGATCAGTTATTGGTAAGAGACTCACTGCAATGAGTAAAATGCATACTAAAATTAGTATAAAAATCCAGGTTTCTGATGTGCATTTTGTTGTGGTTTTGCCCTCCTATAGACTTGCATTGCACAATGCAGAGAGTATGCTAATCAAAACCTTGTAAAGCATCTGAAGGGGTGTACTTCTTCCCCTGCATGAGGTTGACCAAACATAGCCAGGCAACAACATACAGGGGAATAAATAACACACCCTCCTCCATTCTCAAATCACTGAAGCTACTGTGTAGAGATACAGCAAACCTGTGTCATGACACATTTCCAGATCTCATCACAGGGCTATTAGCAATTAACCCTCCTAGCACACTGACTGCCATGTGATGAGATCTTGAAGGGTTTGTCATGATGATACATAACTCTGAAGTTACTGTGTAGAGGTACAGGTGCTTTGGCCCGTTTCTTTGGTTTTGCTTTAGAGATTTGTGCTGCATACAGGTGTAAGCCCCAACCCGCTCGTTGGGCTGTGCATCTTTTCTATATAACTTTCCGTGGGCATGTGCAGAACAGTCAGGTCAGGGTATTGCTCTGCCCTCATCTATTTTGAGGCCTGCTGGTGCATATGCAAGGTGAACTAATAGAGTTAGGGACCATCCTTATTGAGTATACTTTGTCATGGTGGGGTGGTTTTTACACTTTTGGATGAAGATAACGTCAACTAAGTACCCAATGTTTTTTACATGTACTATTTATTTACTTACTAGAAGATGCAGGAGGAGAGGAGGAGGGTGTGTTCTTTTTTCCTCTGTGTGTTGCTGCCTGTTTATGATTGGTCACCCTCATGCAGGAGATGAAGTACATGCACCGAGAGATAAATCTCTGGTATCCTATCAATCCAAATTTTTCTTATATGTAAATGAGTTGTTCAGGACTATGGGCCGAACACTGATCTTCCTGAAAATCAGCCTTCAGAGCTTATTTTAAATGAAAAGGGGTATTGCCAATGTGATGTGTAATGGCCGCCCTCTGCTCTCCTGATCTCACTGCAGAGCTCTGTGTGATTATAACTGACACATCTGCAGGTGTCCTCTCATAGTGCTTCTATGTCACAGGCAGCCAGTGTTGTAGTACAGCAAAGCTATGAGAGCTGCAGCAAATGTGTTTGTAAGGAGATAAAGTTAAGTTCTATTGTTCTGTGTTATTACATATCTCACACTGGTAACTCCCCCGTCATTTAAAATAATCTCTGGAGGCAGATTCTCATGCATATTAGTGTCCGGCCCATAGTTATTAACAGCTCATTCTTATATAAATGATTTCTCTGGAACAAGTTGTTAGGGATGGCGGAACGCACTAAATAATTATAAAGATGGTATAACGTGTGTTCGCAGCCCGGCGTCCACCATGCAGGGGTGATACCTGCTGCTAGGTAATGGGTGCTTCTATGTCACAGGCAGCCAGTGTTGTAGTACAGCAAAGCTATGAGAGCTGCAGCAAATGTGTTTGTAAGGAGATAAAGTTAAGTTCTATTGTTCTGTGTTATTACATATCTCACACTGGTAACTCCCCCGTCATTTAAAATAATCTCTGGAGGCAGATTCTCATGCATATTAGTGTCCGGCCCATAGTTATTAACAGCTCATTCTTATATAAATGATTTCTCTGGAACAAGTTGTTAGGGATGGCGGAACGCACTAAATAATTATAAAGATGGTATAACGTGTGTTCGCAGCCCGGCGTCCACCATGCAGGGGTGATACCTGCTGCTAGGTAATGGGTGACAGTAAATGACAGTATAATGAAAACAAATACAGGTTAGATACACCCGGTATGAATGAACCGAACCCTGTTGGTTCACAGGACCGCAATACTTCAGAGGAAGCGCAAGTATTGAGTAACAGAATTCTGCACCAAGACGCGGGGTTACAGTACCTCTAGACCACTTGCATTCGGCACTGGAACTGCGGTGTCAGGGAAAACACAAAATAATAGGTGTCAGGTCACATGTGGGACCATTTTTGGTGTTTTTAATGTGCATGTTTTCTGTGTGTTTAATTCAATAAAATTATATTTATTTCACGTTTTATCTTTGCCTCAGGTGGTCCCCTCCTTATGGCCTATCTCTTTCTCTTTTTTTTTTTAGTTCTGGTTGCGCACGGTGCTGCACTACCAACTCTGCTGTTAGATGCTATAGATTGTGCCTGGTGCTGGATGGCACTAACTGGCGCTAGATAGCTCTAACATTCACGAGCATTCATCATCAACACTAGGAATGGGTATGATTTGGAGCTTTCACCAGAACAGAACACATCCACACACACACAACAACTGATTTATACTAACGCATGGCCATGCGACCATGTGAACCTTTTATAGCAGAAGTTCTCCAGGATCTTCCTAGTGGTCCAATAGGAGCTGCTACAGAACCTGAGCATGTGACCCCCGATCTCCAATGAGAGGTCGTCCCTTGGGCATGCTCAGAAGAAGAAAAGCAGGACTTAGTCCCAGGAGCACTTGCTCGCTGCTGATCAGTACTGGTTACAATGGCTGAGCCTGGAAGAACAGCAGTAACCAGTAGGGTTGAGCGAAATGGGTCGTTCATTTTCATAAGTCGCCGACTTTTGGCAAAGTCGGCGTCTCATGAAACCCAACCCGATCCCTGTGCGGGGTCGGCCATGCGGTACGCGATCTTGGCGCTAAAGTCGCGTTTCGTATGACGCGTTTAGTGCCATTTTTTCAGCCAATGAATGAGCGTGGGCAGAGTGATGACATAGGTCTTAGGGGAGTGAACGCCTATCGTCATGATTTGGAATGTGCAATACGAAATTTTCTGGGAGGAGGGGGAGGAGGAGGAGGAGGGGGAGGAGGAGGAGGAAGAGGAGGAGGAGGAGGAGGAGGAAAAAATAAAAAATAAAAAAAAAATAAATAAATTTCTTCATTGGGTTTCGTGTTTCGGCCAAAACCCGACTTTTCACGGTGGTCGGCCGATTTCACTCGACTCGACTTTTAAGACAGTCGGGTTTCACAAAACCCGACTCGACCCTAAAAAACTAAAGGTCGCTCAACCCTAGTAACCAGCCGCACAGTATCAGCTTGAGCCAGACGCTGAGACCGACGTCTCCGCTGAGCAGGCTCCACTGCAGCTGGATGAGAATGGGAGACCACAGCGGAGATGATTTGAAATTCCCCCTGTGCAGCAGCGGGAACTCGAGATCTAACACAAGTCATCAGATCGCAGATACTCGTATAAAGGTATCATTTTATTCCTATGATGTATATACCCATATAGACAGCCATTGACAAATTCCGTTTAATACCATAAAGCAGATGAATTCAAATACATGTACAAATACTTTTTGCTGAAATCGGACATAAAAGTTTAAAATTAAAAATTATATATTAGGGGTTTTTACGTTTCTTATTACATGTTCTGTTTTTTGTGTATTATCCCCAACCCAATACAAAGTCCTACCCATAACCCTAGTCCTAGCGCTAACTATACAGTATACTTAGTCCTTCCCTTAATCCGCACTCTATCTCTAGTCCTAGCCCTAACTGTAAGCCTTATAGAGTTTGGAAAATATGTAAACATTTAATGTTTATTATAATGTTAGTGTTTTATTTCAAGGTACACTTTTTACATGTGGAATTGCTTACATAGTGTTTTATTTTAAGGTTGCTTTTTTACATTTGGAATTGCCCCCCAGCAGGTCCTTGCCTCTTAACAAAATTTCAAGTAGGAAGAGAGGAAGGAAACTATGGGAGAGCACAGGGCACCCTTTGAGATCTCAGTTGGTCCTTATGCAGAGTGCGTCACTTAAGATGAGTATTACTTTTCTTGCTGTACTCTACATATGCAGTGAATGAGATGATGAAGCTATCTTCATCATACTGAGAATGTCATCTTAGTTTAGTTGCTGTATATGCAGAGTGCAGCAGCTGATATCAAACTCAACTGCTGTGTCCTGCATCGCAACCTCTGGCGTAGCACCACTGATCTTGAAGAAGCGCCAATGGGGGCAAGGAGCAACATTTACACCCCTGTAGAGTTTCCCACCCAGGGCAACCTAACCTGTTCCCTCTCCCATGCTATACCACTACATATACATGATGAGCACACATATTCCAGTGTGTCGGTATCAGGAGAATACAGAAGTGTTTAATTGTTGACTGTGTTCTGTAAATGGACAACTGGTAGTGACTAACTCAAATTGTAATTCCCTAACATAATATGTTAGGTGCTGATGCTGATTGCATCTTGCTATTTTCCTACTGTTCCTGTGTTATAAAAAGAATGCATTCTCATAGGTCGGTGTTAAATATTAATTGTCTATAGTTTAAAATTTACATTTTCTTTAGGTTGCAATGTCCTCATGGCTCTATCATCCTTTCTAGTAATCACAATAGAATCCATCAGGATGTTTAATATTTCTCATCCAGTATGTTTGCAGCAGTGAAATAACATCTTTCAGCATCCAATTACTCGATGCATCGATTGGTAAAGAAAAAAGGAGTTGTGTGGTTTGATTAATAGCTGTAGTGATTGCTATGCAGCGCCCCAGAGTTCTGGTCGTTGCAGTACTGTGGATCCGCCACTATGGGGAGCCATGGTGCGTTCGATGGCACTGAAGGAGTTCATCTGACCAGGTATCACAGTCACCAATATGTTTCACAGCAGGGCCTCCGGGGGGAGCTAAGGGTGCTATTCATTAGGCCACTCCCCACCATAGTGGGTAAACTGGGGGTCAGGCAGGAAGTTAGGGAAGAAAGCTGACTGGATTGAACGAAGCAACACCTTGTGGCAGAGGGTGTTGTGGAGGAAGAGACAGTAGGGTCTCTGTCAGGGGTGGGATCCTGACAGAGGCTTGGCATTGGAAAGAACGTAACGGGACCTGTTATGATTTTCCCAATGGCAGGGAAATCAAAATAACAACGGACTAGCTCTCGGGTGATGGGAACTAAAGTGACCGTGACCTGAACCTGACACGACACTGGAAGTAGCCGGGGAGTGTTTCCTACGATGCCCTAGACACCACGCGCCAGCCGGAGATCTAACTACCCCTATCAGAGGAATATACAGGCCTGCCTTACCTCCAGAGATGAACCCCAAAAGGAGATAGCAGCCCCCCACAGATATTGACGGTGAGTCAAGAGGAAAAGACATACGTAGGATGAACAGCAGATTTAGCACAGTGAGGTCCGCTTACTAGATAGCAGAAGTACAGGAAAGAGTCACTTCACGGTCAACTTCAAAACACTACTCAAAAACACCATCCTGAAATTACTTTAAAACTCCAGTGACAACTCATGCCACTGGAGTGGCAATTCCAGTCCACGAGAGCTTCCAGCTACAGAGTCACATTGCAAATAGCTGGACAAAAATAGAATAAACTAGAAACAAAATTCAACTTAGCTGAACAGGATCTTGAGGCAGGAGAATGCAACAGAATGCTACTGATACATTGTTGGCCGGCCTCAGACCAGCAGCCAAGCAGCCTTAAATAGGAAACTCCCCTAATGGGTGTCAACAGGTGATCAAGGATAGAAGAAGGCAAATAAGTGGCACTACCATAAAACACCACCGGGGGAGCCCACAAACAGAATTCACAACAGGGACCGTGCCTGCTCAGCATAGCGGCGGTGCCCAAGAAAGGACTAGAAGCGAGATAGATTGTGCTGAGTGAGAAACGAGATCAAGCAAAAAGGAGAATACCAGTAGGGGTCATGCTGTAGGACCGGAGCAACATCCTACTGAGGCGCATTACCGGTGGCCGGAACGCCGAGGGAGTGGAATAGCATACAGCTTCAAGCCATACTCCAAACAGCGGCAGGGCAGTCAGTTTAAGGCGGGCTGTCTACCACATATCACCTATGAAGTCTTGGGGGGCAATTGCGGGAGAGGGGCGTCTCTAGGGTCCCGGAAGAACTCCAGGCCTACCTGACAAACGGGTGCCGTTCCAACCTGAATAACAGGGAGGGATGGAATACGAGAAGAACATCAGTGAATCGAGTTGTGAGGGAACTTAAGAAACAGACACGACAGTTGTGGGGTACTTTCCGTGAGCACAGCAGGGAAGGACTACAACACATAGCGCTAAGAAGGAGGGCACTGATTTCCACCTGTGAGGAGAACTCTGGAGGTGCCATCGGACCGACCGGACTTGCGCAGCCTGGTGAACCGTATTCTGGACTGCGGACTGAGAGATCTCCAGTAAAGAGGTAAAGAGACTGCAACCTGGTGTCCTCGTTATTTACCGCGACCTGCACCCCACAACTGCACCGCTACACCACCGTTACTGCACCATCATCATCACTTATTGCACCGGACGTCCCCCACTGACGGACAGGGCCACGGACCGGGTCTAGCCACCGTGACAACCCCAGGACTGAGACCCAGAGGCCCGGCTCCGGGTACCCCTAGGCCCTGCGGCGGTGTGGGGGCGCTCCAACTTGGCGTCACGAACAGGATCTACTTAAGCCTGAAGAATCAGGTCATGTGTGCCTAGAGACTGTGATTTATTGTGTTTGAACTGTACTTTATTGCAAAGACTGTGCTGTGCCAGTTGCCGCCAAAATCCGCCGCCATTGTAGCGCTGAGGAGAGCGCAGGAAGAGAAGAGGGGCGTGAAGTGGGCGTAGGCAAGCTGGAGAGCGCGAACAGCAATGGCCGCCCAGTCTAAGTATTTCTGTGCCCTGAGGACGTGCCCGTCAACAGCCGAGGTCCGCCTCCTGATCCTGGTTGGAGGGTGGAGGCCATGGGGACGGGGCCGCCCACGAAAGAGACCGCGAAAAGAGGACATTGGAGGACAAATAAAGATGGCGACACCCGGAGCACCATGCGGAGCTGACCCGGTTCGGTCTGAAGCTGCACAGCCTGAAATAGCCCCAGAGACGCCAACACTGCGGGGTCTGACCCTCACAGGGCCGCCGATGGGTCGACCCCCTTTGCCGCTGTCCGAAGAGGGTGTGGCCGCAGCTGAGGCCCGACAGCTGGCCCGCCGGCTGAAGGCCAATGCCCGAGTGCTCACCCGGCTAGGTCAGCCCACGGAGATTCCGTCCTCACACTGGGGTGTAGTGGTGGCCTTTAACCCCCGGTATGGAAGAGGGGTGATTCAGGAAATTGGAGAGCCGCTGCAGGTCCGCGTGGATCGGGAGGAGGTGGAGCCTTGCAGCGGGAGGCTCGATCGTGACCTGGAGCCGGGAGATGCCGTCACCTACACGAGGTGGAGGAGGGACACTGGCGAGACGGGCTGGTTCGCCCGAGGTGTCCAACGATGCATTGCCCTCCAGGCTGCTGGAACACCAGAAGGGGATGATCCCGTTGGGAAGGCAGCAGGACCCGGCCCCGCGGAATCACGAGAAGCTCAGCCTCGCCGCGCCCCGGAGGGACGGGTGCACCTGCCGACAAAGAGGACCTCCCGGCGAGGGATTTTATCATTACTGGGACCGGAACGGCGTCCTGGCTCACCGGTGCGATCTGTTGGCCTGGTAAGGCCAGGAAAGAGGTCGCCTTCTGCAGAACCCCAGTAAGATTTTATTGTTTCTCAAGAATGTAAATAGTTTTCTAGTTAACTGTTTGAGTACTGTTTGCTGCTAAACCCGTCCAGGGTTAACTCTTTATGGATCCCTTAGTTGACCCGGGATCCCTATTGTTTGCTTTTCCTACCAGTTTTGCACAAGTTTTACAAACTGAGAAATCATGAACAGTGCATGATTCAAACTTTCTTGTAAATAGTTTGCACCTTATTAAAGGCGCTTCCTACTGGTTTTATTTAAAGACTCTTTGCGAAGATACCGTTCTGGAACCTTTGCGGAGCAAAGACTGGTAGGCTGAGAAGACGAGCTACCTCAGAAAGACTTGGTTCTCTTTTAAAGGGGATGTACAACAGCGTACTTATGAGAAGATACTGTTTTAGAACAGTAATGCAATGATAATGTTTGAACGAGAAAAGTTGTATGTGTTTTAACTAGTTAAATGTGAAGAAATACTGATGATGATGCTATGGAAAGAAATGTAACTGTTTTGCATGAAGAAAAGTTATGTGTGTTTAATTTGTTTAAAGTGAGAAATCTAGATAATGTTTTTTAAAAGGAAAGATGCAGAAAGCCCGTAGGGGTAGATTTAGAGTTCTGCTTAGTTGAAAGTAAAGAAAGTAGTAATGAAGGTGAGGATAGAAGGTAAACCCTGAGTCCCCATAGAAAGTTCGTTCGTTACTAAGGACAGAGAGTGAACCCGTAGGGGTTAGAAAGTGAGTCCTAATAGGAGCCAAATAGAGCTGGCTCAATGTTCTCTAATTGAAAGGAATGTTATGTCTATACCATGTATAGTAGCGAAAGGCAGTAGGCCCTGGCTGAACGGGGCGGTCCTGTAATAGAAAGGAGAGGCAGTAGGTCTGGTGCCGTTAGGACAGGCGGTCCTGCAGGTTCAAAGTAGGAGAATGCAAAGTTAAAATACCTTATAATGTGATTATAGGAAGGTCTTTAGCGGATTAAGAGTGTATATCCTTAAAGGCAAAGTTAAATTATTGGTCAATAATGTTTGCACCTAGTAGAATACCCGGTTGGGTAATGAGAGTTAATTGTAGCCTGTTGCTATGATATTTAATTATGTTTGTAACGTTAAAGTGTCCTCACCTCCCATAAAGGGAAGCTTGTTCAAGTATGCTTATTGTTTTGCACTCAACAAAATTGTATGTCTTTTTGCTAACCTGTATTGTTGTTTTCTTCCCAGTCCCGGAGTACTGTGTTTAACCAGGGGGGAGTGCAGCGCCCCAGAGTTCTGGTCGTTGCAGTACTGTGGATCCGCCACTATGGGGAGCCATGGTGCGTTCGATGGCACTGAAGGAGTTCATCTGACCAGGTATCACAGACACCAATATGTTTCACAGCAGGGCCTCCGGGGGGAGCTAAGGGTGCTATTCATTAGGCCACTCCCCACCATAGTGGGTAAACTGGGGGTCAGGCAGGAAGTTAGGGAAGAAAGCTGACTGGATTGAACGAAGCAACACCTTGTGGCAGAGGGTGTTGTGGAGGAAGAGACAGTAGGGTCTCTGTCAGGGGTGGGATCCTGACAGAGGCTTGGCATTGGAAAGAACGTAACGGGACCGTGCCTGCTCAGCATAGCGGCGGTGCCCAAGAAAGGACTAGAAGCGAGATAGATTGTGCTGAGTGAGAAACGAGATCAAGCAAAAAGGAGAATACCAGTAGGGGTCATGCTGTAGGACCGGAGCAACATCCTACTGAGGCGCATTACCGGTGGCCGGAACGCCGAGGGAGTGGAATAGCATACAGCTTCAAGCCATACTCCAAACAGCGGCAGGGCAGTCAGTTTAAGGCGGGCTGTCTACCACATATCACCTATGAAGTCTTGGGGGGCAATTGCGGGAGAGGGGCGTCTGTCATGATTCTCAATGGCGAGAGAACATAGCCCAGCATATATGAGAACTAGCTCTTGGAAGATGGAAACTATACTGACCATGAACTAAACCTGCCGCACAACTAGAAGTGGCCGGGTAGCATGCCTACGTTTTTTAACCCTAGATGCCCAGCGCCAGCCGGAGAACTACCTAATCCTAGCAGAGGAAAAGACAGTCCTGGCTCACCTCTAGAGAAATTTTCCCAAAAAGCAGACAGAGGCCCCCACATATATTGGCGGTGATTTTAGATGAAATGACAAACGTAGTATGAAAATAGGTTTAGCAAAATCGAGGTCCGCTTTCTAGATAGCAGGAAGACAGAAAGGACACTTTCATGGTCAGCAGAAAACCCTATCAAAACACCATCCAGAAATTCCTTTAAGACTCTAGCATTAACTCATAACACCAGAGTGGCAATTTCCGATCACAAGAGCTTTCCAGACACAGTAACGAAACAGCAGCTGTGAACAGGAACAAAATGCAAAAACACACAAGGACAAAAGTCCAACTTAGCTGGGAGTTGTCTAGTAGCAGGAACAAGCACAGAAGGCTTCTGATTACATTGTTGACCGGCAAGAAACTGACAGAGGAGCAAGGTTATATAGCGACTCCCACATCCTGATAGGAGCAGGTGAACAGAGGGGATGATGCACACAAGTTCAATTCCACAAGTGGCCACCGGGGGAGCCCAGAATCCAATTTCACAACAGTACCCCCCCCTCAAGGAGGGGGCACCGAACCCTCACCAGAACCACCAGGGCGATCAGGATGAGCCCTATGAAAGGCACGGACAAGATCGGAGGCATGAACATCAGAGGCAGTGACCCAAGAATTATCCTCCTGACCGTATCCCTTCCATTTGACCAGATACTGGAGTCTCCGTCTGGAAACACGAGAGTCTAAGATCTTTTCCACAACGTACTCCAACTCACCCTCAACCAACACCGGAGCAGGAGGCTCAACGGAAGGCACAACCGGTACCTCATACCTGCGCAACAATGACCGATGAAAAACATTATGAATCGAAAAGGATGCAGGGAGGTCCAAACGGAAGGACACAGGGTTAAGAATCTCCAATATCTTATACGGGCCGATGAACCGAGGCTTAAACTTAGGAGAAGAAACCCTCATAGGGACAAAACGAGAAGACAACCACACCAAGTCCCCAACACAAAGCCGAGGACCAACACGACGACGGCGGTTGGCAAAAAGCTGAGTCTTCTCCTGGGACAACTTCAAATTGTCCACCACCTGCCCCCAAATCTGATGCAACCTCTCCACCACAGCATCCACTCCAGGACAATCCGAAGATTCCACTTGACCGGAGGAAAATCGAGGATGAAACCCCAAATTACAGAAAAACGGGGACACCAAGGTGGCAGAGCTGGCCCGATTATTGAGGGCGAACTCCGCCAAAGGCAAAAAAGCAACCCAATCATCCTGATCCGCAGACACAAAACACCTCAAAAATGTCTCCAAGGTCTGATTAGTCCGCTCGGTCTGGCCATTAGTCTGAGGATGGAAAGCAGACGAAAAAGACAAATCTATGCCCATCCTAGCACAGAATGCCCGCCAAAATCTAGACACGAATTGGGTCCCTCTGTCAGAAACGATATTCTCAGGAATACCATGCAAACGAACAACATTTTGAAAAAACAGAGGAACCAACTCGGAAGAAGAAGGCAACTTAGGCAAGGGAACCAGATGGACCATCTTAGAGAAACGGTCACACACCACCCAGATGACAGACATCTTCTGAGAAACAGGCAGATCCGAAATAAAATCCATCGAGATGTGCGTCCAAGGCCTCTTCGGGATAGGCAAGGGCAACAACAATCCACTAGCCCGAGAACAACAAGGCTTGGCCCGAGCACAAACGTCACAAGACTGCACAAAGCCTCGCACATCTCGTGACAGGGAAGGCCACCAGAAGGACCTTGCCACCAAATCCCTGGTACCAAAGATTCCAGGATGACCTGCCAACGCAGAAGAATGAACCTCAGAGATGACTCTACTGGTCCAATCATCAGGAACAAACAGTCTACCAGGTGGGCAACGATCAGGTCTATCCGCCTGAAACTCCTGCAAGACCCGCCGCAGGTCTGGAGAAACGGCAGACAATATCACTCCATCTTTAAGGATACCTGTGGGCTCAGAATTACCAGGGGAGTCAGGCTCAAAACTCCTAGAAAGGGCATCCGCCTTAACATTCTTAGAACCCGGTAGGTACGACACCACAAAATTAAACCGAGAGAAAAACAACGACCAGCGCGCCTGTCTAGGATTCAGGCGCCTGGCAGACTCAAGGTAAATTAAATTTTTGTGGTCAGTCAATACCACCACCTGATGTCTGGCCCCCTCAAGCCAGTGACGCCACTCCTCAAAAGCCCACTTCATGGCCAAAAGCTCCCGATTCCCAATATCATAATTCCGCTCGGCGGGCGAAAATTTACGGGAAAAAAAAGCACAAGGTCTCATCACGGAGCAGTCGGAACTTCTCTGCGACAACACCGCCCCAGCTCCGATTTCAGAAGCGTCGACCTCAACCTGAAAAGGAAGAGCAACATCAGGCTGACGCAACACTGGGGCAGAAGAAAAGCGGCGCTTGAGCTCCCGAAAGGCCTCCACAGCATCAGGGGACCAATCAGCAACATCAGCACCCTTCTTAGTCAAATCAGTCAATGGTTTTACAACATCAGAAAAACCAGCAATAAATCGACGATAAAAGTTAGCAAAGCCCAAAAATTTCTGAAGACTCTTAAGAGAAGAGGGTTGCGTCCAATCACCAATAGCCTGAACCTTGACAGGATCCATCTCGATGGAAGAGGGGGAAAAAATGTATCCCAAGAAAGAAATCTTTTGAACCCCAAAAACACACTTAGAACCCTTCACACACAAGGAATTAGACCGCAAAACCTGAAAAACCCTCCTGACCTGCTGGACATGAGAGTCCCACTCATCCGAAAAAATCAGAATATCATCCAGATACACAATCATAAATTTATCCAAATAATCGCGGAAAATGTCATGCATAAAGGACTGGAAGACTGAAGGGGCATTTGAAAGACCAAAAGGCATCACCAAATACTCAAAATGGCCCTCGGGCGTATTAAATGCGGTTTTCCACTCATCCCCCTGCTTGATTCGCACCAAATTATACGCCCCACGGAGATCAATCTTAGAGAACCACTTGGCCCCCTTTATACGAGCAAACAAATCAGTAAGCAGTGGTAACGGATATTGATATTTAACCGTGATTTTATTCAAAAGTCGATAATCAATACACGGCCTCAAAGAGCCGTCTTTCTTGGACACAAAGAAAAAACCGGCTCCTAAGGGAGATGACGAAGGACGAATATGTCCCTTTTCCAAGGACTCCTTTATATATTCTCGCATAGCAGCGTGTTCAGGCACAGACAGATTAAATAAACGACCCTTAGGGTATTTACTACCCGGAATCAAGTCTATGGCACAATCGCACTCCCGGTGCGGAGGTAGTGAACCAACCTTGGGTTCTTCAAAAACGTCACGAAAGTCAGACAAGAATTCAGGAATCTCAGAGGGAATAGATGATGAAATGGAAACCAAAGGTACGTCCCCATGAGTTCCTTTACATCCCCAGCTTAACACAGACATAGCTCTCCAGTCGAGGACTGGGTTATGAGATTGCAGCCATGGCAATCCCAGCACCAAAACATCATGTAGATTATACAGCACCAGAAAGCGAATAACCTCCTGGTGATCCGGATTAACACGCATAGTCACTTGTGTCCAGTATTGTGGTTTATTACTAGCCAATGGGGTGGAGTCAATCCCTTTCAGAGGTATCGGAGCCTCCAGTGGCTCCAAATCATACCCACAGCGTTTGGCAAAGGACCAATCCATAAGACTCAAAGCAGCGCCAGAGTCGACATAGGCGTCCGCGGTAATAGATGACAAAGAACAAATCAGGGTCACAGATAGAATAAACTTAGACTGTAAAGTGCTAATTGAAACAGACTTGTCAGGCTTCTTAGTACGCTTAAAGCATGCTGATATAACATGAGTTGAATCACCACTATAGAAGCACAACCCATTTTTTCGTCTAAAATTCTGCCGCTCGCTTCTGGACAGAATTCTATCACATTGCATATTTTCTGGCGTTTTCTCAGTAGACACCGCCAAATGGTGCACAGGTTTGCGCTCCCGCAGACGCCTATCGATCTGAATAGCCATCGTCATGGACTCATTCAGACTCGCAGGCACAGGGAACCCCACCATAACATCCTTAATGGCATCAGAGAGACCTTCTCTGAAAATCGCCGCCAGGGCGCACTCATTCCACTGAGTAAGCACAGACCATTTGCGGAATTTTTGGCAGTATATTTCAGCTTCATCTTGCCCCTGAGACAAGGACATCAAGGCCTTTTCCGCCTGAAGCTCTAAATGAGGTTCCTCATAAAGCAACCCCAAGGCCAGAAAAAACGCATCCACATTGAGCAACGCAGGATCCCCTGGTGCCAATGCAAAAGCCCAGTCTTGAGGGTCGCCCCGGAGCAAGGAAATTACAATCCTGACCTGCTGTGCAGGGTCTCCGGCAGAGCGAGACTTCAGGGACAAAAACAATTTGCAATTATTTTTAAAATTTTGAAAGTGAGATCTATTCCCCGAGAAGAATTCAGGCAAAGGAATTCTAGGCTCAGACATAGGTGCATGAACAACAAAATCTTGCAAATTTTGTACCTTTGTGGCGAGATTATTCAAACCTGTAGCTACACTCTGAAGATCCATTTGAAACAGGTGAACACAGAGCCATTCAAGGATTAGAAGGAGAGAAAGAGAGGAAGGCTGCAGTATAGGCAGACTAGCAAGTGATTCAATTAAGAGCACACTCAGAACTAGAGGAAAAAAAAAAAAAAAAAATTGTAGCAGACTTCTTTTTTCTCTCCTTTTTCTCAGCCAGTAATTTAACCCTTTTTTGGGCCGGTCAAACTGTCATGATTCTCAATGGCGAGAGAACATAGCCCAGCATATATGAGAACTAGCTCTTGGAAGATGGAAACTATACTGACCATGAACTAAACCTGCCGCACAACTAGAAGTGGCCGGGTAGCATGCCTACGTTTTTTAACCCTAGATGCCCAGCGCCAGCCGGAGAACTACCTAATCCTAGCAGAGGAAAAGACAGTCCTGGCTCACCTCTAGAGAAATTTTCCCAAAAAGCAGACAGAGGCCCCCACATATATTGGCGGTGATTTTAGATGAAATGACAAACGTAGTATGAAAATAGGTTTAGCAAAATCGAGGTCCGCTTTCTAGATAGCAGGAAGACAGAAAGGACACTTTCATGGTCAGCAGAAAACCCTATCAAAACACCATCCAGAAATTCCTTTAAGACTCTAGCATTAACTCATAACACCAGAGTGGCAATTTCCGATCACAAGAGCTTTCCAGACACAGTAACGAAACAGCAGCTGTGAACAGGAACAAAATGCAAAAACACACAAGGACAAAAGTCCAACTTAGCTGGGAGTTGTCTAGTAGCAGGAACAAGCACAGAAGGCTTCTGATTACATTGTTGACCGGCAAGAAACTGACAGAGGAGCAAGGTTATATAGCGACTCCCACATCCTGATAGGAGCAGGTGAACAGAGGGGATGATGCACACAAGTTCAATTCCACAAGTGGCCACCGGGGGAGCCCAGAATCCAATTTCACAACAGGCGTCTCTAGGGTCCCGGAAGAACTCCAGGCCTACCTGACAAACGGGTGCCGTTCCAACCTGAATAACAGGGAGGGATGGAATACGAGAAGAACATCAGTGAATCGAGTTGTGAGGGAACTTAAGAAACAGACACGACAGTTGTGGGGTACTTTCCGTCAGCACAGCAGGGAAGGACTACAACACATAGCGCTAAGAAGGAGGGCACTGATTTCCACCTGTGAGGAGAACTCTGGAGGTGCCATCGGACCGACCGGACTTGCGCAGCCTGGTGAACCGTATTCTGGACTGCGGACTGAGAGATCTCCAGTAAAGAGGTAAAGAGACTGCAACCTGGTGTCCTCGTTATTTACCGCGACCTGCACCCCACAACTGCACCGCTACACCACCGTTACTGCACCATCATCATCACTTATTGCACCGGACGTCCCCCACTGACGGACAGGGCCACGGACCGGGTCTAGCCACCGTGACAACCCCAGGACTGAGACCCAGAGGCCCGGCTCCGGGTACCCCTAGGCCCTGCGGCGGTGTGGGGGCGCTCCAGCTAGGCTTCACATCATTAGAGAACAAAGCCTTACATGTGACATCACAGCTTGGACTTAAGCCAAAATCAGAACATGAGCCATCCGTATAATCAATTCCGAGACTTTATAACATTGAGTAAATTTCACCATCCGATGGCCCTTGAAAATTATTGTGACCTTCAAGGTATAGTAATGGCAAAAGCATTCAGCTGCAGGAGACAAGTAGCAGATTCAACATATCCATTGCAGGTACCTTTTATTCTACTGATAGAAGAGAACATGAATGGGCTGGATTATATCATTTCAAGGCTCCAATCTTGTAATATGTGTCATAATTTACTTTTAATGTCATTACAATATATCCATTCAAAGCTTCTCTGCAACTGTACCAAAGCCATATGTGAGATACTTACAACCTATAATTCAGTGACATTTACATTGGGTGACGAAATCAGCAATCAATTGGCACAAGGGCCCAAAAATAAGTATCAGTATGGATGAGCCAGTCCAATTGTTTGGGTCAATTCACTGAGCTGCTGGTAGCTTGATCTGTGCATAAAACCTGTTCACATCCTGGATGGAAGTGGGTTAATGGAGACATCAATGAAGTTGTCTTTTAGAAGTACTCAGAGGCTCCCCAGAGATTCTACTATTCTAGAGGATTTTGACTTCTAGTTCACATCCCTGGTGGCAATAGAAAAATGTTGTCATCAGAAAGCTGTTGATGAAGCTGGTGGAAACTGCTCTTAATTGACATATGCCCACATCATAAAAAAACTTAAAACAGCATTATCTGTACAGGGATGAAACTCTCAAGAGAAACTATATCTCTTCATCTCTTCCAAGACCTGTAACTAGACTTGTGTGTTTGTATCCAATTTACATACACATGGAAATGTACTGTTTTACTGAAGCAAATAAGTCCCTAGAAATATTACAATTTGCCACCAAACTTTCAAACAGAATACATTTTTAGGTTTCTATCAGAAGTTTCTATATTGTTGAAAGCAAAAAATGCCCAGCCTGTAGTATTATTCTTGCCTTAAAAATTACTGGAATGTCAATGAACTTTGCAGACCCCTAACATTTAAAGCACCACTCCAGCATTTATTTTATCTTTGGAATGGTGCTACAAATTTAAGTTCCTTGCCCCTAGTATCGTACTCACCAGCCGCCGTCTTCATCTGCTATCAGTGTTGCTCCAGTCATTTTCTGCAGTTTTTGACTTGCCTGATCGCTCCAGTGTTTGCTAATGAGCTGGAAGTCACAACTCAATCTAAGTCTATGAGAGCCAGAATGAGAAATTGATTGATTTGAACTTTTATACTTTTTTCATTTTTTATATTTATAAACACATTTTTTATTTTATTTTGGCATGCTTCAATAGCCTCCATGGGAGGCTAGAAGCATCCACTACTCGATCGCCTCTGCTACATAGAGGTGATGCACAGATCACCTCTATGCAGCAGAATTACAGGCTTGCTATGAGCATCGACCACAGGGTGGCCCTCATAGCAATCTGCCATTAACAACCATAGAGGCTTCCAGGAGACCTCTGGTTGTGATGGCAATGCACCGATGACCCCCAATCACGTGACGGGGTCAGGGGTGTGCGTACTTCCGGCCCCGCGGCCGGCAGCGTTTGTTAAATGCCGCTGTCAGAGTTTGACAGCAGCATTTGACTAGTAAATGGGCACGAGCGGATCGTGATTCCACTCACGCCCATTGCGTGCACATGTCAGCTGTACAAAACAGCTGACATGTTGTGGCTTTGAGGTGGGCTTACCGCCAGAGCCCACCTCAAAGCAGGGGATACTGCCAGCTGATGTAATATCCCGTCAGCTGGCAGAAAGGGGTTAAAGGGGAAAGCATTGAACCCATGGAGGTCTGCAGTAGGTGTGATGCACCTTACACACAGCAGTACACCAGAACAGGGACAAGACTTGTCTGTAAGGATCCAGAGCAAGTGGGAACAGAAGCTCACCCACGACTACCTCAATTGGGCATCTTACAATATACCAAGACAAAGTACCAAGTATTTGGGAAGTGTAAAGGAAATGATACATAGTTTTGTAAATGTTTTAAAAATATAATTCTGAAAATTGTGATGTGCATTTGTATTCAGCTCCCCTGAGTCAACACTTTGTAGGACCACCTTTCTTTTTGTTGCTATTACTGTTGCAAGTATTTTGGGCTATGCCTCTACTGACTTTGCACATCTAGAGGCTGAAAGTTTTGCCTATTCTTCTTTGCAAACTAGCTCTAGCTCAGAGAGATTGGATGGAGAGTGTCTGTTCACAGCAATATTCAAGTCTTGCCACAGATCCTCAATGGAATTTAGGTATAGACTTTGACTGGGCCATTCATACACATGAATATGCTTTGATTGATCTAAAGCATTCCATTGTAGATTTGTCAGTATTTTGAGGGTCATTGTCCTGCTAGAAGGTGAACCTGACAGTCTCAAGTCTTTTGCAGCGTCTAACAGGTTTTCCTCCAGGATTTCCCAGTATTTAGCTCCAACCATCTTCCCAGCAACTCTGACTAGCTTCCCTGTCCCTGCTGAAGAAAAGCAAAACCACAGCATGATGCTACCACCACATGTTTAACCCCTTCACCCCCGGAGCTTTTTTTCGTTTTCATTTTTCGCTCCCCTGATTTCCAGAGCCATTACTTTTTTATTTTCAGTCAATATGGCCATGTGAGGGCTTATTTTTTTGCGTGACGAGTTGAACTTTTTAACAATATCATTGGTTTTACCATGTCGTGTAACAGAAAACGGGAAAAAAATTCCAAGTGCGATAAAATTGCAAAAAAAGTGCAATCTCACACTTGTTTTTTGTTTGACTTTTTTGCTAGGTTCACTAAATGCTAAAACTAACCTGCCATTATGATTCTCCAGGTCTTTATGAGTTCATAGACACCAAACATGTATAGGTTCTCTTTTATCTAAGTGGTAAAAAAGAATTCCAAAATTTGCTAAAAAAAAAAAAAAATCCGCAATTTTCCGATTACGGTAGCGTCTGCAATTTTCGTGATCTGGGGTCAGGTGAGGGCTTATTTTTTGCGTGCCGAGCTGTCGTTTTTAATGATACCATTTTGGTGCAGATACGTGCTTTTGATCGCCCGTTATTGCATTGTAATGCAATGTTGTGGCAACCAAAATAACATAATTTGGGCGTTTTGATTTTTTTTCTCGCTACGCCATTTAGCGATCAGGTTAATCTTTTGTTTTTATTGATAGATCGGGCGATTCTGAACTCGGCGATACCAAATATTTGTAGGTTTGATTTTTTTATTGTTTTATTTTGATTGGGGCAAAAGGGGGGTGATTTGAAGTTTTATATATTTTTTATTTTTTTAATATTTAATATAATTTTTAAACACTTTTTTTAATTTTGGCATGCTTCAATAGCTTCCAAAGGAGGCTAGAAGCATGCACAACTCGATCGCCTCTGCTACATAGAGGTGAAGCACAGATCACCTCTATGTAGCAGAAATGCAGGGTTGCTTTGAATGCCGACCACAGGGTGGCGCTCAAAGCAATCGGCCATCAACAACTATAGAGGTCTCAAGGAGACCTCTGGTTGTTATGGCAATGCACCGATGATCTCCGATCATATGACGGGGGTCAGCGGTGCGAGCACTTCCGGCCGCGCGGCCGGGAGCGCTAGTTAAATGCCGCTGTCAGCGTTTGACAGCTGCATTTAACTAGTTAATGGGCGTGGGTGGATCGCGATTCCGCTCGCTCTCATTGCGCGCACATGTCAGCTGTACAAAACAGCTGACATGTCACGGCTTTGAGGTGGGCTCACCGCCGGAGCCCACCTCAAAGCGGGGGTTCTGCCAGCTGACGTACTATTCTGTCAGCTGGCTGAAAGGGGTTAATTGAGGGGATGGTGTTTTCAGGGTGATGTGCTGTTTCAGTTTTCCAACACACATAGAGTTTTGCATTTAGCCAAAAAAGTTTTAATTTAGTTATATCTCACCAGAGCACTTCTTCCACATGCTAGCTACGTCCAATACATGGCTTTTTGCAAACTGCAAATGGGGCTTCTTATGTCTTACTTTCAAAAATGTCTTTCTTATTGCCATTTTTCTGTAAAGGTGTCATGATCCGTTCCAGGGTTTAATCCTGTCTGCCCTTTTTCTGGCCGGATCATGTCAAGGGTTAACTTTGCTGCGCCTCATTCTGGGTTCAGGTTTGATATTTAGCTCCTATGCATCCTGCTAGCGGTTGATTTGTTCTGCTGTGATCCCTGACTTGCTCAGTGTCTGTTGATTCCCTCTGTCTGCCCTTTTCCCAGCATTTCCCTGTTTGTCGGTTTAATTCTCTGGTTTCTGACTTGGCTTGTATTCGGAAGTGCTTCTGCCTTCTGACTTTGTCTTATCCACTCCTGACCTTTGTTGAACCACCTGGCTTGTTCCTGACCACATGTACTTCTGATCCCTTTAGTACTTCTGCCTCTGTTTTTTGACTCGGCTTGTCTGAACACTCTCTCGCTACTTGGAGGCGCCTGTGCTGCTGCTCTGTGGTGCTTCTCTGTGTACGCAGTCTTACTTCACTTTCAAGCTCCCTCTGGTGGAGGTTGCACTATACTGCACCGCAGCAGCATGACAAAAGGCAGGTTTAGAGACTAAACGACTAATAGTTGTCCCGTTAACATATTCTCCCACCTGAGCTGTGGATCTATACAGTTTCTTCAGAGTTACCATGGGCTTGCTTCTCTGAGAAGTGCTCTCCTCTCCTTGCTTGGGACTTCAATTTAGATGGAAGGCCATTTCTTGGTAACTTTGCAGTTGTGATTGAACAGTGCGAGATGTTCAGCATGGGTTACTTTTATTAACCTAACCCTGCTTTACTCTTCTCCACAACTTTATCCTTGACCTGACAGTTGTGTTCCTTGGTTTTCGTGATGCTGTTTGATCCCTAAAGTTCTCAAAGGTCTGAGGCCTTCAGAGAACAGCAGTAGTTATACTGAGAATAAATTACACATAGGTATACTTAATTTACTAATTCAGTGACTTCTGGAGGCAATAATACAGGAACTTCTGATGAAAATCAAAATGCATCCTGTATTAAAGTTTGGTTGTGAATTACATTATTGTAATAGACTTACACAATATGTTTTGCTTTATGCCTCATAATTACTGAATTAGGGTCTTTAGTTCAGTCCCAGTACACAGGTGCATAAAATTCACCACAAGCCTTTCAAGGTTCAGTTCAGTTACGGTTGCCAAACGTTTCCAACACAACTAAAATTTGGACCAGACACCATGAAAAGTGGCATCAATTGACCCACAGTAGAAATTTGAAAATGGCACAGCAGCAGTCAGCATGGGCCATGCATGAGGTATCAGGGTCTGGGACAGCATTTACAGCTTTGAGCTGAATTTTTCAATTACCGTATATACTTGAGTATAAGCCAACCCGAGTATAAGCTGACCCCCCTAATTTTGCAACAAAAAACTGGGAAAACTTATTGACTCGAGTATAAGCCTAGGGTGGAAAATGCAGCAGCTACCGGTAAATGTCAAAAATAAAAATAGATACCAATAAAAGTAAAATTAATTGAGACATCAGTAGGTTAAGAGTTTTTGAATATCCATATTGAATCAGGAGCCCCATATAATGCTCCATACAGTTCATTATGGCCCCATAAGATTCTCCATATACAAATATGCCCCATATAATGCTCTATGCTGTTATTTATGGCCCCATAAGATGCCCCATATAATGCTCCATTCAGTTCTTTATGGCCCAATAGATGCCCCATATAATGTTCCATGCAGTTCTTTATGGCCCCATAAATGTCCCACATAATGCTCCATTCAGTTCTTTATGGCCCCATAGATGCCCCATATAATGCTCCATGCAGTTATTTATGGCCCCATAGATGCTCCATATAATGCTCCATGCAGTTCTTTATCGCCCCAAGTAATGCTCCATATAATACTCCATGCAGTTATTTATGGCCCCATAGATGCTCCATATAATGCTCCATGCAGTTCTTTATCACCCAAGTAATGCTCCATATCATATAATGTTCCATGCAGTTCATTATGGCCCCATATAATGCTCCATGCAGTTCATTATGTCCTCATATAATGCTCCAGGCAGTTCTTTATGGCCCAATAGATGCCCCATATAATGCTCCATGCAGTTCTTTATGGCCCCATAGATGCCCCATATAATGCTCCATGCAGTTATGGCCCCATAGATGCTCCATATAATGCTCCATGCAGTTCTTTATGGCCCCATAGAAGCTCCATATAACAATGTGCCACATGTAATGCTGCTGCTGCACTAAAAAAAAAAATGACATACTCACTCCTCGTCGCTGCTCCTCAGCATCCCGTCTCTCCGCACTGACTGTTCAGGCAGAGGGCGGCGCACATTAATACGTCATCGCGCCCTCTGACCTGAACAGGCACTGCAGAGGTCGCAGAAGACAGGGTGGCGGGGGAACAAGGGAAGGTAAATATGACATACTCACCTGCTCCTGGCACTCCTGGTGCGGTCCATACATGTCCCATGTCTCCAGGAGCGGCAGCTTCTTCCTGTAGTGAGCGGTCACGTGGCACCGCTCATTACAGTAATGAATATGCGGCTCCACCCCTATGGGAGTGGAGTCCATATTCATAACTTTAATGAGCGGTACTAGTGACAGCTGAACAGGGGAAAGAAGCTGCCGTGCCCCAAGACCGTGGGACATGCAGGGACCGCGTCAGGAGCGCTGGGAGCAGGTGAGTATTTGACAGGCGTCTCTCCCCCTCACCCACCGACCCCCCCGCCTTCCATGACTCGAGTATAAACCGAGAGGGGCACTTTCAGCCCATTTTTTGAGGCTGAAAATCTCGGCTTATACTCGAGTATATACGGTAATACATGGTGGCTAAAGGAGAGGTGAAAGCCTTCTTTGCTGGAAGCCCTGATACCTAATGCAACAGCTATTTTTTTTCGCCCCAGCAAGACTCAAGTGGCACAATTATCAACTTGGTAGAGCAATAATGTTAGAAAAATGTAAGAATAGTAACAATGGTAGTTGACTAAAAGTAAGTCCAGGCTGGTCTGGGAGCAATACTGTAACAGGCACCACACATGAAGGACACGCAACTTGGAGTACAAATATTTCTCAAAATTAGGGGCAAACAACAGTAAACGTGGCATCAATTTAACTACAGAACAAATTTGATAATGGCACAACAGAAGTCAGCCATATGCTAAGAATGAGGTATCAGGGTCTGGACCACCATTTAGAGTGAGGAATTGAAGTTTCAATTGAGATGTGGTGGCAAAAGGAGCTGCGTAAGCCTTCCTATCTGGGAGTCCAGGTACCTCATGCAACACCTTTTTTTTCAGCCACACTCAGATGGCACAAACATCAGTTTCAGGCAGTACTTTTGGTACAAAAATGTACGGAAAGTAACACAGATAGTTAAACTGAACAGAATAGCCCTAAGATAAATACAGAGGACCGTAAACAAGCCAAAAAGTGTGTAGAAAAAACTAAGTCCTCAACACAATTTTACAAACCAAATAAATCATTTTATTGAATTACATAATATTAAAAAAGTAATTGGAGATGAAAGCGGTCCAAAAGAAGGATGGAAAGAACACACATTGGGCGAAACGTGTATTATAATTGTATCCTGAAAATGGCAATGCAGGGTATATCACATCCTGAAAAAAAATTTTTATAACCTATTTGAGACATGGCCAAATCAATGTGGTAGGACATATAGGTTAATGCTAAATAAAGTGCATAGTGCTCAAGACTGAAGTCTACACAGAGATACAGGATACATAATAACTCACACACATCTGGGAGTTCCGTTATCTCTGATTCACCTTAAGCTACTTTCACACTAGCGTCGTTTTGCATACATCGCAATGCGTCGTTTAGGAGAAAAAAACGCATCCTGCAAAGTTGTCTGCAGGATGCGTTTTTTCCCCATAGACTTACATTAGCGACGCATTGCGACATATGGCCACACGTCGCATCCGTCGTGCGACGAATGTGTCGTGTTTTGGCGGACCGTCGGCACAAAAACGTTCCATGTAACTTTTTTTGTGCGTCGAGTCACACTGGGCAGCGGATGCGTCGTAAGACTGCATCTGCTGCCCACATTGTGATTAATTAGCACACTGTCCATCGGTACGTCGGGCCGACGGTTTGCGACTGCCCGTACTGATGGACTAGTGTGAAAGTAGTCTTAGGAGATATAATAAATGTAGTGAAATAATGTGCACAACTAATAAGGACAATCAGAGACAATGTGTCACGATCCATGTTTGGATCTGTGGCAGATTTGGTTTCCCTCTGATTTAAACCTTTTTTCCTTTCTGGTCTTTGGGGGTTAATGCAGTTTCCTCCCCCCGGGGGCCGCTGGTGTTGTTGCATTGCTGCTGGGTCAGCTGATGTTTGTGACCACTCCCACTATCCTTTATAAGGTCACCTGGTGCATCAGCTGACTTTTGGTTATACAGGTCCTTTCAGGAGACCAACCTCGCAGTAGCAGCTCCCTGGTGTCAGCCAAGTCTGGTGTTTGGAGCTCAGTTGCTGTACTATCTGTGTTGTGGAGTTAGCAGCGGCGTGCACAAGCTAAGTTCTGAGTTTTGTTACTTTGTAGTTTGTGCATTCACCTTTTGGTATCGTATTCCCCTCACTCTCATATTGTTTATTCCTGTTTATTTGCTTTGTGGTGCTGTTTACACTGTTCACCTCCTAGGGTGGGAGTTGGGGGTTTAGTTCAGGGTTTAACAGGAGACAGGGACAGGTCGGTGACTTTGGCCTCCCTACCTTCAAGGGTACCCCCAAGTTAAGGAAAGACAGGGCTTCCCCTAGCCTGGGGGGCAGTTCAGGGGCCCAGATTCCTCATCTCCTGTTTTCCTATTTTTGCCTCGTGACACAATGTTATGCACACCATAGCTCAACAGAACTAAGTAAAGCAGCATGCAAAAAAGCAATGTAAGAGCCAAAGATAAGCATAAATACTCAGTGTGCAGTCATGTCCAATGTACCCCTTGACACACGTTTCAATGTTAAATCTTCCTCAGAAGATGCAACCCATTTTTTTTCAAGTGCCTCCTTATTGTGCATCTTGAAATTGCCACACCGCCAGTTTTCAGAGAGTCCAGTATTTCAGCTGATGTTATTTGTGGGATTTTCTTTGCATCCCATACAATTTTCCTGGCAGCTGTTTATGAAATCTTTGCTGGTCTTCCTGACTGTGGTTTTGCTTTTACAGAGCCCCTGATTTTCCATTTGTTAATAACAGTTTGAACGCTGCTGACTGGCATTATCAATTCCTTGGATATCTTTTTGTATCCCTTTCCTGTTTTATACAGTTCAACTACCTTTTCCTGTAGATCCGTTGACAATTCTTTTGCTTTCCCCATGACTCACAATCCAGAAACATCAGTGGCTGGATTAAAGATGAAGAGTCTGTTTGGATCCTAGAAACTCACATAGCTTTTATGCACACACATGGATTACAAGCAAACAGGTCACAGGTGAGGATTTTACCTTTAGTAGCCATTCAAACCCATTTGTGTCAACTTCTGTGCGTGTTATCAGGGTATGTGAACTTTTGATCAGGGAAATTTGGATGTTTTGGGTTGTCATTATGATTTAAAAAGAGAAAAAACAGTAGTTTGACAATAAATGGCTTCCCTCAAACACTAACCTTGAGTGGAGAAAAAGTTTTTGTGTTATCATTTATATTATCTGAAAAAAGGCCAAGAAAGCGAAAATTCTGCCAGGGTATGTAAACTTTTGAGCATAACTGGAGCATCCACATGTTTGGCATTTCTGTAGCAATGAGAGCCCTCTTAATTTATGGGTGCGTGTTTCCAGAACCACGAGCTGGGAGAATATATGGGCATTACAACGAACTGGACACTACAATGACATATTTGCAATTTTCACTTAGCAACATTCACTGCTGCTTGTTTCTGGAAAAACACCCTTGGAGTCATATTGTCCCTTTACCTGTATATACATTTGCAGAGGGTTAAAATTTCCAAAATGATGTCACTTGATGGGGATTTCTCTTATTTTTTCTTCACGGCCCAATAGCATAACATTCTGTGAGACACCTGTGGTGTCAATATGATCACTGCACCCTTAGATGAGTTCATTGAGAGGTGTAGTTTGTAAAATGGGGTCACTTATGAAGGGTTCTGCTTTTCTGGCACCACAGGGGCTCTGCCAATGTGACATGGCACCCGTAAACTATAACAGCAATATCTGCACTATTATTTAGCACTCCTTCCCTTCTGAGCTTTCCACTGTGCCTGAAAAGTAGTTCCTGATCACATATAGGGTATTGGCGCAATCAGGAGAAATTGCACAAACAAACAAACAAACTGTAAGGTCTTATTTTTTTCCTATGAGCCCTTAAAAAATGTAAAGCTTGAGGCTAAACAATATTTTAGTGGCAAAAGCACTACTGTGCTTACCAACAAGGGTTTTGCCACCAAGTATTAAGTCTTGTTTGCCAGAGGGATCAAATACTTATTTCTCACTGAAAAATGCAAATAAATTTATATAATTTATACTGTACAATGTGATTTTCTGGATTTTATTTTTGATATTCTATCTCTCAATGTTAAAATTAACCTACCCTTAAAATTATACACTGTTCATGTCTTTCTCAGTGAGCAAACTTACAAAATCAGCAAGGGATCAAATATTTATTTTCCTTCAATGTATTGTACTATACCTGCACATCCTACATCATTTCCTGCACCCCTTACTGCTCCTCCTCAATCTCCATTGCTGACATGTTATGTCAGAGCAAACATCACCTGGCAGCTCTGTAGCACTGTCTCAGGGAAGCGTCAACAGGTTCTGCTGAAGCTAATTTCTTTAGGAGACAAACCGCACACCACGGCACAGTTATTGAAAGGAATTATAGACCAGATAGATCTGTGGCTCTCGCTGCTGAACCTATATCCAGGCATGGTCGTGTGTGATAATGGCCATGGTGGCGGCTGGGAAGCTTGGCAAGTTCACATGCATACCATGCGTTGGCCCATGTGCTCAACTTGGTAGTTCAATGGTTTCTGAAATCATACCCATATGTGCCATAACTTCTGTTCAAGGCATGCCACATCAGTGGCCATTTCTGCAAGTCAGCTACAGCTGCCGGCACTCTGGCAGTGCTGCAGCAGTGCATGCAAGAGCCAGCTCACTGACTGTTGTGCGACATCAGCATGCACTGTAACTCCACGCCGCACATGCTGGCAAGGCTTTGTGAGCACTGCAGCAAAGGCCAGTTGTGCAACTCCAACTCCAACACACCCATCAGCATTCTGGTCAGCTTCCGCACACAATAACTGAAGAGTGGGCATGGATGTCTGATATTTGTGTGGTGCTCCAAGACTTTGAGGATGCCACAAAGATTGTGAACAGTCGCTGCTGAAGATTAAACATTAAGCTTTGCATGTGGACCAGGTGGAGATGGAGGAACACATGAAAAAGGGAGATACTATCCAGCCCAGCCTCATCTCATGTGCTCAGTGTGGATTTGGTAGCCATCAGGATGATAAGGCTGAGGAGGAGGAACAGGAGCTGGCATAACACAGACTAGCACCCACACAAGCTTTGTCCCATCTCTCCTACATACATGGACTGCAGAAGGGAATAAGGAAGAAGACAAGGAGGAATATATGATAGAGAGTAGGCATCATGGTCGAGGCAGGGAAGTGTTGGCTGTAGGGACCTTGACACATATGGCAGACTTTATGTACTGCTACCTTTCCCTTGAGACTCACTTTACATTCATCTTGGCCCAAAAAGAGTAATGTTTGTTCACCCTACTAGACCCACACTACAAGGAGAACCTTGCTTCTCTCCTTCCTGGATCTGAGAGGTCTACTAAAATGATGCTATACAAGCAGGGCATTGTGGAAAATATGGTGAAAAAATTCTCATAAGACAACGCTTGCAACAGGGGCAAGCTTCTTGCCCAACAAGAAGGAGAGGCAAGGGAGACACACAGCTTTGGCAGGGGTATACTGTCAAAGGCATGGGTCAATTTTGTGACACCATCCCAGTATCCAGGCCGTAATGACTATACTAGGCCGACAAAACCAGCATACTCACTAATTCCTCTACAACCAACAGATATTGGGTTTCGAAGCTGGATATCCGGCATGAGTTGCCCCTCTATGCCTTGAAGGTGTTGTGCTGCCCTGCCACTAGTGTCTTGTCTGAGCGGGTTTTTAGTGCCACCGGGGGGGTCAAAACAGAGAGATACTTTCGCCTGTCAACAGAAAGTGTTGACAGTCTCATTCCTATGAAAATGAATAAAGCTTGGATTAGCCCCAACTTTTTTACACCAACAGATGACAGCAGCACATGAAGTGCTTTTAATCTTCAATATTTGAATGAGGTCAGCTAGTTGTTGCCTTCAAGGGTCTAAGGATGACTGAATGACCCTACCTATAATTTTTTCCTGGCTTTACACTTTGTGCAAAGCTTTTATGAGTTTAGGAGTACATCAACTACACTTTCTTAATATTTTAATGAGGTCTTCCAGTTTTTGCCTTCAAGGGTCTATGGATGGGCCTGCTTATAATTATTTCCTAGCTTTGCACTGTAATCAGAGTCTTTATGAGTGTAGGAGTACCACAACTACAGTTTGTTTACAATATTTGAATGAGGTCTCCTGCCTGTAAAACATTTTAACCCCTTAAGATGGATTTCCTCGTGGGACGTGACGGTTCAGCTGAGGGTATGTATCTTGTGCGTTTATTATTTTGCCAAGCGAGGGCCTGCAAATGGATTGAGAGAGCAATAAATTATTAAAACAACCGCTGTGTTTATTTCATTAAAATACTTTTAAATCATGTGTGTGTGTGTTTTTTAACTCTTTCATACAATTGGATTAATAATGGATAGGTGTCATAATTGACGCCTCTCCATTATTAACCTGGCTTAATGTCACCTTACAATAGCAAGGTGAAAAAAGAGAAAAAACAAGGCGCCCCCAATGTGTCACACTGTTTAAAAAACACACATACAGTCCTTTGTAGGGAATGTGCTCACCTATTGGTGTTGTGAAACTGGGTCACAACTCCCAAGAAGGCATAATCGTAGCAGCAGGTCTCCACAAGAATCCAAAGGGATGCTGGAGGTAGTAGTCTTAGGCGAACTGAAGACCGCGCACACGAGGTAGATTTAAGGTGGTTTATTGAAGCCTACGCGTTTCAAGAGCTATCTTGCTCTCTTCTTCAGGGCATATAGTACAAAACACAAATATGGGGTATATTTATACAAAAAGGAAGGGGAGGGGCCCCAAGGCCCTTGTACAATGATACATAAACACCTAATAAAACACATATTTAATAACATATAAAACCATTATTCTTTATTATTTATAACCTAGGAACATTATTTGATATAAATAAAAAATAAATTTAAAATATAAAAATTTAAAAATGTAAATAGGCCCTGAAAAAAATAAGTAACCTACTGGGTGTTCGAACCGGGGAACTCTGTATAGAATTATATTGTTTAAGCTATTCTAGTCCTTGCGCCACAGAATACTGGTAAGTTCCTTATCAATTTCTCTTGTGGAGATGAAAACATCTAAAATGTTCTTATGGGCAAAAAAGCAAAATATTGCAAAACGAACAATATATGCCGTTATAAATTACTTAAAAAATTACATGGTGTTATATTTATTATAAATTATATATAACATGAAATCTCACATAATAGTAATCCTTCACTATTTCATGTTCACCCCATTGATCACGTTCCTGCACATGTCCCTAATCGCACACAGTCACTTAATAAGAAAGAGGTTTTTTGGATATATACCTTGAACTCTCTGGAGCCAGAAGGGCTAAATGTAATATCAGACCTATTGTGACTGAATAAATTCTCTAATTGAAGTGTGGTTCCTATCATTAAGCCTCACTCCAAATAACAATTTTTCTTTGTGTCCCATGGGATGGCTCTAGTACCACTCATGTTGTAACAATTTTAATATTTTTATAACTATATATAATTTATAATAAATATAACACCATGTAATTTTTTAAGTAATTTATAACGGCATATATTGTTCGTTTTGCAATATTTTGCTTTTTTGCCCATAAGAACATTTTAGATGTTTTCATCTCCACAAGAGAAATTGATAAGGAACTTACCAGTATTCTGTGGCGCAAGGACTAGAATAGCTTAAACAATATAATTCTATACAGAGTTCCCCGGTTCGAACACCCAGTAGGTTACTTATTTTTTTTCAGGGCCTATTTACATTTTTAAATTTTTATATTTTAAATTTATTTTTTATTTATATCAAATAATGTTCCTAGGTTATAAATAATAAAGAATAATGGTTTTATATGTTATTAAATATGTGTTTTATTAGGTGTTTATGTATCATTGTACAAGGGCCTTGGGGCCCCTCCCCTTCCTTTTTGTATAAATATACCCCATATTTGTGTTTTGTACTATATGCCCTGAAGAAGAGAGCAAGATAGCTCTTGAAACGCGTAGGCTTCAATAAACCACCTTAAATCTACCTCGTGTGCGCGGTCTTCAGTTCGCCTAAGACTACTACAATAGCAAGGTGACATTAACCCTTCATTACCCCATATCCCACCGCTACAGGGAGTGGGAAGAGAGTGGCCAAGTGCCAGAATAGGCGCATCTTCCAGATGTGCCTTTTCTGGGGTGGCTGGGGGCAGATGTTTGTAGCCACGGGACCCTCTCCTGGCTATTAATATCTGCCCTCAGTCACTGGCTTTACCATTCTGGCGGAGAAAATTGCGCGGGAGCCCACGCCAATTTTTTCCGCCATTTAACCCTTTATTTTAGCAGCTACAGCGCTGAAATTTTGCACATACACACTACTAACATTAGGAGTGTGGAATATGCAAAAAAAATGGGGATATGAGGTGGTTTACTATATGTAAACCATGTCTCATATCCTGTCGGGTTTGTGCAGGAGAAATGAAAAGCCGGCAATTGAATTACCGGCTGTTCATAGATATCGCGCTGAATGAAATCTAAATACAGAATATATATTTATGTGTCTCAGTAACATATATATATATATATATATATATATATATATATATATACTGTATATATGTTTTCCCGAACATTTGAGCACATAAATCCATTAGATGTCGGTTTTGCAAGCCTGCGCGAAAATCTCGCAGTACGGATGCCATACGGATTACATACGGAGGATGCCATGCGCAAAATACGCTGACACACCCTGACTACGGATCAATATTTTGGGAACATTTCTCCGTATTACGGCCGTAGTACGGACGTATAATACGTGGCGTATTGTCTTACGCCAAGTGTGACGCCGGCCTTACTCAAAATGAGCATCTCAGCAATAGGAATTGCTTGGTTTGAATAACGAGCATCTGAGCATTTTAGTGCTCGCTTGTCTCTAGTGGTCACATATTATAATGCCCGTGTGCCATGTATATCCATTGTGATGCTGTTACATGTTTTTAATAGTTGTTACTTGTTATATATGGTGTTGCTTCTTTGTCTGTTGGTTCATTAATTAATAAAGTTTATATTGTATATTTTTCTACTGATTGCACTCAGCTGTTACGTGTGTCTTTATTTGTATCTTGAATTTGATATTTAGCACTCTGGGGCTCATATAAGTATATTTTTGTGGTGCCCACTATCAATTATGATAATGTCGCGATTCCAATATAGCTTGCATAATGTCATCAGCACTTGCTCTAGGCAAAGTGTTGCCGATAATGATTATTTTTTAGGCTACAGAAAAGTAATGTTTACAAAGGAGATCATAAACAAACAATGTTATGAACACTTATTCTACAACACAATTTTTGGCCTGTGTTAAAGGAAAAATGAAACCCCAGAGGAGCCAGTTGGGTATTGACCCATGACTCATTTTTGTAGGGCAAAACAGTCGATAATTAAATATTCTATACATTTTTGGGGGTCATTTGTCAGTCTGTGAAAATCAGACCACAATAGGATGTGATCCAAGTATGTTCAAATTTTTTCCACATACCCATAGAGTTGAATGGATGAGTGCCATCCGATACTCAAAGGCAAATTATGCATCCTGCAATTTTTTTCCTCCAACCAACTTAGTCCAAGGAAAAAAATCTGTCATGCCCACGGCCCTATACAGGTCCTTCTCAAAAAATTAGCATATAGTGTTAAATTTCATTATTTACCATAATGTAATGATTACAATTAAACTTTCATATATTATAGATTCATTATCCACCAACTGAAATTTGTCAGGTCTTTTATTGTTTTAATACTGATGATTTTGGCATACAACTCCTGATAACCCAAAAAACCTGTCTCAATAAATTAGCATATCAAGAAAAGGTTCTCTAAATGACCTATTACCCTAATCTTCTGAATCAACTAATTAACTCTAAACACATGCAAAAGATACCTGAGGCTTTTAAAAACTCCCTGCCTGGTTCAATACTCAAAACCCCCATCATGGGTAAGACTAGTGACCTGACAGATGTCAAGAAGGCCATCATTGACACCCTCAAGCAAGAGGGTAAGACCCAGAAAGAAATTTCTCAACAAATAGGCTGTTCCCAGAGTGCTGTATCAAGGCACCTCAATGGTAAGTCTGTTGGAAGGAAACAATGTGGCAGAAAACGCTGTACAACGAGAAGAGGTGACCGGACCCTGAGGAAGATTGTGGAGAAGGACCGATTCCAGACCTTGGGGAACCTGAGGAAGCAGTGGACTGAGTCTGGTGTGCAGGAAATGGGCTACAGGTGCCGCATTCCCCAGGTAAAGCCACTTTTGAACCATAAACAGCGGCAGAAGCGCCTGACCTGGGCTACAGAGAAGCAGCACTGGACTGTTGCTAAGTGGTCCCAAGTACTTTTTTCTGATGAAAGCAAATTTTGCATGTCATTCGGAAATCAAGGTGCCAGAGTCTGGAGGAAGACTGGGGAGAAGGAAATGCCAAAATGCCTGAAGTCCAGTGTCAAGTACCCACAGTCAGTGATGGTGTGGGGTGCCATGTCAGCTGCTGGTGTTGGTCCACTGTGTTTCATCAAGGGCAGGGTCAATGCAGCTAGCTATCAGGAGATTTTGGATTCATGCTTCCATCGGCTGAAATGCTTTATGGAGATGAAGATTTCATTTTTCAGCACGACCTGGCACCTGCTCACAGTGCCAAAACCACTGGTAAATGGTTTACTGACCATGGTATTACTGTGCTCAATTGGCCTGCCAACTCTCCTGACCTGAACCCCATAGAGAATCTGTGGGATATTGTGAAGAGAAAGTTGAGAGACGCAAGACCCAACACTCTGGATGAGCTTAAGGCCGCTATTGAAGCATCCTGGGCCTCCATAACATCTCAGCAGTGTCACAGGCTGATTGCCTCCATGCCACGCCGCATTGAAGCAGTCATTTCTGCCAAAGGATTCCCGACCAAGTATTGAGTGCATAACTGAACATTATTATTTGATGGTTTTTTAGTTTGTTATTAAAAAACACTTTTATTTGATTGGATGGGTGAAATATGCTAATTTATTGAGACAGGTTTTTTGGGTTATCAGGAGTTGTATGCCAAAATCATCAGTATTAAAACAATAAAAGACCTGACAAATTTCAGTTGGTGGATAATGAATCTATAATATATGAAAGTTTAATTGTAATCATTACATTATGGTAAATAATGAAATTTAACACTATATGCTAATTTTTTGAGAAGGACCTGTAGAATAACATGTGGACGAATGCTATCTGTCAAAACCACAGATAAGACTTGTCTGATTTTTACAGTCATTTGCACGAGCCCTTATAAGTATCCGCGAGGATAGTCATCTTGTATAAATTATCAAAGTAATCATCGGTGAGGACACTGATCATTTTATACAGTACATTTACTTGCTTTATTCATTAGAATAGATGTAATCAGCCACACTTAGAATTAAAACAAAATTGCTGCTACATGTTTGAGGGCCTTTACTCCCATCCGAAAAGTTATACATTGGTGTGGAGATTTGTATTGATGCTGTAAATCCTATTATCTCAGCATTTGTCCTGTTTAGGCCACATTTATCCTTCCTATACATGTTTGGATTAGTTTAAGGATAACAATTAAAGTGTTATCTTCTCTTCTGAGCTAACTACCATTGTTCCTTTAAAAGGTTTAACCCCAGATGTCTTGTATATTGTTAGCATCCGGTCAATAATCAGGGTACTGTACTGGCGAGCTATTGCCGACCTTGTACTGTAGCCCCACAGCGAGACTAATTAGCTTGCTCTGCAAGCATCCACACTATTGATTTGGGAAGTGAAGAGGCTAATAATGATGTAGTGTATGCATTTCTCCGTGAATGGGGATTAGTAGCGTTATGCTATCGCTGCATGCAAAATTAGGAACACACAGCTCGGATGCATATGTAACGATTTAAACCCTTCCAGCTCTGTTCTAACGATACATGCATATTTACACTTGTCTTATGTAAAAGAGGGTTAGGTGCCATTTTCAGACACCTATAAACCTAAAGCTCACTATGGGGCAGGAATGGCTTCTATTATGTATTAGGTATAGTGCAATTCATACATATGCAAATTACAAATGCTTTGCTAATCTCTATATAACAAGATAGTGTTTTGCTTGGGCTTTAGGTCTCTCTGGACTGTTGGTGATGTTTTTTCTATGGAAAGCTGGGAATTAATAACTTTGTAAATTACCAATTATTTTTGAAAAGAGAAATAGAGATAGAGAGAGAGAGAGCAAGTAATGAAAAGTATACACTCTCTATAAGACTAGAATTAGACAGTTTTTATAAAGATGCCAAATACTCTTTTAATAGTACAGCAGATTGTGTAAGTGGTGTGACAGGGTCACCGGCACTGTATTTGAGGGAAGATATGTATCATGAAGATTGATTTCTTCCATGCTCTAGAAACCCATAAGTTTCTTTCCAGCATACTATGTGCCAAAGGAGTTAATCAGCCATGATAAAGGATGGGTTTGTAACTGAGTAGGTCAAATATGGGTGGGACGCCTACTCACCATATCTCCACCTAAAGGATGGGGCTGGGATGTTAAATGTGCAGCCACTTGTTTTTTTTCTCTGTGTTGTGGTTTGGAGAGGAGAGACTCCAGACGTGGCTCCAGGTGGAGCTGAAGACACATGGTGGTCTGAGCAGGCAAACACCTCAGATATAAGGACTTTTGCTATACATTATCTTTGTTTTGCCGTTATGCCAGAAAGGCCATGCTTACTTTGCTGAACCCTGCTATGGTGTATGCTGTTCCATAATAAACCAGCAGGTGATTTACCACAAGAAGCGTTCCTGTGTCTACCTTTGCAAGCAGCTGAGTGAGGGTACTGTCACACAGTACCATTTTGATCGCTACGACGGTACGATTCGTGACGTTCTAGCGATATCGTTACGATATCGCAGTGTCTGACACGCAGCAGCGATCAGGGATCCTGCTGAGAATCGTACGTCGTAGCAGATCGTATGGAACTTTCTTTCGTCGCTTGATCACCCGCTGACATCGCTGGATCGTTGTGTGTGACAGCGATCCAGCGATGTGTTCGCTTGTAACCAGGGTAAACATCGGGTAACTAAGCGCAGGGCCGCGCTTAGTAACCCGATGTTTACCGTGGTTACCAGCGTAAACGTAAAAAAAACAAACAGTACATACTTACATTCCGGTGTCTGTCCTCCAGCGTCTCAGCTTCTCTCCACTGTGTGAGCGTCTGCCAGCCGGAAAGCGAGCACAGCGGTGACGTCTGACGTCACCGCTGTGCTTTCCGGCTATGGCGCTTACACAGTGGAGAGAAGCAGAACGCCGGGGACAGACACCGGAATGTAAGTATGTACTGTTTGTTTTTTTTACGTTTACGCTGGTAACCACGGTAAACATCGGGTTACTAAGCGCGGCCCTGCGCTTAGTTACCCGATGTTTACCCTGGTTACCGGGGACTTCGGCATCGCTCCAGCGCCGTGATTGCAACGTGTGACCGCAGTCTACGACGCTGGAGCGATAATCATACGATCGCTGCGACGTCACGGATCGTGCCGTCGTAGCGATCAAAATGGTACTGTGTGACAGTACCCTGAGTCAACCCCTCACAGTGGTTTAATTTTTGTATTGGGGGTGACAAACTCCCTTTAAGATAATAATTAGAGGGTTGCATTTATCTTGCAGTACTTCTGTAGTAAATTCATGGGTTTTGGCCCTTTTAGACATGAAGGTGTTCAGTGGAACATTCGTTCCCAATTGTCAGCTTTTGAATGAGCAAATCGCTTGTTTGTCAGGAGATTTCACTTTTATGCCACATAAAAATCCCAATTATTATCAGTCCTGAGAAATCGTTTAATCATAATGTTTTGTACATTGGCTCAGAACAATTTTATGTAAAGGTACCGTCACATTAAGTGACGCTGCAGCGATATAGACAACGAGCCGATCACTGCAGCGTCGCTGTTTAGGTCACTAGGAGACGTCAGACACCGGCAACAGCAGAACGATGCAGGAGCGATCCAGTGACGTACTTATCGTTCTCGCTGGTTGTTCGCTCCAGTTCGCTCCATGAAGAAACATTGCAGGCATCGTTGCTTTTGCTGTCAAACACGACGATACATGCCGATCTGACGACCAAATAAAGTTTTGGACTTCTAGCTCCGACCAGCGATATCACAGCGGGATCCAGATCGCTGCTGCTTGTCAAACACAACGAGATCGCTATCCAGGACGCTGCAACGTCACGGATGGTTGTCGTTCTCGTTGGAAAGTTGTTTAGTGTGAAGGTACCTTAATCCTTCTGCCCCCATAATTGCTCGTCAGACTGTGAACACAGGCCAATTAATGAATGCTGAACGACTTGAATATAGTCAATCTGTGCTCTTTACTGGCCTAAAATTGGCCAGTGGAAAAGGGCCATTATAACTCAACAAAGACAAGTTCTGAGCTTATATGTTTACCCTGTGATTCTGTGGATTTCTTGGTTTACATACAGTATTCAAAAGCAAAAATGACATGTCTTTTGGCTTCCTATGAAATTATTCATGTGTCTGAGATAGAGAACTTAGGCTCTGTTCACATTCATGATGTTTCTTATACTCATAAAGAATTTAAAACTCACTGCTGTATCTGTCGTATGAAGAATACCAACCGGAGAGAAAGTCCAGATGGACATCACTGTACTGCATTTAATGTGTGTCAATCTTTTCACTGATTAGATGCACTAACAATAATCCTGGGGAACCTCAGAGCAACATTTATAGCGCGCATCTTCCATTTGATGGGCAAACACATGGCACTTGTCTTGAGTAAATAGCCAAAATTTATTTCACCTTTATCTTGGTCGATCACTTTCTCTTAATCATACAGACATTGCTTGGTCACTTACATTTGATTAGCCATGCAAATGGACTCCCTTGCTGTACCTGGCAGTCCATAATCCATGAGCATTTGATTGAAGCTTCACACATACCGTACCTGATATTGAAAGCATTATTGCCAGAATTTTGGAGAGATGTCCTCTACTCACATTGATGTGACCATTGCGTGGAGAATTGCTATTGCTCAAGGAGATCCAGTTTTATGGACATTAATTGAGACACTGACTATGTGGCAGTTTGATTTATATCTATGTTCACACAATCATGGAGAATCATTTTGAACGATCATGTATTGTTCATGGATTAGTATATCCAACTCATTATATTAGTAAATTTCTTCACTACGCTATTAGTCGATCTATTTTGATTTTTTTTACTGCTACACTTGTCAGCATTGTAACAATTTAAGTAATTGATTTTTTGATTGTACATATATAATTGTATTTGTCATTGGCCAATCAATTAATATATGTTTTGTTTTTCATGCACTTTATTTTCAGAATGCACTTTTTGTATGGATAGTTTGTAATTGTCTTATTAATAATAAAAATGTACCTTATTTTTTGTATAACACGCACATTTTTCCCAAAATTTTATGTCTTATGGTCAGAATATACTTACAAATCCTGTGGCGGCGATCCTGGTGGTGGCGGTCCCGATGCAGCATCCCTTCGAAGGCTGGTGCGGTTTTGGTGTGGCGGGGGTGGTGCTCTGTGGTGCGGCACTGGCGGGGTTCTGTGGTGTAAAGGGGCTCTGTGCTGCGTGGGGGGGCCTGCCAGCATTTTTTCAAAGCCCAGGGGCCCCCACAAGCAACAGAGCTACGGGGGCCTCCAGGCTGTGACAAAATGATGGTGGAGCCCCCCACGCAGCATATATCTCCACTGCCGCCCCGGCACAGAGTGCTGCTGCCCCAGCACAGAGTGCTGCCGCCCCACAGAGCACAGCCACCCCACAGAGCACTGCCACCGCACAGAGCACCGTCGCAACACAAAGCACAGCCACCCCATAGAGCACAGCTACCCCACAGAGCACAGCCACCCCACAGAGCACTGCCACCCCAAAGAGCACAACCACCCCACAGAGAACAGCCCCCACAAAGCACAGCCACCCCACAGAGCACAGCCACCCCACAGAGCACAGCCACCCCACAGAGCACTGCCACTGCACAGAGCACCGTCGCAACACAAAGCACAGCCACCCCATAGAGCACAGCTACCCCACAGAGCACAGCCACCCCACAAAGCACAGCCACCCCACAGAGCACAGCCCCCACAGAGCACAGCCACCCCACAGAGCACAGCCACCCCACAGAGCACAGCCACCCCACAGAGCACAGCCACCCCACAGAGCACAGCCCCCACAAAGCACAGCCACCCCACAGAGCACAGCCACCCCACAGAGCACAGCCACACCACAGAGCATGCCACCGTGACACAGAGCACTGCCGCAACATAGAGCACAGCCACCCCACAGAGCACTGCCACCACACAGAGCCCGCCACCCCACAGAGCATATCTACCCCACATAGCACAGCCCCCACAGAGCACAGCCACCCCACAGAGCACAGCCACCCCACAGAGCACCACCACCGCACAGAGCACTGCAGCAACATAGAGCTCAGCCACCCCACAGAGCACAGCCACCCCAGAGACCACTGCCGCAACATAAAGCACAGCCACCTCACAAAGCACAGCCACCCCACAGAGCACCGCCACCATACAGAGCACTGCAGCAACACAGAGCACAGCCACCCCACAGAGCACAGCCCCCTCACAGAGCACCACCACCGCACAGAGCACTGTCGCAACACAGAGCACAGCTACCCCAAAGAGGACAGCCACCCCACAGAGAACAGCCATCCCACAGAGCACCGCCACCGCACAGAGCACTGCCACTGCATCAGCCTGGGATGGGATTTCCCAGAGGCCACCACACCAGCCTGGACCACCAAACGACCCCTGTGACCACTCCTCCACCTGTGCCGATCCCTTCCCTGGTAAGCTGAATTCAGACTGTCAGACGGACCCCCATTTGACACATTTTTTTCCCTATTTTCCTTCTGAAAATTTGGGGTGCGTCTTATGGTGCGGTGCATCTTATAGTCCGAAAAATAAGGTATTTAATTCTTCCTTAATTATTGCTGTGCTAATCTCGATCTGGACTTTTTTATTCTTTTTTCGATATAACTGGTATGTATGTAGCCACCAACACGTATGGAGCAGAATTATAAAGGTCCAATTTGAAGGTTATCAATTTCTATACAACGCTCATGAATATGACAATAGTATTCAAGAAGTGAGAAATAAATAAAAACTGAAATATTATGTCCTTGAATAATGCATTTAGAGAGAATATTTATGCGGGAAAAAATCTTACAAAACCATCTTGAAAGCTTGTATAATGCAGCACTGGCTTGTGTGGGAGAGTGGATCTGCTAGATTGTGAAAGTTTATAATAAAGTATATTTCCTCCATCATTTGTAAGATCATGTTTGCCAAATGAACAGTCTCTTATCCTCATCCCAGAATCCAGAGCTCTCCTGTGGTTTCCCTAGGAGATTCTAGATTTGCAGTCTCTGAATTTAAGCATGTTGTACCGAAGTTAAGTGAAATATGTTAACTGAAAAGGCTCTTGCATTTTTAATATCAGGAATAGCATTAGCATAATCGATAGATCAAAGGAAGCCAGTCTGCTCTCTCTGCTACTTCTCCTGGTAAAAGCTCCGACATCAGACACAACATTTTATTTAAGGGCTGTGGTTCAGACGATGTGGTTTCCTGATATTAAATAGGTTGAACTCCCCAATAGACATTTAACATTTTTAGTGTTTTGACACATGTGAAAAGTAGAAGAATAATATTCAGGGATGAAACCCCTAGGTCCCACACTAGTATTTTGGAGAATAATGTATTGTAGTTTAGTGATAATAATGTAGTAGACATGTAATATTCTTTTTATATAGATGCACATAATATAGTTCATTAATTCATGGCCTCTGAACCCGCAAAACCTGAAAGGTTCCCAACATAAACTTTTGTGGTTTAAAAAGTTTTTTATGTCTTAGTTAAGATTTTTGTTTTACTTTTTGTGCACCTGTTTTAATGTTCACATTTGGCAGCCGTACACCACAGAACTATGCTCTGGGCTATTGCAGTATTTTTATGCTGTTTTCCTACCTAATGACATTTGCTGTTACATCTCCTATTTGGACAGCAAAAATCAACCTGTTTAAAGCAAACATCTTCACGCATATTCTAACTCTAAATTTAACTGAGCAAGTCTGTTTTGGCATATTTGCTCGATCCCCTACCAATATTCTCCTTACATGTACAGTACAAGTCTGTAGTGGGTAGGAATGGGCAGACCGATGGAAGTTCGGGTTCTGGTACCTTACCCCAACTTTTCAGTTCAGATACCAGAACAGTAGTCGAACTTCCATTAGAACCTAAACCCCATGGACACCAAAACTGCTAAGAAAAGTTAAAAAACGCTCTCTCTCTTTTTCTCTCTCGCCATGTGCACATGTTGAGTATTTGGAGAGTTTTTTACCTCAGTATTTGTAAGCCAAAAGCAGGAATAGAACAATTAGAGGAAAAGTAGAATAGAAACATGTCACCACTTCTGCAGTTTTCACCCACTCCTGAGTTTGGCTTACAATCACTGAAGTAAAAAAACTCAGCAACTACTCAACGTTTGCACATGGAGTTACAGAAGCGGAATTTTTAACTAGTGTTGAGCATTCCGATACCGCAAGTATCGGCCGATACCCGATACTTGCGGTATCGGAATTCCGATACCGAGTTCCAATTCTTTTGTGGTATCGGAAATCGGAATCGGAAGTTCCCAGTGTATGGTTCCCAGGGTCTGGAGGAGAGAAGACTCTCCTTCAGGCCCTGGGATCCATATTCATGTAAAAAATAAAGAATTAAAATAAAAAATATGGATATACTCACCTGTACGGTGTCCCATGGACCTTACCGATTGTAACCGGCAGCCTCCGTTCCTAAGAATGAGCAGTTTAGGACCCTCGATGACGTCGCGGCTTGTGATTGGTCGCGTGCTGCTCATGTGACCACTCACGCGACCAATCACAAGCCACGACGTCATCGTAGGTCCTAAACTCCTCATTGAGGAGTTTAGGGCCTGCGATGACGTTGCGGCCTGTGATTGGTCGCGTGAGCGGTCACATGAGCGGCACGCGACCAATCACAAGCCGTGACATCATCAAAGGTCCTAAACTGCTCATTCTTAGGAACGGAGGCTGCCGGTTACAATCGGTAAGGTCCAGGGGCCTCCGGACGGGTGAGTATATCCATATTTTTTATTTTAATTCTTTTTTTTTTACATGACTATGGATCCCAGGGCCTGAAGGAGAGTTTCCTCTCCTTCAGACCCTGGGAACCATCCAGGATACCTTCCGATACTTGAGTCCCATTGACTTGTATTGGTATCGGGTATCGGTATCGGCGATATCCGATATTTTTCGGGTATCGGCCGATACTATCCGATACCGATACTTTCAAGTATCGGAAGGTATCGCTGAACACTATTGTTAACCTGTTAAATATCACTGTCAAACTCTAAAAGCAAAATTAACAGCATGCTGGGATTGTGGAGCACATGTGGGGTGCTATTATAGCTGGGGATCAGTTGATGACCACTCCGTGTCTGTCACCACGGAACTCTTTTGAAATCTAGCCTGTAATCATACATATAATAACATAGGGTACTTCGTTAACACTAGTTTGATCAAAAAAGTGTAAAAGTCATCAGAATGCAACAAGGTGTGCCGAGTGAGGACAGTCCTATCTCTAGTATTCAAACCACACACTGTGTCAGGTAATGAAGTTAATATACATGTCGTATCACAGTGTCCATAAAAGTACATCATATCAAAATATAAAATAAAATCATCCCAACCAGTAAACAGAAAAAAAACTAAAAACGACAAAATTGTGTTTTTTTGGTCACTGCAACACTGCAAAAAATGCAGTAGGAAGATATCAAAACAACTTAATGTACCCAAAATGCTATCAATAAAAATGTTATCTCACCTTGTAGAAAAGAAGCCCTTACATGGCTCTGTTGACCAAAAAATTACAATGTTATGGGCCGCGAACAATGGCTGCACAATTTTAAAAAATATTTATTTTTTTCACAAATTTCTAACCAGTTTGGTATCACCACAATTTTACTGATGAGGAAAATCGTATTGCCAGGTCGTTTTTACCACACAATTTATGCTGTAAAAAAAATTCCCAAAAACCAATGACAGAATTTCATATTTTTGTAATCTCACCACACTTGGATTTTTTTTTCTTGTTTTCCAGTACATTGTGTGGCAAAAGTGAATTATATCATTCAAAAGTACAACTCGTCCCACAAAAAACAAGCCTTCATACGTTTATGTGAAAATAAAAATAAAAAAGTTATCGTTCTTGGAAGAAGGGGCTGGAAAAACAAAAAAAGGGAAATTGGCCATGTCAGGGGTTATATTGTCAAATTGAAGACATACATAAAACACCAATATTACAGGCACGCTGGTGTTGCATTCATCTTTTTGGTCATCACATGTAGCCTAAATAGACTTTTTGGTTGATTACATAGTTTTCCATGGTTTGCTAACTAAATGTAAAAATCTTTTCTAATGACGTAAACGTTATACTTAAATCCATAAGGTATGATAAATGAAAAAGTGGCACTGGCAATGGATGTGATAATGTGAAAAATACTCCATACCAAAGAAAAACTTGTTGGAGCTTTAGGAAGGAGAACCAGGCTAACGGTTCCCTTTGCAGGTCTGGGCCGGAACTGTCGGTGATGTCACCGTTGTTTCAGGAGGAAGAGAAGTTCAGGACACCTGACTGATGGGGGCGGGTCTGACATAAATAGCAGTCTGAGTGGGAAGATGAGACTCTTGGTGAGGAATGAGCCTGTGAGTAGTGAGATGGTTGACTCCCTCTCAACACACCCACACCAGCTAGCTGTGACGGTGCAGCCGGCTAGTAAGACTGCTGATACAGACTACCCTGAGCCTAGCGAGACATCCGCAATGGGTAGTGACCAAGAAGTAGTGCATACCTTGGCTCCGTTCACCACTGCGGAGGCTTGGTCTCATCCTCACGGTGCCTGCTGGGGACCATCCCGTGCCTGTGGCTGTGTCCGCTGGACTGTGAGCTTCTACTGCGGCCTTTCCTACTGAACTTTCTGCTTCTTCTTCTGTGCCACCGACCATCACCTCTACCCCACCATGTGAATGGATCAGGAGATCATGCACCAAAGAACCCGGTGGCTTCATCATCGCAAGGAGAAAGTGCATCGCTCATCTGCGGGACCGGATCGAAGCCATCTCACGCCGCCTGTGGTGTGGCCGAGGGATATTCCAGCCACCTTCCTCAAGCGCACAGAGACAGATAAGTTAACCTATTATATTCTTTTGCATTTGACTTTCCCCCATCCTCCAATCTACATCCCCCTGCTTGTACCTTTACTGTTTCTATGTACAAAAAACCTGTTAACCCTTGCTCTGCCTTCTGTGTGTCACTGCATCCTATGCATATGCTGGTATTCTACACTTGACGTAGTCGGCAAGATGCAGTCCAATAGCATGCAGGCGACAGACCAAGCAGTTGGGGGTGGCCCCAGGACTAGCCTTTCCTTTGGGGCCATGCTGAGAAATTTGCCCAAGTTCACAGGGAGCAACACTATGCTGTCAAGCTGGACTGAGCGCCTCAGAGGCATGATGAGAATGCACCCCATGACCCCTGTGCTGGAGGCTAAGGTGGTCATTATAGCACTGGACAGAGAAGCCAGGGATTCAGTAATGTTACGGACCCCGCGAGACCGGGATACCTTTAATAAGCTGCTGCAGATCTTGGAGGAGACTCATGGGGACCCCACAGACGTAGGGGAACTGAGAACACGTCTTTTCAGTAGGATGCAGAAGGAGGGGGAGACCGTGACCCAATATATAAATGCATTGCATGAGCTACACACTGCGATTATTAGGAAAGAACGGAGGGGAGTAGGAACCACAGACACAATGTTATGAGACCTCCTAGTGACAGGTTTGCGAGACATGCTGACAAAACAAGCCCTGTGAGAACGTGTACGGGTGAATCCCCAAATTACTTTCCATGAAGTAGGGAGTAAGGCTCGCATGCATGAACAGGAGCAGGGGGTGACAGTCCCAGTGGGAAAGGTCCAGAGCGTGGGGGTGTCTGTAAATGCTATTGCTGGACCCCAATGGGTGGAAGAACTGAGCAGAGATCTTCTGAGTGTGAAAGTAGAACTGGCTGACATCAAGAGAAACACGGAGGCTGCCAGTAAACGTCCAGAGGACAGGGAAGGTCCAGAACCCCGCCGTGACTCCAGGATATTTAGCCGGCTAAGGCTCATCACTTGTTACAACTGTGGAGAGAGTGGACACATTGCACAGGAGTGCACTCACTGTGGAAGAGTGATGTCTCACCGCCCGTTAAACTGAGGGCTCCGAGCTGAGTGGACGCCGCCCGGAGCCAAAACAGGTGAGGAAGAGTAGTGGAAGTCCCACAAGTTTAGTGTCAACATGCCCCCTGATATGGGCAGAAATGGACGGATGTGCAGTGCGGTGCCTGGTGGACACGGGCTCGCAGGTGACAACGACGCCAGAGTCTTATTCCTGGCCACATTTTCCCCCAGCAAACCATCCCAGAAGGGGCTCTGAGATAAAGTTAATGGTGGCCAACCAACTACCCATCCTGGTTGCAGGGCTGGTATGGATTCAAGTGTCTATCTGTGGGAAAGACCTGGGATGGAAAGGCATGGTACTGACAGGAGAGGTGAATTATCGACCCATTGTCACCTTGGGGATGAATGTGCTGAAGGAGTTTGGAAGCCTTCTCCTCAGAGACCCCTCTAATGAGACTCTGAAACAGTGGGGCCCACATACACCACAGAGAATAATTTTCCAAATACTAGCATGAGTGGCACAAGTACAGGAGTCCAACTGTGAGGGAGGAGTGTTAGGAAAAGTAATTGTTCCGGCCTCCACCAAAATTGTTCTTCCACCAGGACAAAAAGTGCTGTCCCTGCCCATTCATGCTGGTGTCCCCCTGGAGGGGGTTGAGGTCCAAATCGAACCATCTTCTTCTGAACAACTACCCACGAGACTCCTAGTGGCGCATAGGTTGGCTACTGTAAGGGAAGGGAATGTTCTGGTGCGGTGCATTTACTTAGGAGATCAGGACATTACTGTCGTTCCCAGAAGTGTAATGGCCCGAATAATGAACCTATCTGAAGAAGTAATGCCCCCTCAAACAGTGCAATTGGAGGTACAACTTGGACACCCCTGGACTGAGTAAGTGAACTCCATTTCAATGTCAGAACCTCGTTACATCAAGGAGGGCCGACCCATATTGGAACAAATGTGGGCTGAACTAGCCAAACTGGAACCCTCTCAGGTGCAACAGGTAGAAGCTCTGCTGGGAAAAGTATAAGGAAGTTTTCACCCTCCACAAAGATGATTTTGGCTGCACCATGGCCATTATGCCCGAAATACCAACTGGAAGCACCGTGCCCATATGGGAGCGTTACCAGCACATTCCCCCACAGTTGTACCAGGAAGTGAAGAGCATGTTGAATCAGATGTTGCAGGCCGGTGTTATACGGGAGAGCCAGAGTCCATGGGCTGCCCCAATTGTGTTGGCATACAGGAAAGATGGCACCTTGCGTTTTTGGGTGGATTACTGAAAACTCAACGCCTGTAGGGTGAGGGACTCGTACCCGTTGCCCTTGACTGAGGAGTCCCTGTCTGCTCTGGGGAAAGCCAGGTTCTTCTCTACACTGGACCTCGCCAGCGGCCACTGGCAAGTCCCCATGTCTGAACAAGATCAAGCAAAGACTGCCTTCATTCTTCCCATGGGTCTGTATGAGTTCAACTGCATGCCGTTTGGCCTAGCTAATGCTCCCGGAACTTTTCAATGTCACATGGAGAGATGTCTAGGGGACTTGAACTTTGAGTCGACGCTCATCTACCTGGACAACATTATAGTCTTTGCAGCTTCATTCGAGGAACATCTGCAATGCCTGGAACAAGTGTTGGCCTGCCTTCAAAAGCACGGACTAAAGGTGAAGCCCCTGAAGTGCCATTTGTTCCACACACAAATTGAATACCTGAGCCATGTCATTTCTGCCGAAGGGGTGGAACCCTCCAGAGAGAAGGTCACCGTGATTCAAGACTGGCCCACTCCAGAGACTGTGAAAGATGTGCAGGCATTACTGGGACTTACCGGTTATTACAGGTGGTTTGTGAAGAATTTCTCTTGACGGGCAAAGCCCTTACAGGAACTATTGAAAAAGGTACCCTCGGGTGCCAAGAACTGGAAAATCTGTTAGCAGGAGCCCCAAGAAGAGGCCTTTCCAGATGTCAAAAGGGCACTCACCGAAGCTCTTATCCTGGCTTACGAAGATTTATATCAACCTTTTATTCTCCACACTGACGGGAGTCTGCTGGGACTTGGGGCTGTGTTGTCACAGATGCAGGACGGAAGAGAGAAGGCAAATGATTATGCAAGTCGGTCCCTTCACGATTCCGAACGCAATCCGGACCATTACAGTTCTTTCAAGTTGAAGCTTCTAGCGTTGGTGTGGGCTGTGATGGACAGATTCATGGAATATCTGTCTGGCTCCGAAGTGTTGATGCATACTGATAACAACCCGCGTGTGCACCTGGAGAATGCGAGACTGGGGGCCTTAGAACAGCGATGAGTAGCCAGAATGTCAAAATTCCACTATAAGATTGCCTACAAAAGGGGGACAGAAAATACCCATGTCGATGCCCTATCCCAGAGGATGAGTACCGGACCCGAGCGGGACAGAGATGAAGAGCTAGAGGATGAAGAGGTCCCTAGATTTTGGAGGTTAACCAGGACGGTGGTGGCAATGCAGGGACAGATACATACCTCAGTCCAAGACGGCATACTGGGACGAACTCAAAATGAGTGGATTCAGCTTCAACAGGAAGATAGGGAACTGGCTTTATTGAGACAGTGTGTGTCTTCTCAGAGTCTCCCCAGCTCAACAGAAAAAGTACTTTGTCCCCGGAGGCATTGCAGATTCTACGACAATGGGAACAACTACGGATGAAAAACGGCTTACTATATCAGAAAACGCAACTGTGGACTGAGTCAAATGTGTCCTGGCAAATCCTCGTTCCAACCACATCATTGTCTGAAATTGCTGTCACTGCACACGAACAAGGAGCCCACTTTGGTGCACAGAAAACATTCTAATGGCTTCAAGGGTTCATCTTCCACCCCCAGTTGAGGACAAAAGTGGATGAGGCCTGTAGAATGTGCCGGACATGTGAACTGGCTAAGCCGCCAGAGCAGAAAGCTCCTGTACAGTCCATTGTAACCTCCGCTCCTCTGGTACTCTTGACAATAGACTATCTGATCATCGGCCCAGCTCATCAGGGCTATGAGCATTGCCTGGTTATGGTGGATCACTTCACAAAATTTGCCGTGGTGACTCCGACTCGGGATTAGACTGCAGAGTCTGCTGCCTACGCAATATGTAAGGACTTCATCCAAACCTACGGTAGTCCGAAGAGAGTTCACTCTGATCAGGGAGCTTGTTTCTTGGGAAGAGTAATGGATGAATTGCATCGCCTGTACCGGATTGATAAGTCCTGCACCACACCGTACCATCCTCAAGGTAATGGTGCCTGTGAGCGATTTAACCGCACGCTGATTCAGATGCTAAGAACTTTAGAGGAAGATCGGAAGGCCCGGTGGCCAGAGTACATTTCTGAACTGGTGTGGGTGTATAATAATTGCGTACATTGCACCACGGGATATACACCTTACTCTCTTCTGTTCGGCCAAGAAGGAAAGTGAATCACCGAGTTGGCATTGGACCCAAAAGAGGACTACCCATGGATGGGGGTGTTCTCCTGGGTTTGGGAACATCTGCACCACCTGCAGACCTTACACCAGTTGGGCCAGACCAGATTACAGGAGCTAGAACATGCAGAGAAGACCCCATCCAGAGCAACAGAGTTTCAAGTTGGAGTGTCTTAGTGCGAGAGAAGCGCCCTTGAGACAAGCTGGAAAATTGTTGGGAGACAGACCCGTATCGGGTGAAGAGAAGAGTTAGTCCAGAGGGACCTGTCTATGAAGTCCAGCTTGAAGGAAAAGAAGAGGCCCCCACTCGAACTCTTCACCCGAATATGCTCCAATCCTGCAAGTCTAAGAACCCTGTTTGAGTAGAAGAGGAGCCCGAGGTTCCTGAGATGGTCCATACGCCAGTGGAAGTAGAGGATGAAGAAGGGGGGTGAAGAATTAAGCTCCGAGAGGTTGGAACCAGAGGATACAAGCTCACCAATGGCTTTTCCTCCACTGCTAAATTTGGCTCCACAAGAGGGCTCCATTAATTTTCCTCATTTGAGAAACTCTGAGCAAACAACAGCTGGCAAGCACCCCAATCACTATGACTAACAGAATTTTATCTGGCAACAATCCGCAAAGAAAAAGAGAAGACGGTCACACACTCCTCGAAGAGTCTCACCCATGGAATGATGAGGAAAAAGAGTGGGGGAGTGTAGGACAAACAGGCTAATGGTTCCCTTTGAATGTCTGGGCTGGACTGTAGGGGCTGTCACTGTTGTTTTAGAATAAAGAGATTTCTGATTGGAGCAGTTCAGGACACCTGACTGATGGGGGTGGATCTGACATAAATAGCAGTCTGAATGGGAAGACTGGACTCTTGGCAGGGAATGAGCCTGTGAGCAGTGAGACGGTTGACTCCCTCTCGACGCACCCACGCCAGCTAGCTGTGACAGTGCACCCAGCTAGTAAGACTGCTAATACAGACTACCCTGAGCCTAGCGAAGCATCCACACCGGGTAGTGACCAAGAAGTAGTGCATCCCTTGGCTCCGCTCACCACTGCAGAGGTACCACTTGGTCCCATTCTTGCGGTCCCTGCTGGGGACTGGCCCGAGCCTGTGGCTGTGTCCGCTGGACTGTGTGCTTCTACTGCGGCCTTGCCTACTGAACTTTCTGCTTCTTCTTCTGTGCCACCGGCCATGACCTCTATCCCACCATGTGCACGGATCAGGAGATCATGTACCGAAGAACTCGGAGGATTCATCATTACAAGGAGAAAGTTCATCGCTCATCTGTGGAACCAGATGGGAGACATCTTGTGCCGCTTTGTTGTGAATTTACCTTTTTGGCTCCCTCTAGTGGTTACTAGTGATTTGACTCTGGGAATGTCTGCCTTCCCTTGTATGCTCACCTGGGTCGTTAGGTCAGGGGTGTTGCTATATAAGCTCCCTGGACCTTCAGTTCAATGCCTGGCAACGTTGTAATCAGAGCTAATCTGTTGTGCTCTTGTCTACTGATCCTGGTTCCTGCTAGATTAAGCTAAGTCTGCTTTCTTGCTTTTTGCTATTTGTTTTTGTTTGCATTTTTGTCCAGCTTGTACATAATCTGTATCCTAACCTTGCTGGAAGCTCTAGGGAGGCTGGAGTTCTCCCCCCGGGCCGTTAGACGGTTCGGGGGTTCTTGAATTTCCAGTGTGGATTTTTGATAGGGTTTTTGTTGACCATATAAGTTATCTTACTACATTCTGCTATTAGTAAGTGGGCCTCTCTTTGCTAAACCTAGTTCATCTCTGTGTTTGTCATTTCCTCTTACCTCACCGTTATTATTTGTGGGGGGCTTGTATCCAACTTTTGGGGTCTATTCTCTGGAGGCAAGAGAGGTCTTTGTTTTCCTCTTCTAGGGGTAGTTAGTCCTCCGGCTGGCGCGAGACATCTAGCGACCAACGTAGGCATGTTCCCCGGCTACTTCTAGTGTTGGCGTTAGGAGTAGATATATGGTCAACCCAGTTACCACTGCCCTATGAGCTGGATTTTTGTACTTTGCAGACTTACTTGTTCCTCTGAGACCCTCGCCATTGGGGTCATAACAGTTTGCCAGGCCAGTATTAAATGTTAAATGCATTGCAGAAGCGGGATTATAAGAAAGAAAATTCTGAGTTTTTTTTTCTCTTTCTCATTTTTTTTTCTTTTCCCCTTTACCTCTGAGTGGCTTGTGTTTGCTGCAGACATGAATGTCCAGACCTTGATTACAGGTGTGGACCAGCTTACTGCTCGTGTGCAGGGCATACAAGATTATGTTATCAGAAATCCTATGTCAGAACCTAAGATACCGATTCCTGAACTGTTTTCCGGAGACCGATTTAAATTTAGAAATTTCAGGAATAATTGTAAATTGTTTTTGTCCCTGAGACCCTGTTCATCTGGAGACTCCGCTCAGCAAGTGAAAATTGTTATTTCTTTTTTACGGGGCGACCCTCAGGATTGGGCTTTCTCGCTGGCGCCAGGAGATCCGGCATTGGCTGATATTGATGCGTTTTTTCTGGCGCTCGGTTTGCTTTATGAGGAACCCAATCTTGAGATTCAGGCAGAAAAAGCCTTGCTGGCTATGTCTCAGGGCCAGGACGAGGCTGAAGTGTATTGCCAAAAATTTCGGAAATGGTCCGTGCTGACCCAGTGGAACGAGTGTGCATTGGCTGCAAATTTCAGAAATGGCCTTTCTGAAGCCATTAAGAATGTGATGGTGGGTTTTCCCATTCCCACAGGTCTGAATGATTCCATGGCCCTGGCAATTCAAATCGATCGGCGGTTGCGGGAGCGCAAAACCGCAAATTCCCTCATGGTGTTGTCTGAACAGGCACCTGATTTAATGCAATGTGATAGAATCCTGACTAGAAATGAGCGGAAAATTCATAGACGCCAGAATGGCTTGTGTTACTACTGTGGTGATTCTACACATGTTATCTCAGCATGCTCTAAACGTCTTACTAGGGTTGTTAGTCCTGTCGCCATTGGTAATTTGCAACCTAAATTTATTCTATCTGTAACTTTGATTTGCTCACTGTCATCGTATCCTGTCAAGGCGTTTGTAGACTCAGGTGCTGCCCTGAGTCTGATGGATCTGTCATTTGCCAAGCGCTGCGGTTTTGTTCTGGAGCCATTAGAAAATCCTATCCCTCTTAGGGGTATTGATGCTACGCCTTTGGCAAAAAATAAACCGCAGTTTTGGACACAGGTTACCATGTGCATGACTCCCGAACATCGGGAGGTGATACGTTTTCTTGTTCTGCATAAGATGCATGATTTGGTTGTTTTGGGTTTGCCATGGTTACAGACCCATAATCCAGTCTTGGACTGGAAGGCAATGTTGGTGTCAAGTTGGGGCTGCCATGGAATTCATGAAGATTCCCTGCCCTTGTCTATTGCTTCTTCTACGCCTTCGGAAGTTCCGGCGTATTTGTCTGATTATCAGGATGTCTTCAGCGAGTCTAAGTCCAGTGCACTGCCTCCTCATAGGGAATGTGACTGTGCAATAGATTTGATTCCTGGCAGTAAGTTTCCTAAGGGGAGACTGTTTAATTTGTCGGTACCTGAACATACCGCGATGCGTTCATATATCAAGGAGTCTCTTGAGAAGGGGCATATCCGCCCTTCTTCTTCCCCTCTTGGTGCGGGATTCTTTTTTGTGGCCAAAAAGGACGGATCTTTGAGGCCTTGTATTGACTATCGGCTTTTAAACAAGATCACTGTCAAATTTCAGTATCCTTTGCCGCTGTTGTCAGACTTGTTTGCCCGGATTAAAGGTGCCAAGTGGTTCACCAAGATAGACCTTCGTGGTGCGTACAACCTTGTGCGCATTAAGCAAGGCGATGAATGGAAAACCGCATTCAATACGCCCGAAGGTCATTTTGAGTACTTGGTGATGCCATTTGGGCTCTCTAATGCACCTTCAGTTTTTCAGTCCTTCATGCATGACATTTTCCGGAAGTATCTGGATAAATTTTTGATTGTTTATCTGGATGATATTCTGGTTTTTTCTGATGATTGGGACTCGCATGTGGAGCAGGTCAGGATGGTTTTTAAGATTTTGCGTGAAAATTCTTTGTTTGTTAAAGGCTCAAAGTGTCTCTTTGGTGTACAGAGGGTTCCCTTTTTGGGGTTCATTTTTTCCCCTTCTGCTGTGGAGATGGACCCAGTCAAGGTCCGAGCTATTCATGATTGGACTCAACCCTCGTCAGTTAAGAGTCTTCAGAAGTTCTTGGGTTTTGCTAACTTCTACCGTCGTTTTATCGCAAATTTTTCTAGCGTTGTTAAACCATTGACGGATATGACCAAGAAAGGCTCTGATGTAGCTAACTGGGCTCCTGCTGCCGTGGAGGCTTTCCAGGAGTTGAAACGCCGGTTTACTTCGGCGCCTGTTTTGTGCCAACCTGACACCTCACTTCCCTTTCAGGTGGAGGTGGATGCTTCGGAGATTGGGGCAGGGGCCGTTTTGTCGCAGAGAGGCCCTGGTTGCTCTACTATGAGACCTTGTGCCTTTTTTTCTAGGAAGTTTTCGCCGGCAGAGCGAAATTATGATGTGGGCAATCGGGAGTTGTTGGCCATGAAGTGGGCATTTGAGGAGTGGCGTCATTGGCTCGAGGGTGCTAAGCATCGTGTGGTGGTCCTGACTGATCACAAAAATCTGATGTATCTCGAGTCTGCTAAACGCCTGAATCCTAGACAGGCCCGCTGGTCATTGTTTTTCTCCCGTTTTGACTTTGTGGTCTCGTATTTACCAGGTTCTAAGAATGTGAAGGCCGATGCTCTGTCTAGGAGCTTTGTGCCTGATGCTCCTGGAGTCGCTGAACCTGTGGGTATTCTTAAGGAAGGAGTTATCTTGTCAGCTATTTCTCCTGATCTGCGGCGTGTGTTGCAGAGATTTCAGGCTGGTAGGCCTGACTCTTGTCCATCTGACAGATTGTTTGTGCCTGCTAAATGGACCAGCAGAGTCATTTCCGAGGTTCATTCCTCAGTGTTGGCAGGGCACCCGGGAATTTTTGGCACCAGAGATCTGGTGGCCAGGTCCTTTTGGTGGCCTTCCTTGTCAAGGGATGTGCGGTCATTTGTGCAGTCCTGTGGAACTTGTGCTCGAGCTAAGCCTTGCTGTTCTCGTGCCAGCGGGTTGCTCTTGCCCTTGCCTGTCCCGAAGAGACCTTGGACACACATCTCTATGGATTTCATTTCTGATCTTCCGGTGTCTCAGGGCATGTCTGTCATCTAGGTGATATGTGATCGTTTCTCCAAGATGGTCCATTTGGTTCCTTTGCCTAAGTTGCCCTCCTCTTCTGATCTGGTTCCTGTGTTCTTCCAGAACGTGGTTCGTTTGCACGGCATTCCTGAGAATATTGTGTCGGACAGAGGATCCCAGTTTGTTTCCAGGTTCTGGCGATCCTTTTGTGGTAGGATGGGCATTGATTTGTCATTTTCGTCCGCTTTTCATCCCCAGACTAACGGACAAACGGAGCGAACTAATCAGACCCTGGAGGCCTATTTGAGGTGTTTTGTCTCTTCTGATCAGGATGATTGGGTGACCTTCTTGCCGTTGGCTGAATTTGCCCTTAATAATCGTGCTAGTTCCGCCACCTTGGTTTCGCCATTTTTCTGCAACTCTGGTTTCCATCCTCGTTTTTCCTCGGGACATGTGGAGCCTTCTGACTGTCCTGGGGTGGATTCTGTGGTGGATAGGTTGCAGCGGATCTGGAGTCATGTGGTGGACAACTTGAAGTTGTCACAGGAGAAGGCTCAGCGTTTTGCCAACCGCCGCCGCGGTGTGGGTCCCCGACTTCGCGTTGGGGATTTGGTATGGCTGTCTTCTCGATTTGTTCCTATGAAGGTCTCCTCTCCCAAATTTAAGCCTCGCTTCATTGGTCCTTACAAGATATTGGAAATCCTTAATCCTGTATCCTTTCGCCTGGATCTTCCGGTGTCGTTTGCCATTCACAACGTATTTCATAGGTCCTTGTTGCGGCGGTACGTTGTGCCTGTGGTCCCTTCTGCTGAGCCTCCTGCTCCGGTGTTGGTTGAGGGCGAGTTGGAGTACGTGGTGGAGAAGATCTTAGATTCTCGTCTCTCCAGGCGGAGGCTTCAGTACCTGGTCAAGTGGAAGGGCTATGGTCAGGAGGATAATTCCTGGGTGGTCGCCTCTGATGTGCATGCGGCCGATATGGTTCGTGCCTTTCACACCGCTCATCCTGATCGCCCTGGTGGTCTTGGTGAGGGTTCGGTGACCCCTCACTAAGGGGGGGGTACTGTTGTGAATTTACCTTTTTGGCTCCCTCTAGTGGTTACTAGTGATTTGACTCTGGGAATGTCTGCCATCCCTTGTATGCTCACCTGGGTCGTTAGGTCAGGGGTGTTGCTATATAAGCTCCCTGGACCTTCAGTTCAATGCCTGGCAACGTTGTAATCAGAGCTAATCTGTTGTGCTCTTGTCTACTGATCCTGGTTCCTGCTAGATTAAGCTAAGTCTGCTTTCTTGCTTTTTGCTATTTGTTTTTGTTTGCATTTTTGTCCAGCTTGTACATAATCTGTATCCTAACCTTGCTGGAAGCTCTAGGGAGGCTGGAGTTCTCCCCCCGGGCCGTTAGACGGTTCGGGGGTTCTTGAATTTCCAGTGTGGATTTTTGATAGGGTTTTTGTTGACCATATAAGTTATCTTACTACATTCTGCTATTAGTGAGTGGGCCTCTCTTTGCTAAACCTAGTTCATCTCTGTGTTTGTCATTTCCTCTTACCTCACCGTTATTATTTGTGGGGGGCTTGTATCCAACTTTTGGGGTCTATTCTCTGGAGGCAAGAGAGGTCTTTGTTTTCCTCTTCTAGGGGTAGTTAGTCCTCCGGCTGGCGCGAGACATCTAGCGACCAACGTAGGCATGTTCCCCGGCTACTTCTAGTGTTGGCGTTAGGAGTAGATATATGGTCAACCCAGTTACCACTGCCCTATGAGCTGGATTTTTGTACTTTGCAGACTTACTTGTTCCTCTGAGACCCTCACCATTGGGGTCATAACACCGCTTGCTGCGTCGCTGAGGGATCTTCCAGCCACCTTCCTCCAGGGCACAAAGACTGATAAGTTAACCTATTATATTCTTTTGCATTTGACTTTCCCCCTTCCTCCAATCTACATCCTTTATCCACCTGCTTGTACCATTACGGTTTCTATATATAAAGAACTTGTTAACCCTTGCTCTGCCTCCTGTGTGTCACTGCATCCTACGCACCTGCTAGCATCCTACAGAGCCACTAGCAGCAGCACCACTGACACTGTTCAGAGGAACGTGCTAAGATTTACAGAAAATCACCTTTACCTGTTTTGGCAAGATTTATTTTGTAAATTATGGTGGAAAAGAAGTGTTTGGTTACCTAAAAACATGCAAGATTTCTGGCTCTCACATACCTGTAATGTCTTCTTTAAGAGACTCCTCTGTCCTCCACTCATTACCTGTAGTAATGGCACCTGTTTAAACTTGTTATCAGTATAAAAGACACCTGTCCACAACCTCAAACAGTCACACTCCAAACTTCACTATGGTGAATACCAAAGAGGTGTCGAAGGACACCAGAAACAAAATTGTAGCCCTGCACCAGGCTGTGAAGACTGAATCTGCAATAGCCAAGCAGCTTGGTGTGATGAAATCAAATGTGGGAGAAATAATAAGAAAATGAAGACACACAAGACCACTGATAATCTCCCTCGATCTTTAGGTCCACGCAAAATCTCACCCCATGGGGTCAAATGATCACAAGAATGGGGAGCAAAAATCCTAGAACCACACTGGGGGACATAGTGAATGACCTGCATAGAGCTGGGAACACTGTAACAAAGGCTACCATCAGTAACACACTACGCCGTCAGGGACTCAGATCCTGCAGTGCCAGATGTGTCGGCCTGCTTAAGCCAGTACATGTCTGGGCCCGTCTGAAGTTTGCTAGAGAGCATTTGGATTATCTTGAAGAGTATTGGGAGAATGCCATATAGTCTGCTGAAACCAAAGTAGAACTGTTTGGTAGAAACAAAACTTGTTGTGTTTGGAGGAGACAGAATGCTGAGTTGCATCCAAAGAACACCATACCTACTGTGAAGCATGGGGGTTGCAATATTATGCTTTGGGGTTGATTCTCTGCAAAGGGACAAGGATGACTGATTCGTGTACAAAAAAGAATGAATGGGACCATGTATCATGAGATTTTGAGTGCAAACCTCCTTCCATCAGCAAGAGCATTGAAGATTAAACATGGATGTGTCTTTCAGCATGATAATGATCCCAAGAACTCCACCAGGGCAAAAAAGGAGTGGCTTCGTAAGAAGCATATGAAGGTCCTGGAGTGGTCTACTCAGTCTCCAGATCTCAACCCCATAGAAAACCTTTGGAGGAAGTTGAAAGTCCGTGTTGCCCAGCGACAGGCCCAAAACTAAACTATTATAGAGGAGATCTGCATGGAGCAATGGGCCAACATACCACCAACAGTGAGTGACAACCTTGTGAAGACTGACAGAAAACATTTGACCTCTGTCTTTGCCAACAAAGGATATATAACAAAATATTGAGATGAACTTTTGTTAATGACCAAATACTTATTTTCCACCATAATTTGCTAAATAAATCTTGCCAAATCAGACAAGGTGATTTTCTGGATTTGTTTTCTCATTTTGACTCTCATAGTAGTGGTCTACCTATGATGTCAATTACAGGCCTCTCTCATCTTTTTAAGTGGGAGAACTTGCACGATTGTTGTCTGACTAAATACCTTTTTGCCCACTGTATAGTACCAAATGTAGGTCACATTTGGTTTTCTTTTGCCTCTCACAAATGTATTAGTGGGGACTCGGGAGGAAAGAAAGGGCATAATGAAATATACGTCACATCACTCTTTTCAATTATAGCAGGGTGATCTAACCTTTGACAATGAACCATTAGCTTGAGTCACTGTTTTGCTCTATCCACCTCCTTCACTGCCATAACACTTACACTACCCACAAAAAGTTAGAGATATTTGGCTTTCGGATGAAATTTCAGGATGATTCTGAAAAACACTCTAACCTTTTCAGTTGAACTTAATGTGACCTTCTCTAAACTTTTGAATGCCCAAGTACAACTTGTTCAATGTTTTCAACAACTTGCTGTTCTCTAGACATGAGCCAATATCATAAGATTCCCTCCTTATTCAGCTTGCTAACAGAGCTTACCGAATAGCTGCAGCGGAAACCCGGATACCTGGATCGCTCCCGATAATCAGGTGTCCGGTCCGGCAAAAGCATGTGTTGCAGTTGTGTGACAATCACAACACATGCATGGAGAACCTGTGTGTTGTGCAGCTGCGTGCCGGACACCTGATAAACTGAAGCACTCCAGGTATCCGGGTTCCTGAAGCAGCTATTTAGCAAGCTCTATTAGTTAGCCGAATAAGAAGGGATCCGACGATATTCGCTCATGTCAAATAGGAGCTTAATGTCAAAATTCACAATAGGTGTTTGATCCATGAATCTCCTGATAAATTTTGAGGTTCAATTAGAATTGATATTTCAACAATCCTCCTCCTCATGCTGTTCACATTTTACATCATGAGACCAAGACGACACCTATCAGTTGATCAACAGCAACTCACCATTGTGAGGCTTCAAGCAGGATGTTCTCATTTAGAAGTGGCCACTGAGCTCAGAGTGTCACAGAGCATCAACAGCAGGTTGCAAAAGAGAGACTGGAAGAGTCACAGAAATGCATAGAAGTTGACCGACTTTGGCCAGATCCCACACTGATGACCTCTTCACTGTAAGCAATGCCCTTCGGAACCAGATGATGAATGCCACACAACTCCAGGCACATTAAAGAGAGGTGAGAGTTGCCCAAGTGTCCTGTCTGACCATTCAAAATCATTTACGCCAGTGTGGTCTGCATGCTAGATGACCTGCAGGGGTACCGGACGACACCATCAGACACAGGCATCATCTTTTTCCATGGACCAGGGAGCATCTATGCAGGACGAGGGACAAGTGGGCCTCAGTGCTGTTCATTGAAGAAAGTTGATTCACCTTGAGCAGAAACGATAGCCGCCAATGATATTGGAGACTAGAGATGAGCAAATATGTTCGGAAAACGATTGCCAAACATAAATTTGGCATGAATATAGTACATTCGGATTTGTGATTGGTAACACGGACATTTTTCTTAAAATCGGAAAAAATCAGTAACATTCGGAAAAAGTGCAGGAAAATAAGTGTGTCACCACTAAAGTAGATGATAGATAGATAGATAGATAGATAGATAGATAGATAGATAGATAGATAGATAGATAGATAAAATGAAAGCCCGCAATTCATGTGCCTCATACAGTAAAATCACAGCGTGACAGGTTAGAATAGAATAGATATATACACATAGTATATATATATATATATATATATATATATATATATATATATATATATACACACATATATACAGTACAGACCAAAAGTTTGGACACACCTTCTCATTTAAAGATTTTTCTGTCTTTTCATGACTATGAAAATTGTACATTCACACTGAAGAAATCAAAACTATGAATTAACACATGTGGAATTATATACTTAACAAAAAAGTGTGAAACAACTGAAAATATGTCTTATATTCTAAGTTCTTCAAAGTAGCCACCTTTTGCTTTGCTTTGATGCTTTGCACACTCTTGGCATTCTCTTGATGAGTTTCAAGAGGTAGTCACCGGGAATGGTCTTCCAACAATCTTGAAGGAGTTCCCAGAGATGCTTAGCACTTGTTGGCCCTTTTGCCTTCACTCTGCGGTCCAGCTCACCTCAAAACCATCTCGAATGGGTTCAGGTCTTGTGACTGACCAAGAAGGAGAGTGATGGGGTGCTACGCCAGATGACCTGGCCTCAACAAATAGCCCTTACACAGCCTGGAGGTGTGTTTGGGGTCATTATCCTGTTGAAAATTAAATCATTGTCCAACTAAACGCAAACCGGATGGAATAGCATGCCGCTGCAAGATGCTGTGGTAGCCATGCTGGTTCAGTTTGCCTTCAATTTTGAATAAATCCCCAACAGTGTCACCAGCAAAGCACCCCCACACCATCACACCTCCTCCTCCATGCTTCACGGTGGGAACCAGGCATGTAGAGTCCATCCGTTCACCTTTTCTGCGTCGCACAAAGACATGGTGGTTGGAACCAAAGATCTCAAATTTGGACTCATCAGACCAAAGCACAGATTTCCACTGGTCTAATGTCCATTCCTTGTGTTCTTTAGCCCAAACAAGTCTCTTATGCTTGTTGCCTGTCCTTAGCAGTGGTTTTCTAGCAGCTATTTTACCATGAAGGCCTGCTGCACAAAGTTTCCTCTTATCAGTTGTTGTAGAGATGTGTCTGCTGCTAGAACTCTGTGTGGCATTGACCTGGTCTCTAATCTGAGCTGCTGTTAACCTGCAATTTCTGAGGCTGGTGACTCGGCTAAACCTATCCTCAGATGCAGAGGTGACTCTTGGTCTTCCTTTCCTGGGGCGGTCCTCATGTGAGCCAGTTTCTTTGTAGCACTTGATGGTTTTTGCCACTGCACTTGGGGACACTTTCAAAGTTTTCCCAATTTTTCGGACTGACTGACCTTCATTTCTTAAAGTAATGATGGCCACTCGTTTTTCTTTACTTAGCTGCTTTTTTCTTGCCATAATACAAATTCTAACAGTCTATTCAGTAGGACTATAAGCTGTGTATCCCCCAGACTTCTGCTCAACACAACTGATGGTCCCAACCCCATTTATAAGGCAAGAAATCCCACTTATTAAACCTGAAAGGGCACACCTGTGAAGTGAAAACCATTTCCGGTGACTACCTCTTGAAGCTCATCAAGAGAATGCCAAGAGTGTGCAAAGCAGTCATCAAAGCAAAAGGTGGCTACTTTGAAGAACCTAGAATATAAGACATAATTTCAGTTGTTTCACACTTTTATGTTAAGTATATAATTCCACATGTGTTAATTCATAGTTTTGATGCCTTCAGTGTGAATGTACAATTTTCATAGTCATGAAAATTCAGAAAAATCTTTAAATGAAAAGGTGTGTCCAAACTTTTGGTCTGAACTGTATATATATACTGTAGATAGATAGATAGATAGATAGATGTCAAGGCACACACAGATAAATATGTACAGATGCATCTCACAAAATTAGAATATAATCAAAAATTAATTTATTTCAATTCTTCAATTCAAAAAGTGATACTCTATAGCATGGGAAACACCGGCTTTTGTGCTTTGTATGTTCGGCTATATTCGGAGATTAAATCGATGATTAAATTGATGAATATTACAAATTAGGTGATCGTGAGCTGAACTGAATATTGAAATATTGGCTCATCTCTATTGGAAACGTCAAGAAGAGCGCAATGCATCAGCCACTGTTGTCACCAGTTGAGCCTACTTATAGTGTGAGCAGGTGTGTCTGGTTAATGCAGAACTTCCTCACACTTTGTGAATGGTACAGTGAGAATACCCTGCTACTTCAATAACATCATTAATCCAGTCATTGTGCCTCTACATGAACAACACAGGTCTCATTTCATCTTCATGACTGACAATGCTACAGCTCATCGTGGTCGCATCATTAGGGAAACTGGAGCACCTTAAATGAGTTGGCTACACTTTCTCCATACCTGAATCCTATAGAAAATCTATGGGATCAGCTGAGTTGCCATGTAGAGGCTCATAACTCTGTACCCCAGAACCTCAATGACCTGAGGGACGCCCTTCAAGAAGCGTGAGATGCCATGCCTCAGCAGACAATGACTCAATTTGTAAAAAGCATGAGATGTTGACAAGCTGTAATTGATGCTCAAGGTCATATGACAACTTATTGAGACATTGCATTTTTAGGGGGAGGATACCCACCACTGTTGTTGGCTTTTGTTTCAATAAATTGTTTGAGATGAGGAAATCACCATTGCGTGGTGGTCATGGTGATGGCAATTACTATGTGCAGATAAATTTGATGAGAGAATTCCTTTCTGCATTGTCAATAAACAATCTATCACAGTGTGTAGGTTGTGCTGTTGAAAAATAAACTACATACATTCAGGGCCGGTTTTAGGCAAAGTGGGGCCCCAGGCAAAAGTTTAAAATGGGGCCCCAAATGCTAACATATTGCACCAACAGAAACATTTTGGTTGTAGCTACATGCGCTGATTTCAGGCCACTAAACGAGCGTGATCAACAATATTGAAGTCATTCGCCACTTGTTTCCAGCCTCTTTACACTGGCTGGGGACAGAATGATCACTAGTAAATCAATCTGTCCCCATACAGTATCATCTTAGCAGAATATCTGCAGTTTTAACTGGGCGATGTGCTGATGAGAACAATGATTTTTGTTCCGGCATATACTGTACATACATACACCGTACATACACACAGATACACATACCGTACATACATACACAGACATACACCTTACATGCATACACACATACAGTTATATACACAGATAGTATACACATACCGTACATACATATACCATACATACACACAAATACACATACATACACCGTACGTACACACAGATACACATACAAATACAGTATATGCAAACACATACATATACCATCATACACACAGATACACATACATATACTGTCATACATACACATACCGTACGTACACACATGCATATACCGTACATTCACACAAATGCCGTACACACATATACGGTACATACACACAGATACACACACATATACCGTACATACACAGATACAGTTATATACAGTACATATAGTACACACATACCGTACATACATATAAAATACACCCAAATGCACATACCGTACATACATACATATACCGTACATGCATACACACACATATACCGTACATACACACAGATACACATACATATAGCATCATACATACACATACCGTACATACACACATGCATATACCGTACATTCACACAAATGCCGTACACACATATACCGTACATACACACAGATACACACACATATACCGTACATACACAGATACAGTTATATACATATAGTACACACATACCGTACATACATATAAAATACACCCAAATGCACATAGCGTACATACATACATATACCGTACATGCATACACACACATATACCGAACATACAGATACACATACACGTACCGTACATACACACATACAGTATATACACATACCGTACACACATATACATACACATATACTGTATGTACATGCACATAAACATACATATATACCATATATCCATACAAATTATTGCACATACACAGATACACACATACTGTACATGCATACACACACAGCCATACAACTATACCATACATACACACATATACTGTACATACATACACAGATACACACACAGAAACATACACACAGAGACACACAGATGCACACATACATATACAAGCATATACATACATACATACTAATCTTGTATAGGTGATCAGATGAGCCCTGCAGGTCAGTTCAGCTGGAGAAGGCTGCAGACCCCACTGTGGGGGAAGGGGCACAGAGCAGACAGCACTGATATCAGCCCCCTGGTGCTGTCCCGTGCAGTGAGCCTCCTCCCCCATCTCTTCTCTGTGAGGAGACGCTGCAGCCTGCTCTGAACAGAACAGTGGAGGGAGCAGAAGACCCCCTGTAAGTCCTGCTCTTCCTCCATGATGGCTCTATGTGCTGTGCAGCCCTGGGGCCCCTGACTGTAGGTGAGCACTCACCATTGGGACGCTCCATGCAGGGGGACAGATGGCAGCCAGTGAGCGCTCTCCTCAGTCTGGTCACTGTGAGGTAAGGAAAGCGTTCATTGGCCAGCGTCTCTCCCTGCATGACACGCCCCCTTTTTGATCTCCTGCACTTCGCGCCCCGCTCTCTCCCCGACACTCGGTGTTCCGTGATTACAGGAGGGAGTGAGAGGGGCCCGACCCTGCATGATACCGGGCCTGCCTGCAGGGGCCACCCTCCACCTCTGGGCCCCAGAGCAGTGCCATCAACAGTATGTCTGCCCCTGGCTGGGGGCCCCTAGGGCAGCGGGGGGCCCAGGCAGCTGCCTAGTCTGCCTGCCCCTAACGCCGGCCCTGCATACATTCTGGCAGACATTGACTGTCAGCACATGAAACTGTATCACTTGCTCACCTGGGGAAAGTAAGCTGACCAAGCAAGATGAGCAAAGCTCAAGCTGCCTTCATTCTCCTCATAATTGACTTTCTGGTAACCAGTCCACATGCACAAACAATGGCTAGTGGATGTCATCAGCTCTATCATTATCATCCTCATCTACTGCTTTGCATACTCTTAAGGTACCGTCACACTCAGCAACTTTGCAAAGAGAACGACAACAATCCATGACGTTGCAGCGTCCTGGATAGCGATCTCGTTGTGTTTGACACGCAGCAGCGATCTGGATCCCGCTGTGCCATCGCTGGTCGGAGCTAGAAGTCCAGAACTTTATTTCGTCGCCAGGTCGGCATGTATCGTCATGTTTGACATCAAAAGCAACGACGCCAGCAACGAGCATAGGGGGCGTCGCAGCGTCTCCTTCTAGCCAGTCGGTACACTCCGGCTGTTTGACATGGAGCTAACAACCAGCAAGAATGAGAAGTGAGTCGCCGTTACGTCACTGGATCGCTCCTGCATCGTTCTGGAGTTTGACGTCTCTACAGCGACCTAAACAGCGATGCTCCAGCGATCTAGTTTTAGGTCGGCTCGTTGTCTATATCGCCGCAGCATCGCTGAGTGTGACGGTACCTTTACTCCTCTGTGTTGTCAGTTAGCCTTTTGTGTTCCCAAGAAACATGCATTCATTTATCTGTGTGGAAACTGAACCCCCATATGTCGAAGATCACCACAATTGATGCAAAACGACTTGAATTTTACTGCCTTTTGCAAAACAATCGCACACACGGTGCCTCACTGGAAAATACCTAGCTTTATTGAAAATGCCATTATTTATTACAAAAGCTGTCCATGCGAGATTTGAGCACAAAATGCAATTTTTTCTGCAAAACAAAATATGTTCCTTAAATCAAAGTTTACGTCTCACCTCCTTCCCCATTTTTAGAAAAAAAATCTTTTTTTTAATGCCTTTGGGGTAATTTTCCCATATAGGGAAACTTAATAAACAGAAATTGATGGAATTTTGCTAATACTATTTTCTTAGTTTTTGTTAGTGTTATTTTGGGTCAGGTAAAGCTCTCTGTTACAATCTTGCACAGGACGGGGCCTCTGTCAAAACAGGGCACAAAGGGAAGAATTGTTGTAACTTAGCGAAGAAAAGCTTCTTTGAATTCTATTATTGCAATTTTCTTTTTTTTTTTTTTTTTTTTTTTTAAATCTACATTTTTGCCTAAATTGCTGGTGTGGGTGAAGCGTTTCGTCCAAAGCAGCTCCTGCCGCGTGCCCTCAGAGAGGGATGTGTAATGGAGAAAAAGAATAACTCGGTCTTTAAGGAGTGCTAAGGTGGAGATAGAAAAGGGCAAATATAATTAAAAGGTGCAAACCTTTATTGGTAGTAAAATATCCACAACGCATTTCGACAGCGGTATGCCGTCTTCCTCAGGTGGCCTCCTAAGGAAGACAGCATACCGCTGTCGAAATGTGTTGTGGATATTTTACTACCAATAAAGGTTTGCACCTTTTAATTATATTTGCCCTTATCTATCTCCACCTTGGCGCTCCTTAAAGGCCGCATTATTCTTTTTCTCCTTTTGAATCCTCAGGGGCTTTCCAGAACTTTATATCTTTTAAACAAAAAATGATTTTTTTCCAAAATGTTATTTTAGCCAAAAATCTGTCATTTTCGCAAGCAAGAGTAGGAGAAAATGAACACTACAATCTATTATGCAATGTCACCCAGACATGTAATAATCAACAGTATACACATACATATATATATATATATATATATATATATATATATGTATATATATATGTGTATATATATATATATATATATATATATATATATATATATATTAGTTTCTCTCTGCTGATAAAATTGACACATTTATAAATTTAGCCTAAAGCAGTATACTGAGTTGTATGCAACAATTTATAATGTATCGGTCATTTAACATAGGTCGCCTAATAGGTAAAACCCATCTGAGCGCTATTCTTGTAGCTGTGCACAATTTCAGCAACAGTAGCTGTCCCAGCTGCAGTAGGTTAAAAAGACTATTCTGAACCAGAGCTGCAGGACATGTGGCTTCTTAAGATGGCTGCCAAACTCATAATGAGGAAAAAGGCAGGTTGCTGACATCAGAGCTATGGGGGCAGACAGGCACAGAGGGAGAACAAACTTCTAAAAGTCAAACCTTATCGCACAGCAACACAACAACACAACAGTAACAACACAATACTGTATGATGAGCCCTACATAAGTGCTACAAAAAGCCTCAGTGTATCCCTAGCCTTGCAAATCAAATGACTGGGCCTGCAAAAACTTTGGTCTTCAATAAATGGCAAAGACAAATTTGTATTATCTATTGTGGTATTTTTGGTTTGTGCCCTGGTAAGGTCAAAAAGATGGACCTTTGTTACAGGAGCCAGAAATACATTCTGTGCGAAGTGTGACCTTGTGTTGCGGTAATGGAGGCTTTTTCAGTGTAAATACTACTAGAAGAACAATTAAAGCCTGTCTTGTTAAGTGATAAGCATTCTCTTTAAATCTTAATGAATGTCGTTAGCTTTTAAAACCATGATGTATGATTAGTCAGACAGCAGGAAAACAATCACAATGAGGACAGTATGTGGATGTTGGTTTCAGTGGACATAACCAAAGGTTTGAAGATAAGGCTATCCATACACATATTTTACGTATAGTAACAGCAAGTACGGAAAGTCCACATTGGCCCAATTGTTGCATAAGTGTTTGCACCTGTTTCAAATATCTTAATAAAGTTAGTAAACATCCATACACCTGTTGCAGAATCAATCCCTAAAATGTATAGAGAGGAATTTTAATTACAGTCATTTCTGCCACAAATCTGCTGTGTGAGCATGTCATTAGAGTCCAAAGGAATACACTGAGTGGGCCTCATCTACATGGAACTTTATGAGATTTTCATGCATCTCTACATTGATAAAAATATAGGTAAGAATCAGTTTCCACTATGTTTAATGTGCACGCCCTCTTAATATAGTAGGGATTGCTTACAACATAAATGCCAGACTTATAGCCCAGACACGTGCAACTTCCATGTCATGTCCAGACCATAGTATCCCGGACATCTCGAGTACAACCCCTGGCAAAAATTATGGAATCACCGGCCTTGGAGGATGTTCATTCAGTTGTTTAATTTTGTAGAAAAAAAGCAGATCACAGACATGCTACAAAACTAAAGTCATTTCAAATGGCAACTTTCTGGCTTTAAGAAACACTAGAAGAAATCAAGAACAAAAAATGTGGTAGTCGGTAATGGTTACTTTTTTTCAACCAAGCATAGGGAAAAAATTATGGAATCACTAAATTCTGAGGAAAAAAATATGGAATCATGAAACACACACAAACAAAAAAACACTCCAAAACATCACTAGTATTTTGTTGCACCACCTCTGGCTTTTATAACAGCTTGTAGTCACTGAGGCATGTGCAGCGCTCCAGGGTCCTGGTCGTCGCAGTGGCATTGCTTTCCTCTTGGGGAGAGTGATGCTACGTTTGGAGGCAAGGAAGGATAACTGCATCCAGGTATCACAAACATGCAACACACATTCACACTCAAGGCCACAAGGGGGAACTTCTGCTTCTATTTATTAGGTCACTCCCCATCTAATATATAAAGCTGAATGTGCGTATGTGTGTATGTGTGTATGTCCGGGATTGGCATCTGAACCGTCGCAGCTACAGCCACAAAATTTTGCACAGTCACACGTCTGGACCCCGAGAGCGTCATAGGCTATGTTGTGAGGTGAAATTTTAACCCCGCGCTTTCCAATTCACCAAACAATTTTGCCCCTATCTACATAATGGGGAAAAAGTGAAAGGAAAAGTGTTGGAGGCGTCGCAGCTACAGGCACAAAATTTTGCACAGTCACACGTCTGGACCCCGAGAGCGTCAAAGCTATGTTGTGAGGTGAAATTTTAACCCCGCGCTTTCCAATTCACCAAACAATTTTGCCCCTATCTACGTAATGGGGAAAAAATGAAAGGAAAAGTGTTGGAGGCAAATTAACAGCTGCCAGATGTGAACAAGGGGGACTTAAAGAATGAGAGCGATGGCGCCAAAGAGTATATACTGTACAGTTGCTAAGGTGGGGCCCCGACATGGGATAATCACCACACCACCACGGGGATATGAACACACACACAAAATGCGCCACACACTACCACGTGCTCGAACACATATACCACCCTCAGCGCACATTTCACCACACATACACCAACCTCGCCACATAAAAGTCAAAACACAAAAGTCGCCGCTCAAAACTCGCCACGCGCAAAACTCTCCACATGCAAAACTCGCCACACGTGCAAAACTCACCTCATGGAAAACTCGCCACACGCAAAACTTGCACACGCGGAAAAATTGCCACATGCACAAAAGTTGCAACACATGCAAAAGTTGCCTCACACAAAACTTGCACATACTCAAAACGCACCACACATAAAACTCACCATGCGCAAAACTCGCCATGCGCAAAACTTGCTGCACACAACTTGCTACACTAACCTGTCACATGCAACTCGACACACAAAAAGTTGCTACACGCATGTCGCCACACAAAACTCATCTCACAAAAGTCGCTACATGCATGTCGCCACACGCAACTCAACACACACAACTTGACACACGAAACTCGCCCTAAAACACACACAAGTCTGGTATTATCCTTCAAAAATAAAAATCTGATTAGTAAGCAGACAAACTACAAGAGCAACAAATGTACCATATAGGAATCCGGCAGCTGTCAGTCACATGACCAGTCTATTATGTGTATGTGTGAGCTAAAATATACTGCCAGGGGGTGGGCTTACTGTTGGCTGGGGATTTATCAGGCTGCCAATTTAGCTTACAAATACTGAGGTAAAAATACTGACCAAATAACGTGTGAACGAGGTCTAATACAGGAGGAGATGACATACAGATATATACTATATACAGGAGGAGATGACACACAGGTATATACTATTTACAGGGGAGATGACACACAGGTATATACTATATACAGAAGGAGATGACACAGATATATACTATATACAGGAGAGATGACACACAGGTATATACTATATAGAGGAGGAGATGACATACAGGTACATACTACATACAGGAGGAGATGACATACAGGTATATACTATATACAGGAGGAGATGACACACAGGTATATACTATATACAGGAGCAGATTACCTACAGGTATATAGTATATACAGGAGGAGATGACATACAGGTATATGCTATGTATAGGAGGAGATGACATACAGGTATATACTATATACAGGAGGAGATGACACACAGATATATACTATATATAGGTGAGATGACACACGGGTATATACTATATACAGGAGGAGATTACATACAGGTATATACTATATATAGGAGGAGATGATATACAGGTATATACTATATACAGGGGAGATGACACACAGCAGGTATATACTATATACAGGGGAGATGACATACAGGTATATACTATATACAGGAGATGACATACAGGTGTATACTATATATAAGGGAGATGACAAACATGTATATACTGAGGTGAAAATGAGAGGTGTGAGGTGAAAATGAAAAGGTGTGAGTGCAAAATGAGAGGAGTGAGGGAAAATAGTGGAGTGATCGGAAAATGACAGATGTGAGGTCGAAATGACAAGTGTTAGGGGGGAATGAGAGGAGTGAGGGGGAAAATAAGAGGAGTGAGGGGGAAAATGAGAGGTGTGAGGGAGAAAATGAGAGATGTGAGGGGGAAAATGAAAGATGTGATGGGGAAAATGAGAGGCGTGATGGGAAAATAAGAGAAGTGAGGTGCTATAACTAACCACAGATATTTACTATGCCCAGGCAACGCCGGGCTCTTCAGCTAGTATATATATATAACTGGTAGTCTGTATGGAAAGTCAGTCAGTTCCAGACAGAAGTTGGTTGCTGGCTGAGCTCAGCTCAGTTAGTTCCAAACAGTAGTCTGAGGAGGACAGAGGGTCCAAGGAGCTGTGCAGGCAATCAGAGCTGCAGCTCCCAGAAAGAGGCATTGAAAGGCAGAATTGTATTGCAGCAAGCGTGAAGGAAGTCGAAGCAAATGAGAGGATACCAGAAGGGGACCAGCCCCGCTCAGGCTGCCTCCTTCTGAGGCACAAAATAATGGTAGCTGGAACACCGAGGGAGTAAGGACCTCTACGCCTTATTTCAGAGACCTAAATGTAAATATAATTTGGCCTGCACTCTAAATTTAGATCGGGGTGCTGGTGAGACAGACCGTAAGGTCTAGTATCAGTATTATTGAAATCCACCGCACTCCCTGTGTGGAATATCTTAGAAACAAAAGGATTTTTTTAAATTTGCTAATTTATTCAAGTGAAAAACAGAAAATCAAATGTGACAGATCAAATAGTAGGCAGTATAAGCGACTGAGTGATTTGACGTTTCGACCCTCCCGGGTCTTACTCTAAAGTCGCACTTAATCCAGGATTTATGAGTGGCTCTTATGGTAGTGAGGATGTTATCCCTGTAGTGTCAAGGGGCAGGTACAGTCTTTTTGATACCAAGTATGGCCTGATAGTCGATTTCTCTCTGAGTATGACCTTGCTGAGGAATAGCAGCGGTGCATCAGCGTCTTGCTGCTGTTTGCATACGTGATTCAAATAGAAAGTTGGTATGTCACTGGAGACAACCTTTCTTGCAGGTGCCAATGTATCAGCCTTAAATTGCTGGTAAGTTGTATGTGGTTTAATGGATTTGCCAGTTCTGGATAAAGCCTTGTAGTGGGGTAACAGCGGCGCAACTGCGTCTTGCTGGTGGACATGTAGGCTTAGTACCCTTAGTGGATGGGGGATAGCGCTATCCACAGGACGCAGGAGCGCTATCCCCCATCCACTAAGGGTACTAAGCCTACATGTCCACCAGCAAGACGCAGTTGCGCCGCTGTTACCCCACTACAAGGCTTTATCCAGAACTGGCAAATCCATTAAACCACATACAACTTACCAGCAATTTAAGGCTGATACATTGGCACCTGCAAGAAAGGTTGTCTCCAGTGACATACCAACTTTCTATTTGAATCACGTATGCAAACAGCAGCAAGACGCTGATGCACCGCTGCTATTCCTCAGCAAGGTCATACTCAGAGAGAAATCGACTATCAGGCCATACTTGGTATCAAAAAGACTGTACCTGCCCCTTGACACTACAGGGATAACATCCTCACTACCATAAGAGCCACTCATAAATCCTGGATTAAGTGCGACTTTAGAGTAAGACCCGGGAGGGTCGAAACGTCAAATCACTCAGTCGCTTATACTGCCTACTATTTGATCTGTCACATTTGATTTTCTGTTTTTCACTTGAATAAATTAGCAAATTTAAAAAAATCCTTTTGTTTCTAAGATATTCCACACAGGGAGTGCGGTGGATTTCAATAATACTTATTTCAGAGACCGGCAGGACAGCTAATTGCAGGTTACCTGTCCGCATCTACACCCAGGAGGCACGGTGACACCCACAGAGCCGGGTTTTCTAAGGCTACTTTCACACTAGCGTTGTGTGATGGGCGTCGCAATGCGTCGTTTTGGAGAAAAAACGCATCCTGCAAAGTTGCCCGCAGGAGGCGTTTTTTCTCCAGACTTTCTTTAGCGACGCATTATGACGGATTGCCACACATTGCATCCGTCGTGCGATGGATGCGTCGTGTTTTGGTGGACCGTCGGCACAAAAAAATGTTCCATGTGCGGCTGAAACTCCACCCCCTCCTCCCAAGACATTACAATGGGGCAGCGGATGCATTGAAAAACTGCATCCGCTGCCCCCGTTGTGCATTTTTTTCACAACATGCGTCGGTATGTCAGGCCGACGCATGGCGACTGCCCCGTACCAACGCTAGTGTGAAAGTAGCCTAAGAGACCCTATAAAAAGGCTCAAGTCACCAGTCATACGGGTTTTGTCCAATCCTATATGGGGGATGGAGAGAGCGAAATATCGCATCTATGAGACCTTTATATGAAACCATAGGCAGTAAGGGACTACACCACTGCAGCGCAAGTGAAGGCTACTGATTTCCACCTGGACAAGGGAACTCTGGACTTGCCTCCAAACCGGCCGGACTCTGCCTGCTCTGTGGTCTGGTGCTCTGGACTGTGGATGCTGAACTCTTCAGTAAAGGTAAAGAGACTGCAACCTTGTGTCCTCGTTCTTCACTGTGCCATTCACCATACCACCATCTACATACTGGGAAGCCCTGGGGACATACTTCACCTGTGGGAAGGTATACCATCTAGCTGCCATAACATCACCCCAGCGGACCCCTTAAAGCAGCGTCGGTCACCCTGACTGAATACCACAGGTGGCGTCACGAACATAAACTTTATCCCTTTAAAGACCTTTCCCTTTCACATGGGCGCCCAGGGCCACGGACCGGGTCACAGCCACCGTGACATCCCCCTGTGAAAAAGCAGGACCCGGTACCGAGTACCCCTTGCCCACGGGGCGACTCACATGGACTTAATGAGTGCCAAACGGTACTCTTCATCAATCTGGCTCCAACTTTCTCTGATTGCTGTTGCCAGATCAGCTTTGCAGATTGGAGCCTTGTCATGGACTATTTTCTTCAACTTCCATGAAAGATTTTCAATTGGATTGAGATCCGGACCATTTGCAGGCCATGGCATTGACCTTATGTGTCTTTTTTCAAGGAATGCTTTCACAGTTTTTGCTCTATGGCAGGATGCATTATCATCTTGAAAAATGATTTCATCAACCCCAAACATTCTTTCAATTGATGGGATAAGAAAAGTGCCCAAAATATCAACATAAACTTGTGCATTTATTGAAGATATAATGACAGCCATCTCCCCAGTGCCTTTACCTGACATGCAGCCCCATATCATCAATGACTGTGGAAATTTACATGCTCTCTTCAGGCAGTCATCTTTATAAATCTCATTGGAATGGCACAAAACAAAAGTTCCAGCATCATCAACTTGCCCAATGCAGATTCGCGATTCATCACTGAATATGACTTTCATCCAGTCATACACAGTCCACGATTGCTTTTCCTTAACCCATTGTAACCTTGTTTTTTTCTGTTTAAGTGTTAATGATGGCTTTTGTTTAGCTTTTCTGTATGTAAATCCCATTTCCTTTAGGTAGTTTCTTACAGTTCGGTCACAGACATTGACTACAGTTTCCACCCATTCGTTCCTCATTTGTTTTGTTGTGCATTTCCTGTTTTGGAGACATATTCCTTTAAGTTTCCGGTCTTGATGATTTGATGTCTTCCTTGGTCTACCAGTTTGTTTGCCTTTAACAACCTTCCAATGTTGTTTGTATTTGGTCCAGATTTTAGACACAGCTGACTGTGAACAACCAATATCTTTTGCAACATTGTGTGATGATTTACCCTCTTTTAAGAGTTTGATAATCCTCTTCTTTATTTCAATTGACATCTCTCATGTTGTAGCCATGACTCATGTCAGTGCACTTGGTGCAACAGCTCTTCAAGGTATGATTACTCCTTTTTAGATGCAGAACAATGAGCAGATCTAATTTGATGCAGGTTTTAGTTTTGGGTATGAAAATTTACAGGGTGATTCCATAATTTTTTCCTCAGAATTGAGTGATTCCATAATTTTTTCCCTATGCTTGGTTAAAAAAAGTAACCATTGACTACCACATTTTTTGTTCTTGATTTCTTTTAGTGTTTCTTAAAGCCAGAAAGTTGCCATTTGAAATGACTTTAGTTTTGTGCCATGTCTGTGATCTGCTTTTTTTCTACAAAATTAAACAACTGAATGAACATCCTCCAAGGCCGGTGATTCCATAATTTTTGTCAGGGGTTGTATATGTAAGGATATTTTTCTGGAAGACATAGCCAAAGAACATTTCATAAACCTATTGAGTCGCCCGCCAGGGCCATGGTTACTCGGTACCGGGTCTGGTACTTAAAGGGATGTGTCATGGTGGTGACGACCCGGTCCATGGCCCTGGGTGCCCACGTTAAAGGGGCGGTCTTTAAAGGTTTTTTTTTATCAAGAAAGTTCGTGATGCCACCTGTGGTATTCGAGGTGACCAACGCTGCTTAAACGGGTCCTCTGGGATGATGCTATGGCAGCCAGATGGTATAACTTCCCACAGGTCAAGTAGGTCCCCAGGGCTCCCGGTGAATAGATGGAAGATGATGAGCAGTGCAATAAAGAATGAAGGACGCAGTTGTGCAGTCTTTTTACCTGGTTTACTTATAGCAGGCAGCCACAGTCCAGGGCACCAGATCACAGGTACAGGTAGGGTCCGGCTGGCTTGGAAGCAAGTTCAGAGTTCAGCTTTACCAGGTGGAGATAAAAGCCTTCCTTCTAGCGCTGTGGTGTAGTTCCTTACTGCCTATGACTTCTTAGTAAGGTCCTCTCAGTTATCTCTGTCCTTTATTGAAGTGGGACACAAACCTGTATGAGGTGACAGGTGACTCGAGCCTTTTTACAGGGTTTCTATCATGACCCGGGCTCTGTGTCACTGTGTCTCCTGGGTATTAGGGCAGACAGGTTGCATGTAGACTAGCTGTCCTACCGGTTTCTGCTGTGCCTCCTAGATTATGACATTACCTCGGTCTTCCGGATACCGGTATCTGCGCTCTATCAGGGAGGTAGCCCCATTGCAGCTATTCTCCCTTGTTGTCACTCTCCTGTGCTTCGCTCTCCGGCACATTCACTAAAAGCTGTTCTTCCTTCTGTATATCACTATCCAGGGGCTACAGCACTTCTGCCTTCTGCCTTAGACTGCTCCAGTCTGCTGTCTGGCACTAACCGTCTAACTCTTCCTAACTGCCTAGCAACTGCCTAGCAACTAACTCCTCCTCCCAACCAGAGAGAACAGCTCCCCTGAAGTCGGGTGTAGAGCTCCCCCTTCTGGCCTCGAGTCAGAACGGTGTTGTATGTGCTAATTACCTGTCAAAAGGAATCCTCCATCTCTTCCAAGCATGACATCACTCTCCCCGTGAGAAAAGCAATGCCAATGTGACAACCAGGACCCTGGGGCATCACACTAGCCTTAGACACAAATGCAGATACAGGGACTCTGTCAGCACAAAATCATTGTTCAAACCAAGAAGTCGCACGGTGCACTCTTGGTTTTTCCAAACATTTCAGTTTATCTTTCCACCTACTTGTTTTGCTTCTATTTCCTCCTTCTTCCTTGATTGACAGCTCTAGCTTTATAGGAGCCAGAGAAAGGCAGTTAGATGATAAATGCGCAGATGGATAGGTGCACTGAACTGCTTGGCCATACCTAGGGTCAACTGAGCACACATGCTTGGTTTCTACAGTCATTTTGTCCTGACTGACTCCTTTTAAAAATTGAACACAAGTGAGATTCATACTTTCAGGTTGCTCGGTACTTGAGACTTCACTAGAGCTACAAAAGTCTACCAGACCTTTTGCCTTTCCTTGTAAGGAAGAAAGCTTCAAATGACTTTGGGAACACTATGACAAATAAACTAGGCCACAGTGGAGTATTTGTGAGGTCACAAGTAACTTCACTTGCATTTTTTTTAAATAACCATGAGGTTATGTGGTAGTCCTGCTAATTCTGAAGTTTTACCACACAATGACTTTTGTGTCATCACGTAGCTGAAACTTTAGCGGATATTTGCAACAATTGCATTTCTTGTGTGGTAGCAATGCGGTCTGTTAAATTGCATAGGAAAAGTCATACAACTGTAGAGGAAGATTAAAAATTGAAGTAAGGAAAGTTTATGTACAATTGGGCCAAAGGCTAATATACACAGCATGCTGCAATTTCTTTTCGGTGTGACAATTGACCAGAACCAACAGCATCATGCATATGACTGGACCAAAGAAAATGTGTAGGAGACACAGAAACCTTACTTAAAGAAATGGTTTTGGCTAGGAGAACTATTATGGCTCATACTCACTTGCGCGAAACTCGGATGAGTCTCGCATTTTAATACCCGGCGCTGCTGCCGGCACTCAGAGCGGAACGTGCGGCCGCATAGGAATACATGCAGCCGCACGCTCCGCTCCTCTGTGCCAGGTGCAGTGCCGGGTATTGCCGTGCGAGACTCATCTGAGTTTCTCGCAAGTGAGTATGAGCCCTTATAGTGACATACAATCCATGGTTTTTACAGATAGCACTTGTAACTATGATGTTATATGGGGCTGTCCAATTTTTTCCTCATACGAATAGGTCCGTGGAAAAAAATCAGAGACATGTGCGATTTTGGGGACATGTGAATATGATCACTGCACCCTGAGATGAATTCATTAAGAGGTGTAGTTTGTAAAATGAGGTAATTTATGGGGGTGTTGTGCTTTTCTGTTACCTCAGAGCAAATGCGCATCTAGAGGGGGGCAGCCGGGGCATGTGCCCCAGGCGCAGCCAGCAAGGGGGCGCAGTCGGACAGCCTAATGCGGTGGTGCGGCCCCCCAGACAGGGAGTCTGCTGTTCTCTGTGCCAACTGTCAACCTGACAACCGGCACAGAGAAGCTGCAGCGTGCTCCCAGGGATCAATTGTACCTGCGTCTTTCAGAGACGAGTACAATTGAAGCTCTGACTGCTGGGTGAGCTCGACACCAGCAGCGTGATCATGTCATGTGAATACGCTGCTGACATCACTCGCTGGTGCTGCAGAGCCCGAGACGCAGATCGGTGGTAAGTAGTGTTGAGCAATACCGTCCGATACTTGAAAGTATCGGTATCGGATAGTATCGGCCGATACCTGAAAAGTATCGGATATTGCCGATACCGATACCAATACAAGTCAATGGGACACCAAGTATCGGAAGGTATCCTGTATGGTTCCCAGGGTCTGAAGGAGAGGAAACTCTCCTTCAGGCCCTGGGATCCATATTAATGTGTAAAATAAAGAATAAAAATAAAAAATATTGATATACTCACCTCTCCGACGCAGCCTGGAACTTACCGATGTAACCGGCAGCTTCCATTCCTAAGAATGAGCGCTTGAAAGACCTTAGATGACGTCGCGGCTTGTGATTGGTCGCGTGAGCGGTCACGTGACTGCCACGTGACCAATCACAAGCCGCGACGTCATCTAAGGTCTTTCAAGCGCTTGAAAGACCTTAGATGACGTTGCGGCTTGTGATTGGTCGTGTGGCGGTCACGTGACCGCTCACGCGACCAATCACAAGCCGAGACATCATCTAAGGTCTTTCAAGCGCTCATTCTTAGGAACGGAAGATATCGGTTACATCGGTAAGGTCCAGGCTGCGTCAGAGAGGTGAGTATATCAATATTTTTTATTTTTATTCTTTATTTTACACATTAATATCGATCCCGATACCAATTCCCGATATCACAAAAGTATCGGATCTCGGTATCGGAATTCCCATAAAGCAAATATCGGCCGATACCCGATACTTGCGGTATCGGAATGCTCAACACTAGTGGTAAGTGCTCCAGTGGAGCTGAAGACACCGAAGTTGCAGGGGGGAAATTTAATGTGAGTGGGGATGGGGGGATTTATTGTGGGGGAGATTGAATGTGAGTGGGGATGGGGGATTTATTGTGGGGGGAGATTTAATGTGAGTTGGGATGGGGGGATTTATTGTATGGGGGAAGATTTAATGTTATTGGGAAGGGGGGATTTATTGTGGGGGGGGGATTTAATGTGAGTGGGGATGGGGGATATATTGTGGGGGGAGATTTAATGTGAGTAGGAATGGGGGATTTATTGTGGGGGAGATTTAATGTGAGTGGGGATGAGGGGATTTTTTGTGTGGGGGAGAATTGAAGTGGGGATGAGGGATTTATTGTGTGGGGGAGAATTGGAGTGAGGATAAGGAATTTATTGTGTGGGGGAGAATTATTGTGTGTGGGGAGAATTGGAGTGGGGATGGGGAATTTAATGTGTGGGGGATTTATTGTGTGGAGGGGAGATTTGCCATGGGGATGGTGGATTTAAGGTGTGGAGGGAGATTTGGAGTGGGGATGGTGGATTTAATGTGTGGGGGAGATTTGGAGTGAGGATGGGGGATTAATGTGTGGGGGGAGATTTGGAGTGGACATGGGGTTATTTATTGTGTGTGGGGAGATTTGTAGTGGGGATGGGGGGATTTAACGGGTGGGGGAGATTTGAGGACACAAAATGAAGATCAAAGAGGGACATGGGGGCCATGTATGAGGAAACAGTAAGGGGGATGGGGGGCATGTATGAGGAAAAAGTATGGGGAATGGGGGGCATGTACGAGGAAAAAGTATGGTGGAATGGGGGGCATATATGAGGAAACACTGGTTGCTGTCAGGACTCTCTTGTGCCGACGATTTACATACATGGGGTCATGTGCTGACTAGACATCTGTGGCCTCACTCAATGAAAATTAACTGAGAGAGGCCAGGCACGTCTAGTCGGAATGTGATCAAAAGTATACAAATCACATGCTTTTGGTGACATGACTGTCCGTCGGCAAAGTTAGAATCCTAAAAGTGTGCAGTGCATTAGTTGTGAGAATTCAGAATCCTGCAATGTCAGGATTCAGCTCTGCAGGTTCCATTAGTCATCACATGGACACTTCACTCATATGCGATTTTCATATTTATTGTCCTGTGACAACGAGCTTCTCTTCCTGCTTATCTTAGTTTTTCGCTGATCATTGAGAGCATTAGGGAGAGTGGCTCATCAGTACATGACTATGTGTGCAAATCGCTTATGTCCTGGGGGGTGCCAAACTGAATTCTTGCGCCGGGAGCCAGAAACCCTACATACACCTCTGCCTCAGAGGCTCTTCCAGTGGGTCATGGCACTCGCAAAACAGTGAAATCTGCTCTATAATATGGCGCTCTTCCCTTTTGAGCATTGCACTGTGCCTCAAAAGTATTTCTTGATTACGTGTAGAGTACTGGGACACTCAGGAGAAATTGCACTACAAACTGAGGGCCATTTTTTCCTATTAGCCCATCAAAAATTAAAAGTTGAAGATAAAATATCATTTTAGCGGTAAAAATGTATTATTCTTTCTTCACCATCCAATGGTATAAATTCCTTTGAGGCAAATGTGGTGTCAACATGCTCACTGCATCTCTAGATGAATTCATTGGTATAGTTTGTAAAATGACATCAGTTATGGGTTTTTTTTGCTGTTCTGGCACCTCCGGGGCTCTGCCAATATGATATGGCACTCTAAAAGCATTGCAGCAAAATGTGAATTCCAATCTGGTGCGTATTCCCTTCTGAGCTTTGCAATGTGTTTGAAATGTAGTTTTCGATCATGTCTGGGGTATTGTTGTTCTCAGGAGAAATTGCACAACAAATTGTATGTTCCATTTTCCTCTTGTTACCCTTGTAAAAATGAAAAATTTGGGCAAAACCAACATTTTTGCAGCAAATTTTTTTTTTTCATTTTCACAGTTCAACATTGTATTATTCTGTGAAGCACCTGTGTGTTCAAGGTGCTCACCATACATCTAGATAAATTCCTTGAGGGGTCTAGTTTCCAAAATGGCATCACTTGTGCGGGATTGCCACTATTTAGGCATATCAGGGCCTCTCCAATCACAACATGACATATGCTTAGGATTCCAGCCAGTTTTGCTTTCAAATATTCAAATGGCCCTCCCTCTCTTCCCAGCCCTGCAATGTTTTCTAACACATCTGAGGTATCAGCATACTCAGGAGAAATTGCACGACACATTGTATGGTGCATTTTCTTTTTTTACCCTTGTAAAAATAAAAAATGAGGGGCATCAAAACATTTTTTGCGGGAAAAATGTGAATTTGTATTTTCACGGCTCAACATTATAAGATTTTGTGAAGCACTTGGGGCTCAAAGTGTTCACCACACATATAGATAAGTTCCTTTCGGGGTGTAGTTTACAAAATGGGGTTACATGCGTTGGGCTTCCACTGTTTATACACATCAAGGGCTCTCCAAACACGACACGGCGGCCACTAATGATTATAGCCGTTTTGCACTCCAAAAGTCAAATGGTACTACTTTCCTTTTAAGCTCTGCTGTGTACTCAAACAGTAGACTTCATCCATATATGGAGTATCGTATACTCAGGAGAAATTTCACAACAAATTATATGGTGCAATTTCTCCTGTTACCCTTGTGAAAATGCAACATTTTGGCCTAAACATTTTTAAAAAAAATTAAGATTTTTCATTTTCTTGGCTGTACATTATAAAATTCTGTGAAGCACCTGGGGGTTCAAGGTGCTCACTACACATCTAAATAAATTCCTTGAAGGGTGTAGTTTCCAAAATGGGTTCCCTTGGGGGGTTCTCTACTGTTTAGGCACATCAGAAACTTTCCAAATGTGGCATGGCGTCCGCTCTCTTTTTCAGCCATTTTTGAGCTTAAAAAGTCATGCTGGAACAAATGATAAACAAAGTAATTGAGATCTGTCAGTCTGGAATAACTTATAAAGTAATTCTACAGCTTTGGGACTCCAGCAAACCACAATGAGAGCCATTATCCACAAATGGCAAAAACATGGAGTGGAGCTGACCAAAAGTACCCCAAGAGCGCAGCAACTACTCATCCAAAAAGTGACAATTTCACCCCCAACAACATCTGAAGAACTACAGGCCTCACTGCCTCAGTTAAGGTCAGTGTCTATGACTCCATCATGACAAAGAGACAGGGCAAAAATGGCCTGCATGACAGAGTTCCAAGATGAAAACCACTGCTGAGGAATAGGAATATAAAGGCTCTTCTCAGTTTTGCCAGAGAACATCTTAATGTTACCCAAGATTTTTGGGTGAATATTCGCTGGACTGATGAGGCAAATGTTGAACTTTTTGGAAGGTATATGTTCCATTACATCTGGCGTAGAAGTAACACAGAATTTCAGAAAAGGGAAATCATACCAGCAGTAAAATATGATGGTGGTATTGTGATGGTGCGGGGCTGTTTTGCTGCTTCAGGACCTGGAAAACTTACTGTGGTAAAGAGAACCATGAATTCTGCTGTCACCCAAAAAGTCATGAAGGACAATGTCCGGCCATTTGTTTGTGACCTCAAGCTGAAGAGCACTTGGGTTATGCAGCAGGACAATAATCTAAAACACACCAGCAAGTCCACCTTTGAATGGCTTAAAAAAATTAAGACTTCGGAGTGACCTGGTCAAAGTCATGACCTTAATCTAATTGAGATGTTGTGGCATGACCTTAAAGGGAACCTGTCACCCCGTTTTTTCAAGATGAGATAAAAATAGCGTTAAATAGGGGCAGAGCTGTGCTTTACATTAATGTATTTTTTGTGCCTTTATTCCCCACCTATGCTGCCGAAATACCTTTGTAAAGTCGCGGTTTTCTGCTGTCACTCACGCTGGTCTGGTCATATGGGCGTGGTGACATCGCTGTTTCTCCCCCACATCTTGCTCATCTTTCCGTTGGTGGCGTAGTGGTGTGTGCATGCCCAACAGGTGAATCCACTGCGCAGCTGAAGAAAAAGAGCGCGATCTGCGCTATTCAGCGGTTTATCGGTGGGTGCGGCCATCTTCCTTAATTAATATTATTATTAATAAAGACCTTCATTTAAAAACTGCATTTTGTGTTTACTAGTCTTATCTTTGTCTAATATTTTAATTCATTCGGTGATTTGAAACATTTAAGTAGGACAAACATGCAAAAGAATAGGAAATCAGAAAGGGGGCAAACACTTTTCACGCAACTGTGTATATATATATATATATATATATATATATATATATATATATATATATATACACTCACTGGCCACTTTATTAGGTACACCTGTCCAACTTCTTGTTAACACTTAATTTCTAATCAGCCAATCACATGGCGGCAACTCAGTGCATTTAGGCATGTAGACATGGTCAAGACAATCTCCTGCAGTTCAAACCGAGCATCAGTATGGGGAAGAAAGGTGATTTGAGTGCCTTTGAACGTGGCATGGTTGTTGGTGCCAGAAGGGCTGGTCTGAGTATTTCAGAAACTGCTGATCTACTGGGATTTTCACGCACAACCATCTCTAGGGTTTACAGAGAATGGTCCGAAAAAGAAGAAAAATCCAGTGAGCGGCAGTTCTGTGGGCGGAAATGCCTTGTTGATGCCAGAGGTCAGAGGAGAATGGGCAGACTGGTTCGAGCTGATAGAAAGGCAACAGTGACTCAAATCGCCACCCGTTACAACCAAGGTAGGCCTAAGAGCATCTCTGAACGCACAGTGCGTCGAACTTTGAGGCAGATGGGCTACAGCAGCAGAAGACCACACCGGGTACCACTCCTTTCAGCTAAGAACAGGAAACTGAGGCTACAATTTGTACAAGCTCATCGAAATTGGACAGTAGAAGATTGGAAAAACGTTGCTTGGTCTGATGAGTCTCGATTTCTGCTGCGACATTCGGATGGTAGGGTCAGAATTTGGCGTAAACAACATGAAAGCATGGATCCATCCTGCCTTGTATGGAGCATCTTTGGGATGTGCAGCCGACAAATCTGCGGCAACTGTGTGATGCCATCATGTCAATATGGACCAAAATCTCTGAGGAATGCTTCCGGCACCTTGTTGAATCTATGCCACGAAGAATTGAGGCAGTTCTGAAGGCAAAAGGGGGTCCAACCCGTTACTAGCATGGTGTACCTAATAAAGTGGCCGGTGAGTGTATATATATATATATATATATAATTTTAAGTCATTTTTAAGTTTTCTTACACCTAATGAAATCAGGTTTTTTTAGTTTAAAAATACTGTCTTCTGAGTTAAAATTTGTGTGTAAAAATAAAGTATGGTAAATACTGTCTTCTGCACCTAATACATTCACGTGAAATACAAAATTAAGACTATGCCCTGAAGCAATATTTCTTCTCTGTTCAAACCTCATACAAAAAGGCCTTGAACATATGTACATTATATAGCCAGACAAGATTGTAATAGAGGCAGAAATAATGTGTTCTCGCTTTAATATGTGTTTTCTTAGCCAAATAGGTCCCTAGAAATAGTGTGAAGTGGTTGGTGAAGTGTATTAACTAGCAATACTATGTGACCCCCTCAGGCCATTTCTTCTGTTGAGTTGTTTCCAAATTCCGTAATTTTATGTATTACAAATATGCAGCGGCATGGAAAGGTTTGGGCACCCATGATCAGAAATACTGTTATTGTGAACAGTTAAGCAAGATGGAGATGAAATGATCTCTAAAAGACCTAAAGTTAAAGATGACACATTTCCTTTCTAGTTTAGGCAAACAAAATTATTGTTATTTTTTAACATTTTAAAAAGTACAAAAAGGAAAATGGGTAGATGCAAAAGTTTCAGCACCCTTGGAGATTTGTATGCTCAGATACCTTTAACCAATGTTTCAGACCTTGATTAGGCTGTTAGTTGTAGCCAGCGAAGAGTCTTTCAATTTGTATTAGAGGGATTTAAATCCATTCTTTTTCTTCTTCCAGTTCTGTGAGATTCCTGGGTCGTCTTGCATACACTGCTATTTTGAGGTCTAGCCGCACATTTTCAATGATGTTAAGTCCCTCAAACACAAATTTAAAGACTCTTGGTTGGCTACAACTAACAGGCCTATTAAGGTCTGAAATCTTGGCCAAAGTTATCAGAGCACACAAATCTCCAAGGGTGACCAAACTTTTGCATTGGCTCATTTTCCTTTTTGTAATTTTTAAAATGTAAAAAATTACGATATAAATATTTTTTGCCTAAAATAAAAAGGAAACGTGTCATCTTTAACTTTAATGAAAAAAGGAATGTAGTCAGCTTACCGGTCTTAGACGAAATCCCCAGACCTGCCAACGCCCAGCACGGTTCGGGGTGAGCGCCCACAGCAAATGAAGACGAACAGAGAAATGATCCAGCTGGAAGTGGAGGCAGTTCAGACTTTGTGGGACTTTATTAGACAACTAAAGCGATAAACAGTTCTTCAAAAAGAAAAATGTTTACATAGCAAACACCTGGCACACCAGTGAGGAGGATCGTTCCGGGTTGGATATCTTCTTCCTCTTGTGCTTCCGGCCTGCACGTTTCCTGTGTTTTTTGGAATCGCTCCACTAGCACTTGGAATATTGGGAACTGATCTCTGCTGCATTGAATAAGTGCTATTTGTGGAGCCTACTGATGAATCAGAAAGTTCTTCTGTGGTGGAAAAAAAGGAAGAAATATCTGAGGAGTAATCTTTATCTCTGAAACTCACTTTTCCTTTAGCAAAATCCCGTCTCTGTACTTGTTTTTTTAGAATCGAGTGCGGTTTCATATTCCAATTATAGACTTTGTTAGCAATATAGTCTTCTGTGTCTCGTTTAAATTTTGATTTTTTTGTGTCCATAATTTGATTTTCCAACTTAGTGATGTTCGTCTTCAATCTATCATTATAAAAATTAAAATCTTTTGAACTGGTGTGCCCCTCCAAAGAGCGTTGCAAACTTTTAATGTCCTGTTTCATATTATTTATTTCCATGTCCTCATACTTAATTATCAAAGAGATGAGTTTAAGGGAACATTGACTCAAAATAGAGTACCATTCTTTTTCAAAATCCTCATTAAAAATCTTTGTAGGAGCTTTTTTTAAACGTAGTCCTCTGGGAATCATGTTTTTTGATTCATATGTTTTCAAAGTAGTCCAGTCCCACCATGTTTTCATCTCTTTAGCCATTTTCTTTTCTAATAGTAGCATGAGGGTTCTCAGTTCATCAGTTTCAGTTACTATATCAGGTGTTTCACTACTGAACACTGAACATTAGTTGTCTACTAAAGTCCCACAAAGTCTGAACTGCCTCCACTTCCAGCTGGATCATTTCTCTGTTTGTCTATCTTTAACTTTAGGCCTTTTACAGATAATTTCATCTTCAACTTGCTTAACTGTTCACAATAACAGTAATTTTGACCGGGGTGCCCAAACCTTTACATATACCACTGTATGTTATACTTCAGCTGAAATAAAACCACTTTTTGTATTGTAGCAGTTTTGCAAACTCAAAAGTAACAAAGTTCAAGCAAGGAAGGTCAAAGTTTCCTTCTGATAACACCACCTTCAAAATGAAGTTCAAAATGGGCATAAGTGATACGTTTTATAACCCCTTATCGTCAAATACAGTAGTCACCTTCCAGACCTGCCCAGATTTTTCAAATCAGACGGCTCAATTTATGTGGTAATAATCCTGCTCTGCTTCCATATATGCAGGTCATTCTGAGTTTATTTGCCCAAGACATCTTCAAGATGCTGGAGAAAACAATGATGCGTTCTTAGGCAAAGCCGCTTCATGAAAAAGTCACCCACATATGGTCCTAAACTCCTGTTTGGTCACATGTCAAAGCTCCTAATGGAAGAAGTGCTATTTGACTTTTGTAGTGCAACTTTGGATGGAATACACTGTAGATGCCATGTTTCACTCACAGAGGATGCAAAAACAGCAAAAACTCCACACTAGTCACCTCATCATGGAAAATTCACTACTCAAGTAATTCATATTCATGAAGTGCCTGAACAGCAAAACGCCACAAAAGTGACCTCATTTTACAAATGACTCCGCTCAATGAATTAATCTAAAGGTGTAGCGATCATTTGGCGTTACACAATTGAGTTGTTCTGTATGCTACGATATGAAATATGTGTACTTTTTTTATTTATTTTTAAATTTACATAAAATAATGGAAACATATTTAAAATTGAGAGTCCTCAGTGGTTGATACCTTTTAATGGCTAACTGAAAAGACGGTAAAAAAATTCCAAGCTTTCGAGACTACTTAGGTCCCTTCGTCAGGCATAGACTAAAAGAAATTCTGAATAATCACATATTTATGCACAATACAGCCCAGAACTAATGCCATAGATAAGACAGGTGACGTGAAGCAGAACTACCATTATGTGAGAGAGATAAACAGTTGTGTCCATTAATATTGGAACAGTTCATAGATAAGGAAGTCTCAATGTTTTATGGTCCTCTGAATGGGTCTGGTTCTGTGTTATGCTGCCCACACACGTCTGAGGAGCAAATTCCTTAATTGATGTAAAAGGACATAAATCCATGCGCCACATTCATTTCTGCACTGATTGTGTCAAAGGTCATCATCAGTTTATACTCCCAAACTCTTCTGTCTCTCTGAGATTTGAAGTTACCCTTTAATACAAGTAATCTCATGTCCATGGTGCTATGATCAGGGAGACAAAAATGTCTTGCCACAGGTACATCTATTCTTTTTTCTCTTATTGTATGGCGATGAGAGTTCATTCTTGTTCTCAGTTTTTGCCCTGTCTCCCCTACATACAGACCCCCAATTGGACATTTAGTACAAATAATTAGGTACACCAAATTAGATGTGATGCAGCTGAAAGTACCTGGGATATTGTAGTCCTGATGTGAATTGGGGATCTTTATCTTGTCCGTAGTCATTATAAATGGACAGGTTTTACATTTTTTCTGGTTGCAAAGAAAGATTCTTGCAGTTGTTTGAGAGGACAGGGAGCTTCTGACAATGATACTTCTTAGATTTGGGGGCTGCCTAAAACACAGTAGTGGGAGGTCTTTAAAAATGGATTGTAAGCGGGCATCTTTTTGTAGTAAAGGTTGTAATTTCCATGCAGCTCCCCTTAGCACCTCCAGATTTGGATTGTAGGTGACTACTAGAGGTACCCGGTTATTTTCTTCTTTAGCTTTGTAATGTAGCAGGTGATTCCTTGATATCCTAGTTGCTCTTGTAATTTGGTTTTGAATTGTTCTTGGATGGTAGCCCTGATTCAAAAAAGTCTTTCTGAGGCGATCAAGGTGTTCATCTCTATCCATGGGGTTGGAACATTTACGATTGTATCTGATGGCTTGGCTGCAGACAATAGTTTTTTCTATGTGTTTTGGAAGGAAACTGTCCCATTCATTGTTCTGCAGCTTAATGATGGTGTCCAAAAACTTAATTTCAGTGGTGGAGTAGTTGAGTGTTAAGTTGATGGTTGGATGAAATTGATTAAACTGTTCATGGAATGTCTTTAGCTGTGGCTCAGACTCCGTCCAGATGATTAAAATGTCATCAATGTAGCAGTAGTACGCCTGAGGCCTGATGGGACATGAGGACAAAAAGTTGCTTTCAAGCTTGGCCATGAAAATATTAGCATACTGTGGGGCCATTTTACTTCCCATAGCTGTACCAGTCTCCTGTATATATATCTTGTTGTTAAATTCAAAGTAATTGCGGGTGAGAATGAATTTTATAAGAACAAGTTACACGGCACTCTATAAATTTGGGAGTAGAGGTGCTCAAGTAGGGTTTCCAGCCCCTTAAATCAAATGTATCAAAAAGCTTGGCACTCAATAATGCTTGTAGAAAATAAAGTCATTTATTTTCCATCTGGACAAACAGATCAGCGGTAGCTCGTTTCTTGCTAATGTCCTTTGTGGACCTTCCTCAGAGCAAGTTTATCTGTAGCGTAGGATCTGGACTTATAATCAGATGAGTATATTGGCAATATATGTGGAGGCTCATTTCAGAGGCAGTAATGGAGACCGTGACTGTGAGCAGAATAAGCTGCTAGGGCATGCGGTGTGCCCACACTGTTTGCGTTCTGTTGCCTGGAGCGCTGGTGGCGTGCTGAGACGCTAAGGGAGGCACACCGCATGCCCTAGCAGCTTATTCTGCTCACAGTCACAGTGCACATTATCAAGTATCTGGCGGTCTTGGAATATCTCCCCCATCTTTATGAGTAAGTGACAATTTGGTCGCATTTGCATACAGCATTTTTTTCATGCACTTTTTTGCACTACATGCACTTTTTAAGTAGGCAGCATTTGTATAAATATTGCACATAGCACTTTTTCCCTCTTTCCAATATGGAATTTGGGGACGTTATATGATTGATTTTTTACTTTTGCATGGGTGCATCTTCTTAAATTACTTTTTAATTCTTTTGTATAGCACATGCAATATAAGTTTTTCTCTCCTGCGATACAAAATTTGCCCACTCGGGGTATATGGTATATACTAAGAAATTGACCTGCCTTATGGATATTGTATCTTGATTTGTGCAAAATTTTCAGATTATACATATATTTACATGATTGTATTTTAATATTTTAGTGTTCCCTATTGCCATTAAATAAATTTGATATAATTAATAAATTATCTCCTGTCACTTTCTCATGGATTCGGTCTATGTTTAAGGCCCCGTCACACATAGCGAGATCGCTAGCGAGATCGCTGCTGAGTCACAAGTTTTGTGACGCAACAGCGACCTCAGTAGCGATCTCACTATGTGTGACACGTACCAGCGACCAGGCCCCTGCTGCGAGATCGCTGGTCGTGTCGGAATGGCCTGGACCTTTTTTTGGTCGTTGAGGTCCCGCTGACATCGCTGAATCGGTGTGTGTGACACCGATCCAGCGATGTCTTCACTGGTAACCAGGGTAAACATCGGGTTACTAAGCGCAGGGCCGCGCTTAGTAACCCGATGTTTACCCTGGTTACCAAAAAAAACAAACAGTACATACTCACCATCTGATGTCCGTCAGGTCCCTTGCCGTCCGCTTCCTGCTCTGACTGAGATCCGGCCGTACAGTGAGAAGTGAGAGCACAGCAGTGATGTTACCGCTGCGCTCTGCTCTCACTGTACGGCGGCACTCAGTCAGAGCAGGAAGCAGACGGCAAGGGACCTGACGGACATCAGATGGTGAGTATGTACTGTTTGTTTTTTTTGGTAACCAGGGTAAACATCGGGTTACTAAGCGCGGCCCTGCGCTTAGTAACCCGATGTTTACCCTGGTTACCCGGGTGCTGCAGGGGGACTTCGGCATCGTTGAAGACAGTTTCAACGATGCCGAAGTCGTTCCCCTGATCGTTGGTCGCTGGAGAGAGCTGTCTGTGTGACAGCTCCCCAGCGACCACACAGCGACAAAACAGCGACGCTGCAGCGATCAGCATCGTTGTCTGTATTGCTGCAGCATCGCTGTGTGTGACGGGGCCTTTAGTGTTTAGTGCATGCTCTCTTGCTCCTTGTTAGTAGTTTCACTATAACTTAGACACATGTGGTGACCTTGGGTTTATTGGCAGGATTGGACCCACTTACTTGAGGAATTGTACAAAGTATTCCCTTATATATTATATCCGGATGTCACTATTGTGTCCTTTTGATCTACATAAAATAATGCATATTTGTGGGTGAAACATTTTCCTGTGATCTTTATTTTCTTTGCTATTTCTTTGGGGGGAGGGTGGAATATGTTTACAATTTTTATTTTTACTTTTTTACTTAGTCAGTAGTGTTGAGCCTTCCGATACCGCAAGTATCGGGTATCGGCCGATACTTGCGGGTATCGGAGTTCCGATACCGAGATCCGATACTTTTGTGATATCGGGAATCGGTATCGGGATTAATATCAATGTGTAAAAGAAAGAATTAAAATAAAAAATAGGGATATACTCACCTCTCCGACGCAGCCTGCACCTTACCGAGGGAACCGGCAGCCTTCTTTGCTTAAAATGCGCGCGTTTACTGCCTTCCGTGACATCACGGCTTCTGATTGGTCGCGTGCCGCCCATGTGACCGCGACGCGACCAATCACAACAAGTTGTGACGTAATTTTCAGGTCCTGAATGCCTAATTCTAGGCATTCAGGACCTGAAAATTACGTCACGGCTTCTGATTGGATGCGTCGCGGTCACATGGGCGGCACGTGACCAATCAGAAGCCGTGACGTCACGGAAGGCAGTAAACGCGCGCATTTTAAGCAAAGAAGGCTGCCGGTTCCCTCGATAAGGTGCAGGCTGCGTCGGAGAGGTGAGTATATCAATATTTTTTATTTTATTTCTTTATTTTACACATTAATATGGATCCCAGGGCCTGAAGGAGAGTTTCCTCTCCTTCAGACCCTGGGAACCATCAGGGATACCGTCTGATACTTGAGTCCCATTGACTTGTATTGGTATCGGGTATCGGTATCGGATTAGATCTGATACTTTGCCGGTATCGGCCGATACTTTCCGATACCGATACTTTCAAGTATCGGACGGTATCGCTCAACACTATTAGTCAGTCTATGGGACTGGAGCTTTATATTATCTGGTCGATAATCTTATCTTATCATATTTGACTTTAGGTACTATATTCCTTTCTTTGTAGGCCTCATTTAATTTTCGGAAAACAGTATGATAATGTGCTTTACGAAAAAATCTATCTTGGTCTCATCTGTTTACAAGACACTTTCCCAGAAGGATTTTGGCTTACTCAAGTACATTTTGGCAAACTGCAGTTTAGCTTTTTACGTGTGTGTCTGCAGTGAGGTCCTCCTTAGTCTCCTGCCATAGCATTTCATTTCATTCAAATGTGGACGGATAGTTCGTGCTGACAGTGATGCACCCTGAGTATGCAGGACAGCTTGAATTTCTTTGGAATTTGATTGAGGCTGCTAAACCGCCATCCAGTTTATCCTGCGTTGCAACCTTTCTTCAATTTTTTCTCTGCTGCCCATGTCCAGGGAGATTAGCTACAGTATCATGGGTAGTAAAATTCTTAATTATTTTTTGCACCGTGGACAAAGGAATATCATGATATTTGGAGATGGATGTGTAACCTTGAGATTGTTAATATATTTCAATAATTTTGGTTCTCAAGTTCTCAGACAGTTCTTTTCTCATCTTTCTGTTCTCCTTGCTTAGTGTAGTACACATAGACACACAAAGCAAAGTTTAAGTCATCTCCCTTTTTATCTGGTTTCTGGTGTGATTTTCATATTGACCACACCTGCTGCTTGTCACAGGTGAGTTTGAACAAGCATCATATGCTTGAAACAAAGTTGTTTACCCAAGATTTTGGAAAGGTGCCCACAACTTTGTCCACAACATTTTGGGGTTTTGTGTGGTATTATGTCCAATTTACCCTTTTTTCTTAGTTTTTTTGTGTTGTTCCAATACACACAATGAAAATAAACATGTACATAACAAAACATGTGTAATTGCAATAATTTTCTCAGAGAAATACTTCATTTTTTGGAATAATTTCAAGTGTGACAACACTTTTCACCATGACTCTATGTACTAGCAATTAGAGATGAGCAGATAGATTGATCCATGGAGGATCAACTCCGAGTAGAATTCCTTGAACTTTGCAGGTCCCCGCAAATTCGAGCAACTCAATTGCATTTGCAAAGATCTTCCCTCCAAAAATGCCCAGTGCCGTTTTACACACTGGTGAAGACTTACAAAAAAGGCTAATGACATTAGACACCAACACGTGTGCTTCTCTAAAATGGCAACCTCATATGTTCTATCCCAGCCAACCCGGCTGAACTATTACAGCCAGTACAAAAAATGGGGGCCTGCCAAGCAGCAACATTTTAGGCATTTCCAGCTTCGAAATAGGAGGTCAGAGTGCACAGCTTATTCCACATACAGTAGGGATAGTATAAAGGACTAATTTGATTGCGTTGTACTACTTTGTGATGAATCACATTGAAAATGGGAGTGCATGTCTCAGTCTGTGAATGCTAATCTTAAGATCTCTCAGTGTGACTGTGAATTGATTGATCTGATATATGTTGTAGTAACAGTACCTCAATAACAGCCTTTTTCATTCTTCATGCACTGCAAACAAGGAGGGCAATATTAAACCCCTCAGTGCTAATCATGGTGCAAAGGCTAGGTGCACATGTTGCGGATTTTGATGTGGATCCACAGCATTTTGGGATGTGAGGAATTACATTGAATCCGCAGTATAGTGCACTGCAAATGTTAATCTATGTGAAATGTAGAATTGTTGTGCACATGTTGCAGAAAAATCCACGTGGATTTGCAGCATTTTATTTTCTGCAGCATGTCAATTCTTTTTGCAGATCTGCAGCCTTTCTGCACATATTGACTTCCACTGAGTCAGTCACATCTGCAGCAAAACCGCAGGTGTAAAAAAGATATGCGGATTTGCTGCAAATGTGGGTGCGAGAAATGCTGCAGATCAGGAGGAGGGAAATGCGGGGGTCTACGTGTATGTGTGTGTGCGGATCTGTGTGTGTCTCTGTGTGTGTGTGTGTGTGCGTGTGTGTCCCTGTGTGTGTGTGGGTCTGTGTAAGCAGCCATTGTCTGATGGGACTACTGCTCCCATCCAGCTATGAATGATCACAGTGACAGCTAGCCGATGATGGGAAAGTATGCATCAGACAATGCATCTGTTCAGTATTAAAAAAAACCATACAGAACATACAGCAGACATACAGGACATACATTACTGACAGTACATAAAACATATAACATACAGTACATACTCACCAATCACCTAGTCCCCGAAGTCCTCGATCTCCTGTAATAAAAATAACATAATAAACCAACCTATACTTACCTTTCTGCCATAGTCCAGTTAATAATGAGTGTCCCATGGCAATCTCCCGTGTAGAACAGGGACATCAGGCAATGTTAGTGCTCTACAGGGCCTCAGCGATGAACTGACAGGTGGAGGTAATCCTCCGCGATGTATCCCTCCGTCACTGCTGGGAGAGAGGTCACCTGAGTTCATTCTCTCACCGGCAGCTCTGTGTGAGAAAATTCCTATGCAGCATTGCCGTAAAGTGAACCTGAACTCAGGTAACCTCTTCAGCGATACATTGCAGGAGCCATTATCTCCTGTCAGAGCATCGTGGGAGGCCCTGTAGAGCAGTGACATCACTCGATGTTACCATTCTATAGGGGAGATCATTGTGGGACACTCGTTATTAAATGGACTGTGTCAGAACAGGGAGCATACTGTTGGTTTATTATTTTTATTTTTTGCAGGTGATCAATGGCTTCGGGGAATTAGGCGTGGTTGTAAGTATGATGAAATTAAGAATGTTAAAACATTTTTTTCTGGCTGTGTCTTTATTTAACTCTTTCACTACTATATGATTAGTGATGGATAGATGTCATATTGACTCCTCTATATTACTAACCGGGCTTAATGTCACCTCACAATCAAAGGTGACATTAACCCCTTATTACCCTATATGCCACTGCTACAGGGCAGTGGGAAGAGAGTGGCTAAGTGCCGGAAATGGTGCATCTTACATGCACCATTTCTGGGGCTGCTGGAAGCTGGTATTTGTAGCCAGGGGGGCAATATCCATGGCCCTTCTCTAGGCTATGAATATCAGCCCACATCTGTCTGTATAGCCTTTCTGGCTCTTAATTATAGGGGGACCCCACATCATTTTTTCTTTGGGGTCCCCTATTTTAATAGCCAGTAAAGGCTAATTAAACAGCTGCGGGCTGATATTCATAGCTTGGGAAGCTCCATGGGCATTATTCCCTTCCCAGGCTAGAAACATCGGCCCCCAGCTGTCGGCTTTCCCTCTCTGGCACAGAAAATTGCGCGGAAGCCCACGCCATTTTGTTTCCCTTTTTTTTTTTTAAATTAAATACATTGCATGCAGATTTTGTGTGTGTCTTTATTTAACTATTTATGTACCATTTTATTAGGTTCATTATCATTACTAGTGTTGAGCATTCCGATACCGCAAGTATCGGGTATCGGCCGATACTTGCAGTATCGGAATTCCGATACCGAGTTCCGATATTTTTGTGGTATCGGAAATCGGAATCGGAAGTTCCCAGTGTATGGTTCCCAGGGTCTGGAGGAGAGGAGACTCTCCTTCAGGCCCTGGGATCCATATTCATGTAAAAAATAAAGAATTAAAATAAAAAATATGGATATACTCACCCGTCCGGCGGCCCCTGGACCTTACCGATTGCAACCGGCAGCCTCCGTTCCTAAGAATGAGGAGTTTAGGACCCTCGATGACGTCGCGGCTTGTGATTGGTTGCGTGCCGCTCATGTGACCGCTCACGCGACCAATCACAAGCCGCAACGTCATCTCAGACTGAAGGAAAGTCTCCTCTCCCTCAGACCCTGGGAACCATCCAGGATAGCTTCCGATACTTGTGTCCCATTGACGTGTATAGGTATCGGGTATCGGTATCGGCGATATCCAATATTTTTCGGGTATCGGCCGATACTATCCGATACCGATACTTTCAAGTATCAGAAGGTATCGCTCAACACTAATCTGTACTAAACATCGGCCTTAGTATTGTCTATCTATCTATTATCTATCTATCTATCATCTATCTGTCTGTCTGTGTGTGTAAACATTATTCTTTAATGAAGTATGTAAAATTAGAGGTTGGACAAAGAGATAACATCACAATTCTTTTTTTTTTATAATAATAGATCTTTATTTAGGTTACAAAAGCGCATACAAATCCGAATGAAAAAACACAAAATCTGCATCAAAAACACATCACCTGCGTTTTCTGCGAAGAGATGCAGAATCTGCACAGAATATTCCACAGGCAAATCTGCAACGTGTGCACATACCCAAAATCAAAATTCTGAGACCAAGGCTTGTGTCACAAAATATGTGCTTTCTGCATTTTTTTTAAGTGAAAAGAGAAATCTATACGATTCGGCAATTTAAAGACAACTGTTTACCTTGTAAAAAGGATTTATGTTTATTTGTACACTACCTCATTGTAGTAGTCCAATATTAAGCAAATATATGTCAGAACAATACCTCTATTGGTTACCATCCATTTCCACCTAGTTAGATATGTTAAGGTCACATGGACATTAATTTAGCACTGTTTGCATTTAAGAGCTGAAAACGGGTTAAATGCACATCTTGGAGACTGCAGAGTGTTATACACCTATTTTGCAGTCAATTAGAGACCTTTCAGTATTGCTATTTCCGTTGAATACATTTTGGGAAAAATTTGACAAAGCTGGAAAATACAAATTTCAAACGATCCACGTCCTTCCACAGCCAAGCCTTTGCTAGCACTAGGGCAGAAAACTGAATCTTTGCTCTAGGTGAAGGAAGGTCTAGGTACTGGAATTTTCATTGCCAATGCAGAGTTAACATGCACTACCTTACTGGATCAATCATTCTGTACAATATTTTTATGATGTTTGTTATGTCACACCTATGCACCAGTAATCAGCTTTTTATAGGTTGACATTTGCAGCCGAGAAGTGTCACATATTTCAACAATTCATAAAACATCCTATTTATAGGAAAGAATGGTACATTTCGCAGGATATACTCAGAGGAACATAAAATGCATACTGTGTACAGAAGAACAGGATCCAAACTGTAGCGTGAGCTGAAAGGTTTTTTATAACTGTACAAAATTAATAACTGCCACTTATGAATATAATAAACAATGGATCTACAGCTTCAGGTCATCCAAAGCACTAATGGAAATTCCCAGGTTGTCCTATTCTTTCTAGTAGTGGGCAGGAAACTGAAATTTACTTGCAATTAGCACCAAACCCCAGATGCTGGAAAAAGCTGCACTAGGTCCTGCTAACATTTAGATGGAATTTTCTCACTAATGACAAATAGTATCATTGTTTGTGTCCATTTATCATTTATATACTTTGCTTACTGTGACTCTATCTTTCTGTATTTTTTGCAGTCATAGAGGCGTGGCGGAGGGGTGTCAGTCACCGCTTAGTGCACTGTCAGCGGCAGCTGTAAGCATGCTGTGGCACATTGATTGACAGCTCGCTGCGCACTGATATAGTGCGGAGACGGCTGTTAGTTAATGTGCTGTGGCGGGCTTACTTCTGCTATATACTGAGCAGTGTGTGAAACCCCGCTCGCTAGAACGTCACTAACACTGAAAGCTGGAGGAATAAAGTAAATTTCCTCCCGGCAGCTGGGCTTTCAATATGGCAGTTTAATTTTTCATTACAGTGCCTTGAAAAAGTAAAAAAGTACTCATACCCCGTGAACTTTTCCACGTTTTTCTTGTTACACTCACAAAATGAAAATTATTTTATTGAGATTTTATGTGAAATTCCAACACAAGGTAGCGAGTATGAAGTGTAAAGGAAATGATACATGGTTTTCTAATTATTTTAAAAATATAAATCTGGAACTTGTGACATACATTTGTATTCAGCCCCATGTAGTCTTATACCCCTAACTAAAATTTTGATTGACCAATTCACATGATTAGTACATTCAGTGCCCCTGTGTTTAATTTTTTTTTCAGTATAACTTCAACTGTTCTGTGAAAGCCTCATGGGTTTGTTTGAGAACAATAGGGATCAAAGACCATCGTGAAAACTAAGGAACACACCAGACAGGTCAAGGATAAAGTTGTGGTTAAGAGTAAAGCAGGGTTAGGTTATAAAACACCCAACCTCTGAACATCTCACAGAACACTGTTCAATCTATCATCCAAAAATGGACGTAGTATGGCCCAACTGCAAACCTAATAATATATGGCCAGCCACATAAACTGAGGTTTCAAGCAATGAGAGCACTAATTAGAGATTCAACCAAGAGTCCCATGGTCATTCTGGAGAAGCTGCATAAATACACAGCTCAGGTGTGAGATAATGTCCACAGGACAACAATTAGTTGTATAGTCCACAAATGTGGCCTTTATGGAAGAGTTGCAAGAAGAAAGCTATTTTTAAACCAAGCCATAAGGATTCCCATGTGCAGTTTGCAAAGAGCCATGTAGGGGACACAACTAGAATGTTTAAGAAAGTGCTCTGGTCATATGAGACCAAAGTAGAACTCTTTCTGCTAAATGCCAAATGCTATGTGTGGCAGAAAACTAACACTGCACATCACCCTGAAAACGCCATTCCCACCATCAAACATGGTGGTGACAGCATCATGCTGTGGTGATTCTTTTCTATAGCTGGGACAGGGAAACTGATGAAAAGAAGATGGATGGCGCTAAATACAGGGCAATCCTGGCAGAAAACTTGTTAGAGGCTCCAAAAGACTTGGTAGGTTCACATCCCAGCAGGACAACAACCCTAAACATACTGCCAAAGCTACAATGTAATGGTTTAGATAAAAACAAAAATGTGTGTGAATGGCCAAGTCAAAGTCCAAAATTAAGTTCCATTGAAAATCTGTGGCAAGACTTCAAAATTGCTGTTCACAGACGCTCTCCATCCAATATCACTAAGCTAGAGCTAATATCCAAAGAAAAATTGGCAAAAATTTAAGCTTTTAGATGTGTAAAACTGGTAGAGACAAATCCCAAAATACTTGCAGTGGTAATTGCAGAAAAGATGGTCTTACACAGTATTGACTCAGAGGGGCTGAAAACAAATGCATGTCCCAATTGTCAGATTTATATTTTTTAAATATTTCAAAAATCATTAATCTTTTCATTTATGCTTCAAAAATACTTGCTAGTTTGTGTTGATATTATATATCACAAAAATCCCAACAAGATACATTTAAATTTGTGGGTGTAATGTGAAAAAATGTGGAAACGTGCATTGAGTATGAATACTTTTTCAAGGCACTGTAAGAAAATAAAGGGACATTCTAAAATATAGCAGTTAAACACGGTCTTAAACACCCAAAAGGTCTCTTCTTGTATTTAGGGCAACTACAGTTATATGAAAAAGTTTGGGCACCCCTATTAATCTTAAGCTTAATGTTTTATAAAAATAGGTTTTTTTGCAACAGCTATTTCAGTTTCATATATCTAATAACTGTTGGACACAGTAATGTTTCTGCCTTGAAATGAGGTTTATTGTACTAACAGAAAATGTGTAATCTGCATTCAAACAAAATTTGACAGGTGCATAAGTATGGGCACCCTTATCATTTTCTTGTTTTAAATACTCCTACTTTTTACTAACTTACTAAAGCACTTTTTTTTGTTTTGTAACCACATTGAGCTTTGAACTTCATAGCCAGGTGTATGCAATCATGAGAAAAGCTACTTAAAGTGGCCACTTGCAAGTTGTTCTCCTGTTTGAATCTCCTCTGAAGAGTGGCATCATGGGCTCCTCAAAACAACTGTCAAATGATCTGAAAACAAAGATTATTCAACATAGTTGTTCAGGGGAAGGATACAAAAAGCTGTCTCAGAGATTTAACCTGTCAATTTCCACTGTGAGGAACATAGTAAGGAAATGGAAGAACACAGGTACAGTTCTTGTTAAGGCCAGAAGTGGCAGGCTAAGAAAAACATCAGAAAGGCAGAGAAGAAGAATGGTGAGATCAGTCAAGGACAATCCTCAGACTATCTCCAGAGAGCTGCAGCATCAACATGCTGCAGATAGTGTCACTGTGGATCGGTCAACTATACAACGCACTTTGTACAAGGAGAAGCTGTATGGGAGAGTGATGCGAAAGAAGCCGTTTCTGCAAACACGCCACAAACAGAGTCGGCTGAGGTATGCAAAAGCGCATTTGGAGAAGCCAATTTCTTTTTGGAAGAAGGTCCTGTGGACTGATGAAACCAAGATTGAGTTGTTTGGTCATACAAAAAGGCGTTATGCATGGTGGCAAAAAAACACAGCATTCCAAGAAAAGCTCTTGCTACCCACAGTAAAATATGGTGGAGGTTCCATCATGCTTTGGGGCTGTGTGGCCAATGCCACTCAGTATCAGCAGATTCTTGACAATAATGTTCATGAATCAGTGACAAAGTTGAAGTTACGCAGGGGATGGATCTTTGTTGTGAATTCTGCTCTTGGGCTCCCTCCGGTGGTTATAAGTGGTAGTGGCTAAATTCTGATTTCAGTCTGTGTATGTTTTTTCCCTCTCCTCTCACAGTCAATATTTGTGGGGGGCTGGCTATCCTTTGGGAATTTTCTCTGAGGCAAGATAGTTTTCCCTTTTCTATCTCTAGGGGTAATTAGTCCTCCGGCTGTGTCGAGATGTCTAGGGAGTGATAGGTACATTCCACGGCTACTTCTAGTTGCGGTGTTAAGTTCAGGGTCTGCGGTCAGTACAGGTTCCACCCTCTCCAGAGTACGTCTCATGCTGCTCTTAGGCCACTAGATCACAACAGTACAACTGGCCAACAATGAGTTAACCGCATCTCAGAAGAAGGGAAGGAAAGTGCTGAGCCATTTTTTTTCTGTAGTCTGTTGTGTTTTTTTCCCTCTTTACCTCTGGGTGGCTCAGGAGTTCGGCGCTGGTATGGATGTTCAGGGATTGGCTTCTCGTGTGGATCAACTTGCTGCTAGAGTACTGGGTATTTCCGATTATATCGTTCAGACTCTGGTTTTAGAGCCTAGAATTCCAACTCCTGATTTGTTTCTTGGGGACAGGTCCAAATTTTTGAGCTTTAAAAATAACTGTAAACTGTTTTTTGCTCTGAAACCCCGTTCCTCTGGTGATCCCATCCAGCAGGTTAAAATTGTTATATCTCTGCTGCGTGGTGACCCCCAGGATTGGGCATTTGACCTGGAACCTGGGAATCCGGCGTTGCTTAATGTAGACACCTTTTTTCAGACGCTTGGGTTATTGTATGATGAACCTAATTCAGTGGATCAAGCTGAGAAGACCTTGTTGGCCCTGTGTCAGAGTCAAGAAGCGGCAGAATCATATTGCCAGAAATTTAGAAAATGGTCTGTACTGACTAAATGGAATGAGGATGCCTTGGTGGCAATTTTCAGAAAGGGTCTTTCTGAATCCGTTAAAGATGTTATGGTGGGGTTCCCCACGCCTGCTGGTCTGAGTGATTCTATGTCTCTGGCCATTCAGATTGATCGGCGCTTGCGCGAGCGCAGAGTTGTGCACACTATGGCATTGTCTTCCGAGCGGAGTCCTGAGCCTATGCAGTGTGATAGGATTGTGTCTAGAGCTGAATGACAAGGATTCAGACGTCAGAATAGGTTGAGTTTTTACTGCAGCGATTCTGCTCATGTTATTTCTGATTGCCCTAAGCGTACCAAGAGAATCGCTAGTTCTGTTACCATCAGTACTGTACAACCTAAATTTCTGTTATCTGTGACCCTGATCTGCTCATTATCGTCATTTTCTGTCATGGCATTTGTGGATTCAGGCGCCGCTCTAAACTTAATGGACTTAGAATTTGCCAGACGTTCTGGTTAAACCCCTGACCGATTTGACGAAGAAAGGCGCTGATGTGACGAATTGGCCCTCTGCGGCTGTTTCTGCCTTTCAGGAGCTTAAACGCCGATTTACTTCTGTGTCAGCTGGATGTTTCTCTTCCTTTTCAGGTTGAGGTTGACGCTTCTGAGATTGGGGCAGGGGCCGTTTTGTCTCAGAGGAATTCTGATGGTTCCTTGATGAAACCGTGTGCCTTCTATTCTCGAAAGTTTTCGCCTGCGGAACGCAATTATGATGTTGGCAATCATGAGTTGTTGGCTATGAAGTGGGCATTTGAGGAGTGGCGACATTGGCTTGAGGGGGCCAAGCACCGTATTGTGGTCTTGACCGATCATAAGAATCTGATTTACCTCGAGTCTGCCAAACGGCTGAATCCTAGACAGGCCGGATGGTCCCTGTTTTTCTCCCATTTTGATTTTGTGGTCTCGTATCTTCCGGGTTCTAAGAATGTTAAGGCTGATGCCCTCTCTAGGAGCTTTTTGCCCGATTCTCCTGGGGTCCTTGAGCCGGTCGGCATTCTGAAGGAAGGGGTGATTCTTTCTGCCATCTCCCCTGATTTATGACGGGTTCTTCAGGAATTTCAGGCTGATAAACCTGACCGCAGTCCAGTGGGGAAACTGTTTGTTCCTGACAGATGGACTAGTAAAGTGATTTTGGAGGTTCATTGTTCTGTGTTGGTTGGTCATCCTGGGATTTTTGGTACCAGAGATTTGGTTGGTAGGTCCTTTTGGTGGCCTTCTTTGTCACGGGATGTGCCTTCTTTTGTGCAGTCCTGTGGGACTTGTGCGCAGGCCAAGCCTTGCTGTTCCCGCGCTAGTGGGTTGCTTTTGCCTTTGCCGGTCCCTGAGAGGCCTTGGACGCATATTTCTATGGATTTTATTTCGGATCTTCCGGTTTCCCAGAGGATGTCGGTTATCTGGGTGGTTTGTGACCGGTTTTCTAAGATGGTTCATTTGGTACCTTTGCCTACGTTGCCTTCCTCTTCTGATTTGGTTCCGTTGTTTTTTCAGCATGTGGTTCGTTTGCATGGCATTCCGGAGAATATTGTGTCCGATAGAGGTTCCCAGTTTGTTTCTAGGTTTTGGCGGGCCTTTTGTGCTAGGCTGGGCATTGATTTGTCTTTTTCTTCCGCGTTTCATCCTCAGACAAATGGCCAAACCGAGCGAACTAATCAGACTTTGGAAACTTATTTGAGATGCTTTGTGTCTGCTGATCAGGATGATTGGGTGGCTTTCTTGCCATTGGCCGAGTTTGCCCTTAATAATCGGGCTAGTTCTGCTACCTTGGTTTCACCCTTCTTTTGTAACTCTGGTTTTCATCCTCGTGTTTCTTCGGGGCAGGTTGAGCCTTCTGATTGTCCTGGGGTGGACTCTGTGGTTGACAGGTTGCAGCAAATTTGGGCTCATGTTGTTGACAATTTGGTGTTGTCTCAGGAGGGGGCTCAGCGTTTTGCTAACCGTCGTCGGTGTGTTGGTTCCCGGCTTCGGGTTGGGGATTTGGTCTGGTTGTCTTCCCGTCATGTTCCTATGAAGGTTTCTTCCCCTAAGTTTAAGCCTCGGTTTATTGGCCCTTATAGGATTTCTGAGATTATCAATCCAGTGTCTTTTCGTTTGGCCCTTCCAGCCTCTTTTTCCATCCATAATGTTTTTCATAGATCTTTGTTGCGGAAATATGTGGTGCCCGTTGTTCCCTCTGTTGATCCTCCTGCCCCGGTGTTGATTGATGGGGAGTTGGAGTATGTGGTTGAGAAGATTTTGGATTCTCGTTTTTCGAGGCGGAAGCTTCAGTATCTTGTCAAATGGAAGGGTTATGGCCAGGAGGATAATTCTTGGGTTGTTGCCTCCGATGTTCATGCTGAGGATTTGGTTCGTGCCTTTCATTTGGCTCGTCCGGATCGGCCTGGGGGCTCTGGTGAGGGTTCGGTGACCTCTCCTCAAGGGGGGGTACTGTTGTGAATTCTGCTCTTGGGCTCCCTCCGGTGGTTATAAGTGGTAGTGCTGCTGTCTCTGGATCGCAGCATTCATCAGGTGTGTCAAGTTTTTGCAATCCTGACTGGGCTATTTAGCCTTGCTTGACCCTTTAGTCAGTGCCAGTTGTCCATTGTTCCTGGAGGATTCACATCCTTGCCTGCTCTCTCCTGCTTTGCTGTTCCTTTCAACAAAGATAAGTTCTGGCCTTGATTTTTTGCTGTCCACATGCTGTGGCCTTATTGTTCAGTTCTTTTCCATGTTTTTGTCTTGTCCAGCTTGGTCTGAATAAGGATTTGTTTAGCCAAGCTGGTATCTCTGGAGATGCAGATATACCCTCCATATCTTTAGTTTGCTGTGGAGATTTTTGTATTTTCTGTGGTGGATATTTTTTAGTGTTTTAATACTGACCGCATAGTACTCTGTCCTATCCTTTCTATTTAGCTAGAAGTGGCCTCCTTTGCTAAATTCTGATTTCAGTCTGTGTATGTTTTTTCCCTCTCCTCTCACAGTCAATAATTGTGGGGGGCTGGCTATCCTTTGGGAATTTTCTCTGAGGCAAGATAGTTTTCCCTTTTCTATCTCTAGGGGTAATTAGTACTCCGGCTGCGTCGAGATGTCTAGGGAGTGATAGGTACATTCCACGGCTACTTCTAGTTGCGGTGTTAAGTTCAGGGTCTGCGGTGAGTACAGGTTCCACCTTCTCCAGAGTACGTCTCATGCTGCTCTTAGGCCACCAGATCACAACAGATCTTTCAGCAAGACAATGATCCAAAACACCGCTCCAAATCTACTCAGGCATTCATGCAGAGGAACAATTACACTGTTCTGGAATGGCCATCCCAGTCCCCAGACCTGAATATCATCGAACATCTGTGGGATCAATTGAAAAGGGCTGTCCATGCACGGCGACCATCAAACTTAACTGAACTGGAATTGTTTTGTAAAGAGGAATGGTAAAAAATATCTTCATCCAGGATCCAGGAACTCATAAAAAGCTACAGGAAGCGGCTAGAGGCTGTTATTTTTGCAAAAGGATGATCTACTAAATATTAATGTCACTTTTCTGGTGAGGTGCCCATACTTATGCACCTGTCAAACTTTGTTTGAATGCAGATTGCATATTTTCTGTTAGTACAGTAAACCTCATTTCAAGGCAGAAACATTACTGTGTCCAACAGTTATTAGATATATGAAACTGAAATAGCTGTTGCAAAAAAACCAATTTTTATAAAACATTAACCTTAAGATTAATAGGGGTGCCCAAACTTTTTCATATAACTGTATATAAAGCATTGTGTCACATTCTGTTATATAAACATTATATTTTCCTATTTCTAAAATACTACCTCTTTAATAACTCCTTGTGTATCACACATGACTGATTTACATAGAATGAAATGGCTTTTGCTTGGAAAGCAATTTATCACCATATTTCTAAGTTAAATACAATGCATTATAAGCACAAGGGACACATAGCAATTACTATTGACAGGGTCTATTGGAAACACATAAATCACAATAATGAGGGTCATAAAACAGTTAGCTTGTAAAATCTTATATTTTTCTGCATTTATAGTGTAAGACCTACAACATACAGTACAATATCATGACTTTTTACAAATATATAGTAAATCCACACTCTCCTCTCGTTATCGTTAATAGTGAATCTTTTATCGTTTCTGAATTAGCCCTTCTAATGCGAAGGCAATCTTCACACTTTGACAAGCACAAATAAAAACTTACAATCTTATTAAAGACCCATATCCATATACTATCAGAGCACAACTGTCACATTGAAAAAATACCATCCAGCACTTCATACTCATTGATGACTTCATGTAATTTTGCATCAAAGGTAATATTTTGCAAAATTTGCACAACATTCATGTTTGTATGTGAAGGACTGACCCAAGCAAAGTTTGATACATGTAATACCTGCTATTAAATAGAACAAGTAGTGCAGAGTTCATACATGTTATATACTTTATGGCTGTCTAAATGCACAAATCAATCATCAGAACTAAAGAGGTCAAAAGACTCCATAATCTAATTCATGGATGTATTTGAGTTTACATGGGGTAACATCTTTCCTTCATAGGAAATACCTAACTGTATAATGATAATCAAAGGGTACCTATAGTATACCCTCTAATTGGTAAATGCGGTGATAACAAGTGGAAAAGCTCCTGTATCATGCATCCTGGTGTCACGGGAGGGATGCAGAAAGAAACACATTATCTTCCTTCCTCCCACTCACCCCTTACAGACATCCTGGACCATGGAATCAAACCTTTTATGATGCTCCCTGGTGTTACATTGCAAATATAGCATTTATAATATTGAGCCTGAAACCTAAGATTCTAGATTTTAATACCAAGATGTTTAGTTCTTATATTCTAGCCATGGCAAGTGGTAAAAAACAAGAATTACTGCATTACATATGTAATTGACATTGAAAAGATACATGCATATACATACAAGCGCACAGTGCATTTATAGGCTGTAGATTTTTGAAACCATAATTATTTAAAAACTCTATAAAGTACTATATATGTTAATTTCTTTAACCCATTGCTGTTATAAGGAACTGGTTATGGGGTGCAGCAGCAAAGAGGAAGGAGTGGATAGTGTTTGTAGTGTTCTAATTTTGTAGAGGTACCTGTAGGAAATGCAATGAATGTAGGATTACAATGGACGCAATTGATAGCACCCCAAATCTTCAGAATAAAGTTGTACTCTAAGAGGATAGTGATTGAGAGTTAGACACTAACATTAATTTGCTTTCTATTATAGTATCTTTGAAAAAAGAATCATCTAAATGTTCTAATATTCTTTATCCTTCCTGCACTGCATGTATGGGAAATCTTGATCACGATCTATAAACCAAACATAGCAATTAAAGTTCACATATACCTGCCATTTGGGACACTTTGGATTCACAATATGGATGTTATGTGAAAGTCTATTGAAACTTTCCATGAAGATCCGCATCATGTGAACATTTCCTAAAAATCCTGTTAAACCTCAATTAAACACCTTGTCTCTTCTGTTAAAACACCACTCCCGCCTTTTATTTTATTTCAGCACCGGAGTGGTGCTACTAATCTAAGTTCCCTGACCCTAGTATTATACTCACCAGCTGCTGTCTTCAGCTTTTATCGGTGCCACCAGCTTGTGACCGTAACTATCTCAAGGACTGGAAGTCAGAGGTAACAATCACAAGCTCTGCATGAAAGGCTATGAGATCCTCGTTTTGGACACATTCTCTCTCTCATAGACTTATGGTACGTTGAGTTGTGACTTCCGACTTGCCCAGCAAATACTGGAACGATCTGCAGGTCACAAATTGCAGAAGACTGACTGGAGCGGTGTTGATAACACAAGAATTTTCAGACCGCAGAAAGGGAAGTTGCTAGAAGTTCCAGAAGTTAGTGTGCCATGTGCCAGAGATAGAGGAAATTTTGCTCCAGGGAGACTGACATTGTCAGACCATCATTTGGGTGTGTGACATAGAGGCAATACATAGGTAGCAAGCAAGTAACTGAATTAATGAGTGACAGAAATGTTTGGAGACAGGAGGAAAGCCAGATTGCTTTGAGTATATGGAATAATTAGTAGACTGGAAAGCTCAGCTTCTGAAGATCTGAAGGAGATAGCCTTGGGATGGTGAGGATCCTGAGATAGCACAGTGGAACAAAGGGACTGAGACTGGCATGTAGGCTAGACCTGACTGGGAGCATTGATGAAGAGATACTAGGCTTGCCAGGCTGCAGCACTGGTACTGTATGTGAATGAGCTGAAAGAGAATCTAACTGGAGATGGTGAGCCCCATTGAGACATGCTGTGTTACGCTAACCTTACAAGATATGTGCCTTCACCTGCAACCACAAAGTCTGAACCTCTGTACAGAAGGTGTAAAAGTCAAGTGTGATTCCTGCTACCTAGTGTACACATTATATACCTATTAAATTAATAAACAACTGTTCATTTTTGTATCCTGAAGTGACTCCTTCCTTATGAGGCTACTGGGTCCCTTACCATCTAGCAATATGTGGTATGGAAGTAAGATCAAGAAAAGGAACATTATCACACACACTCATGGACCATCTTTACTGGTTTTAAGAGCTTCAACTACACAAATTGGCAAATGTGACACTTTCAACTCTGCATAGATTAAACTGTGCATACGAATTTAAGAAACTTTGTAATACTATATATCTTGTGAAAGAAATTAGTTTCCTCCCTCACTTATTAGACATTTCTTCCCTTCCTCCTTGCCTCCTGACCTTGCCCCCACTCTGAAAAACAGTTCAAATACCTCTTACTTAGACAAGACAGATTGCAGGCTCATTTTGGTGTCATGTGACCTAACTATTACATTTTAGGGAGAGGATGTGGAGGAGGAGCAAGAAGAGGAAACAAGCAGAGGGTGACATAGAACGATTATTTTGAGCTTTCTAATTATTTTCTACCTCACCCCCATAGCTAATTCACATCAAGACAGCTCACAATTCCTGTATAATATACTCCATATAGCTGTTGCTTGTCTCTGTGTGCTATAAAAAAAAGAAAAAAAGAAATTTCAAGAATCTCAGTTTGTGTGCTGTTCTGTGTACAGCAGAGATCACAGCAGTTAGACTCCAACCCCCAGTTCCCTGGAGATTGCAAGTTAAAAGATAGATCATGCAGGGAGAAAAACTAGTGAAAATGCAAGATAAAAGTAATCTAATGGACAGATAATATTATTCCTCATGTACATGAACAGGACATCCTATTCTGAAAAGTTACTGGAGAGTTTGATTACTCATTAACTACAAAACCAAAAAAGATTGGGTGAAGAAAGGCTTATTTTACCAAGAATCATAATTTAAGGATTGGGAGATGACCTCTTGGGTCGCAAATATTTTAATTAACTGAAAGTAGAAATAATTAAAGCTCACATGCTGACACTCATAAAACAAGACGGTCCTGCGGCTCATTAATACAACTAGTGACACCGGGCAAATTAATTACAAGCCCTAATTATTACAGGGCACATGTAATTTCTTTAGTAAACATAATTATTGTTTTTGAACAGTTAGTATACGGTATATATACATTAATTATATAAGGAATAAGAGTGGAAAACATATGATCACTCATTACCTGCCCTATTATAGTGGTCACATATGTAGTAAATATAATTACAGTTGTGTGAAAAAGTGTTTGCTCCTTACTAATTTCCAATTCATTTGCACGTTTATCACACTTAACTGTTTCAGATCACCAAACAAATTTATATAACAAGACAAAGATAACACATGTAAAGACAAAATGCCGTTTTTAAATAAAGTTCTTTATTATTAAAGGAAAAAGAAACCTAAACCTACAGGACCTTATATGAAAAAGTGATCCTTCCATATTTCTTATGCTATATACAGTATATCATCTTGACTTTAAAAGCAAATGTCTGTGTATTTTGGTTGATTTACAATTTTTTTTTATTTTGAAACAAAAATATTGTTTGCTGTTGCACCGATATACATTTATATGTTACTAGATGGAGGCCCGATGCTATAGGTAATGTCACGATGGGGGCAGGCTTTGCAGCGTTGAGAATCTCTCCCTCCCATGTGCTCACCCACCTATCCACTCTCTCTTTCCCCATGTGCTGACTTCTCCCGTCTGTGCTCTCTTCTTTGACCTGCCTCCCCTCATGTGCTATCCCCCTTGTCTGCTGTCTCTCTCCTTCCTGTGCTGTGTTCTCCCCTCAAAGACAATACTGACATTACACCAGGAGATCGCAGAGGATACATTTTGTGAGGTAACATATTGTTTAAAAATAGTCAGTGAAATATTTTACCTGACAAAAGAAATCCTCTGTGATCCCCTGTTGTAATGTCAGTATTGTCTTTTGCTTCCTCCCCTGCCCAGGAGATGTGCTATGCTCTGTACACGGTCAGACACAATTTTTAAAATGAACTTTCGTTCGTGGGAAAACTCTTTTAATGTGACCGGCTTCCTCTGCCTGTAGACACATCGTGCATCTGCTGCCGGGATCAGACAAATGATTAACTGCACCTGTGCGGAATTCGCACAGGCGCAGTAAATCAGACTATGGCCATCTTTGTGCACACAAATAGTGGGGGTCACATTAAAACTGTGCATTCACTTCTACCGTACAAAGATGGGGCGGTCAGTGACTCATTCGGCTGATCCCAGTGGCGACGTTTTCACTATGGTGTTCCGCTGGTGGTACCGCACGATGTATACAGTGTGTGTGTGGCTGGTACCACCAGCAGTTTCCATATTGAGACACCCATCACTTGGGTGTCCCGATATGGAGGTCAGTGAACTTCCGCCGCTTGGAATTCTGGGATCCGGACACATCTGGATGGAACAGGATGTGAAGATATTACAAGGTAAGCATATATTAAGATGTCTATACCCATTGTTTGGAGGGGCCTATTGACTAAGCTGTTTGAATGAGTTCATTTTAAGGGCTCCATGCATGGGATTTTGGATTAATTGCTTTTTCAACTGTAAGGATGGGTTTCTTTGATATGATATTAAATTAACTCCATAAATTGTTGTTATTGTTTGTAAGAGCTCAATGAAAAAGACTTGGGTTGTGCTCGAGATTAGCTTTTTGGGATCCTACAATGGACTCTTTAGATGAGCTCCTTGATTATGTTCTTATGTTTTTATGTTGGCCCATTTGGCTAAGTTCCTTAGTAAAAATCTGAACCTAGCATCTTAATAGCTTGTTTGGGCTGATGCATAGAAGCTTTTACAAATAAAGACTTATGCAGGCATTGACTAGATAGTATTTTATCTGTATTAGTAAAATTATAAAGTGCCCTTCATTAAGGCCTCCTCCACATGTCCTAGTGATTCCTGTACAGGAAACACCAGTACTGGTGAGTAGTGTTGAGCATTCCGATACCGCAAGTATCGGGTATCGGCCGATACTTGCAGGTATCGGAATTCCGATGCCGAGATCCGATACTTTTGTGGTATCGGGTATCGGTATCGAAACAACATTAATGTAAAAATGTGTAAAAGAGAGAATTAAAATAAAAAAATATTGCTATACTCACCTCTCCGACGCAGCCTGGACCTCAGCGAGGGAACCGGCAGCGTTGTTTGCTTAAAATTCGCGCTTTTCCTTCCTTTCGTGAAATCCCGGCTTGTGATTGGTCGCGTGCTGCCCATGTGGCCGCGACGCGACCAATCACAGCAAGCCGTGACGTAATTTTAGGTCCTTCAGGATTTTAAAATTACGTTCTGGCTTGTGATTGGTCGCGTCGCGGTCACATGGGCGACGCGACCAATCACAAGCCGTGACGTCACGGGAGGCAGGACACGCGCGCATTTTAAAATGCGCGCGTGTCCAGCCTCCCGTGACGTCACGGCTTGTGATTGGTCGCGTCGCCCATGTGACCGCGACGCGACCAATCACAAGCCAGAACGTAATTTTAAAATCCTGAAGGACCTAAAATTACGTCACGGCTTGCTGTGATTGGTCGCGTCGCGGCCACATGGGCGGCACGCGACCAATCACAAGCCGGGACTTCACGTAAGGAAGGAAAAGCGCGAATTTTAAGCAAACAACGCTGCCGGTTCCCTCGGTGAGGTCCAGGCTGCGTCGGAGAGGTGAGTATAGCAATATTTTTTATTTTAATTCTTTCTTTTACACATTAATATGGATCCCAGGGCCTGAAGGAGAGTTTCCTCTCCTTCAGACCCTGGGAACCATCAGGAATACCGTCCGATACTTGAGTCCCATTGACTTGTATTGGTATCGGGTATCGGTATCGGATTAGATCCGATACTTTGCCGGTATCGGACGATACTTTCCGATACCGATACTTTCAAGTATCGGACGGTATCGCTCAACACTACTGGTGAGATCTGTGTCCATATGTGACATCCGTATGATGTCCGTTTGCTGTCAGTGTGTCACATCTGTCTGCCACCCATGGTAAAAGCAGTACAGTTTGTGCTGATGCCAGATACCAGCTGTTGAAGTCAGCTCTCATCATTGCCGCTTGGTGTCCCTGAGATCAGAGTGACTTGGCCACAATGATGGGAGTTGTATTCAAGACCCATTGTGTACATTTTGTATAAAATAAAGAATTAAGTAGCAAAATGGAGTGGGTTCTGGTGCAATTTTCATAGCCAGCAGAGGGAAAGCCCATGGCTGGCGGCTGATGTTAATAATCTGGGAAAAGGGACAATATCCCAAAAAGGCTCCCAGGCTATTAGTAACAACTCACAGCTGTTTGCTTAGCCTTTACTGATGAATTTATGAGGGACTCCAAAAAAATGATGTAGGGTCGTCCCTAAAAATTCAAGCCAGCAAAGGCTAAACAGACAGCTGTGGGTTGACATTAATAGCCTGGGAAGGGGCCATAGTTATTGTTCCACCCAGGCTACCAACATCAGCCCTCAGCCACTCCAGAAATGGAGCATCCACAAAATGCACCAAATCTGGGGATTAGCCTCGCTGTTTCCAATTGCCATGGTGCGGTGGCAATCGGCATAATATTTCTGGAGTTGACATCAGTTTTGTATTGTCAGCTGACATCAAGCTCAGGGGTTAGTAATAGAGAGGTGTCTATAAGACACCCCATAGAAGTTTTGAAATAAACACACAGCAAGAATAAAATGCTTTATTTGAAATAAAGACATTGACTTCTGTATTTTAACCCCTTCACGCCGCAGCCCTTTTTCCTTCTTCCCAGAGCCACAATTTTTTATGTTTCCTTCAAAATGGCCACGTGAGGACTTGTTTTTTTGCGGGATGAGTTTCACTTTTGAACAACACCATTGGTTTTACCATATCGTGTACTCGAAAAAAAAATCCCAAGTGCACTAAAATTACAAAAAAAGCGCAATTCCACAACTGTTTTTGGATTTTTTTTAACCATGTTAACCAAGTGCTAAAACTGACCTGCTATTGTGATTCTGCACGTCATTATGAGTTTGTAGATTTCAAACATCTATAGGTTATTTTTTATTTAAATCCAAAGCTTGTTTAAAAAAATAAATTTTGGTAAGAAAACAAATTGTGTCATTTTCCGAGACATGTGGCGTCTCCATTTTTTGTGATCTGGGGCTAGGTGAGGGCTTATTTTTTGTGTGCCGAGCTGACACTTTTAATGATACCATTTTGGTGTGGATACGATCTTTTGTTTACCCGTTATTGCATTTTTATGCAATGTTGCGGCGATCAAAAAACTGTAATTCTGGCATTTTTACTTTTTTTTCGCTACAGCGCTTACCGATTGGATTCATTCTTTTATATATTGTAAGATCAGGCAATTCTGAATGCCGTGATACCAAATACCGTATTTTTCGGACTATAAGACACACCGGACCATAAGACGCACCCCAAATTTGGGGTGAAAATTGCAGAAAAAAATATTTTTTTATAAGATGGGGGTCCGTCTTATTGTCCGAATTAACAGTATCTTACCTGAGGGCTGGCGGTGGCAGAGCAGGGTCACAGGAGGCATGGTGTCGTCAGAGGTGGGGTGATGCGGTACAGTGTGCACCTGAGCAGGGTCCCTTCCTGCTTAGGTGGGCAATGCCATGGCCTGGTGTCCATGAGAGGGTTGCAGCAGTGGTTACTGGCAGAGGTGCGGGGATGAGGAGGCTCAGTGAGCGGTATGGCGTGAGCGGGGTCCCTTTCACCGGTGAGGTGATGCAGCAGCCCGGTAAGCAGCAGAGCCGGGTGAATCATGTTGTTATCGGTGGTGGTGGCCATCTTCCTGAGGCCGCGCCTGCGCAGATGGAGTGCTCTGCTTCCTGAGGCTTCAGGAAAATGGCCGTGGGAGGCCATGTGTGCACAGATGGAGATAGCGGTGGCCATTTTCCTGAAGCCAAGATCTAAATCTGTGAACTCGGCTTCAGGAAAATGGCCACCGCGATCTCCATCTGCGCACGCGCGGCCTCCCGTGGCCATTTTCCTGAAGCCCTGGGAAGCAGAGCACTCCATCTGCACATGCACGGCCTCAGGAAGATGTCCGCCACCACCGATAACAACATGATTCACCTGGCTCTGCTGCTTACCGGGCTGCTGCATCATCTCACCGGTGAAAGGGACCCCGCTTACTGCGCCTCCTCATCCCCGCACCTCTGCCGCCGCACCTCTGCCGCCGCCACCACACCACACCACTGCGGGTAAGCCTGCATTACGACTATTAGACGCACCCCCTATTTTCCCCCCTTTTTTGGGGGGAAAAAGTGCGTCTTGTAGTCCGAAAAATACAGTATGTGTATTTTTATTTTTTTTATTTATTTTTTTGAATGGGGTGAATGGGAGTGATTTGAATGTTCATATTTTTTTATTTTTTTAATATTTTTAAAAATATTATTTTTTATTTTTCACTTGCTGCAATAGTCTCCATGGGACACTAGAAGCTGCGATAATCTGATCACCTCTGCTACACACAAGTGATGATCAGATCACCTGTGTGTAGCAGAAATGCTCACTTACTATGAGCGCCGACTGCTTGGCAGCGCTCATAGTAAACCGGCAATAACAACCATATGGGTCTCCTGCAGACCCCAGGTTGCTATGCCAACCCATCGGCGACCGGCGTTCATGTGACACGGGCGCAGAATGGAGGAATTAGTGATGCGCTTCCGGTGCGATCACATTAAATGCCACTGTCAAAGATTGACAGTGGCATTTAATAGGTTAACAGTGAGTCATACAGTGCCTTGTGAAAGTATTCAGCCCTCTGGAACTTTTCCACCTTTTCCCACATATGATGCTTTAAACATAAAGATACCAAATGTAACATCTTGGTGAAGAATCAACAACAAGTGGAACACAATTGTGAAGTTGAACAAAATTTATTGAGTATTTTCAGTTTTTGAATTTCCACAATATTTTTTGGCCCCTTTGACTTACTTTGTTGTGCCACCTTTTGCTGCGATTACAGATGCAAGTTGCTTGGGGTATGTCTCTATCAGTTTTTTACATCGAGAGAATGAAATTCTTGCCCATTCTTCCTTGGCAAACAGCTTGAGCTCAGTAAGGTTTGATGAAGATCATTTGTGAACAGCAGTTTTCAGCTCTTTCCAAAGATTCTCGATTGGATTGAGGTCTGGACTTTGACTTGGCCATTCTAACACCTGGATATGTTTATTTGTGAACCATTCCATTGTAGATTTTGCTTTATGTTTGGGATCATTGTCTTGTTGGAAGACAAATCTCCGTCCCAGTGTCAGGTCTTTTGCAGACTCCAACAGGTTTTCTTCAAGAATGGTCCTGTATTTGGCTCCCTCCATCTTCCCATCAATTTTAAACATCTTCGCTGTCGCTGCTGAAGAAAAGCAGGCCCAAACCATGATGCTGCCACCACCTTGTCTGACAGTGGGGATGGTGTGTTCAGGGTGATGAGCTGTGTTGCCTTTACGCCAAACATATCATTTGGCATTGTTGCCAAAAAGTTCAATTTTGGTTTCATCTGACCAGAGCACCTTCTTCCACATGTTTGGTGTGTCTCCCAAGTGGCTTGTTGCAAACTTTAAACAACACTTTTTGTGGATATCTTTGAGAAATGGCTTTCTTCTTGCCACTCTTCCATAAAGGCCAGACTTGTGCAGTGTATGACTGATTGTTGTCCTATGGACAGACTGTCCCACCTCAGCTGTAGATCTCTGCAGTTCATCCAGAGTGATCATGGGCCTCTTGGCTGCATCTCTGATCAGTCTTCTCCTTGTTTGAGATGAAAGTTTAGAGGGATGGCCAGGTCTTGGTAGATTTGCAGTGGTATGATAATCCTTCCATTTCAATATGATCGCTTGCACAGTGCTCCTTGGGATGTTTAAAGTTTTGGAAATCATTTTTTATTCAAATCCGACTTTAAACTTCTCCACAACAGTATCACGGACCTGCGTGTTGTGTTCCTTGGTCTTCATGATGCTCTCTGTGCTTCAAACAGAACCCTGAGACTATCACAGAGCAGGTGCATTTAAACGGAGACGTGATTACACACAGGTGGATTATATTTATCATCATTAGGCATTTAGGACAACATTGGATCATTGCACGCCCCACTTTTCAGTTTTTGAATTTCCACAAAAATGTTAAATAACCAATAAATTTTGTTCATCTTCACAATTGTATTCCACTTGTTGTTCATTGTTCACCAACAATTTACATTTGGTATCTTTAAGTTAGAAGCATGATATGTGGGAAAAGGTTGAAAAGTTGCAAGGGGCCGAATACTTTCGCAAGGCACTGTAATTATTGTTTTGTAAGGATCTGAGATGTGAATTTGGTGTTCTATTGGCCAGCTCCTAGTCACATGGTCAATAGGAGGAGCTGTTTTCCAGGCAAGTCTAGAATGTTCTTTAGTCTGAGGGATGCCTTCAGGGAGAGCAGAACACACGTGGAAGCTGTTTTTACCTCAAGATCTCCTGCAGGCCTAAGAACCTGAGTTCCCTCTCTAACCTGTACAGACATCATTCTAAAGTTTTTCTGACTGGATTCACCACCGTTTTTACATTCACCTGTGCCATGATACACTTTTGAGTTAATCCCGAGTACAGGTCTGTAACTTCTAATTGCGGTGTCTACCTGATTCTATAAAATACCAAAAGACACTGTCCAGTGCTCTTAAAGCTCCAGGCCCCAATCACATCTCAGTATCTAAGTGTGAACTGTTGCCGTGGACTACTCATGAGAGACTGTTCTTTATTTGTTCCAAGTTATAATTCCCATTCCTGCTAAAGTAAAAGCAACTGTTAGACTGGTGTGTGTCATAATTCCTTCAGCTGCGGGCACCGTGTGGGGGTGGATATCAGGAAGCATTCAGCCTGGTCATTACAAAAGGATGTTATCCATGTGTCATTAGAGTGCACATGTGCAGCACACATTTTGTCCATGCTGCTGATAAAAAACTGACATGTTTTAATACTATGGGTTTGCATGTCCCCGCATTTGAGGCCCTTAAAGAATGGACCACATATGGACAAAAATTAGACGTGAAAAGGGGGCCTTAGAGAGAGTCTAGACAGTGAGACCTCCATTAGTTGCTATAGTAAACAGATGACCCTACTACATACTGTAGCACTCTGGAATTTGGTTCCATTTCTTTCTCATAATTTCATTCTTTTTATTCATCCAAAATCCCATACATATATCATGTGCTCACTGCATGGGGTAGGTATAATAAGGATGGAACAAAACATACTCAAGGGCTTTACTATATGGGATACAGAGGTTTGGGTGAACACAAAAGTGGTAGCACTGTTGTAAATGACAGGCGACTTGGGGGACTCAGTTATAGTTTTTGCATTAGGGATGAGAAATTTCTGGTTACACCTGTTAGTAGACTAGCTTACAACATAACAAACAACAAAAACCCTACACACAATGCAAGCATACTGTAATAGACTTTTTGTGCACAAATTATTATAAAATATTGGAGATAATACATAAAAAACAAGATAGATACTATATACTTATCTTTTTGTTGTAGTCTGATAAGATGACAAATGCAAAATATTCTATGTATATACATGCTGTCTGGATTATAAACAGAAAGTAGCACAAAAGTGTAAAAAGACTCAATTGCTTGAATTGTTTTGACCTAAAGGAATCAAAAGTCATGAACATTTACATTTGTATATTTTACAGTGGGCACGGGAAGTATTCAGACCCTTTTAAATTTTTGACTCTTTGTTTCATTGAAGCCATTTGGTAAATTCAAAAAAGTTCATTTTTTTCTCATTAATGTACACTCTGCACCCCACCTTGACTGAAAAAACCCAGAAATGTAGTAACTTTTGCAAATTTATTAAAAAAGAAAAACTGAAATATCACATGGTCATAAGTATTTTGATCCTTTGCTCAGTACTGAGTAGAAGCTCCCATTTGAGCTAGTACAGCCATGACTCTTCTTGGGAATGATGCAACAAGTTTTTCACACCTAGATTTGGGGATCCTCTCCCATTCTTCCTTCCAGATCCTCTCCAGTTCCGTCAGGTTGGAAGGTGAACGTTAGTGGACAGCCATTTTCAGGTCTCTTCAGAGAAGCTCAATTGGGGTTAGGTCAGGGCTCTGGCTGGGCCAGTCAAGAATGGTCACAGAGTTGTTCTGAAGCCACTCCTTTGTTATTTTAGCTGTGTGCTTAGGGTCATTGTCTTGTTGGAAGGTGAATCTTTGGCAAAGTCTGAGATCCACAGCACTCTGGAAGAGGTTTTCATCCAGGATACCTCTGTACTTCGAGGCCACTGTGCTCTTAGGAACCTTGAGTACAACAGAAATTCTGTGCCTTGCCATAATTCTGTCCCTGAGCTCCTTGGCCAGTTCCTTTGACCTCATGATTCTCATTTGATGTGACATGCACTGTGAACTGTGAGGTCTTATATAGATAGGTATGTGCCTTTCCAAATCAAGTCCTATCAGTTTCATTAAACACAGCTGGACTCCAATGAAGGATAACAAACATCTCAAGGAGGATCACAAGGAAATGGACAGCATGTGACTTAAATATGAATGTCTGAGCAAAGGGTCCAAATACTTATGACCATGTGATATTTCATTCTTTCTTTTTTATTAAATGTGCAAAAATTTCTACATTTCTGTTTTTTTTCAGTCAAGATGAGGCGCAGAGTGTAAATTAATTAGAAAAAAATGACCTTTTCTGAATTTACCAAATGGCTGCAATGAAACAAGAATTTAAAGGGTCTGAATACTTTCTGTGCCCACTGTATGTATTTACATTACTATGTCTGTAGATAAGTTGTTGGTGAGCATCAAGCAGAAGATGACTTCCGTTACCTTGGCTTGCAAAAGTATTCACACTCCCCCTTAGTACCTTGGTATTTTACGTGTTTTGCTACCTCACAACCTTGAATTTCACTGTTTTTTTTTTTAGTTTTTGCATTAGTTCATGTAAAGAACATGCCTACACCTGTGAACATTTGGTTTTCTTTTTTTTTCGACGCAAACAATAAATAGGACAAAATTGCTGAAAGCTCTATGAGCTTTCCACATCTTGCAACTGGGATTTTTGCCCATTCCTCAAGGCAAAACCCCTCCAGCTCCTACAAGTTAGATAGTTTCCTTTGGTGAACAGCAATCTTCAAGTCTGCCCACAGGTTCTCAATTGGAGTAAAGTCTGGTCTTTGACTAGTACACTACAAAACATTAACATGTTTCTCCTTAACCCACTCACGTTTTGCTTTAGCTGTATGCTTTGGGTCATTGTATTATTGGAAGGTGAACCTCCATCCCAATCTCAAATCACTGACAGACTGAAATAGGTTTAGTCAAAAATACTGTATCCCTGTGTTTCCCACCATCTATCTTCCCATTGACTCTGACCATTTTCCCTGTTTCTACTGCCGAAAAATATAACTGCGGCATGATGCTGCCACCCCCATGTTTTACTTTGGGGGATGGTGTTCTTGGGATAATGAGCTGTTTTTGCTTGGCACAAAGACATAGTGTTTACCTTGGTGGCCAAAAAGTTCAATTTTGATCACATATGACCACAGCACCTTCCTGCAAAGATTTGGAACTCTGTAGCTTTTTCATGCTTACCTTTGGTCTCTGTGCTGCCTCTCTCATTAACGCCCTCCTTCCCTGGGCTGAGAGTTTTGGTGGATGGCCCTCTCTTGGCAGGTTTGCTGTGGTACCATGTTCTTTCCATTTGATGACAATTTATTTGACCGTGCTCCGGAGAAGGATCATCAGAGATTGGGATATTTTTTACACCCAACACTTACTTGCACTTCTCAATAACTTTGTCCCTGACTTGTTTGGAGATCTCCTTGGTCTACATGATGTTGTTTCGCTAGTGGTGCCTCTTGCTTATTGGTGTTGCAGGCTCTGTGGCCTTTCAGAAAAGATGTGTATATACCGACAGATCATATGACACTTAAATTGCACACAAGTGGACATCCTTTCACTAAGTATGTGACTTATGAAGGGAATTGCTTGCACCAGAAATTTTTAGGGGCTTCATCGCACCAACTTAGACTATTCAGTGCTGATCCATCACACACAAATCAGATTACAAAATATGTAAATACAGGTTGTAATGTAGCAAAATAGGTAAAAAGCCAAGGGGTTGAATACTTTCACAAGCCACTGTATAAGTAAACAGAGAATTGTTTACTAAATTATAGTCCATGCCACGTTGTTTTTATAAGAATGGCTATATTTTCTATAGACCAAATGATTAAATGTACAATACATTTACTATATCTCATGAATCTTTCATCAGCAGTTGGAATTTTCTGCGCTCATCCACTGGCAGTACTAGCAGACTGCTCCATAGTATTTTAAGTGTGCTGCTTTAGACTAATGCAGTGTAACTCCTGCTGAAATGGTTTTACCGTAAGAGAGATAATAGCTTCTAATTGAGAATACTGATGATGTTTGACTAATGTGCCTTTTTGACCACTGAAAAAGTCAGTCTGTTCCGTGAGTCCCAAAGGAGTACTTGTAATTAGCTCTCATCCATCATACTGTATATACTGGATTTTCTTATTGTATTCAACAATTCACTAGACCTGATTACATCTGCTAATTAAAGCAAATAATTATTAGTGGCACAACTGGTTAATAACTGCATATGAACAGGCAAGGTTTAACTGTTTCACTACCAAATTTCAATGCAATATTTTTTGATTATATTGTAACAGTCAATAACAAATGAAAGAGCAAGTCGGCACTACTAATAAGATAACAACAATTCAAACAGGTTACTATTATCCATATTTCAATGGTGGTGCTCAATGATTGCTCAAAGATCCAGTGTAAAAAAAATCCACCATAATAATATTTTCACGGCACTCAACAAAAATCTTTTCATACCTTTAAAGCATCACTCTACCATTTTTGTAATCGCTGCAGTGGTTCCTCTAATCTAAGTTCCATGCCCCTTGTCTCATACTTACCTGCCACCATCTTCACCTTCTATTGCTGCAGCCCCAGTTGGTCTCCAGCAGTTTATGACCTATCGGATCGCTCCACTGTTTGTTTGGAGGGAGCCGGAAGTCACTTTTCATCGTTTCAACCTCTTCCAGGCTTTTGTCAATTGACAAAAGCCTGGGATGGGCTAAAAGATCTTGCTTGGATTTCTATGTATTGGATTAAATGAGCATTATTCAACACGTGAGTGCCCGGATTTCTTGTCTCTTTGCTACCCCTCTCCACGTACATGCTTAGACGGAGTGATGACCATTCTACTTCTATTCTACTTTTCAGTGCAGGTCTATGAGAGCCTCATTCTTGCTCATAGAATTGCAATGAGAGCTTATGACAGATACTTCTGGCTTCCAGCCAATCAAAAGTTGTGAACACAAGATGGCACCACGAGACCGGAGCGATGCAGATAAAAGGTGATGACGGCGGTGGGTAAATATAAGACTACAGCCAGGATCCTTAGATTAAAGACCACTATAGTGCTGAAAAAAAAAACACTGAAGTGGTGCTTTAATTACATTTTTTTAGATATAAAGTGCACATTAGAATTTTCCATGGAAGGACAATACATGGCAAACTGTCCCAATGGAAACTTGAATCACACATTTATTTTTATGTCCACTCTGTGTAGTAAAAACTTTGAAAGGTTTTTGTGACTGATGTTGCAACAAGTAAACTAAATAATTAATAAAACATGCTACTTATATATATTTGCACAGTTTTTATAAGTTTAGAAGTGAATTTTAGCATCATATGACACATAATAAAACATAAGCTAAGAAAAGTATATATAGAAATAGCAAGATAATAGAGTAACATTTGCTTCAAATTTCTGCTTAGTTCAGATTACAGATTTTAATGTATTAGGTATATATCCTCTGTATACCACTGAACCACATGCTTACATAAAGTTCTCATTTTCTCAGATTAGAAATAAATCCAGAAGAGGAAAATAATGATACTTTAGACCTCCAGTGTATGTGCAGGTCCGAATAATGTCAACGAGCCTATAATACTATTCAACAACAATCACAATTCTTTAAGTAAAAAGATAGAACAGGTTTAAAAAAATCATCTTTCTTCCAAAAACAGTTTTACACCTATTCATGAATAATTTGTCATACTGTAGTTCAGGTCCAATCCATTTCAGTGGACGAGAGCTGCAATTCCAAACACAGACCATGGACAGGTGTATCACTGTTCTTGGAAAGTATTAAGAGTTCAGGATGATTGACTTACATGTTTTTTTAATCATATACAAACCATTTTAAGAATGAAGCCTTTTTTGAGTTGCAACTAGTGTTGAGCGATACCGTCCGATACTTGAAAGTATCGGTATTGGAAAGTATCGGCCGATACCGGCAAAGTATCGGATCCAATCCGATACCGATACCCGATACCAATACAAGTCAATGGGACTCAAGTATCGGACGGTATTCCTGATGGTTCCCAGGGTCTGAAGGAGAGGAAACTCTCCTTCAGGCCCTGGGAACCATATTAATGTGTAAAAGAAAGAATTAAAATAAAAAATATTGCTATACTCACCTCTCCGAGGGAACCGGCAGCGTTGTTTGCTTAAAATTCGCGCTTTTCTTTCCTTACGTGAAGTCCCGGCTTTGTGATTGGTTGCGTCGCAGTCACATGGGCGACGCAACCAATCACAGCAAGCCGTGACGTAATTTCAGGTCCTTAAGGATTTTAAAATTACGTCCCGGCTTTGTGATTGGTTGCGTCGCAGTCACATGGGCGACGCAACCAATCACAGCAAGCCGTGACGTAATTTCAGGCCCTTAAGGATTTTAAAATTACGTCCCGGCTTTGTGATTGGTTGCGTCGCAGTCACATGGGCGACGCAACCAATCACAAGCCGTGACGTCACGGGAGGCTGGACACGCGCGCATTTTAAAATGCGTGCTTGTCCAGCCTCCCGTGACGTCCCGGCTTGTGATTGGTTGCGTCGCGGTCAACCAATCACAAGCCGGGAGGCTGGACACGCGCGCATGTTAAAATGCGCGCGTGTCCAGCCTCCCGGCTTGTGATTGGTTGACCGCGACGCAACCAATCACAAGCCGGGACGTCACGGGAGGCTGGACAAGCGCGCATTCGCGCGTGTCCAGCCTCCCGGCTTGTGATTGGTTGACCGCGACGCAACCAATCACAAGCCGGGACGTCACGGGAGGCTGGACACGCGCGCATTTTAAAATGCGCACGTGTCCAGCCTCCCGGCTTGTGATTGGTTGACCGCGACGCAACCAATCACAAGCCGGGACGTCACGGGAGGCTGGACAAGCGCGCATTTTAAAATGCGCGCGTGTGTCCAGCCTCCCGGCTTGTGATTGGTTGACCGCGATGCAACCAATCACAAGCCGGGACGTCACGGGAGGCTGGACAAGCGCGCATTTTAAAATGCGTGCATGTCCAGCCTCCCGGCTTGTGATTGGTTGACCGCGATGCAACCAATCACAAGCCGGGACGTCACAGGAGGCTGGACAAGCGCGCATTTTAAAATGCGCGCGTGTCCAGCCTCCCGTGATGTCACGGCTTGTGATTGGTTGCGTCGCCCATGTGACTGCGACGCAACCAATCACAAAGCCGGGACGTAATTTTAAAATCCTTAAGGGCCTGAAATTACGTCACGGCTTGCTGTGATTGGTTGCGTCGCCCATGTGACTGCGACGCAACCAATCACAAAGCCGGGACGTAATTTTAAAATCCTTAAGGACCTGAAATTACGTCACGGCTTGCTGTGATTGGTTGCGTCGCCCATGTGACTGCGACGCAACCAATCACAAGCCGGGACTTCACGTAAAGGAAAGAAAAGCGCGAATTTTAAACAAAGAACGCTGCCGCTTCCCTCGGTAAGGTGCAGGCTGCGTCGGAGAGGTGAGTATAGCAATATTTTTTATTTTAATTCTCTCTTTTACACATTTTTACATTGATGTTGTTTCGATACCGATACCCGATACCACAAAAGTATCGGATCTCGGTATCGGAATTCCGATACCCGCAAGTATCGGCCGATACCCGATACTTGCGGTATCGGAATGCTCAACACTAGTTGTAACCAAATATAAGTGTGAAAATACATCTCAAATGAAAGGGGTTGTCTGGTCTTAGCTACAAGTCTGCAATCATTTTATGGGCAGACTTGTGAATTCTCACATTGCATGCACTGCGTGTTCTCAAGAATGTTTGGTGCTGGTTCCAGGAGCGGCGGGCAAGTGACCACAAGTATGTGATTTGCATATACGTGGTTTTGTGCCAACCAGTTTAGCAACGCCTCGCTCAATGCAAGGGTATTGAGTCTAGTTGGAATGTGAAGTATACAAATCACATACTTGCTCCCAGCGCCAACACCGAAGAATCCTGATAGCGCGCACTGCACACAGTGTTAGGATTCAAACTTCTGCAGTCACATAGAGTGTCTGCAGATTTGTACATCCAAGGCCAGACAAATCCTTTAAATAATTGTAGTTTCATTTTGTGATGTAGATAAAAGAGATTTATAGAGGAGGAGGTATATGTTTTAGAGGAGATATATTTTTTCCCTTCCAACAACCGTACCGGCAAAAAAAATCTTTACACTTGTGCAGCAAAAAAAAAAATGTACATATGAAAACCTCGTCATAATTTCACTTGTTAAAAGTGCACACAATAGGGGATATAATAAAAAAAACTGTCTAATAGCAAAACTGGCTTAGTTGCCAGTAAGGGTAATGTAAGGGTGACATGACAAAATACAAATTGGAACTAAATATCCACAATAAAATACTTGAATGTCAAGTTTTTGTGGTTTTGTTGAACTTGTAACGATTTTTTGACAGCATTGAAATCTTTACAGTATCATGTGATGTAATGCAATATAATATGGGGTAACATGTCTTGTTACCATGTACAGTAAGTCAGATTACTTGAGTCTATGTAAAAGACTTCTTTAGTCAGGGGTAATTCTGATGTTCATTGTCATGTGGTGGAATACTGACCGTCCTATTAATTAATGTGATGTCATAATGTCATGTGACGGTGACATACTGTATATTCTTTTAATTTTACATAAGGAACTGAATCATTATCCATCTTCAAAAGAAAAAAAATCTGATTACTTCCCTGACAAGATTAATCTAGGCTCATATAAGCAGTGTGGCTTCTGTTTTGGTATTAGTCACATTAATGGCAAAAATAGAATTATATGCAAAGCAATCCTTTCCATCAAATCTTCTTTGCTGCCAGCGGAATCTTTGAAAAATCCGGAAGAACGGGAGAAGTCTCAGAAGATTTTAGAAGGGCAAATGTTGTCAATATATAAAAAAGGAAAGAAAATGGAGCTAGGAAATTACAAGCCAGGGAGCCTTTCTTCTATACGAGGAAAGATCTTTTATCAAATTGTTAAACAAATTATTATCCAATTCTTGGATAACAATATAGTAATTAACCACAGCCAGACTAATTTAATTTCCTTCTATGATGGAATCACTGACTGGGTGGATCAGGGAAATGCTGTAGATATAGTATTTCTCGACTTCAGCAAAGCATTTGATAAAGTATCTCATACTATCCTTTTTGAAGAAATGACCGTGTATGGTATTGATAAGACTACATTTAGGTGGATTCATAACTGGCTCAGTAATCTCTCAAAGAGTGGTAATAAATGTTTACACATCGAAATGGAAAAGTGTTTCAAATGGGGTACCACAAGGCTCTGTCCTGGCCCCAGTGTTGTTCAACATTTTAATAAATGATCTAGATAAGGGAACTGAAGGTAAACTAATTAAATTTGCAGACCATGCAAAACTAGGAGGGATAGCTAAAACTAGAGAAGACAGAAAAATGATTTAGAAGGCTCTAGATAAGATTGACCAATGGGCAGTGACTGATAGAATGATGTTTAACAGGGAGAAATGCAAGATTCTACATCTGGGCAAGAAAAAAGAAAATTACATTTACAGAATGGGAGGAATAAAACTAAGCAACAGCAAATATGAAAAAGACTTTGGTATAGTAATAGATCACAGACTGCACATGAGTCAACAATGTGATGAAGTAGCAAAAAAGGCAAACGCAGTTCTGAGGTGTATTAGGAGAAGCATCTAGATCCTGTGAAGTAATTTTCCCCCTCTACTCCTCTTTGGTCAGGCCTCATCTGAAATACTGTGTCCAGTTCTGGGAACCACATTTTAAAAAAGGCATTGAAAAACTGGAGCAAGTTCAGAGTAGAGCTATCAGAATGGTGAGCGGACTGCAAAGTATGTCCTACGAGGAACGATTCAAGGATTTGGTAATGTTTAGCTTGCAAAAAAGAAGGCTAAGAGGAGACTTAATAGCTGTCTACACATATCTGAAGGGATGTCACAGTGTAGAGGGATCATCCTTATTCTCATTTGCACATGGAAACACAAGAAGCAATGAAATGAAACTGAAAGGGAAAAGATACAGATTAGATATCAGAAAAAAGAATTTGACAGTGAGGGTGATCAAGGAGTGGAACAGGCAGCCACGAGAGGTGGTGAGTAGTGATGAGCAACTGTACTCATTGCTCGAATTTTCCCTAGCACGCTCGAGTGGTCTCTGAGTATTTGTAACTGCTCGGAGATTTAGTTTTTGTTGACTCAGCTGCATGATTTGCGGCTGCTAGCCAGCCTGAGTTCATGTGGGGGTTGCCTGGTTGCTAGGGAATCCCCGCATGTATTCCAGCTGTCAATCAGCTGTAAATCATGCAGCTGAGGCAAGGAAAACTAAATCTCCGAGCAGTTACAAATACTCAGAGATCACCCGAGCGTGCTTGGGAAAACCCGAGCAACGAGTATACTTGCTCATTACTAGTAGTGAGTTCTCCTTCAATGGAAATCTTCAAATTTACGCTGTTTTTGTTTGTTTGTTTATTGTATAGGAGGTAGCTGCTCCTAGTTTGCACCTGTTCATATTAGCTTGGAAGTGCCAGTCAGTCTTTATGTCATTCAAACAGAGGCTGGACAGACATCTGTCTGAGATGGTTTAGTAAATCCTGCTCTGCATTGAGCAGGGGGTTTGATATGATGACCCTTGAGGTCCCTTCCAACTCTAACATTCTATGATTCTATGAACATATAGGAGAATGATACTGATACTGGAAGTCAAAGATGTTCTAAGTTCCTTAAATTGTAGCACTAAGGGATATATAAGTAGCAGTAATAAATATTTTTAAACTTTATAACATTTACTAGCTGAAGAGCCTGGCGTTGCCTGGGCATAGTAACTAACTGTGGTTAGTAATAACAAATTATAATGATTTTCCTCCATCCCATAGTCCCATGCCCATATACCCATCATACATATCCTCCATCTCATAGTCCCGTGCCCATATACCCATCATACACATTTTCCATCCCATAGTCCATGCCCATATACACATCATACACATCCTCCATCCCATAGTCCTGTGCCCATATACCCATCATACACATCCTCCATCCCATAGTCCCATGCCCATATACCCATCATACATATCCTTCATCCCATAGTCCTGTGCCCATATACCCATCATACACATCCTCCATCCCATAGTCCCATGCCCATATACCCATCATACATATCCTCCATCCCAGAGTCCCGTGCCCATATACCCATCATACACATCCTCCATCCCATAGTCCCATGCCCATATTCCCATCATACACATCCTCCATCTCATAGTCCCGCGCCATATTCCCATTATACATATCCTCCATCCCATAGTCCCATGCCCATATACCCATCACACATCCTCCATCCCATAGTTCCGTGCCCATATATGCCATTATGACATCATCTTCACCATGGCAAACATTCTGACATCATTGTCGCCATGGCAACCTATTATGACATCATCATCACTATGGCAACCATTATGACATAACCGTCACCCTTGCAACCTATTATGACATCATCGTCACCATGGCAACCATTATGACATCATCTTTGCCATGGCAACCATTATGACATCATCGTCGATACATACATACATACACACATACACTCGTTTTTATATGTATAGATGGCAGCCTTCATTCTGCAATACGCTGTGATTATTGTGTTTAAAATAGAAAATTTACATTTAAGCTAATTTATTTAATTTCACTTTAAAAAAGTAAAAAATTAAATATTCCATTAATATTAAAATCTTCAGTCTAATGTTGTAACAACAAACATTCAGTTTCAAATGTTAAAGTACCTTCAATACAAAAAATACCAAGCATTCTTCCTTAATGGCCACGTATCTGTAGTATGGCTGTAAGGGTACAGTTTCAATTTAGAAAGAGAAGAAAAGCAGTGTACTGTGGAAAATGTGATGAAAGCAAGAGGACAAAATCAATAGTGTGAGACATCTGTGCAAGACAGTAGCCAGGCATGAAATTCCATATTCCTATTTACAAAACAAGCAGCGTATAACATGTCATTAGTGCACCAAATAATGGGGGTTAACTAGACTACATCAGTCTTGTTATTCTCCAGGCCTCTTGCCTACCTCTGATCTATGACTGACAGGTTACTGACTTTTCAGTGACCTACCTTCTCTGGCCAAAATCTCACCAAGTGTTCCATCACTGTCGGGGACCGAGCATGCGTATTAACTTCCAAATAACATCATTGTGCCGAGAAATCAGTCTAGGAACGTACTGAAAAAAAGCAGTGACCTGTCAGTCATAGAGCGGAGGCAGGTGGAAATTTGGGTAATAATCAGACAAGCAGTAGAAGAGCAAGTGCAACGTCGTGTCCCGCTGTACTTGTGCCTCATATAGCTTAAAGCTTCCACTGCTGATAACAGAACAATGACTAAACAAATGTCTTCCCAAAGTATCATTTTAATCAGCTTTAAAGTGCGAGTACAGCTGTGTCTTTATTTCAGAGTAGGGATGAGCGAACCCTAACTGCAAAGTTTGGGGTCCATACTGGACACCTAGTGTCCGGTACCGAACCCTGAACACAGAATTTTCACAGGATGTCCAGTTTACTGTTCGGATTTGGATGCATAATAAAGTTTGTTGAAAGACTGCAATGTGAAATAAGCAAGCTTTTAGGCTGTGGGCACTTCCGGAGCCATCACAGCAATGCCAAGTATTGATTGGCTGGTGCACCATGTGACCTTGACTTTAAAAATGACAGATCACAACTGCCACCACCATTAGCCTCTGCTTAGTGTAGGGACAGAACACAGCTGGAGTGAGGGACAGTATTAGGTAGCGCACTCTGCCACAAATCTGCTGCTTGTACTTTGCAACCCATATCTGTGAGAGTACTGCGCAAAATGCTGCTGTGTGTACTCTGAAACAGTGGGACTACCGTGCCCTTAAGCCACTGTGTGTACTCTTCAGCCCCACCTGTGGGCATAATATGCCTTTAAGCTGCTGTATGTACTCTGCAACCCTGCCTGTGGGAGGTCTGTGCCAGAAGCCGCTGTGTGTACTCTGCAACCTTGCCTGTGGGAGTACTATGCCAAAAGCCACTGTGTGTACTCTGCAACACATATCTGTGGCAGTACTGTGCCAAAAGCCAGTGTGTGTACTCTACAACAAATATCTGTTGGAATACTGTGCAAAAAGCCACTGTTTGTACTCTGCAACCTCGCCTGTGGGAGTACTATGCCAAAAGTCGCTGTGTTTACTCTGCAACCCTGCTTGTGAGAGTACTGTGCCTTTAAGCAACTGTTTGTACTCTACAACCCTGCCTGTGGGAGTACTTTGCCTTTAAGCCGCTGTGTGTGCGCTACAGCCCCACCTGTGGGAGTATTGTGCCTTTAAACCCTTTCTGTCCTCGGATGGAATAGTACATCAGAGGACAGTACCCCCGCTATGATGTGCACTCCGGCGGTGAGCCCGCAACAAAACCGGGACATGTCAGCTGTTTTGAACAGTTGACATGTGACCGCAGTAGGTGCAGGTGGAATCGTGATCCACCCGCACCTATTAACTAGCTAAATGCAGCTGTCAAACTCTGACAGCGGCAAGTAACAAGCGCTTCCGGCCATCGGGCCGGAAATGCGCGCAACAGTGACCCACATCACGTGATCGGGGGTCATCGGTGTGTCGGCATAACAACCAAAGATCTCCTGCAAACCTCTATTGTTGTTGATGCCGGATTGCTATGAGCGCCACCCTGTGGTCGGCACGCCTAGCAATGCAGTAATTCTGCTACATAGGGGCGATCTGAGCATCGCCTCTATGTAGCAGAGGTGATCGAGTTATGGCAGCTTCTAGCCCCCCATGGAGGCTATTGAAGCACGCCAAAATAAAAAAAAGTTTTTAAAAATATGAAAAATATAAAAAAATATAAAAGTTTAAATCACCCGCCCTTTCGCCCCATTCAAAATAAAAAAAAAATTAAACATACACATATTTGGTATCGTGGCGTTCAGAATCACCCAATCTATCAAAAAAAGATTCACCTGATCGCTAAACGGCGTAGAGATAAAAAAAAGTAAAAATGCCAGAATTACTTTTTTTTTGGTCGCCGCAACATTGCATTAAAATGCAATAACGGGTGATCAAAAGAACATATCTGCACCAAAATGGTATAATTAAAAACGTCCGCTTGGCACACAAAAAATAAGCCCCCACCCAACCCCAGATCACGAAAAATGGAGTCGCTGCGAGTATCGGAAAATGGCGCAATTTTTTCTTTAGCAAACTTTGGAATTTTTTTTCACCACTTAAATAAAAAAGAACCTAGACATGTTTGGTATCTATGAACTTGTAATCACATGGAGAATCATAAAGTGTGAGATTGCACTTTTTTGCAATTTCACCGCACTTGGAATTTTTTTCCCATTTTCGAGTACACGACATGCTAAAACCAATGATGTCGTTCAAAAGTACAACTCTTCCCTCCATATTGATGAAAAAAAAAAAGGTATGGCTCAGGGAAGAAGGGGAGCGAAAAACGAAAATGCAAAACCGAAAAAAACTGGGGTCATTAAGGGGTTGACCCACTGTGTGTACTCTGCAACCCTGCCTGTGGGAGTACTGTGCCAAAAGCTGCTGTGTGTACTGTATGATCAGTGTGCATAAAAAATAATTCTACTCTGCAGCCATCTCGTTGCCATTTATAGGCCAAACAAATATGTTTCTGGACCATTATGTATTTTCTAGTAGCACAGCTAATAAATAAATCTAAGTAGCCATTTATAGGGCAAATAAATAATTTTTCAGGACCACTGTGTCTTTTATAGTAGCATGGCAAACAAATAAATAAGTATTTTTTCTGGACCACTGTATGTCTTCTACTGTAGTACTGGGCAAAATAAATCGTAGCAGGCGTACCGTTGCCATTAGAAGGCCAAACAAATAATTTTTCTGGACTGCTGCATGTTGAAGTGTGGCAAATACATAAATCTCAGTAGCCATTTGTAGGGCAAACAATAATTTTTCTGGACGGCTGTGTCTTGTAGTGAAGCAAATAAATACATCTCAAGAGCCATCTTGTTGCCATTTGTAGGCCAAACAAATAATTTTTAAGGACCGCTATGTCTATAAGAGTAGTGTGGCAAAAAAATTAAATTTACTCTTTACAGCACAAAATTTCAGGCCCCCGTTGACTCTCTGGATACAAATTTAGTCAACTTCTGTGGGGGTATTCTTCCCCATGCATCGTGCATGAAATCTGTGCCATGATTGCTATGTTGACAGAACCCCTTTAAGTCATTTCCCTATTGTTATGATCCTAATGGCTGAGGATCACAAAATGGACTAGCTAAGTTTATGAACATAAACACGAGCTCTAGGGAGGTGGTAACTGGACTGACCGCAAACCTGATGCTAACCAACACACTAAAGGTAGCCGGTGAACGTGCCTAAAATCCTGGACGTCTCGATGCAGCCTGAGAAACTATCTACTCCTGGAGGGAAAGAAAGACCTCACTTGCCTCAAGAGAAATCACCCCAAAGATATAGGAAGCCCCCAACAAATAACGGTGAGGTAAGGGGAAAACACAAACGTAGAAATGAAAACAGATTCAGCAAATGAGGCCCGCTAATACTAGATAGCAGAAGACAGATAGGGAACTGTGCGGTCAGTAAAAAACCCTATGCAAAATATCCACGCTGAGAATACAAGAACCCCCACACCAACTAACGGTGTGAGGGGAGAAACTCAGCCCCCTAGAGCTACCAGCAAGCAAGGAAATCACATATTAGCAAGCTAAACAAGAAAACAAAAATAAACCAAGAAACATATGACCACTGATGGTCAAAAAATGAACCAAGCAAAACTTAGCTTCTCTTGAAGAGCCTGATAACGAAGGACTGCAGGAGAGCTCCAAAATAGCACTGAAGACATTGACAGCAGGCAACAACTGAGAGTCCAGGTGAACTAAATAGGAAACAGCTAACAGATAACGAGACAGCTGATCCAGCCTAGACCTGAAGACTGACACAAAGAACCACCAGAGGGAGCCCAAAGACAGCACTCACACAGTACCAGTTGTGACCACAAGAGGGAGCCCAAAAACAGAGTTCACAACAGTACCCCCCCTTGAGGAGGGGTCACCGAACCCTCATCAAAACCCCCAGGGCGATCAGGATGGGCCACATGGAAGGCACAAACCAAATCGGCCACATGAACATCAGAGGCGACAACCCAGGAATTATCCTCCTGACCATAGCCCTTCCACTTAACCAAATACTGAAGCCTCCATCTAGAAATACGAGAATCCAAGATCTTATCCACCACATACTCCAATTCACCCTCAACCAGCACCGGAGCAGGGGGTTCAACAGAAGGAACCACAGGCACCACATACCTCCGCAACAAAGACCTATGGAACACGTTATGAATAACAAACGACGCTGGGAGGTCCAAACGAAATGACACCGGGTTAAGGATTTCCAAAATCTTATAAGGACCGATGAAGCAAGGCTTGAATTTAGGAGAGGAAACCTTTATAGGAACATACCGAGAAGACAGCCATACCAAATCCCCAACAAGAAGTCGGGGACCCACACCGCGACGGCGGTTGGCAAAGCGCTGAGCCTTCTCCTGTGACAACTTCAAATTGTCCACCACATGGTTCCAAATCTGTTGCAACCTATCCACCACAGAATCCACCCCAGGACAGTCAGAAGGCTCAACCTGACCCGAGGAAAAACGAGGATGAAAACCAGAATTGCAGAAAAAAGGCGAAACCAAAGTAGCAGAACTAGCCCGATTATTAAGGGCAAACTTGGCCAATGGCAAAAAAGTCACCCAATCATCCTGATCAGCAGAAACAAAACATCTTAAATAAGTTTCCAAGGTCTGATTAGTTCGCTCGGTTTGGCCATTCGTCTGAGGATGGAAGGCCGACGAAAAAGACAAATCAATGCCCATCTTAGCACAAAAGATCCGCCAAAATCTGGACACAAACTGGGATCCTCTGTCAGACACAATATTTTCAGGGATGCCGTGCAAGCGAACCACATTCTGAAAAAATAGAGGAACCAAATCGGAGGAGGAAGGCAACTTAGGCAAGGGCACCAAATGGACCATTTTGGAAAAACGATCACACACCACCCAGATGACAGACATTCTCTGAGAGACTGGAAGATCCGAAATAAAATCCATGGAAATGTGCGTCCAAGGCCTCTTCTGCCTGGTTCTCAAGACTAGGTTCCTCATAAAGCAGTCCAAGCGCCAGAAAAAACGCATCCACATTCAGCAATGCAGGATCTCCTGGCACCAGAGAGAAAGTCCAATCTTGAGGGTCGCCACGTAACAAGGAAATAACAATTTTAACTTGCTGAGCGGAATCACCAGAGGAACGAGGTCTCAAAGATAGAAATAATTTACAATTATTCTTAAAATTCAGAAATCTAGATCTATCTCCAGAAAACAACTCAGGAATAGGTATTTTTGGCTCTGACATAGGGCTATGAACAACAAAATCCTGAATGCTTTGCACCCTTGCAGCAAGATGATCCACACTAGAAGTCAGACTCTGAATATCCATGTCTGCAGCTGAACACAAAACCACCCAGAGATTAAGGGGATGAGAGAAGCTGGACAGACTGCAGCAAAGATAGAGAGGAAAAAAAAAAATTGTACTCAGGGCTTCTCTTCGACAAAACAGCCCCTGCTCCAATCTCAGAAGCATCAACCTCGACCTGAAAAGGAAGAGAGACATCAGGCTGACACAAAACTGGAGCCGAAGAAAACCGGCGCTTCAGCTCCCGAAAGGCTTCCACGGCCGCAGGAGACCAATTAGTCACATCAGAACCCTTCTTGGTCAAATCCGTCAAGGGTTTAACCACGCCAGAAAAATTAGCAATGAAGCGACGGTAAAAATTAGCAAAACCCAAGAACTTCTGAAGACTCTTAACAGATGTAGGCTGAGTCCAGTCATGAATAGCCTGGACCTTGACTGGGTCCATCTCAATAGTAGAAGGAGAAAAAATAAAACCCAAAAAGGAAACCTTCTGTACTCCGAAGAGACATTTTGAGCCCTTCACAAATAAGGCATTAGCACGCAGGACCTGAAATACCATCCTGACCTGCTTCACATGGGACTCCCAGTCCTCAGAAAATACCAAAATGTCATCCAGATACACAATCATAAATTTATCCAGATATTCTCGGAAGATGTCATGCATGAAGGACTGGAACACAGAAAGAGCATTAGAGAGTCCAAAAGGCATCACCAAGTACTCAAAATGGCCTTCGGGCGTATTAAATGCTGTTTTCCATTCATCCCCCTGCTTAATGCACACAAGGTTATACGCACCACGAAGATCTATCTTGGTGAACCAACTGGACCCCTTAATCCGAGCAAACAGATCAGACAACAATGGCAAAGGATACTGAAATTTGACCGTGATTTTATTTAGAAGAAGATAATCTATACAAGGTCTCAGAGAACCATCCTTCTTGGCCACAAAAAAGAATCCTGCACCAAGAGGGGAGGAGGACGGGCGAATATGTCCCTTCTCTAAAGACTCCTTTATATAGCTCCGCATTGCGGCATGTTCTGGTACAGACAAATTAAAAAGTCATCCCTTAGGGAACTTACTACCAGGAATCAAATTTATAGCACAATCACAATCCCTCCAGGAGGAGGCAAGTGAGGTCTTTCTTTCCCTCCAGGAGTAGATAATTTCTCAGGCTGCGTCGAGACGTCCAGGATTTTAGGCACGTTCACCAGCTACCTTTAGTGTGTTGGTTAGCATCAGGTTTGCGGTCAGTCCAGTTACCACCTCCCTAGAGCTCGTGTTTATGTTCATAAACTTAGCTAGTCCGTTTTGTGATCCTCAGCCATTAGGATCATAACACCCTATCCACATTTGCTTGTAGGGCAATTGTCCTATTCTTACCTACATTTTGCTTGCTTTTGAAGCCTCTAGCCCTTACTCCGACCATTTTACAACCATCTGAAGTTCAGGTTCCCATTGACTTATAGGGGGTTCATGGTCCGGGGTCAAGTTTGGGTCCCCAACGAACCAGGACTTCTCCAGATTTTCTCACCCCTAGTTAAGAGTCCAAAATCCTGCTGACAGGTCCTCCTTTAAAAGGTTGTTTAATATTATAAATGCATTCTAGCTTTCTACAGAAAGAGTAATATACCTGTCTATGTGCTGTGTATGGTCAGGGGAGATATTACCATTAGTGCAATCTGTGCAACCGCACAGGGGCCCAAACTCAAGACTCACCCACCTTAATAGCTGCAAGCAGTTTGTGACATGCTACATTATGATGAACATTTGGACTACCAAAGACCAATCTCATGTTCATGCACAGGGGCCCTCTTATATCATTGTCTGCCCCTGTGTGGGGTATTGTAGCTTTGTTCTGTTGAAGTGAATGAGGATGATTTGAAATGGCACACACAACCTGTGGACATAGGTGACACTGTTGTTAGAAGTAAGTAGGCTTTCATTCTAGAGGTGTCCTTTAAGCATACCTCTTATTCTGTAAGTCAGAAATCTTATTTCTATATTCAATTGAAGTTCAGTTTGGTTAGAATGTTTTAAAAGCATAGAAGATCTGTCATATCAGTTCAATCTATATTTATATTTTGGAGAATCAAGACCAGAGTGAAAAGAAAATCAAATACCACAAAGAGGTTGCATACCTAAAAGGTTAATGAAGAAATATCTGGCACGCGTTTGCAGCCTGTCTAACTTGATTAAATTGTCGGTTACAAGTAATTTGCTGAATTTCTATATAAAGAATAATATTTTTTGTTCCTAATCTGCATCTAGACAATGAGTGAATAAGCTTAACTTGAAAAGGTTACAGTATATTAAAGAGGATTTCCAGGCAACAGCCTATGCGACTGCAGACCGCTGATTCATGACAGCGTGGGATCCGCTCACTGTCATGATTCACCTGTATTGCCTGCGCAAGTGGGAGATCACGTGAGACCACATGTATCCTATTGTCATATTTGCAGATTTCTCTTTTGTTTATTCTCTTCTCATTTGACAAAAATAAACTATTAACATTTCTATTGTTTAAACCATTATTACTTTACAGCATTTTTTCCACACCTGCCTAAAACTGCAGTATATTACATTATATATATATATATATATATATATATATATATATATATACATATATATATATATATATTTATTTATTTATTTAGAGGTGATCAAATATTTTTCAATTTGAGCTCACCAGCTTTAGCAACTTTTTCCAAAAATGTTGATTTGTCACAAATCAATTTGCCCTGAGAAGACATATACAACATTCTGAGGTCTCATAGGACTGTGATCAACTCTTTCAAGCTCTTTAACCAAAACACAATTATTTTAAAGTAAAAGTGACCCCCCCAGGTATCCATTCTACACTGCTGTTTTGTAATACACGCACAGTATATGCAGAGATTTTTGGCTTTGTCTCCCTGTTTTAAAGCTACACTGTGAGCTGTAAGATGCTCTCACTAATTAGATTAACCATAAATGCTGCTGCACAGAACCTCCTGCCCCATTTTTTATATAAGCAGTGATAAACTGACTGTGATGTACTATGTCATGTGATAGCTGCAAACCACTATTGTGAAGCCCACCCAGTAATCCTAAGGTCATGTGAGCCTTCAGCCTTGAGTTGATGCAATCTTCTACATTGCGCAAATAACAGCAGGCATTTTTGTTGATTCGTGCAAATCAAATCAATCGCAAATTGTTGCGATTTGTTGGGGCCAATTGGACACATAATCGATTTGCATGAAATATATATTTACTTCTAGTCCTCTTCCTCTCTGAAGAGACAATTTTCATATTTGCCAAAGGAGCATTGCGGCTTTAAGTCTCCTCATCTTGACATGCTTAACATGTCACTCTCCGCAAGGAGAAATTATACTTCTTGTATTTACTTCTCAACATTGAAATTGCAAAACCAAAAATGAAAAGCCATTGATTGATGAAAATAACAGGAAAGACAGACATGTTAATGATAGGCAAATGGTAAAAAAATCTAAATGTTTTATCTAAATGTTGATGTAAGATCTAAATCTAGATGTTTTAAACAAAATGTTTAAAACATCTTGATTTATGCAGCATTGAGTATGAGCAACATGGTGAAATCCCTGCACTTACACGCCTTGGCTGCTATCACTGACATTATTAATGGTTATCTGAGGAATGTTCTGCCACACTGAATGCACTTGGGCATATAATCAAGATCCTCTGCTGGCAGCTCTCTTTGCAGTTGCTAGCCATTGATGTCCCAAATGTGATGGATGAGAGACAAATCTGGAGACACTAAAGGCCATGGTAGCATGTTTAAGCAATGCAGATCTCTCACAGTAGATTGCGAGCTTGTGCTGTTGTGTTAAAAACCAGCTCATGGGACACTTTGCAGAAATAGTGGTACCACTGGTCCCATGACCAAATCAATGTAATACCAAGCTATTAGTGTACGTGGAATGAAGACTAAAAGGATCTGGTTTATGACTCATCACACCATAATGTTAGTAGTAGGCCTGGTGTGACGCTACCACAAAAAGGCCTTGAAACAGTATTGCCCACATAGTCTCCTCAAATTTGAAGACAACAGTTTATCAAACTGAAATACAGAGGGCATACAGAAAGTATTTGGCTGGAGTGCCTGTGCAGTGGCTGTGGTAGGAACAGCACAGGAGAGAGATAAGACTGAGCAGACAATAACATGTTTGAAAGTTTAGGGTGAGCAATGGAAGCCACGGCAGCAGCAGTATTACAGTATAGATAACATGATGGACAGGGAGGAGATGTCTGGCAGAGTGTGGTCCATTGGCCCTGGTGACAGCAGAATGTTGTAGGTGACAGTCAAGGACAGGCAAGCAGACAGGTGGTAGAGCCGATTTAATAATTGACATCAGGAAATTGGGCATGAAAGTCTGCATTGATCTATGCCTGATTCATTCAGACAAATATTAGGTTTTTCACACCTATAGTGGATAACATTGGCCACCACTGGTCCATATTCTGGACCCAAAAATCCAAAGTATCAGAGTATCGGCTTGAGACAGGTCACAGTCTAGGTACAATTGAACCTGACTTTTCAGGTGGTGCAATTCTAATTAATGATATGCATCAGTTTTTGCATCAATAAATAAAATATCTGATCAGTGGTGTAACTACAGTAAAATGGGAACTGCTGCAAGATTTAGACAGGCACCCCTCATCCAAATATATATATATATATATATATATATATATATATATATATATATATATATATATATATATATATATATATATATACTGTATATATTTAGAATATCATCAAAAAGTTAATTATTTTAGTTCTTCAATACAAAAAGCAAAACTCATATATTATAAAGAGTCATTACAGACAGAGTGATCTATTTCAAGTGTTTATTTCTGTTATGTTGAAAATTATGGTTTACAGCCAATGACGGCTCAAAAGTCAATATCTCAGTAAATTAGAATACTTTATAACACTAACTTGAAAAATGATTTTAAAATCTGAAATGTTGGCCTACTGAAATGTATATATATATAATCAAAAGACACCAATTTAACCTGTAACTGAGGGAATATATCCCTCCCTGGACACCCCAGGCGGGTCCAATAAAATGGACAACTCCAATCACATGATAACCAAAGAAAAAGGAGTATAGAAATCCAAACCATCATATTAAAAACCAAGAACAAGCTTTTATTGAATAAATTACACAATGACAATATGTCTAGAACAATTCAATGTATACATACGATAACCAGTATATACTGACACACAGGTATCAAAAAAGGAGACCTAACGGTAGCCGGGTCAAATACACGCCACACAATACATCCCTAACATGAGTAGTCTGTGCAGAGGTATATAAAGGCGGTAACTAGGATACTATTGGAGCGCCCCCACACCACCGCAGGGCCGAGGGGTACCCGGAGCCGGGCCTCTGGGTCTCAGTCCTGGAGTTGTCACGGTGGCTAGACCCGGTCCGTGGCCCTGTCTGTCAGTGGGGGACGTCCGGTGCAGTAAGTGGTGTTGTAACGGTGCAGTTGTGGGGTGCAGGTCGCGGTAAATAACGAGGACACCAGGTTGCAGTCTCTTTACCTCTTTACTGGAGATCTCTGAGTCCTCAGTCCAGAATACGGTTCACCAAGCTGCGCAAGTCCAATGGCACCTCCAGAGTTCTCTTCACAGGTGGAAATCGGTGCCTTCCTTCTTAGCGCTATGTGTTGTAGTCCTTCCCTGCTGTGCTTACGGAAAGTACCCCACAACTGTTGTGTCTGTTTCTTAAGTTCCCTCACAACTCGATTAAATGATGTTCTTCTAATCGTCCGTCCCTTCCTGATGTTACAGTTAGAACGGCACCCGTTTGTCGGGTAGGCCTGGAGTTCTTCCGGGACCCTAGAGACGCCCCTCTCCCGCAATTGCCTCCCAAGACTTCATAGGTGATATGTGTTAGACAGCCCGCCTTAAACTGACTGTCCTGCCGCTGTTTAGAGTATTGCTTGAAGCTGAATGTTATAATACTCCCTCGGCGTTCCGGCCACCGGCAGTGCGCCTCAGTAGGGTGTTGCTCCGGTCTTACAGCACGACCCCTACTGGAATTCTCCTATCGCTTGATCTCGTTTCTCACTCAGCACAATCTATCTCACTTCTAGTCCTTTCTTGGGCCCCGCCGCTTCCCGGAGCTGGCGCGGACCCATTACGTTCTTTCCAATGCCAAGCCTCTGTCAGGATCCCACCCCTGACAGAGACCCTACTGTCTCTTCCTCCACAACACCCTCTGCCACTAGGTGTTGCTTTGTCCAATCCAGTCAGCTTTCTGATCTAACTTCCTGCCTGACCCCCAGTTTACCCGCTATGGTGGGGAGTGGCCTAATGAATAGAACCCTTAGCTCCCCCCGGAGGCCCGGCTGTGAAATGTATTGGTGTCTGTGATACCTGATCAGATGAACTCCTTCAGTGCCATCGGACGCACCATGGCTCCCCATAGTGGCGGAGCCACAGTACTGCAACGACCAGGACTCTGGGGCGCTGCACTCCCCCCTGGTTAAACACAGTACTCCGGGACTGGGAAGAAAACAACAATACAAGTTAGCAAAAAGACATACAATTTTGTTGAGTGCAATGACAATAAGTATACTTGAACAGGCTTCCCTTTATGGGAGGTAAGGACACTTGAACGTTACAAACATGGCAAAAATATCATAGCAACATGCTATAATTAACTTTTCTTACCCAACCGGGTATTCTACTAAGTGCAAACATTATTAACCAATAATTTAACTTTGCCTTTAAGGATATACACTCTTAGTCCGCTAAAGACCTTCCTATAATCACATTACAAGGTATTTTTAACTTTTTCATTCTCCTACTTTGGATCTGCAGGACCGCCTGTCCTATCGGCACCAGACCTACTGCCTCTCCCTTCTGTTACAGGACCGCCCCGTTCAGCCAGGGCCTACTGCCTTTTCAACTACTATACACAGTATAGAACATAACTTTTCTTTCAGTTTGAGAACACCGAGCCGGCTCTACTTGGCTCCCATAAGGACTCACCCACCAACCCTTACGGGTTCACTTTCTGTCCTTAGTAACACATTACTAACTTTCGATGGGGAACGCAGGGTTTACCTTCTATCCCCCCCCCTTTTCTTATCAACATTATCAACTATCTTCTTTTCACAACATTAAACTTTCTCATTACTTCCTTTTTTTTTTTTTCTTTCAGAGAACATTATCAGCATTCCTTTACAATTAACTAATGGCATACATATAACTTTTACATGTAAATATTATCATCATTTTCTTCCATTGACATTATTGCTACCGATCTTAAAGCAATATCACCATTTACGTGCAACAAATGAACATCCCCTTTAAGAGGGGACCAAATCTCTGTGAGGTAGCACATCTTCTCAAGCTACCAGTCCATACTCATCAAAGGTTCCAGTGCGGTATCTTCGCAAAGAGTCCTTGTTTAAGTAAAACCAGTAGGGAGCGCCTTTAATAAGGTGCAAACTATATACAAAAGAGTTCGGATCATGCACTGTTCATGATTCAGCAGTTTTTAAAACTTGTGCAAAACTTTTGGTAACAAAAACAAACAATAGGGATCCCGGGTCAACAAAGGGATCCATAAAAAAAAAAAGGTTTAACCCTGGAAGGGTTATAGCAGCAGTACAGTAACTATTTACAGATTCATGGTATCGAGGTTTATTCTTTCAAGTCTGGGGGCGATCCCTGTCCCCCAGCCAACGTGGCACCCGTACTGGTAGTTGGTCTCTCAGATGCCATCAGATCAGCCGGTGCCTGGATTTGAAGGCTAATCCTGCTTGCGAGTTCGGTAGCCGCTACAAGACGTACCGTGGTGATGGGAACGAGGTCCGGCAAATCGGGATCAGTCATGATCGGGACAACAGGGGGCGCTCTCTCAGGCTCACACCGTCGAACGTTCCGGGCACACCATCCTTGTGCACTCCGATGGCGGGTGTAAGTCACCTGATCCCCTCTTTGTAACGGGTCACCATTTCGACTGCAGCAGGGGGTCTTCACATTATAGCTAGTGACAAAGACATCAGTTGGTAGCCCCGGTTCCTGTATGGAGCCCCATCCCCTCTTCGGGTGGTAGGCCAGTACAGTTCCCCGCTTTACCACGTCTTTCCTGCCAGGAGCAGACTTCTTACGTGGCGTGTCAGGTGGTTCGGTCTCGTCCCGATCTTTCCAGTGTTGGATCAGACATTGCTTATACTGCTCCCAGGTAAGTACCGCAAGGGTGAGGCCATCCTCCCGGGTCCCATCCGGCCCTGTCCAGGGGGTGTCCCACCGAAGAATCACCCCGTCTAGGCCCACACCTATGGGTTCTCCCATCTTGGTTGGTAGCGGAGGCACTAGCTTCCCCATCGCGTTGGAGGTGAGGATAACCCGCTCCACCAAGAAGGAACGATCATTGCCGGGGTGGGGAGCGGTCACGGGAGTGGGATCGATCAGGGGAGCCGGATCGGTCGGGAGAGCAGAATCGGCCAGGGGAGTAGGGATGTCGTCCATACCTGCACCTGAGGTGATTCCACCGATGTCGCTCCGGTCCGTTGACAAGGACACTGGAATCGGCTGCAGCCCGGACCACGGCTCCACCGGAGTCATCTCTTGACGTAACTCCGCCCTCCAGGATTCCGTGACTAGGATAGGCAGGCTCGGCTCCTCCACTGGTGTCTCCAAGGAGTCCAGGTTCCTCACCGGCGGTGGACGCGAGTCCTCTTCTGATGGGTGAGGACAAACCGGGATCACCTCGCCGTTGTTCGGGCACCTGCTGTTCATCGTCGCTGTCCGGCATTCGGCGGCAATGCATGCATCTGACCCTGCCATTTCTCCAAGGTCGAGCTCCTCCTTCACCTCGTTCCCGCCATCGCAAGTCAGGGGGCGGTTCTCTGCTTTGAGGCAGGTCATCGCTTTGCAACAAGAGGCGCAGGGGGCGATCGCCGTTTCTGGCGCCACTTTGGTAGTCTCCTCCCATGACACGCCCTCCTGTCTCTCTGGCGTAGCAATGGCGGCGGTTTTTGGCGGGAACTTTTGGCGGTAAATGGCACAGCACAGTCTTTGCAATAAAGTACAATCCAAGCACAATAAATCACAGTTACAAGGCACACATGACCCGATTCTTCAGGCTTAAGTAGATCCTGTTCGTGACGCCAAGTTGGAGCGCCCCCACACCACCGCAGGGCCGAGGGGTACCCGGAGCCGGGCCTCTGGGTCTCAGTCCTGGAGTTGTCACGGTGGCTAGACCCGGTCCGTGGCCCTGTCTGTCAGTGGGGGACGTCCGGTGCAGTAAGTGGTGTTGTAACGGTGCAGTTGTGGGGTGCAGGTCGCGGTAAATAACGAGGACACCAGGTTGCAGTCTCTTTACCTCTTTACTGGAGATCTCTGAGTCCTCAGTCCAGAATACGGTTCACCAAGCTGCGCAAGTCCGGCTGGTCCAATGGCACCTCCAGAGTTCTCTTCACAGGTGGAAATCGGTGCCTTCCTTCTTAGCGCTATGTGTTGTAGTCCTTCCCTGCTGTGCTTACGGAAAGTACCCCACAACTGTTGTGTCTGTTTCTTAAGTTCCCTCACAACTCGATTAAATGATGTTCTTCTAATCGTCCGTCCCTTCCTGATGTTACAGTTAGAACGGCACCCGTTTGTCGGGTAGGCCTGGAGTTCTTCCGGGACCCTAGAGACGCCCCTCTCCCGCAATTGCCTCCCAAGACTTCATAGGTGATATGTGTTAGACAGCCCGCCTTAAACTGACTGTCCTGCCACTGTTTAGAGTATTGCTTGAAGCTGAATGTTATAATACTCCCTCGGCGTTCCGGCCACCGGTAGTGCGCCTCAGTAGGGTGTTGCTCCGGTCTTACAGCACGACCCCTACTGGAATTCTCCTATCGCTTGATCTCGTTTCTCACTCAGCACAATCTATCTCGCTTCTAGTCCTTTCTTGGGCCCCGCCGCTTCCCGGAGCTGGCGCGGACCCGTTACGTTCTTTCCAATGCCAAGCCTCTGTCAGGATCCCACCCCTGACAGAGACCCTACTGTCTCTTCCTCCACAACACCCTCTGCCACTAGGTGTTGCTTCGTCCAATCCAGTCAGCTTTCTGATCTAACTTCCTGCCTGACCCCCAGTTTACCCGCTATGGTGGGGAGTGGCCTAATGAATAGAACCCTTAGCTCCCCCCGGAGGCCCGGCTGTGAAATGTATTGGTGTCTGTGATACCTGATCAGATGAACTCCTTCAGTGCCATCGGACGCACCATGGCTCCCCATAGTGGCGGAGACACAGTACTGCAACGACCAGGACTCTGGGGCGCTGCACTATAACAAATAAAGGCAAAGTATACACCAACCCCATATGGAGCAAAAGGTCCATAGCCCACCATTAGAGCAATGTAATAGCGCACTTACCCATAATCGGTATAGAGGGGAGTAGCCTGCACTTCACTAGTATCCTAGTTACCGCCTTTATATACCTCTGCACAGACTACTCATGTTAGGGATGTATTGTGTGGCGTGCATTTGACCCGGCTACCGTTAGGTCTCCTTTTTTGATACCTCTGTGTCAGTATATACTGGTTATCGTATGTATACATTGAATTGTTCTAGACATATTGTCATTGTGTAATTTATTCAATAAAAGTTTGTTCTTGGTTTTTAATATGATGGTTTGGATTTCTATACTCCTTTTTCTTTGGTTACCTACTGAAATGTATGTTCAGTAAATGCAGTCAATACTTGGTCGGGGCTCCTTTCGCAACAATTACTGCATCAATGCGGCGTGGCATGGAGGCGATCAGCCTGTGGCACTGCTGAGGTGTTATGGAAGCCCAGGTTGCTTTGATAGCAGCCTTCAGATCATCTGCATTGTTGGATCTGGTGTCTCTCATCTTCCTCTTGACAATACCCCATAGATTCTCTATGGGGTTAACGTCAGGCGAGTTTTCGGGCCAATCAAGCACAGTGATACTGTTGTTTTTAAACTAGGTTTTGGTACTTTTGGCAGTGTGGACAGGTGCCAAGTCCTGCTGGAGAATGAAATTTCCATCTCCAGAAAAGATTGTCAGCAGAGGGAAGCATGAAGTGCTCTAAAATTTCCTGGTAGATGGCTGCACTGACTTTGGTCTTGATAAAACACAGTGGACCTACACCAGCAGATGACATGGCTCCCCAAACCATCATTGAGTATGGAAACTACACACTAGACCTCAAGCAGCTTGGATTGTGTGCTTCTCCACCAGGGCCGGACAGGCCATCTGGCAATACTGGCAAATGCCAGAAGGGCCTGTCTGGTCATGGGCTGCCTTGTCTGCTATGTTGTTAACAGAATCAGTGTTCTCAAGATACCCATACTGTTAAAGAGTTGTGACTGAGCACAAATTCGCTGACTCCATCACTTACTCCACCAGGCCACGGGTATCAATGGAAATATTGGTCTGATTTAAAATGCCAGAGCTGAATTTCAGCCCCAGTCCGTACCTGCTCTCCACTCTTCCTCCAGACTCTGGGACCTTGATTTCCAAATGAAATGCAAAATTTACTTTAATCTGAAAACAACACCTTGGACCACTGAGCAACAGTCCAGTTCTTTCTCTCCTTTGCGCAGGTAAGACTCTTCTGGTGTTGTCTATAGGTCATGAGTGGCTTGACACAAGAAATGTGACACTAGTAGAACATGTCCTGGCTACGCCTGTGTGTGGTGGCTTTTGAAGCAATGACTCCAGCAGCAGTCCACTCCTTGTGAATCTCCCCCAAATTTTTGATTGGCCTTTTCTTAACAATCCTTTCAAGGCTGCGGTTATCCCGGTTGCTTGTGCACCTTTTTCTACCACACTTTTTCCTTCCACTCAACTTTCCATTAATATGCTTGGATACAGCACTCTGTGAATAGCCAGCCCTTAGCAATGACCTTTTGTAGCTTACCCTCCTTGTGGAGTATGTCAATGACTGCCTTCTGGACATCTGTGAAGTCAGCAGTCTTCCCCATCATTGTGGAGCCTACTGAAACAGACTAAGGGACCTTTTTAAATGCTTAGGAAGTCTTTGCAGGTGTTTTTTGTGAATTATTCAATTTACTGAGATAATGACTTTTGGGTTTTCATTGGCTGTAAGCCATAATCATCAACATTAACAGAAAAAAACATTTGAAATAGATCACTCTGTTTGTAATGACTCTATATTATATATGAGTTTCACTTTCTGAATTGAAGAACGGAAATAAATTAACTTTTTTATGATAAAAAGGTGGGAAGCACCTGTATATATTGGTGAGGACCAGTCCTTGGCTCCTTATTGTTGGATGCTCACTGGTCCTTTTTCAGGTACACTGCTATTGGGGAGTTACTTTAGTTAGGACTACCTAGGGCCAGATGACATTGAGCTGGGGGACCATAACTTGCTGAAAAGAAAACAAATAAGAGGTCAAGTGAGGACTTTTTCTAAATAGCTGGAAATCTATGTATGTCTGTCATTGTGATCCCAAGGCTTTATAAGCAGTAGAGTACTTGTAGTTTTGCTAAATGTAATTTGTGAATTTGCAAGTCTTACATAGAGGAGAGTTTATTATCACTGAAGCATATATACCACTGGAGGTATTATAATTTACGTGGTGTCAGATATGTTCTATACGAGAATTACATCTACTGGGAAATCATTCGTAATTCATTCATATAGTTTAACCTCTATGATTATAGTTTTTGCACTAATATACATGGATCTCTCAAAAACCTATGATAATGATGTTATTATGACAAACATGAGAACTGGGCTCCTCAGGTTCCATGAAAGAATTGATTATCTGATAATGAGATTGAAGGAGATTACAGTGGTCAACTGTGCCTGGCTTTGATACACAAGTCTTGACGTCCCTCTCCAATCTCGAGATTGACAGGAATTCCACAGGTCAAACTCCTAAAAGTCATACATATATCATCTAGCCTAGAGTTCCCCAATTTCTGTCCTCAAGACCCACCAACAGATCATGTTTTCAAGATTTTCTTAATGTTGCTGCCCAGGTGAAAACCACCAACAGATCATGTTTTCAAGATTTTCTTAATGTTGCCCAGGTGAAAATGTTATCACCTGGAACAGACAATAATTCCATCACCAGTGCAATACTTAGGAAATCCTGAAAACATGATCTGTGAGTGGTTCTTGAGGACTGCAGTTAGGGAACACGGATCTAGCCTATAGATAGGTGATTAGGGAACACTGAAATAGCCCATAGATAGGTGATTAATGTTGTTCATGGGAAATCCATTTAAGTAAGCTCTTAATTACTATGTTGCTAATACTTGAAACAGGAGCTTCCCTTAAAAAATGTTTTACTTTTAAAAAGACTTTAAGACACTGAAAAAAAAGAACATTATAAAAGCAGCCAAACATTTGCTAATTACCATTCATTTGTTATCTTTTCCTTTGGTTAGGTTACCGGGAGTACTGTAAACCCTTGTAATAATAGGAAAATTTAAGGTCACGCTCCCACTCCTTTAAGCCTTTCACCATAGAATGTATTGTCTGTACCACTCGGCACCCCCCCACACCTTTTCCTTTTCCCCAGGAAGAAGAATTCCACACTTCATTTTAGATCAAACACCTCACTTCTGTTTTATTCTTGGTCTATTGAAGTTTATTAATATTTTCCATGTCACAGTCTTTATTCACTGGTTTAATCGTAGAGGTCTTGCCAGATTTGCCCTTTGAAGAATAATGAATTAGAAATAAAAGCTGCACGCTAGACAGACCCATTTTGGCAGTTAACACCACATTTGAGTCACTTTTAATAATTGTATATTGAAATATCTTGGACACTTTGGGGAATATGTAGCTGCTTAAATACTATGTAACTTTACAATTATGCCAGGTTCTATAGTAAGGTACTGCGCATTTAGGCACTAGAAACATTCTTATACAGTAGGGGATACAACAAAGGATAGGAAGGAAGTATATTTCAGATAAAGAAATGTTAGAACAGGAGGTCATGCTCTCCTAACCTACAGTGTGTAAAAGTAGATACAATAAAAGCTACATGTACACATAGTGGACATCTCATAGTAAACTGCTATGAAGATTTATTACTGTATATTCAATTGAAAGTACCTTAAGGATTCTTTGTAAAATTATTAGCTGACATTGCCTTCTTTCACGCCCTGCTAGTGTATATATGATATCAGACTTTAATAAAGGAACAGATAATGATACATTTTAAACACCAAAACATTTTATATGACATATTATTGTATACTGTATCTTTGTAAGCAAATTAAGAATGTCAGAGAATGATTTTGAACAATACAAATCATATTCTTTTTTAATTGTTAATGAAGTGAAGTTAGTCATTGCTGAAAAAAAGAACATGGTGGTAAAGGCTTTCCAAAATCCATAAATGTCAGCATTTCTGAGTTGGACTAGGGTCACACCACCGATTTTCTCTCATCCGAGAAAGCCGTTCCAATTTTGCTAATCACACATTGATCAGACTGTCATTAGAGTGTGATCCGATTTTGGAGAAAAAAGAAAGTTTCTCAATTTTCTACATGCAGTGTGTCCATAAAAATCGGACCACACTCAGATGTCATCCAATGTTTTCCACGGACTCATAGGCATGGATAGATGAGTGCCATCCTATTATTTGAGGCAACACGTGGGAATATTAGACATGTGTACTGCCTTATTGAATAACAAAGAGACCAATGCTAAATGTCAAATGATGGATAGCACTTGTCCAATTTTTATAATATTGTGCGAGAGCCATTACAGTAATTATACCATCTGAAATGCTACAAATTAGGGGGCAAATATGGGCAATTTCAACAAAAAATTTAGCTTTAAGAAAGATGGAAGGTGCTCAAAATTTCTTAGCTTTGCCAAGGATGCACTAAGCATTTTTAGCATACTGTATCAATAATAATAAAGAATAGAAAACGTATTAGAACAGATTAAGACACTAGAGGTGCAATTTTTAATGCGGATATGCTTACTTTGGACATATATTTTGTCCTTTAATGGTTTTCTATGACTTTGAAAAACTGGACAAATCCAATTGTGGAATTTTATCTTAATGTCACAGATCTGTTACAAATTCTGATATGTCCTTGCCACTTTAGGTGCCAATACACCTTGGACCTGATTCATCAAGACCAGTGATTTTATCGCCAGTCTTGATGAGGGAGCATGGCACAGTCACAAGTTCCTGATTCATGAAGAGATTATTATTATTATTATTATTTATTATTATAGCGCCATTTTTTCCATGGCGCTTTACATGTGAGATGCATACCTTTTCACGAATCTGGATTATCTGACTTGTGGCCTGCTTCTCCTTGTGCCTCGTCACAAATGTTACTCCATTCCCTGGCTGGAGTAAGATTTCTAGCATAAGAAATGCCACAGCTTGTCATGAAATAAATGAGCTGTGGCATGATTCCCAAGCCATGCTCAAGTCCTGCTCCAGCTCTGCCCATTTTGGTGGAACTAGAAGAAACTGGCATGATGATTGCAGAAGTTACAAAATTTATGCGCAACCTCGAGTTGCGTTAATCATTTTCAACACTATTTGGTTCCTGTAAAAGCTTATATTAATACCTTGTCAAGCTGATTATGCTTATATTCTAATCAGAGGCGTAGCTAGGGTTTTGGTTCGGGGGGGGTTGAAGCTGCTGAGTGGGCCTCTAACCAGATAACCTTGATTATAACTGGGTGACGCGCTCTAATAGTGTAGGAGAACCTAAGCAGATGACTGCGCTGTTACTGAAGATAATCTCTATATAAAGACCAACATGGATATTACCGCTATATGGTCAGTGGTAGATACCAGTCCTACAGAACATATAAGAGATCACAGCACAGTTACAGATGGTTACTTACCGCTGATGTCCTTTATGATGGAATTGTTCACTTTTCCCGTCTTTTCCATCTGGCCCAGACCGACATGACAACTTTTTCCAGCAATAACTCGGCTGCAGAGAATACAACAAAGACACATTTCACTTCTCATATTCCTGCCCCATTACATCTATTCCCAACCTGCACAAACTCCTTATCCTGCTGATACCCCAATCCTGAGCCGCTGCTGCCGTATGTGTCCCTATTACTGAACCCGATACCCCAATACTGAGCCGCTGCTGCCATATGTGTCCCTATTACTGCACCCGATACCCCAATCCTGAGCCGCTGCTGCCGTATGTGTCCCTATTACTGCACCCGATACCCCAATACTGAGCCACTGCTGCCGTATGTGACCCTATTACTGCCCCTGATACCCCAATACTGAGCCGCTGCTGCCATATGTGTCCCTATTACTGCCCCTGATACCCCAGTACTGAGCCTCTGCTGCCATATGTGTCCCTATTACTGCACCTGATACCCCAATACTGAGCCGCTGCTAACGTATAAGTCCCTATTACTGCACCTGATACCCGAATACTGAGCTGCTGCTGCCGTATGTGTCCCTATTACTGCACCTGATATCCCAATACGGAGCCGCTGCTAACGTATATGTCCCTATTACTGCACCTGATACCCGAATACTGAGCTACTGCTGCCGTATGTGTCCCTATTACTGCACCTGATACCCGAATACTGAGCTGCTGCTGCCGTATGTGTCCCTATTACTGCACCTGATATCCCAATACGGAGCCGCTGCTAACGTATATGTCCCTATTACTGCACCTGCTGGGTGGTTCTCTGTACCCTCTAAAGTAATGCCGGGTGCAAGTGCCCTAGAAAACAGTGCCCACATTTTCCCCCTAGAAAGTAGTATTGCCCTGTGTGCCCCTTTGATAGTCACAGTAACCTGAGTTCCCCTATAACAATAAGTGCCCACTTTACATTTAATAATATCCTGAGTCTCCCCCCTGTACAGCTCCCCTATACAGTTTAATGCCCCACTCACTAAATAGTACCATCCACACAGTATACTGACCCCTTTATTAGCCTCCAAACTGTTTGATCCCCACACTGTATGATGCCCCTTCACTGTAATCCCCACACTGTATGATGGCCCCATAGATAACCTCCATATAGTATAATGTGCCAGATAGTCCTCAATATAGTACAAGGCAGCACCCCCATAGGCAGACCCTGTAGTATAAGACAGTACCCCTATAGACAGACCCTGTAGTATAAAGCAGCACCCCCATTGGCAGACCCTGTAGTATAAGGTAGCACCCCATAGGCAGACCGTAGAGTATAAGACAGCATCCCCCAGAGGCAGATCATATAGTATAAGGCAGCACCCCCATAGGCAGATCCTGTAGCATAACACAGCACCCCCCATAGGAAGATACTGTAGAATAAGGCACACCCATAGGCAGATCCTGCATATAAGGCAGCACCCTCCCCAATAGGCAGATCCTGTATATAAGGCAGCACCCCCCAAAAGGCAGATCTTGTATATAAGGCAGCACCCCCCCAATAGGCAGATCCTATATATAAGGCAGCACCCCCCATAGGCAGATCCTGCATATAAGGCATCACCCCCCAATAGGCAGATGCTGTATATAAGGCAGCACCCCCGCAATAGCCAGATCCTGTATATAAGACAGCACCCCCAATAGGCAGATCCTGTATATAAGGCAGCAGCCCACCCAATAGGCAGATCCTGTATATAAGGCAGCACCCCCCATAGGCAGATCCTGTATATAAAGCAGCAGCCCCCCCAATAGGCAGATACTGCATATAAGGCAGCACCCCCCAATAGGCAGATGCTGTATATAAGGCAGCACCCCCATAGGCAGATCCTGCATATAAGGCAGCACCCCCCATAGGCAGATGCTGTATATAAGGCAGCACCTCCCATAGGCAGATCCTGCATATAAGGCAGCACCCCACAAAAGGCAGATCCTGTATATAAGGCAGCACACCCCAATAGGCAGATCCTGCATATAAGGCAGCACCCCCAATAGGCAGATCCTGCATATAAAGCAGCACCCCCCATAGGCAGATCCTATATATAAGGCAGCACCCTCATAGGCAGATCCTGAATATAAGGCAGCACCCCCAATAGGCAGATCCTGTATATAAGGCAGCACACCCCCAATAGCCAGATCCTGTATATAAGGCAGCACCCCCCTAGCCAGATCCTGTATATAAGGCAGCACACCCATAGGCAGATCCTGTATATAAGGCAGCACTCCCCCATAGGCAGATCCTGCATATAAGGCAGCACCCCCCATAGGCAGATCCTATATATAAGGCTGCACCCCTCATAAGCAGATCCTGCATATAAGGCAGCACCCCCCATAGGCAGATCCTATATACAAGGCAGCACCTCTCCATAGGCAGATCCTATATAAAAGGCAGCACCCCATAGGCAGATCCTGCATATACGGCAGCACCCCCCATAAGCAGATCCTGTATATATGGCAACACCCCCAAAGGCAGATCCTGTAGCATAAAACAGCACCCCCATAGGCAAATCCTGTAGAATAAGGCACCCCCCATAGGCAGATCCTGCATATAAGACAGCACCCTTCTTAATAGGCAGATCCTGTATATAAAGCAGCACCCCCAATAGGCAGATCCTGTATATAAGGCAGCACCCCCCAATAGGCAGATGCTGTATATAAGGCAGCACCCCCCCAATAGCCAGATCCTGTGTATAAGGCAGCACCCCACCAATAGGTAGATCCTGTATATAAGGCAGCAGCCCCCCGAACAGGCAGATCCTGTATATAAGGCAGCACCCCCATGGGCAGATCCTGTATATAAAGCAGTAGCCCCCCAAATAGGCAGATCCTGCATATAAGGCAGCACCCCCAATAGGCAGATGCTGTATATAAGGCAGCAACCCCCATAGGCAGATCCTGCATATAAGGCAGCACCCCCCAATAGGCAGATGCTGTATATAAGGCAGCACCCCCCCATAGGTAGATCCTGTATATAAGGCAGCACCCCATAGGCAGATGCTGTTTATAAGGCAGCACCCCCCATAGGCAGATCCTGCATATAAGGCAGCACCCCCATAGGCAGATCCTGTATATAAGGCAGCACCCCCCAATAGGCAAATCCTGTATATAAGGCAGCACCCCCCAAAAGGCAGATGCATATAAGGCAGCACCCCCAATACGCAGATCCTGCATATAAGGCAGCACCCCCCATAGGCAGATCCTATATATAGGGTAGCACCCTCATAGGCAGATCCTACAGATAAGGCAGCACCCCCCATAGGCAGATCCTGTATATAAGGCAGCACACCCTCCCAATAGCCAGATCCAGTATATAAGGCAGCACCCCCCATAGGCAGATCCTGCAAATAAGGCAGCACCCCCCAATAGGCAGATGCTGTATATAAGGCAGCACCCCCATAGGCAGATCCTGCATATAAGGCAGCACCCCCCCAATAGGCAGAAGCTGTATATAAGGCAGCACCCCCCATAGGCAGATCCTGCATATTAGGCAGCACCCCCATAGGCAGATGCTGTATATAAGGCAGCACCTCCCATAGGAAGATCCTGCATGTAAGGCAGCACCCCGCCAATAGGCAGATCCTGTATATAAGGCAGCACCCCCAATAAGCAGATGTGTATAAGGCAGCACCCCCCAATAGGCAGATCCTGCATATAAGGCAGCACCCCCATAGGCAGATCCTATATATAAGGTAGCACCCCCATAGGCAGATCCTGCATATAAGGCAGCACCCCCAATAGGCAGATCCTGTATATAAGGCAGCAAATGTTATGATCTGGTGGCCTAAGAGCAGCATGAGACGTACTCTGGAGAAGGTGGTACCTGTACTGACCGCAGACCCTGAACTCAACACCGCAACTAGAAGTAGCCGTGGAATGTACCTAGCGCTCCCTAGACATCTCGACACAGCCGGAGGACTAATTACCCCTAGAGATAGAAAAGGGAAAACTATCTTGCCTCAGAGAAAATCCCAAAGGATAGACAGCCCCCCACAAATATTGACTGTGAGAGGAGAGGGAAAAACCATACACAGAATGAAATCAGAATTTAGCAAAGGAGGCCACTTCTAGCTAAATAGAAAGGATAGGACAGAGTACTATGCGGTCAGTATTAAAACACTAGAAAATATCCACCACAGAAAATACAAAATCTCCACAGCTAACTAAAGATATGGAGGGTATATCTGCATCTCCAGAGATACCAGCTTGGCTAAACAAATCCTTATACAGACCAAGCTGGACAAGACAAAAACATGGAAAAGAACTGAACAATAAGGCCACAGCATGTGGACAGCAAAAAATCAAGGCCAGAACTTATCTTTGTTGAAATGAACTGCAAAGCAGGAGAGACCAGGCAGAGATGTGAATCCTCCAGGAACAATGGACAACTGGCACTGACTAAAGGGAGAAGCAAGACTAAATAGCCCAGTCAGAAATGCAAAAAGTGAACACACCTGATAAATGCTGCGATTCAGAGACAGCAGCGCTACCACTTACAACCACCGGAGGGAGCCCAAGAGCAGAATTCACAACAAGCATACCCCCCAATAGCCAGATCCAGTATATAAGGCAGCACCCCCATAGGCAGATCCTGTATATAAGACAGCACCCCCCATAGGCAGATCCTGCATATAAGGCAGCACCCCCCCATAGGCAGATCCTATATATAAGGCAGCACCCCCCATAGGCAGATCCTGCATATAAGGCAGCACCCCATAGGCAGATCCTATATATAAGGCAGCACCCCCCATAGGCAGATCCCATATAAAAGGCAGCACCCCCATAGGCAGATCTTGCATATACGGCAGCACCCCCCATAGGCAGATCCTGTATATAAGGCAGCACCCCCATAGGCAGATCCTATAAATAAACAATAAATACTCACCTCTCTTCCTCCTTGTTCCAGCGGCGCTCCCTTCTCCCGCTCATCTGCTAACAACGAGCGCCGGGCGGTGACGTCATCACGCCCGCTGTCAGATGATGTGGGGGTTATAGGAGAAGGAGCGCAGCGTTCCTTCCCTCATCACTGCGGTCAGCTGTATCTGCTAGACGCCGATACAGCCCACCTTGCGATAATGGGTGGGGGGCCCACTGCTGGCATCAGGCCTCCCCCTGCCTGCTCAGGGGCAGCCATAGCGGCAGAGCAGGGAGATTGATTCTCCCTGCTGTGCCACAGAATGCAACTACATTGGCGCGCTGCGCACGCCAATGCAGTTACAGTAGCGTAGCTCCGGGTGGGTCCCCTCAGAACGTGGGTCCCGGGGCGATGGCCCCCTCTGCTCCCGGTAGCTACGCTACTGATTCTAATGCATAATGACAGGTTAATATCAACCACCATCAACTTTTTTATTGTTATTATTAAACGTAATTGGAATGTTCTGTTTTCATATCAATGTTGTTTAAACCAAATAAAATATTTAAAGTAAAAGAATATATTTTGCAGTAATTCAAAGCAATTTACCCCAGAATTCTGACAAATTGTTTTCATGAATCCGGAGCATTATCTTTCATCTATGAACTATCTTTTTTTATAAAAAAAATCCCAGAAAGATTGTTCTTTCATCACTGGGTATTATTAGACATGGCCATGTCTACATCTGTGTAATGATTGTTTTACCAGATCATTCATTCGATTGTTGAACAACCAATAACCTAATTCTAACCAAAATATTTGGCTACGTTTAGAAAGGCAATTGACTCAGCTTATTTTACAAAAAGTTTGGAAAGAGTCAAATAGGATAATAATAATAATAATATAATAATAATTTTTATTTATATAGCGCCAACATATTCCGCAGCGCTTTACAACGTATAGAGGGGACTTGTACAGACAATAGACATTACATCATAACAGAAATCACAGTTCAAAACAGATACCAGGAGGAATGAGGGCCCTGCTCGCAAGCTTACAAACTATGAGGAAAAGGGGAGACACGAGAGGTGGATGGTAACAATTGCTTTAGTTATTTGGACCGCCATAGTGTAAGGCTCGGGTGTTCATGTAAAGCTGCATGAACCAGTTAACAGCCTAAGTATGTAGCAGTACAGACACAGAGGCTATTAACTGCATAAAGTGTATGAGAACACGATGCAAGGAACCTGATTATGTGTTTTGTTTTTTTTTTCTATTTTTAATAGGCCACACAGGGATAGTTAGGTTGATGAGTTGAGGCTGTAGGCCAGTCTGAACAAATGCGTATTTAGGGCACGCTTAAAACTGTGGGGATTGGGGATTAATCATATTAACCTAGGTAGTGCATTCCAAAGAATCGGCGCAGCACGTGTAAAGTCTTGGAGACGGGAGTGGGAGGTTCTGATTATTGAGGATGCTAACCTGAGGTCATTAGCGGAGTGGAGGGCACGGGTAGGGTGGTAGACTGAGACCAGAGAGGAGATGTAGGGTGGTGCTGAGCCATGGAGTGCTTTGTGGATGAGGGTAGTAGTTTTGTACTGGATTCTGGAGTGGATGGGTAGCCAGTGTAATGACTGGCACAAGGTAGAGGTATCGGTGTAGCGGTTGGTGAGGAATATGATCCTGGCAGCAGCATTCAGGACAGATTGGAGCGGGGAGAGTTTGGTAAGAGGGAGGCCGATTAGTAGAGAGTTACAATAGTCCAGACGGGAATGAATAAGAGAAACAGTAAGAGTTTTTGCAGAGTCGAAAGTAAGAAAAGGGCGAATTCTAGAAATGTTTTTGAGATGCAGATAAGAAGAGCGAGCCAGTGATCGGATGTGGGGGGTGAATGAAAGCTTGGAATCAAGGATGACCCCAAGGCAGCGGGCATGTTGCTTTGGAGTAATGATTGAACCGCACACGGAGGATGCTAGCTACAGTTATACATTGGCCTTTTTATATTTTAATAGCTCTAAAGTACATTTACATCAAATGATAATTAGCAAATGGAATGCTATTAAAGCCTACAGTGGCGGTTGAAAGTTTGTTAATCCTTCAGAAGTTTCCATATTTCTGCATAAATGTTACCTAAAACTAAATCATATTTTTCACACATCCTAAAAGTAGAAAAAGTCAACCAACTAAAAAAAAAAAGTTAAAAATATTAGACTTTGTCATTTTTATATTGAGGAAAATTATCCAATATCTCATGTTTGTAAGTAACTATATAAGTATTATATGCTAAATAATTAGCATATAATTTGAATAAATCTCATGTTTTCAATCAATGGGCTGACAATCAGGTGTGAGTTAATAACCTTTTCTATTTAAAAAACTGGGCTCTATAAAAGTCTGATCTTCATAACACATTTGTTGAATTGTATCCCGGCATGAAAAAAATAAGATTTCTGAGGACTAGGGTTGAGCGAAACGGGTCGGCAATTTTCAGAAGTCTCCGACTTTTGGCAAAGTCGGGTTTCATGAAACCCGACCCGACCCCTGTGTGGGGTCGGCCATGAAGTCGGCGATCTTCTGAATCTGGAATCGGAATTCCGATACCGATTCCCGATATGTTTAAGATATCGGGAATTGGTATCGGAATTCAGATTTAAGTGTAAAATAAAGAATTAAAATAAAAAATATCGCTATACTTACCCTCTGACGGGCCCTGGTACTAACCGGGAACCTTCCTTCCTTAGAATCAGCCTTCCAGGACCTTGCGGTGACGTCGCGGTGACGTCGCGGCTTGTGATTGGTCGCGCGGCCGCCCATGTGACCGCTCGCGTGACCAATCACAAGCTGCGACGTCACCGTGACGTCACCGAAGGTCCTGGAAGGGCTGATTCTTAGGAAGGAAGGCTGCCGGAACGAAGCCGAGGGTGAGTATATTCCTATTAGGTATATACTCACCCTCGGACACGCCCTGCTTCTTTCCGGCAGCCTTCCTTCCTAAGAATCAGCCCTTCCAGGACCTTCGGTGACGTCACGGTGACGTCGCGGCTTGTGATTGGTCGCGCGAGCGGTCACATGGGCGGCCGCGCGACCAATCACAAGCCGCGACGTCACCGCGACGTCACCGCAAGGTCCTGGAAGGCTGATTCTAAGGAAGGAAGGTTCCCGGTTAGTACCAGGGCCCGTCAGAGGGTAAGTATAGCGATATTTTTTATTTTAATTCTTTATTTTACACTTAAATATGGATCCCAGGGCCCGAAGGAGAGTTTCTGCTCCTTCAGACCCTGGGAACCATTGGAAACCCAATGCACTGCATTGGGTTTCGAGTTTCGGCCGACCCCGACTTTTTTATAGGATCGGCCGATTTCACTCGACCCGACTTTTGAAAAAGTCGGGTTTCGTGAAACCCGACCCGATCCTATAAAAGTAAAGGTCGCTCAACCCTACTGAGGACCTCTGATGAAGAGTTGTTGATGTCAATAAACTTGGAAAAGGTTGCAAAACCATATCTAAAGAATTTGGACTTCACCAATCCACAGTCAGACTGATTGATTGTTTATTATTACACAACTATTACCGTCCAAAAGAGTGCTTAACGAACAAAAATCATTCCAAGTGCAAGGTATATAATAGTCTGTAAGGTCACAAAGGAACCCAATGTAACCTCTAAGCCACTAAAGGCCTCTCTAACATTAACTATTGTTAATGTTTCTGAGTCCTCCATCAGGACCACAGTGAAAAACAATGGTGTGCATTGCAGGATTTCAAGCCACTGCTCCAAAAAGAATATAGCTGAATGTTAGCGTTTTTCACATGTACAGGCCAGAAGGCTACTGGAACAATGTTTTATCGACAGATGGGATCAAAATAGAGCTTTTTGCTTAAATGAAAAGCTTTATGTTGTAGAACTGATTTACAGCATAAGAACCTCATATAATCTGTGAAGCATGGTGTTGGCAGTATCATTGTTTCGGCTTCTTATTAAACTTTGAATTATACCTGGAAGTTCTGAAAATAAACTGTATGGACATCTGTCCATGAGCTGAATCTCGAGAAGTCAGTCATGCAAAAAGGCAACAACCCAAAGCACACAAGTCATTCTTCAAAACAATGGTTAAAGAAGAATAATGCTTGTTTTGGAATGGTCATATCAAAGTTCTCACTTTAACCCCTTTTTGACATCTGACCTACTATCCTGTCCATGTAGGCTGGGCCCTTCTGACCATGGATGGAATAGTACGTTATAACCGATCGACCATGCACACGGGTGGTGGCTCTGACAGCCCATCTGCCTTTGGATCGGAGACCCCGTGGCACGCCGCCGGGTCCTGATCGCTACCATGGAGACCTGATGTCATCATGACGACATCCGAATCTCCAGAGCTGAGAGACCTCCTGTCATGTGCAGTGCAGGTTAAGAAGTCTCTAATGTTAGTGCACAGAAGCTGCAGCGCTGACAGCTTCTATAGCATGCAGATCTGCATGCTATAGAAGCGACCAGCCTGCAAAAAATTAGTGTCCCATGGTGGGACACAGTGTAAAAGTAAGAATGTAATTAAAAAAATAATAATAATTGTAAAAATATTAAAAAAATAAATAAAAATAATAATAGAAACAATCAATATTTATTCTATCATTAAATGAATATTTGAATTAAAAATAAAAATATAAACAATAAGAGTACACATATTTGGTATTGCCACATCCGTAACGACCTGACCTATAAAACTGTCCCACTAGTTAACTCCTTCAGTGAACACCATTAAAAAAAAGTAACAAAAAATAATGCTTTATCATCATACCTCCGAACAAAAAGTGCAATAACACGCGATCAAAAAAGATGGATATAAATAAACATGGTACAACTGAAAATGTAATCTTGTCCCACAAAAAACAAGCTACTATATAGCTTCATCATCGGAAAAATAAAAAAGTTATAGCTCTTAGTAAAGGGATGCAAAAATAATTATTTTTTATATAAAATAGTTTTTATTGTATAAAAGCGCCAAAACATAAAAAAAGATATAAATGAGGTATCGCTGTAATCGTACTGACCCGAATAATAAAACTGCTTTATCAATTTTACCACACACAGAACGGTGTAAACACTCCCTCAAAAGAAATTCATGAATTGCTGGTTTTTGTTCATTCTGCCTCCCAAAAATCGGAATAAAAAGCAGTCAATGTGAATGTGGTTTTGAGCACCTTGAGGGGTACAGTTTTTAAAATGTTGTCAGTTTTGGGTATTTTCTATCATATAGACCCCTCAAAGTGACTTCAAATGTGATGTGGTCCCTAAAAAAAATGGTGTTGTAAAATGAGAAATCGCTGGTCAACATTTAAACCTTATAACTTCCTAACAAAAAAAAATTGGTTCCAAAATTGTGCTGATGTAAAGTAGATATGTGGGAAATGTTACTTATTAAGTATTTTGTGTGACATATCTCTGTGATTGAAGGGCATGAAAATTGGGGCTGGAGGAATGCACCGAGTAAATATGGAGATAGTATAGGTGCATTCGCAGCCCGGAGTCCACCGTGCAGGAGTGAAACCTGCTGCTAGTTAATGGCAGCACTATATGACGGTACTACGCCTGAATAGACACGGGTTCTGTCACCCGGTCTGTATAGGAGCGAACGCTGTTGCTTCACAGAGTCGCCGGGATTAAAGGTAACGCTGTGCTCTGTTAACCTCACAGAGGATCACAGCTCACTAACGGAGCACACCAACAGCACACAAACAACTCCTCTTCGGAGGTGCCGGAATTCTAGTGGCTATACGCCATCCCTAAATTCACACACACAAACTCCTCTCCGGAGGTGCCGGAATTCTAGTGGCTATACAGTCGACCCTGAGCACATGCTGACACAGATCACAAAAGTAGCTAAGCTGATACACACAAGAACATAAGTAGATACTAGCACATGGCCGTGCGGCCATGCGAACCTTTTATAGAGAAAGCTCTCCGGGACCTTCCTAGTGGTCCAACAGGAACTGCTTCAGGACCTGAGCATGTGACCCCCGACCTCCAATGAGAGGTCGTCCCTTGGGAATGCTCAGTAGAGGAAAAGCAGGACTTAGTCCAGGAGCATCTGCTCGCCGCTGAACAGTGCTGGTTACAATGGCTGAGCCTGGAAGATCAGCAGTAATCAAGCGCACAGTATCTGACTGAGCCAGACGTTGGGACCAATGTCTCTGCTGAGCAGGCTTCACTGCGGTTGAAGAAGAATGGGAGACTGCAGTGGATATGGCTCGAGATTCCCCCTGTGCAGTGACGGGAACTCGACACCTAACACCCTTAGGGTTAAAGGGGTTGTTCTCTTTCGATAACTATTTATCCCAGAATACTGGTTGTTCTAAAAAAAACAAGCTATGTTTTACTCACCTTGCCTGGGATCACATGTAAGTTTCTTTTCTGCTCCCATTGTCTGGCAGTGGGTGCAGAATTTATGTAATGTCGACAGTGCAGAAGCCAATCAGTTTAACTCTTCTGCTCATGTAGAAGGAATACCCCATTTGGAGCCATTGAATTCTGTGATTAGCTGCTATGCTGACAACATGACATGAGTGCTGCAGGTAAGGCCAGGAACAGGAAAAAGCAGCGAATCTCACTGATGGGCCCATGGAAAGTGAATGCAGCCCGGTTTGTTTCTTTAAAAATCCTGCAGCTGGAGATTACCATTTACGGAAAGATTACAACCTCTTTAATCATATAGAACTGTTGTGGAAGGGTCTTATGCAAACAGCTCATGGGAGAAAACCAACTTACATGAAGAACTGAAACTGTTTTTTTAGGTAAGAATGAGCAAAATTCCTTCAAGTTAATAATGCTGCAGAAATGAACATTTAATGGAAAAGTTTTAATTATTACTGCACATATGGGTCAAAACATATTTTGAAAACAACACAAGCTTTTGCAACTCATAGACGTGATTTTTTTAATATGTTACACTTTAAAAATAGAAAAATAAAGTCTAATATTGTTGACTCATTTGTTTGATTTGGTTTTCATTATCTACTTTAACCCTTCACCACCCTGGGATTTTCCGATTTTTCTTTTTTTCTCCCCTTCTTCCCAGAGCCATAACTTTTTTATTAACCCGTCAATATGGCAATGTGAGGGCTTGTTTTTTCCAAGGCAAATTGTACTTTGGAACGACACCATATAGTGTACTGGAAAACGAGAATTAAATTTTAAGTGCAATGAAACTGCAAAAAAGCGCAATTCCACGACTGTTTTGTGCTTTTTTAACCATGCTCACTAAATGCAAAAACTGACCTTCCATTATGATTCTCCAGGTCATTACGGTCAATACGAGTTTGCAGATACCAAACCAGCCACCAAGCGAACCAAATAGGTTAATTTTATTTAACCCCTTCCCGACCTGTGACGCCACGTAGGCGTCATGAAAGTCGGTGCCAATCTGACCTGTGACGCCTATGTGGTGTCATGGAGGGATCGCTTCCCTGCAGATCGGGTGAAAGGGTTAACTCCAATTTCACCCGATCTGCAGGGACAGGGGGAGTGGTACTTCAGCCCAAGGGGGGTGGCTTCACCCCCTCGTGGCTATGATCGCTCTGATTGGCTGTTGAAAGTGAAACAGCCAATCAGAGCGATTTGTAATATTTCACCCATGAAAATGGTGAAATATTACAATCCAGCCATGGCCGATGCTGCAATATCATCAGCCATGGCTGGAAACCCTGATCTGCCCCCCCACCACCACTGATCGCTTCCCCAGTCCTCCGTCCTGTGCTTCGCTCCCCTCCATCTGCCTGTCCGTTCCCCTCCATCTGCCTGTCTGTTCCCCCGTCCTCCTGTCCGCTCCCCCCATGCTCCGATCCAACCCCCACGTGCTCCTATCCCCCGTGCAACGATCTCCCCCTCATACTTACCGAGCCTCCCTGTGTCCGTCCGTCTGCTCCATGGGCGCCGCCATCTTCCAAAATGGCGGGCGCATGCGTAGTGCGCCCGCAGAATCTGCCGGCCGACAGATTCGTTCTAGGTACATTTTGATCACTGTGATAAAACCTATCACAGTGATCAAAATAAAAAAAAATAGTGAATGAACCCCCCTTTATCACCCCCATAGGTAGGGACAATAATTAAAATAAAGAAAATATATTTACTTTTATTTTTACACTAGGGTTAGGGTTAGAACTAGGGTTAGGGTTAGGGTTAGGGCTAGGGTTAGGGTTAGAATTAGGGTTAGAATGAGGGTTAGGGTTAGAATTAGGGTATGTGCACACGCTGCGGATTTCGCTGCGGAACCGCAGCATTTCCGCAGCTGCGGGTCCGCAGCGGTTTCCCATAAGTTTACAGTACAATGTAAACCTATGGGAAACGAAATCCGCAGTGCACATGCTGCGGAAAAAAAACACTCGGAAACGCAGCGGTTTATATTCCACAGCATGTCAATTCTTTGTGCGGATTCCGCTGCAGGTTTACACCTGCTCCAATAGAAAACTGCAGGTGTAAACCCGCAGCGGAAACCGCACTAGAAACCACGATAAATCTGCACTAAAAACCACAGTGGTTTTGCACTGCGTATTTATCAATTCCGCTGTGGAAAATTCTGCAATGGAATCCGCAGCATGGGCACATACCCTAAGGCTATGTGCACACGGTGCGGATTTGGCTGCGGATCTGCGGCAGATTGGCTGCTGCGGATTCGCATCAGTTTTCCATCAGGTTTACAGTACCATGTAAACCTATGAAAAACCAAATCCGCTGTGCCCATGGTGCGGAAAATACAGCGCGGAAACGCTGCATTGTATTTTCTGCAGCATGTCAATTCTTTGTGTGGATTCCGCAGCGTTTTACACCTGTTCCTCAACAGGAATCCGCAGGTGAAATCCGCACAAAAAAACGCTGGAAATCCACGGTAAATCCGCAGGTAAAACGCAGTGCCTTTTACCTGCAGATTTTTCAAAAATGGTGCGGAAAAATCTCACACGAATCCGCAACGTGGGCACATAGCCTTAGGGTTAGGGTTGGAATTAGAGTTAGGGTTGGAATTAGGGCTAGGGTTGGAAATAGGGTTAAGATTAGGCTTGTGGTTAGGGTTATGGTTAGGGTTAGGGGTGTGTTGGGGTTAGGGTTGTGGTTAGGGTTGGGATTAGGGTTAGGATTAGGGTTGGGATTAGGGTTAGGGGTGTGTCGGGGTTAGGGTTGTGGTTAGGGGTGTGTTGGGGTTAGGGTTGTGATTAGGGTTATGGCTAGAGTTGGGATTAGGGTTAGGGATGTGTTGGGGTTAGTGTTGGAGTTAGAATTGAGGGGTTTCCACTGTTTAGGCACATCAGGGGTCTCCAAACGCAACATGGCGCCACCATTGATTCCAGCCAATCTTGCATTCAAAAAGTCAAATGGTGCTCCCTCCCTTCCGAGCCCTGACGTGAGCCCAAACAGTGGTTTACCCACATATATGGGGTACCAGCATACTCAGGAAAAACTGGGCAACAACTATTGGGGATCAATTTCTCCTGTTACCCTTGCAAAAATAAAAAAATGCTTGCTAAAACAATTTTTGAGGAAAGAAAAATGATTTTTTATTTTAATGGCTCTGCGTTATAAACTTCTATGAAGTACTTGGGGGTTCAAAGTGCTCACCACACATCTGGATAAGTTCCTAGGGAGGTCTAGTTTCCAAAATGGGGTCACTTATGGGGGGTTTCTACTGTTTAGGTAGATCAGGGGCTCTGCAAACGCAACGTGACGCCCGCAGACCATTCCATCAAAGTCTGCATTTCTAAACGTCACTACTTCCCTTCCGAGCCCCGACGTGTGCCCAAGCAGTGGTTTACCCCCACATATGGGGCATCAGCGTACTCGGGACAAAAAGGACAACAAATATTGGGGTCTACTTCTCCTGTTACCCTTGTGAAAATAAAAAATTACTTACTAAAACATAATTTTTGAGGAAACAAAAATGATTTTTTATTTTCATGGCTCTGCATTGTAAACTTCTGTGAAGCACTTGGAGGTTTAAAGTGCTCACCACATGTCTAGATAAGTTCCTTGGGGGGTCTAGTTTCCAAAATGGGGTCACTTGTGGGGGGTTTCTACTGTTTAGGCACATCAGGGGCTCTGCAAACGCAACGTGACGCCCGCAGACCATTCCATCAAAGTCTGCATTTCTAAACGTCACTGCTTCCCTTCAGAGCCCCGACGTGTGCTGTTATGATCCTAGTGGCAAGGATTGCAGGTCGGACTAGCTAAGTAACTGAACAGACTACTAGCTCTGGGGAAGTGGTAACTAGATTGACCGCAACCTGATCCTATCCGCAAACAACTATAGGCAGCCGTGGAACGTTACCTAAAAAATCCTAGACGTCTCGTCACGGCCTGAGAAACTGACTATTCTTGAAGGGAAAGCAAGTCCTCACTTGCCTCAGTGAAAGACCCCAAAGATATAGAATAGCCCCCCACAAATATTAACGGGGAGTTAAGGGGAAAGCACAAACGCAGAGATGAAATCAGATTTAGCAAATGAGGCCCGCCAATACTAGATAGCAGAAAATAGGAAGGAAACTGTGCGGTCAATAAAAAACCCTATTCAAAATATCCACGCAGAGATTGCTCGAGCCCCCGCACCAACTAACGGTGCGGGGGAAGCAACTCCGCACCCCAGAGCTTACCAGCAAAAAGAAATCACATGTTAGCAAGCTGGACTAGACTCATCATACACAGAAATCATATTGCAGACAGATGAGCAAAAAATATTCAAACAGAACTTAGCTTATCCTGAAGAGGCAGAAAACGAGATAATCAGGAGTAATCAGAATAGCACTGAATACATTGACAGCCGACAACAAGTGGGAGTGAAGCAGAGCTAAATAGGAGCCTCCCTGGTGAATAACGAGGCAGCTGATCCAGCAGACCCGTAGGATAATAAACCAAACCACCAGGGGGAGCCAAAAAACCAAAGTCACACAATACCATCTGTGACCACAAGAGGGAGCCTGAAAACGGAGTTCACAACAGTGTGCCGAAGCAGTGGTTTACCCCCACATATGGGGCATCAGCGTACTCGGGACAAAAAGGACAACAAATATTGGGGTCTACTTCTCCTGTTACCCTTGTGAAAATAAAAGATTACTTACTAAAACATAATTTTTGAGGAAACAAAAATGATTTTTTATTTTCATGGCTCTGCATTGTAAACTTCTGTGAAGCACTTGGAGGTTTAAAGTGCTCACCACATGTCTAGATAAGTTCCTTGGGGGGTCTAGTTTCCAAAATGGGGTCACTTGTGGGGGTTTTCTACTGTTTAGGCACATCAGGGGCTCTGCAAACGCAACGTGACGCCCGCAGACCATTCCATCAAAGTCTGCATTTCAAAACGTCACTACTTCCCTTCTGAGCCCCGACGTGTGCCCAAACAGTGGTTTACCCCCACATGTGGGGTACCAGCATACTCAGGACAAACTGGGCAGTAACTATTGGGGTTTAATTTCTCCTGTTACCCTTGTGAAAATAAAAAATTGCTTGCTAAAACATAATTTTTGAGGAAAGAAAAATGATTTTTTATTTTCATGGCTCTGTGTTATAAACTTCTGTGAAGCACTTGGGGGTTTAAAGTGGTCACCACACATCTAGGTTAGTTCCATGGGAGGTCCAGTTTCAAAATGGGGTCACATGTGGGGGAGCTCCAATGTTTAGGCACACAGGGGCTCTCCAAACACAACATGGTGTTCGCTAACGATTAGAGCTAATTTTTCATTCAAAAAGTCAAATCGCGCTCCTTCCCTTCCAAGCCCTGCCGTGTGCCCAAACAGTGGTTTACCCCCACATGTGAGGTATCAGTGTACTCAGGAGAAATTGCCCAATAAATTTTAGGATCCATTTTATCATGTTGCCCATGTGGAAATGAACAAATTGAGGCTAAAGATTTTTTTTGTGAAAAAAATGTACTTTTTCATTTTTACGGATCAATTTGTGAATAACCTGGGGGTTCAAAGTGCTCACTATGCATCTAGGTAAGCTCCTTGGGGGGTCTAGTTTCCAAAATGGGGTCACTTGTGGGGGAGCTCCAATGTTTAGGCACACAGGGGCTCTCCAAATGCGACATGGTGTCCGCTAAAGATTGGAGCCATATTTTCATTGAAAAAGTCAAATGGCGCTCCTTCCCTTCCGAGCCCTGTCGTGCACCCAAACAGTGGTTCCCCCCCATATGGGGTATCGGCGTACTCAGGACATATTGTACAATAACTTTTGGGTTCCAGTTTCTCTTTTTACCCTTGGAAAAATAAAAAAAATTGTTGCTAAAAGATCATTTTTGTGACTAAAAAGTTAAATGTTCATTTTTTCCTTCCATGTTGCTTCTGCTGCTGTGAAGCACCTGAAGGGTTAATAAACTTTTTGAATGTGGTTTTGAGCACCTTGAGGGGTGCAGTTTTTAGAATGGTGTCACTTTTGGGTATTTTCAGCCATATAGACCCTTCAAACTGACTTCAAATGTGAGGTGGTCCCTAAAAAAAATTATTAAATTTCGTTGTAAAAATGAGAAATCGCTGGTCAAATTTTAACCCTTATAACTTCCTAGCAAGCAAAAAAAAATGTTGTTTCCAAAATTGTGCTGAATTGCTGATGTAAAGTAGACATGTGGGTAATGTTATTTATTAACTATTTTGTGTCACATAACTCTCTTGTTTAACAGAATAAAAATTCAAAATTTGAAAATTGCAACATTTTCGAATTTTTCGCTAAATTTCCATTTTTTTCACAAATAAATGCAAAAATTATTGACCTAAATTTACCACTAACATGAAGACCAAAATGTCATGAAAAAACTGTCTCAGAACCGCTAGGATCCATTGAAGCGTTCTCGAGTTATTGCCTCATAAAGGGACACTGGTCAGAATTGCAAAAAACAGCCAGGTCATTAAGGTCAAAATAAGTTGGGTCATGAAGGGGTTAAGTGGTGAGAAAATAATCCAAAGTTTGTGAAAAAAAATTGTGCCATATTTCAAGACCATCCATTTTTTGCGATCTGGAGCTGAGTGAGGGCTTATTTTCCTGAGCGCCGAGCTGATGTTTTTATCAATTCCATTTTGGGGTAGCTGCGATCTTTTGATCTCCTGTTACTGCATTTTTTTTGCAATGTTGATTTTTTTCTGTTTACGCCATTTACCAATTGGATTAATTATTTTTATATTTTGATAGATTGAATCCATAAAAAAACTTTACATTTTTTTTGTTTTATATACCACCAAAATGTAACACAAAGCACCTAAAACTGTATGGATGAGTAATTGAATCCAGACAAATTTCTCATTGCTTTTTTGTAGTGTTATATATACCACTGAAAAGAACTCAAGAACATGTAATACTGTATGGATGAACAATATAATACCGACAAGAATTGAAACAATTTTTTGGAGGGCTAGAAAATACCGAAATGCACCCAAGAAGACATAATACTCTATGGATGAGAAATATAATACCGATACAATTTTGAACAATTGTTTTGAGGGTCATATACCACCTAAATGTACATAAGGAGACAACATAATACACTATGGATGAGCAATATAATACCGATACATTTTTAAATAATTTTTCTGTAGGTTATACCCCACCAACATGTACCCAAGAACACGTAATACTGTGTGGGGGAGCAATAATACTGATTAGTGTTGAGCGATACTTTCCGATATCGGAAAATATCGGTATCGGAAAGTATCGGCCGATACCGTCAAAATATCGGATCCAATCCGATACCGATACCCGATCCCAATGCAAGTCAATGGGACGAAAATATCGGAATTAAAATAAACCCTTTATACACTTGTAGGTTCATTCTACATGAAGGAAAACAACTAAGAATAATGTAGGATGTATTGGGGGACGTGGCGGAGACATTAAAGGCACAGAGGTTTAGCCCAATGTAATAGAATAGCAGGATTTTTTTTTTTTTGGATGACGTTCGGCGTTAGAAAGAATTTGACTATGTTAATTTTTTTTTTTTTTTTATGCCACATATTGATGTTTCACTACTTCAACGCCCTTCACCTTCTTTTTTTCTTCTCCCACGCTTTCTTCTTCATTATCCTCATCATCAGCTTCTTTGACATCAACTTCTTCACCTTATTCATCTTCTTCTTCATCTTCTACCTATTATTTTTTGGGTTACATTGTTCATATTCTTTTTATTTTACTATTATCTTCATCATATTCTACTTCTTCATCATATTCTTATTTGTGACAGGCATTCCTGTAGTTGTTATCTATAAAAGTTTGAAGATTACACCTTCCGTTCTGCCTGTCACAAAACAGTTACATTTGTCCGCGTTCAGTTTGGCCTGCAGCATCAGGCTTTATCCAGGGGCACCACGAGGAGGAACGGACTCACCCCCATACACTGCTTAGTCTTCTTCTGCTTATAATTTAGATAATATTTTTTGCTCTGATATTTAGTGTTATGCTTAATGTTCTTCTGCTCTTTGTTCTGCAGCCTCTTGTTCTTCTGCTTCTCGGTCTTCCAGGTCGTCGTCGTCTCCAGGGTCGTCGTCTCCAGGGTCGTCGTCTCCCGGGTCGTCGTCATCGGGGTGGTCTTCAGGGTCGTCGTCTCCGGGGTCGTCGTCATCACGGTGGTCTTCAGGGTCATCGTCTCCAGGGTCGTCGTCATCACGGTGGTTGTCGTCTCTGGTGTCGTCGTCATCTTAGGGGTGTTCTTCCGGGTCATCGTGTTTAGTCTCTTGAACTTGGAAATGTAGCAGAAGGTACAAGAAGGCTGAGAAAATGCCGAGAACCAGCTGATGGAACTGGAACTCGGATGGCTACCCAAAGGTCCAAGAGCCAATGGAACTACCGAGGACCAGCTGATGTTACTGGAACCCGGTTACTAAGCAGGAGGTACCCGTGCCTGAAAGCACTACCAAGGACCACCTGACGTTGGTGGAACTCGGATACCCAGAGGGAGGCACCAAAGCCAAAGGCTCTGCCCGGAACCAGCTGACGGTACTGGAACCAGGATGGGGAGCAGAAGGTACAAGAGCAAAAGACAGTGCCGAGAACCAGCTGACGGTGCTGGAACCCGGATGGGTAGCCGAAGGTCCAAGAGCCAATGGAACTACCGAGGACCAGCTGACGTTACTGGAACCCGGTTACTAAGCAGGAGGTACCCGTGCCTGAAAGCACTACCAAGGACCACCTGACGTTGGTGGAACTCGGATACCCAGAGGGAGGCACCTAAGCCAAAGGCTCTGCCCGGAACCAGCTGACGGTACTGGAACCAGGATGGGGAGCAGAAGGTACAAGAGCAAGTGTCTGCGTGGCTTTTGCAGGACACGATGCCGGCTGCACAGCAGGGGAACAGCTGGCGGTGCTGAACCCCACTGACACATTGGCGAGGTGTTTTTCTCTGTGCAGCTAGCAGTACCGGGCCCCAACTGGCGGTGTTGGAGCCCGGGGTCAGCAGGAGGAGGAGAGGGAGCAGAGTGTAGGCCGAAGCCTGCACTGGCGGCAGCTTTGGGTCTGTTGTGCCTGCGTGGCTGTTGCAGGACACGTTGCCGGCTGCACAGCAGGGGAACAGCTGGCGGTGCTGAACCCCACTGACACATTGGCGAGGTGTTTTTCTCTGTGCAGCTAGCAGTACCGGGCCCCAACTGGCGGTGTTGGAGCCCGGGCTCTGCAGGGGGAGCAGAGTGTAGGCCGAAGCCTAATCGAACCAATTTCAAAGGTAACCTTTAACCCCCCCTCAGGGGTTACAAAGTAGAAGAGCCACAGCTTATGCAGCAGTAGTGGTGCACAAGTCAAAGGTTGCTCTTTTAATTTGGCTCCTTGCACACGCTGAATGGAACACGTATAACATTTAGCCCTTTATACAGTCAAACTGTGTTGGAGGCGCGAGTTCCCTTTGTAATGAGATGCAGCACAGATGTCAAGAATCCCACCTTGGTGCTGGGTGCAGCCTCCTGAGCGTTGTTATTTGCTGTACAGGAGTCTGCGCTGTCGTGTTATCCCCTGGCCTAGCGCTGTTAGCGCTGCCCATCTTCTGACCTCATTTAATGTTGGCTGGTGCGGTTCGCGATGCCCATGAATCACAGCCCCGCAGTGTATTGACATAGTTAAAACACTGCGGGGCTGGGATTCATGGCCTGGCGCAGTACATATGTTCGCCTCTCGCTTGGGTTCTTACACCTGCTTCAGACTATGTGGCGTCAGCTGATCCCTTATCGCATGCCACGGCCATGAAGCCGCACAGTCTGAAGAAGGCGGAAGGAGATGAGGGACAGGCGAACTGATGCACTGCTCATGCCCATCAAACACACCCTCGCAGTCCCAAGAAATAAGACACCGAGGGGCGTTGTGTGGGTCAGGGCGGCCGCAGAGGCGCAGGCAGCCAAACAATGATGCCAGAAGACGGGCAGCGCTACCAAGGGGGTTGCAGCGTGTCATTACAAAGGAAAGTCACACCACCGGGACGGTTAAATGGTCACACAGAGGACACATTTTAGACGTGTTTTCCGTTCCACATGTGCGAGGAGAATACGTTTATGAGCCACCTTGCACACATGCAGCATTACCGCTGTACAAGGTGGCCTTAAAAACGTACAAACGCCTGGGGGAGGGGGGACAGGTTCCCTTCAATTTCAGTTCTGGTGTCTGCGTGGCTTTTGCAGGACACGATGCCGGCTGCACAGCAGGGGAACAGCTGGAGGTGCTGAACCCCACTGACACATTGGCGAGGTGTTTTTCTCTGTGCAGCTAGCAGTACCGGGCCCCAACTGGCGGTGTTGGAGCCCGGGGTCAGCAGGAGGAGGAGAGGGAGCAGAGTGTAGGCCGAAGCCTGCACTGGCGGCAGCTTTGGGTCTGTTGTGCCTGCGTGGCTGTTGCAGGACACGTTGCCGGCTGCACAGCAGGGGAACAGCTGGCGGTGCTGAACCCCACTGACACATTGGCGAGGTGTTTTTCTCTGTGCAGCTAGCAGTACCGGGCCCCAACTGGCGGTGTTGGAGCCCGGGCTCTGCAGGGGGAGCAGAGTGTAGGCCGAAGCCTAATCGAACCAATTTCAAAGGTAACCTTTAACCCCCCCTCAGGGGTTACAAAGTAGAAGAGCCACAGCTTATGCAGCAGTAGTGGTGCACAAGTCAAAGGTTGCTCTTTTAATTTGGCTCCTTGCACACGCTGAATGGAACACGTATAACATTTAGCCCTTTATACAGTCAAACTGTGTTGGAGGCGCGAGTTCCCTTTGTAATGAGACGCAGCACAGATGTCAAGAATCCCACCTTGGTGCTGGGTGCAGCCTCCTGAGCGTTGTTATTTGCTGTACAGGAGTCTGCACTGTCGTGTTATCCCCTGGCCTAGCGCTGTTAGCGCTGCCCATCTTCTGACCTCATTTAATGTTGGCTGGTGCGGTTCGCGATGCCCATGAATCACAGCCCCGCAGTGTATTGACATAGTTAAAACACTGCGGGGCTGGGATTCATGGCCTGGCGCAGTACATATGTTCGCCTCTCGCTTGGGTTCTTACACCTGCTTCAGACTATGTGGCGTCAGCTGATCCCTTATCGCATGCCACGGCCATGAAGCCGCACAGTCTGAAGAAGGCGGAAGGAGATGAGGGACAGGCGAACTGATGCACTGCTCATGCCCATCAAACACACCCTCGCAGTCCCAAGAAATAAGACACCGAGGGGCGTTGTGTGGGTCAGGGCGGCCGCAGAGGCGCAGGCAGCCAAACAATGATGCCAGAAGACGGGCAGCGCTACCAAGGGGGTTGCAGCGTGTCATTACAAAGGAAAGTCACACCACCGGGACGGTTAAATGGTCACACAGAGGACACATTTTAGACGTGTTTTCCGTTCCACATGTGCGAGGAGAATACGTTTATGAGCCACCTTGCACACATGCAGCATTACCGCTGTACAAGGTGGCCTTAAAAACGTACAAACGCCTGGGGGAGGGGGGACAGGTTCCCTTCAATTTCAGTTCTGGTGTCTGCGTGGCTTTTGCAGGACACGATGCCGGCTGCACAGCAGGGGAACAGCTGGCGGTGCTGAACCCCACTGACACATTGGCGAGGTGTTTTTCTCTGTGCAGCTAGCAGTACCGGGCCCCAACTGGCGGTGTTGGAGCCCAGGGTCAGCAGGAGGAGGAGAGGGAGCAGAGTGTAGGCCGAAGCCTGCACTGGCGGCAGCTTTGGGTCTGTTGTGCCTGCGTGGCTGTTGCAGGACACGTTGCCGGCTGCACAGCAGGGGAACAGCTGGCGGTGCTGAACCCCACTGACACATTGGCGAGGTGTTTTTCTCTGTGCAGCTAGCAGTACCGGGCCCCAACTGGCGGTGTTGGAGCCCGGGCTCTGCAGGGGGAGCAGAGTGTAGGCCGAAGCCTAATCGAACCAATTTCAAAGGTAACCTTTAACCCCCCCTCAGGGGTTACAAAGTAGAAGAGCCACAGCTTATGCAGCAGTAGTGGTGCACAAGTCAAAGGTTGCTCTTTTAATTTGGCTCCTTGCACACGCTGAATGGAACACGTATAACATTTAGCCCTTTATACAGTCAAACTGTGTTGGAGGCGCGAGTTCCCTTTGTAATGAGACGCAGCACAGATGTCAAGAATCCCACCTTGGTGCTGGGTGCAGCCTCCTGAGCGTTGTTATTTGCTGTACAGGAGTCTGCGCTGTCGTGTTATCCCCTGGCCTAGCGCTGTTAGCGCTGCCCATCTTCTGACCTCATTTAATGTTGGCTGGTGCGGTTCGCGATGCCCATGAATCACAGCCCCGCAGTGTATTGACATAGTTAAAACACTGCGGGGCTGGGATTCATGGCCTGGCGCAGTACATATGTTCGCCTCTCGCTTGGGTTCTTACACCTGCTTCAGACTATGTGGCGTCAGCTGATCCCTTATCGCATGCCACGGCCATGAAGCCGCACAGTCTGAAGAAGGCGGAAGGAGATGAGGGACAGGCGAACTGATGCACTGCTCATGCCCATCAAACACACCCTCGCAGTCCCAAGAAATAAGACACCGAGGGGCGTTGTGTGGGTCAGGGCGGCCGCAGAGGCGCAGGCAGCCAAACAATGATGCCAGAAGACGGGCAGCGCTACCAAGGGGGTTGCAGCGTGTCATTACAAAGGAAAGTCACACCACCGGGACGGTTAAATGGTCACACAGAGGACACATTTTAGACGTGTTTTCCGTTCCACATGTGCGAGGAGAATACGTTTATGAGCCACCTTGCACACATGCAGCATTACCGCTGTACAAGGTGGCCTTAAAAACGTACAAACGCCTGGGGGAGGGGGGACAGGTTCCCTTCAATTTCAGTTCTGGTGTCTGCGTGGCTTTTGCAGGACACGATGCCGGCTGCACAGCAGGGGAACAGCTGGCGGTGCTGAACCCCACTGACACATTGGCGAGGTGTTTTTCTCTGTGCAGCTAGCAGTACCGGGCCCCAACTGGCGGTGTTGGAGCCCGGGGTCAGCAGGAGGAGGAGAGGGAGCAGAGTGTAGGCCGAAGCCTGCACTGGCGGCAGCTTTGGGTCTGTTGTGCCTGCGTGGCTGTTGCAGGACACGTTGCCGGCTGCACAGCAGGGGAACAGCTGGCGGTGCTGAACCCCACTGACACATTGGCGAGGTGTTTTTCTCTGTGCAGCTAGCAGTACCGGGCCCCAACTGGCGGTGTTGGAGCCCGGGCTCTGCAGGGGGAGCAGAGTGTAGGCCGAAGCCTAATCGAACCAATTTCAAAGGTAACCTTTAACCCCCCCTCAGGGGTTACAAAGTAGAAGAGCCACAGCTTATGCAGCAGTAGTGGTGCACAAGTCAAAGGTTGCTCTTTTAATTTGGCTCCTTGCACACGCTGAATGGAACACGTATAACATTTAGCCCTTTATACAGTCAAACTGTGTTGGAGGCGCGAGTTCCCTTTGTAATGAGACGCAGCACAGATGTCAAGAATCCCACCTTGGTGCTGGGTGCAGCCTCCTGAGCGTTGTTATTTGCTGTACAGGAGTCTGCGCTGTCGTGTTATCCCCTGGCCTAGCGCTGTTAGCGCTGCCCATCTTCTGACCTCATTTAATGTTGGCTGGTGCGGTTCGCGATGCCCATGAATCACAGCCCCGCAGTGTATTGACATAGTTAAAACACTGCGGGGCTGGGATTCATGGCCTGGCGCAGTACATATGTTCGCCTCTCGCTTGGGTTCTTACACCTGCTTCAGACTATGTGGCGTCAGCTGATCCCTTATCGCATGCCACGGCCATGAAGCCGCACAGTCTGAAGAAGGCGGAAGGAGATGAGGGACAGGCGAACTGATGCACTGCTCATGCCCATCAAACACACCCTCGCAGTCCCAAGAAATAAGACACCGAGGGGCGTTGTGTGGGTCAGGGCGGCCGCAGAGGCGCAGGCAGCCAAACAATGATGCCAGAAGACGGGCAGCGCTACCAAGGGGGTTGCAGCGTGTCATTACAAAGGAAAGTCACACCACCAGGACGGTTAAATGGTCACACAGAGGACACATTTTAGACGTGTTTTCCGTTCCACATGTGCGAGGAGAATACGTTTATGAGCCACCTTGCACACATGCAGCATTACCGCTGTACAAGGTGGCCTTAAAAACGTACAAACGCCTGGGGGAGGGGGGACAGGTTCCCTTCAATTTCAGTTCTGGTGTCTGCGTGGCTTTTGCAGGACACGATGCCGGCTGCACAGCAGGGGAACAGCTGGCGGTGCTGAACCCCACTGACACATTGGCGAGGTGTTTTTCTCTGTGCAGCTAGCAGTACCGGGCCCCAACTGGCGGTGTTGGAGCCCGGGGTCAGCAGGAGGAGGAGAGGGAGCAGAGTGTAGGCCGAAGCCTGCACTGGCGGCAGCTTTGGGTCTGTTGTGCCTGCGTGGCTGTTGCAGGACACGTTGCCGGCTGCACAGCAGGGGAACAGCTGGCGGTGCTGAACCCCACTGACACATTGGCGAGGTGTTTTTCTCTGTGCAGCTAGCACATCTGGGCCCCAACTGGCGGTGTTAGAGCCCAGGGTCAGCAGGAGGAGCAGGGGGAGCGGAGTGTAGGCTGAAGCCTGCACTGGAGCAAGTTGAAAGGAAACCTTTAACCCCCCCCCAGGCGTTTGTAGCTGGAAGAGCCATCGTGTACAGCACTAATGCTGGAAAAGGTAAACTTAGCTCTTTTAATTATGGTCCTTGCAGATGCTGAACCTAACACTTATGAAATGTGTCCCCTCACAGCGTTCAACCGTCCGGTAGGTGGAACTTTCCTTTGTCATGTGACGCAGCACAGCCGTCATTTTTACCCCCTTGTCGCCGTGCGCCGCCTCCTCAGCGTTGTTTGAATCTGTCCCGGAGCCTGCGCTGTTAGGTTACCCCTTGGCCATGCACACATTTTGCGCTGCCCGTCTTCTGACATCATTTGCTGTCAGGCTGGCTGCGCCTGTGCGGGTGCGCTGTCCGAGATTCAGCCTCGCGGTGTCGTCTAATGTAATCCCACCGCGGGCCTGGGATCCGTGTCCATGCGCAGTGCATATCCTCGCCTCTCACTCCCCTCCCTACGGCTTCTTAAGACTGTGCGGTGTCACGGCCGTGGCATGCTATTAGGGCTCAGCTGACACCGAACAGTCTTTAGAAGCCGTAGGGAGGGGAGTGAGAGGCGAGGATATGCACTGCGCATGGACACGGATCCCAGGCCCGCGGTGGGATTACATTAGACGACACCGCGAGGCTGAATCTCGGACAGCGCACCCGCACAGGCGCAGCCAGCCTGACAGCAAATGATGTCAGAAGACGGGCAGCGCAAAATGTGTGCATGGCCAAGGGGTAACCTAACAGCGCAGGCTCCGGGACAGATTCAAACAACGCTGAGGAGGCGGCGCACGGCGACAAGGGGGTAAAAATGACGGCTGTGCTGCGTCACATGACAAAGGAAAGTTCCACCTACCGGACGGTTGAACGCTGTGAGGGGACACATTTCATAAGTGTTAGGTTCAGCATCTGCAAGGAGCACCACGAAAAGAGGCACTTTTTTCCTTTGCATCATTACTGCTGCACAAGGTGGCTCCTTCAGTAACAAACGCCTGGGGGGGGGGGGACAGGTTCCCTTAAATTTAACTTGTTGTGCCTGCGTGGCGGTCGCAGTACACGTTGCCGTATACACAGCAGGGGAACAGCTGGCGGTGCTGAACCCCACTAACACATTGGCGAGGTGTTTGGCTCTGTGCGTACAGCACTTCTGGACGGCAACTGGCGGTGTTGGAGCCCAGGGACAGGTGGAGGAGGAGGAGGTTGGAGGAGGTAGGAGGGATTGCCACACACACAGCAGGGGAACAGCTGACGTTACTGAACCCCAATAACAGAGGAGGGACTGTTGACTGTGCGTACAGCACTTCTGGACGGCAACTGGCGGTGTTGGAGCCCAGGGACAGGTGGAGGAGGAGGAGGTTGGAGGAGGTAGGAGGGATTGCCACACACACAGCAGGGGAACAGCTGACGTTACTGAACCCCAATAACAGAGGAGGGACTGTTGACTGTGCGTACAGCACTTCTGGACGGCAACTGGCGGTGTTGAAGCCCAGGGGCAGGTGGAGGAGGAGGAGGTTGGAGGAGGTAGGAGGGATTGCCACACACACAGCAGGGGAACAGCTGACGTTACTGAACCCCAATAACAGAGGAGGGACTGTTGACTGTGCGTACAGCACTTCTGGACGGCAACTGGCGGTGTTGAAGCCCAGGGGCAGGTGGAGGAGGAGGAGGTTGGAGGAGGTAGGAGGGATTGCCACACACACAGCAGGGGAACAGCTGACGTTACTGAACCCCAATAACAGAGGAGGGACTGTTGACTGTGCGTACAGCACTTCTGGACGGCAACTGGCGGTGTTGGAGCCCAGGGGCAGGTGGAGGAGGAGGAGGTTGGAGGAGGTAGGAGGGATTGCCACACACACAGCAGGGGAACAGCTGACGTTACTGAACCCCAATAACAGAGGAGGGACTGTTGACTGTGCGTACAGCACTTCTGGACGGCAACTGGCGGTGTTGAAGCCCAGGGGCAGGTGGAGGAGGAGGAGGTTGGAGGAGGTAGGAGGGATTGCCACACACACAGCAGGGGAACAGCTGACGTTACTGAACCCCAATAACAGAGGAGGGACTGTTGACTGTGCGTACAGCACTTCTGGACGGCAACTGGCGGTGTTGAAGCCCAGGGGCAGGTGGAGGAGGAGGAGGTTGGAGGAGGTAGGAGGGATTGCCACACACACAGCAGGGGAACAGCTGACGTTACTGAACCCCAATAACAGAGGAGGGACTGTTGACTGTGCGTACACCACTTCTGGACGGCAACTGGCGGTGTTGAAGCCCAGGGGCAGGTGGAGGAGGAGGAGGTTGGAGGAGGTAGGAGGGATTGCCACACACACAGCAGGGGAACAGCTGACGTTACTGAACCCCAATAACAGAGGAGGGACTGTTGACTGTGCGTACAGCACTTCTGGACGGCAACTGGCGGTGTTGAAGCCCAGGGGCAGGTGGAGGATGAGGAGGTTGGAGGAGGTAGGAGGGATTGCCACACACACAGCAGGGGAACAGCTGACGTTACTGAACCCCAATAACAGAGGAGGGACTGTTGACTGTGCGTACAGCACTTCTGGACGGCAACTGGCGGTGTTGAAGCCCAGGGGCAGGTGGAGGAGGAGGAGGTTGGAGGAGGTAGGAGGGATTGCCACACACACAGCAGGGGAACAGCTGACGTTACTGAACCCCAATAACAGAGGAGGGACTGTTGACTGTGCGTACAGCACTTCTGGACGGCAACTGGCGGTGTTGAAGCCCAGGGGCAGGTGGAGGAGGAGGAGGTTGGAGGAGGTAGGAGGGATTGCCACACACACAGCAGGGGAACAGCTGACGTTACTGAACCCCAATAACAGAGGAGGGACTGTTGACTGTGCGTACAGCACTTCTGGACGGCAACTGGCGGTGTTGGAGCCCAGGGGCAGGTGGAGGAGGAGGAGGTTGGAGGAGGTAGGAGGGATTGCCACACACACAGCAGGGGAACAGCTGACGTTACTGAACCCCAATAACAGAGGAGGGACTGTTGACTGTGCGTACAGCACTTCTGGACGGCAACTGGCGGTGTTGAAGCCCAGGGGCAGGTGGAGGAGGAGGAGGTTGGAGGAGGTAGGAGGGATTGCCACACACACAGCAGGGGAACAGCTGACGTTACTGAACCCCAATAACAGAGGAGGGACTGTTGACTGTGCGTACAGCACTTCTGGACGGCAACTGGCGGTGTTGAAGCCCAGGGGCAGGTGGAGGAGGAGGAGGTTGGAGGAGGTAGGAGGGATTGCCACACACACAGCAGGGGAACAGCTGACGTTACTGAACCCCAATAACAGAGGAGGGACTGTTGACTGTGCGTACAGCACTTCTGGACGGCAACTGGCGGTGTTGAAGCCCAGGGGCAGGTGGAGGAGGAGGAGGTTGGAGGAGGTAGGAGGGATTGCCACACACACAGCAGGGGAACAGCTGACGTTACTGAACCCCAATAACAGAGGAGGGACTGTTGACTGTGCGTACAGCACTTCTGGACGGCAACTGGCGGTGTTGAAGCCCAGGGGCAGGTGGAGGAGGAGGAGGTTGGAGGAGGTAGGAGGGATTGCCACACACACAGCAGGGGAACAGCTGACGTTACTGAACCCCAATTACAGAGGAGGGACTGTTGACTGTGCGTACAGCACTTCTGGACGGCAACTGGCGGTGTTGAAGCCCAGGGGCAGGTGGAGGAGGAGGAGGTTGGAGGAGGTAGGAGGGATTGCCACACACACAGCAGGGGAACAGCTGACGTTACTGAACCCCAATAACAGAGGAGGGACTGTTGACTGTGCGTACAGCACTTCTGGACGGCAACTGGCGGTGTTGGAGCCCAGGGGCAGGTGGAGGAGGAGGAGGTTGGAGGAGGTAGGAGGGATAGCCACACACACAGCAGGGGAACAGCTGACGTTACTGAACCCCAATAACAGAGGAGGGACTGTTGACTGTGCGTACAGCACTTCTGGACGGCAACTGGCGGTGTTGAAGCCCAGGGGCAGGTGGAGGAGGAGGAGGTTGGAGGAGGTAGGAGGGATTGCCACACACACAGCAGGGGAACAGCTGACGTTACTGAACCCCAATAACAGAGGAGGGACTGTTGACTGTGCGTACAGCACTTCTGGACGGCAACTGGCGGTGTTGGAGCCCAGGGACAGGTGGAAAAGCAGAGGAACACAATGTAGGCCGAAGCCTGAGAAAGTCGAAAGGGAACCTTTAACCCCCCCCCAAGGCGTTTGTAGCTGAAAGAGCCAGCTTGTGCAGCACAAAAGATGCAAAAGGAAAAGGTGGCTCTTTTCATCATGCTCCTTGCAAACACAGAACTAAACACTTATAAAATGTGTCCCCTGCAACCGTAAAACCGTCCCGGAGGTGGGACTTTCCTTCGTAATGTGACGCAGCACAGCCGTCATTCCTACCCCCCCGGCGCCGCGCACCGGCTCCTCAGCGTTGTTTTATTCCGTCCCGGAGCCTGCGCTGTTATGTTATCCCGTGGCCAGGCACACTTAGCGCTGCCCGTCTTCTGGCATCATTTGGTGTCAGGATGGCTGCGCCTGTGCGGCCGCGCTGGCAGAGAGCCCGCCTCGCAGTGTCTTCTGATTTAATCCCACTGGGGGCCTGGGATCCATGGACATGCGCAGTGCATATCCTCGCCTCTCACTCCCCTCCCTACGGCTTCTTAAGACTGTGCGGTGTCACGGCCGTGGCATGCTATTAGGGACCAGCTGACACCGAACAGTCTGAAGAAGCCATAGGGAAATGAGTGAGAGGTGGAGGTTCAGATATGCACTGCGCATGTCCATGGATCCCAGGCCCCCAGTGGGATTAAATCAGAAGACACTGCGAGGCGGGCTCTCTGCCAGCGCGGCCGCACAGGCGCAGCCATCCTGACACCAAATGATGCCAGAAGACGGGCAGCGCTAAGTGTGCCTGGCCACGGGATAACATAACAGCGCAGGCTCCGGGACGGAATAAAACAACGCTGAGGAGCCGGTGCGCGGCGCCGTGGGGGTAGGAATGACGGCTGTGCTGCGTCACATTACGAAGGAAAGTCCCACCTCCGGGACGGTTTTACGGTATCAGTGGACACATTTTATAAGTGTTAAGTTCTGCGTGTGCAAGGAGCTAAACAAAAATAGCTACCTTTTCCTTGTGCAGCATTACTGCTGCACAAGGTGGCTCTTTCAGTAACAAACGCCTTGGGGGGGGGGACAGATTCCCTTACATTTCAGTTGTTGTGTCAGCGTGGCGGTCGCATGACACATTGCCGGCTACACAGCTGGGGATCAGCTGACGTTACTGAAACCCAATAACACTGGGTCGTATGTTTTGACTGTGCAGACGGCACTTCTGAGCCTCAACTGGCGGTGTTGGAGCACAGGAATTTAAGTTCAGGTGGTAGAAAGATGAACACAACAGGAGACCTGGATAACGTATACAGTGACCTAATTATTTAATCAGGAGGAGGAGTGGCAAATTCCTGCGAGATCCAGGCCTTGTTCATTTTCAGGAAAGTAAGCCGGTCAACGTTATCGGAGGATAGTCGCATGCGACGGTCAGTTAGTACACCACCTGCAGCACTAAAGACACGTTCCGATAATACACTGGCCGCAGGGCAAGACAGCACCTCCAATGCATACTGGCTTAGCTCTGGCCATGTATCCAGCTTTGAGACCCAAAACTTGAAAGGGGAAGAGCCGTCTGGGAGTACAGCAAGAGGGCAAGACATGTAGTCTGTCACCATCTGACGGAACCGTTGCCTCCTGCTGACTGGAGCCGTCTGTGATGGTGTAGACTTTTGTGGGGGGCACAGAAAACTGTGCCACAGTTGGGCCATACTGGTCTTGCCTTGGGCAGAGGCACTGCTTCTGCTCCCTCTTTGTGCAGAGCCTCCTCCACTGCCTGGACGCACTGAGATGCTTTGTAATGCACTAGCAGCACTTCTCTCAGTTGGAGTGGAGAAGATGATGGAATTGACCAGTGTGTCTTGGTACTCCCGCATTTTTCGCTCCCGGTTCAACGGTGTGATGAGGCTTTCTACGTTGTCCCGGTAGCGAGGATCGAGGAGGGTGAACACCCAATAATCAGACATGTTGAGAATGTGGGCGATGCGGCGGTCGTTTCTCAGGCACTGCAGCATGTAATCCACCATGTGCTGCAGACTGCCAACTGCCCAAGAAACGCTGTCCCCTGCTGGAGGCGTGATCTCTGCCTGCTCGTCATAATTCCACCCTCGCTGTACACACTGAGTACTGGACAATTCGGTAACTCCCTCCTCTGGACGGACGTCTTCCTCCTCCATTGACTCCTCCTCATCCTCCTCACAAACTGTCCCCTGCCTACGCGTTTGTGAGGAACCACGTGGTGCTGACTGTCCAGAAGATGATGGAAATGGTGAATCCTCATCCTCCACCTCTTCCACAACATCATCCCTTAGCGCTTGCAGTGATTTTTCAAGCAGGCAGATAAGGGGGACAGTCATGCTGACTAGTGCATCATCTGCACTCGCCATCCGCGTGGAATAATCAAAGGGACGCAAAACCTGGCAGACGTCATTCATAGTGGCCCACTCTGTGGTTGTGAAGTCTGTACGGCGCTGACTGCGACTTTTTTGCGCCTGAAGCAGCTGGTACTCCATTACAGCTTGCTGCTGCTCACACAACCGCTCCAACATATGTAACGTGGAATTCCACCTGGTAGGTAGGTCACATATGATGCGATGTTCCGGCAGGCGGTGTCGGCGCTGCAGAGCCGCAATGCGCGCTTTTGCCGTGCTGGAACGCCGCAAGTGAGCACACTCTAGGCGGACCTTGTGCAGCAGTGCATCAAGATCCGGATAGTCCCTCAAAAAGCTCTGCACGACCAAATTGAGCACATGTGCCAGACATGGGATGTGAGTGAGGTTGCCGAGGCCCAGAGCTGCCACCAGATTTCGGCCATTATCACACACTACCATGCCTGGCTGGAGATTCGCTGGCACAAACCACACATCGCTCTCCTGCTTGATGGCATTCCAGAGCTCCTGCGCTGTGTGGCTACGATTCCCCAAAAAAATTAATTTCAAGACGGCCTGTTGACGTTTGGCCACGGCTGTGCTCATGTCGGTCGTAACAGGTACACGTTCATCACGGGTCCATGTGGAGGTGGACTGTGACGGCTCCTGCAGCGATGATTCTGAGGAACTGGTGTAAGAGGAGGAGTCAATGCGTACAGAATGGATTCCTGCAATCCTTGGAGTGGGCAGGACACGTCCTGCGCCACTCGCACGGTCTGTACCTGGCTCAACGACATTAACCCAATGGGCAGTGAGGGAAAGGTATCGCCCCTGTCCATGTTGACTGGTCCACGCATCGGTGGTGAGGTGGACCTTGCTACTGACGGCGTTCAGAAGCGCGTGTTTTATGTGTCCCTCCACATGCTTGTGCAGGGCAGGGACGGCTTGCCTGCTGAAGTAAAAGCGGCTGGGCACATTGTACTGTGGGACTGCCAATGACATCAAGTCACGGAAGCTGTCAGTCTCCACCAGCCTGAATGACAGCATTTCCAGTGACAGCAGTTTGGCAATGCCTGCAGTCAGAGCCTGTGCTCGTGGGTGGTTTGACGAGAAAGGCCGCCTTTTCTCCCATGCCTGTACTACCGATGGCTGTAGACTGGGCTGGGAGTGTGTGGATGACTGGGAAAGTGGTGCTGCGGGTGGAATTACAGCGGGTCACTGGACAACAGGGCCAGAGGTTCTTCCACGGCGATCCTGGGAGGAAGCCGAACCAGCTGCGTGTGAGCTAGAGGAAGAGGCAACACGAGCTGAAGAGGTGGTAGCTGCCGCTGTTGGTTGGCCTACCTCTTCAGTGTGTTTTTCTAACTCCGCCGGGTGCCTGTTGCGCACATGTTTCCACATGTTGGAGGTATTGAGGTTGCTGACATTTCGACCTCTTTTGACTTTTTGATGACACACGTTGCATCTGACATAGCAAATGTCATCTGCAACTGTGTCAAAAAAGGACCAGGCACTGCAAGTCTTGGGAGCGCCCTTTTTGGCTTTTGGAAGAGACATGCTCCTAACGGGTGCCAAAGCGGAGGCTGCAGGATCCGCAGTCTTTCCCCTCCCTCTCCCTCTTTGGGCCGTACGGGGAATCTCTTCCTCAGAGCTGCTCCCACCACCTTCCTGTCCCTCACGCCAAGATGGGTCGAGGACCTCATCATCTACACTACCCTCTGCCCCCAACTGCTCCTCCTGGGTAGTCTCAGCAGCAGAGCACGCACCAGCAAGTGGCACCTGAGTGTCATCATCAGCTGATGCGGCCTGCGATGTGGTGACCGGAGCCACTGGCCCACCCGCCTCTTCAGAGGAAGACAGAAAAAGCTGTTGGGCATCACTGCACCCTGCCTCTTCTTCCATTTCTCCAATGCTGCTTGGCTGGCCCCCTGTTTCCAAGCCAAGAGATTCAGAGAACAGAAGTAGAGACGGCTCCTGTCCTGGGCTCTCTGTCTGCCTGGGCAATTTGGCAGGTGGTGAAGAGACAGATGGCTGCTCTCCAGTGCTCTGTGTCTGAGAGGATGTGGCACTAATGGAAGTTGATGCATTAGCTGCCATCCATCCGACAACAGCTTCAATTTGGTCTTGACGCAGCAGCGGTGTACGGCGTTCTGACACAAAGCTGCGCATGAACGACTGTTGCCTGGTGAAAGTGGGTGCTGATGAGTCACCGGTGCCCGCAGCAGGCACAGAATCCCCACGTCCCCTCCCTGCTCCGCGCCCACGCCCACGCCCACGTGCCTTACTCACTGCCTTCTTCATCTTGGTTGACTGATAAAGATAAGCAGAAAAGTACTAACGGATTTGTGTGCTTATTCCTGAGCAACTCCTCCTAACAGGTATAAGAAACACTAATTTTCTAAAGTGTGGACTAGACTTTAATATGAGCTAATGTGGCCTACAGAAATGTAAAGTGGTGTAACTGGTGTGTTTGGTGAACTTTATTATTTATTTCTTTTTTGGGGGCTGAACTGACAACAGATAGAGCTGCAGTCACACAGAGACCGTGCAGACAGACGTAAACGGCGCTGCAAGGCCCAAAAACCCTCCTCTACTTTATCCTATGTAGTGTTTTTCCACAAATTAGCTGGAGACGGGTGGAAAGACACTAATAGGATTTTTTTAAATTAATTAGCAGCAGACTACACTACTTGAAAAAAAATTAAAATTGATTTGGCGGTATGACGCAGTGAACAACCCTGAGCTGGAGACAACCAGGCTACGGCTGCTCACAGACTACAGGGCGAGCTGCAGTCACACGGAGACCGTGCAGACAGCCGTAAACGGCGCTGCAAGGCCCAAAAACCCTCCTCTACTTTATCCTATGTAGTGTTTTTCCACAAATTAGCTGGAGACGGGTGGAAAGACACTAATAGGATTTTTTTAAATTAATTAGCAGCAGACTACACTACTTGAAAAAAAAATAAAATTGATTTGGCGGTATGACGCAGTGAACAACCCTGAGCTGGAGACAACCAGGCTACGGCTGCTCACAGACTACAGGGCGAGCTGCAGTCACACGGAGACCGTGCAGACAGCCGTAAACGGCGCTGCAAGGCCCAAAAACCCTCCTCTACTTTATCCTATGTAGTGTTTTTCCACAAATTAGCTGGAGACGGGTGGAAAGACACTAATAGGATTTTTTTAAATTAATTAGCAGCAGACTACACTACTTGAAAAAAAATTAAAATTGATTTGGCGGTATGACGCAGTGAACAACCCTGAGCTGGAGACAACCAGGCTACGACTGCTCACAGACTACAGGGCGAGCTGCAGTCACACGGAGACCGTGCAGACAGCCGTAAACGGCGCTGCAAGGCCCAAAAACCCTCCTCTACTTTATCCTATGTAGTGTTTTTCCACAAATTAGCTGGAGACGGGTGGAAAGACACTAATAGGATTTTTTTGAATAAATTAGCAGCAGACTACACTACTTGAAAAAAAAAAAAAAAAAAAAAAAAAAGAACAGTATGAGGCAATGAACCACCCTCCCTGAACTGAATACAACCAGCTATGGATGGCCTATGTGGCTGCACTCAGACTAGAGAGTGGGCTGCACTCACACACACACACACACACAGACCTTGCAGATCGCTGTGAAAACAGCGCTACAAGGCAAAAGCAAGGTGAATAGTAGGTGAACACAGCGGTTGCTAAATTAGCCTTTGGAAAGCACAAAGAAGCAAATCGCTATCTCTAAACTGTCCCTCAGTCAGCAAACAGCGTCCTGTCACTAACTGAATTCACAGCAGAGTGATCGCAAAATGGCGCCAGCGACTTTTAAACTGCATCATGACATCATTTCAGCAGCCAATCACAGCCTTGCCAGTAGTTTCATGCCCTCCATGCTAAACAGGATGTGCCCACACTTGGAATCATTCTCATTGGCTGAATTTCGGAATTTTGAATCTGGGAACTTCCGATTCCGGTATCCGATACGCGGCAAGTATCGGAATCCCGGTATCGGAATTCCGATACCGCAAGTATCGGCCGATACCCGATACTTGCGGTATCGGAATGCTCAACACTAATACTGATACAATTTTTGGGAGGGCTAAATACCACCGAAATGTACCCAAGATGATGTAATATTTTGTGGATGAGCAATATAATACCAATAAATTTTTGATCAATTTTTTGGATGGTTATATACCAACGAAATGTACACCAGAACACTTTAAACTCTATGGATGACTACTTAACTAATTTAATCCAGATAAATTTTTTAATGCTTTTTTTTTGGAGTGTTTTATACCACCGAAATGTACCCTAGAACATGCAATACTCTATGGATGAGTAATTGAATCCAGATACATTTTTTAACATTTTTTTGTAGGGTTCGATATCACATAAATGTTTCGTAGACCACGGCGTAGTGTATGGATGAGAAATTTAACACAGCCCAATTTTTAAATTTTTTTTGGGAGTTTTATATACCACCGTAATATACTTATAACTGTGAAACTGTATGGATGACTAATTGAATCCATAAATACATTTGGAGATTACATATTTTGAAAGTCTAGTTTATGTACTTCTACACTCATAAAGGTTTTACAGGAAGTGCAAAGCCAGGAAAAAACTTATAAGGAGTGTAATCCATAGACCCCTGTAAGTAAACAACTGGTGGGACTCATTCAAGTATTTTTTTAAGTGTAGTTACTGTACTGCTACACTCATAAAGTATTTGCCCAAAGTGCAATGCAAGTAAAATAAATTATAAAATGGGTAATACAGTAATCCTCTTCAGGTGCCAACTTATTTTTCTCTTTCCTCAGCAGGCTGTGGAGACTGCCTCCACCTTCTTCCTGGAGCCTGATTCCCAGGTGAATCGGCTGTAAATGACCCAGTTTCCAGTAGTACCATAGCCCCGACATATAGAAATAGGCAACTCCCCCTGTGTAACCTGCACCATCTAGGGCTCCTGCATAGGAGATAGGAAAACCCAGGGATAGTATACTCTCTTGGGAGTGGTAGTAGCCCTGTCTTGAGCCCCCTCAAGAAGCCTCTTCCAGGTCTGTTCATACTTCAAGAAGAGAACATAGAAGGCTAGCACTCGACTGGTGTGAGCTTGACAGTGCAAGTGAACAAAGCCAATGGTTCCAGTAGTCACAGAACTGTATAATCACTGCACTTGTACTATGAAAGGTACGTGATTCTAGTGAAAAGTTTATTTAACCAATATTGAAGTAGTGAAGCAATAGGCAGAATAAAACGTTTCGGCCACTCCGTGGCCTTGATCATAATATTGCCTATTTTGAAGGTTCTTTCTAGAATAAGTATGAAGTGTTGCAAAGGCGATCAATAAAGATTAGAGATATATAGTCCCATAAAATGTAGCTAGATACCTGGCTCTAACTACATTTTATGGGACTATATACAGTTAGGTCCATATATATTTGGACAGAGACAACATTTTTCTAATTTTGGTTATAGACTTTACCACAATGAATTTTGAACAAAACAATTCTGATGCAGTTGAAGTTCAGACTTTCAGCTTTCATGTGATGGTATCCACATTAAAATTGGATGAAGGGTTTAGGAGTTTCAGCTCCTTAACATGTGCCACCCTGTTTTTAAAGGGACCAAAAGTAATTGGACAATTGACTCCAAGGCTCTTTCATGGACAGGTGTGGGCAATCCCTTTGTTATGTCATTCTCAATTAAGCAGATAAAAGGCCAGGAGTTGATTTGAAGTGTGGTGCTTGCATTTGGAAGATTTTGCTGTGAAGTAAACGTGCGGTCAAAGGAGCTCTCCATGGAGGTGAAACAAGCCATCCTTAAGCTGCGAAAACAGAAAAATAAACATCCGAGAAATTGCTACAATATTAGGAGTGGCAAAATCTACAGTTTGGTACATCCTGAGAAAGAAAGAAAGCACTGGTGAACTCATCAATGCAAAAAGACCTGGGAGCACAAGGAAGACAACATTAGTGGATGATCGCAGAATAATCTCCATGGTGAAGAGAAACCCCATCACAACAGCCAACCAAGTGAACAACACTCTCCAGGAGGTAGGCGTATCAATATCCAAATCTACCATAAAGAGAAGACTACATCAAAATAAATGCAGAGGTTTCACTCCATGGTGCAAGCCACTCATAAGCATCAAGAATAAAAAGGCTAGACTGGACTTTGCTAAAAAACATCTAAAAAAGCCAGCATAGTTCTGGAAGAACATTCTTTGGACAGATGTAACCAAGATCAACCTCTACCAGAATGATGGAAAGAGAAAAGTATGGCGTGATGGCTTGGGCATGCATGGCTGCCAGTGGCACTGGGTCACTAGTGTTTATTGATGATGTGACACAGGACAGAAGCAGCCAAATTAATTCTGAGGTATTCAGAGACATACTGTGTGCTCAGATCCAGTCAAATGCAGCCAAACTGATTGGTCATCGTTTCATACTACAGATGGACAATGACCCAAAACAAAAAGCCAAAGCAACCCAGGAGTTTATTAAAGCAATGAAGTGGAATATTCTCGAATGGCCAAGTCAGTCACCTGATCTCAACCCAATTGAGCATGCATTTCACTTGTTAAAGTCTAAACTTCAGACAGAAAGGCCCACAAACAAACAGCAACTGAAAACCACCGCAGTGAAGGCCTGGCAGAGAATCAAAAAGGAGGAAACACAGCGTCTGGTGATGTTCATGAGTTCAAGACTTCAGGCAGTCATTGCCAACAATGGGTTTTCAACCAAGTACTGAAAATGAACATTATATTTAAAATTATTGAATCTGTCCAATTACTTTTGGTCCCTTTAAAAACAGGGTGGCACATGTTAAGGAGCTGAAACTCCTAAACCCTTCATCCAATTTTAATGTGGATTCCCTCAAATGAAAGCTGAAAGTCTGAACTTCAACTGCATCTGAATTGTTTTGTTCAAAATTCATCGTGGTAATGTCTATAACAAAAATTAGAAAAATGTTGTCTCTGTCCAAATATATATGGACCTAACTGTATCTCTAATCTTTGTTGATCACCTCAGAAACACTTCATACTTATTCTAGAAGGAACCTTCAAAATAGGCGATATTGTGATATTGTGATCAAGGCCACGGAGTGGCCGAAATGTTTTATTCTGCCTATTGCTTCACTACTTCAATATTGGTTAAATAAAGTTTTCACTTGAATTAAGTACCTTTCATAGTACGAGTGCAGTGATTATACAGCTCTGTCCATACTTCAAGAAGAGTTCATCCTGCTCCCTTCCTTCTGAGATTACACCCACTGCATACCACGGATGTTGCCCTTCCATTTTGAGGAACGTGACCCTGGCTCCAGCCATCAGCTCTTGCAGCCTTCAAGCAAAGTGTTCTATCTTTACTGACCGATGGTTGAGCGAGATGTGATGATGGGTCCCAAACTCTTCAATGGACCTCTTTCTGCACTCACAGTTGTAAGTAACCACCCTCCGGGATGCCAACTTTCGGTACCTTGCGGCTCTTAAGCCAAAAACATTTCTCCAGACTTGTTTCTGGCTCATCTCCTTGTCTCTTCCGACCAGCTTAGGCCCCACAGTCGGCTCACCAATTCTAGGATACTGGCTCTCCCTTCTGCAGTCCACAAGAACCCCAGCAGTAAAGGATGTAGCCTGGGTTCGGGCCTTGGTAGTTCTGGGTAATGGGCCAAATCCGGACCACAGGCTCCTGCCAACTCTGCTGTTGTGACAGCATAATTTGGCTCCAATATTTCTATGGTTACTTGCTCGGGAGTCTCACACGGTTCTGCCATACTTGTTGCACATTAAACACATTGCCCTATATGGATGACACATTGAATAGAGCAAAAAACTAACACTTTATTGGAGTGTTATATACTACAGAAAATGTACCACAGACAACGGAATACTGTATGGGTGAGAAATTTAACTCAACAACATTTTTTAACACTTTTTTTGGAGTGTTATTTATCACAAAAATGTACCCCAGACCATGGAATACTGTATGGGTGAGAAATTTAACCCAGCAATATTTTTGAAACTCTTTTTTGCAGTGTTAGATATCACAAAATGTACCCCATGCCACAGAATACTCTATGGGTGAGAAATTTAATCTAGAAAAAAAAAATTAACTTTTTTTTGTTATATAACATGAAACTATACCACAAAGCACGTAGTTCTAGATGGATCAAATATGTTCAATTTTTTTCACACAAAATTATGCAGCTATATATTTTGCAAGCGACTGCACAGCCCCAATTGCTGTCTACAAACTGTATTCTGCCACCGTCTCTGCTCCTGCAATTCTTTTTTCCTTCCTAAAATAAATGCAGAATAACTGTAATACAAACAGCAAAGCGAACAATTAACCCATAGAAAGGCTGTTAGTATGATGGTTCAGCTTCAACACTACAGGACTCTGATCCGTTATACTATGCACACACATGCATGGACCAGCACTCTCTCCCTCCAATACGAACTATCACAGAGGTGTGCAATGGCGTCAGTGTGCCGAGTCAGGTTCTGCCTGTCTTTTATAACCCCTGATGATGTCACACGGCCAGCTAATCATAGTAGTGCCACAACCAAAGTGGCTACAGCATTACAGTGATGTACAAACAATCCTTGCATGCTAATTGGCTGTGTAACAGGCACCAAAGATGCGCGGATTCGAGGTTTACATCAAGCTTCGGCCAATGATTGCCAAGTATTGAGTACATCCGAGCACCCAGATACTCAAGTTATATACAAGTATCACAAAACACATTTGCTCATCCCTATTCACAAACTTTCAAGCACCATTGTACAGTATATAGCTTATGTAGATCTGCTATATTTTTAGTGTTTCTCATTGCAAGTGACAGAAATGTCATTATTTATAAAAAAAATATGTATACTTGGGCTTAATGTTTGTTCTGTTTTGAGGTACCTTATTAATCTTTAACTATATCTACAAAAGTATATTTCTTAAAATGTTCTAAACTAACACTTTTTGAAAGTCAACTTTTTTTTAAAGTTCAGATCTATTTTATAGCAATGAATAGAGTGAGTCATGAAAAATCGAGTTTGACTCACATTTCCTAAAATTTGCAGTTCCACGCAAATTTGAACATGCTACCTTTTGATTTGCAAAGATCAATTAATAAAATACCAGACGCTATTTCAAGCACTTCTACAGACATAGGCTTCCCGATAATGCCCTGCAGAAATCAGATTACATGGTTTAGCCCAGCTATCATGCAGCAGTCATACTTAAGTGTGGGTTAGTTTGAGATCTGACATTGGCAGCTAGTGGTGAGGCATGCATGTAACCTACTGAAACAGTTTGAAGAGGCAACAAAATGTGTTAGTTAATATGTGGAATCAAACACTCACCAGCCCCCTTCATGAAAAAGATAATAGAAGAAGAACACCAATTTGTACCTGTTAAGCATTGCCATGTGCCTGTTGATAACCCTCAAGGTTCATGTTCATGCCGTATGTGGAGTCGGGAAGGATTTTTTTTCCCCAATGTGAAGCTTACTCTTTGCCACATGGGTTTTTTTTGCCTTCCTCTGGATCAACATGTTAGGGCAGGTTAGGTTAGGCTATGGGTTGAACTAGATGGGCTTAAAGTCTTCCTTCAACCTTAATAACTATGTTACTATGTTACATGCTGCAGAATTTGGAGGAGGTGATGAAGAAAGAGGACAACGACAATAATCATTGGCTGTGGAGGGGGACAACCTCGACCTAGGCAGGGAATGAGACAGACAGTCAGAATAAAATATTATTATGATGACATTAGCCGTGACTACCAACCTGATACTGAAACAACGAGGTCCTCGGTTGTGCTGGCCAGTATAGCAAGCTGTGTGGTGCAATGCTTATAGAAGGACAGGTGTATTGTTAACAAGAAGCAAAGCGATGACTATTAGTTATCTATGTTTTTAGACCTTTGCTTTAAAAGAAAAAATGAGGGATTTTTTTACAGCTTTTAAAATGAAGTCCTAATTGGTATATTACCAGTATAAACTGTGTTACCTGCTTTGCGAAATTTCGCCAAGCGAAGTACTGCCCACAAGACTGACAAGTGGATCCTTCTGCAATATACGCAGACACAGCATTCTCTCACCAAAAGGCAGTGTAAAGTATATAGTAAGTACAGCAGCATGATGTATCAGATGTTTAATCTGTCATTGCAACAACCTGCTGCACTTCAACACCTCAGTAAACAGTGATCTACCTGCTAAACAGATTCAGTTATAGACTGTGACCTTTGTCCGGCAGATACCGAGCCCCGATCCCATGTACTTTTGGGTGAGCAGATTGGATTAGTGGCAAAAGTGGGACCATTTTACTGTGAACATACTGTTATTTTCAGCTTCCATAGTGATGTCAGAGAGGGTATTCAGCATGGCCCCTGGATTCGTAACCCCAAAGCTGGATATTGCCAAAGGCATAGAAATCCTAACATTTGTCAAATGAATCAGGTATAGATCAGTGCAGACGTTCATGCTCTGATGGTTGATGCTAATGATTAAATCAGCCATATCATCTGTCAGCCTGACTGACTGCTCATTAACCATCTTCTACAACATTGTGCCTTCACCAGTGCTGATAAACCACATTTAGTTGGGCATCAAAACTTTGTCCATCAAGTCATCTATACTATATTGCTGCTGCCAGATCTTCTAGTTCTGGTTCTTAACTTCCAAACATCCACTTGCAGACACCATTCGAACTCTATACCATGCTGCTCCTGCCACAGCCACTGTGCACCCACATAGCTAGTGGCTACCCAATGTGTTCCATAGTACTAGACTGTCTCTACTGCTGCTGCAGGGGCTGTCTTTTTAGGTCCCAATCTGCCATATACAGTATCTTGCTGGCTGTCTTGTCCTAACTCTCTTCCCTGCTGCTCCTGCCATAGCAATGACGCAGCCATGCCAGCCACATATCTCTTGGCTACCCACTGTGTTTCCAAGTGTGTTTCCAAGTGGTAGATAGTGCAAATGATGTGATGAAACAAACTATCTGGAGGCGAAAAAAATGTAACAGCTCCCAAAATAGGACTATTTTTTAAAAAGCTTGGTGACAACAAACCGTAGATTATTCACTTTGAGAATACTCTTTTTTTGTCTCCCTAAAAAAGGGGATCACTTTTTGGATGACGTGATAAAAACTTTTTGTAAATGCCTAAACATTTTGTGACTGGCAAACCAGTTGCAGATCTCATAAAGGGATAATTTTTCAATTCTAGTTAAGAAACAATAACTTATTATATGTTCAAAAACAACACACTCATTTTGTCTCCAAAAACAAGGGGATAATTATTGGATGCTTGATTAAAAACCTTTGTAATAGCTTAATCATTTTATGATTAGCACACTTGCTGCAGATTACAAAAATGGATAATATTTTCACTACTAATTGAGAAGCCATTGCTTTTTCTCATTCAAAACAGTATTCCTGGTTTGTTTGCCTACTTAACAGGGATATTTTTATGGCTTTTTTGTATAGCTAAGCGCTAAGTTCTTGATACTCCCCAAATAGAAATCATTTTTGTACCAAACTATGTGAAAATGTCTTCATCCTTTTCACTGGGTGTGTACAAGCAGCAGAAAGGCATTCACCGCCAACCCAATATGAATAATTTATATAATATACGTAGCCTACAAATTCTGAAACTGCATCAATGTGTTTAAATAGGCCTCTGGTTAACACTGTTTACAGTCTATTTTCCCTAACCAGATAGGTTGAGGTCACTTGGACACTATAACGTCTGTGTTTGCACTAGAGAGCTCAAAACAGGTTTAATCCCCTCCCAATATCCTCCGTACATGTTTGCTGCAGGTGTATGGAGCTGATTCACAGACTGCGTCTTCCCCTTACTGGGCATATAACTGCTTCTTGCCACACCCATGATGTGCCTCTGCCAATGTATTGCTATGAAAGCCAGGGGTCTGTTGAAGTCCTTCCTTCTTGTCATCACTGAGCTGCATTGAAACCTAGCCAATGGCTGGGCTTCAAAAGAGACAGTGAATATTATTATTATTATATACAGCAATGCTAATATATTGCTATATCTAGGACGTGAGAAGGCTCAAGTCCCAAGGGACTAACAAATACAATAAAAAGTAGAAAAAAGTTTTTAAAAATATTTTAAAAACTCATAAAAATTTAAATGACTCTTTTTCTCTAATAAAGAAAACACAACTACATATATTTGATATCACACATATCCTTAAAAGTATTATATATCAAAATATAAAATTAGTTATCCAACATAAACAGAATTTTTTTTAAAATACAACAAAATTGTGGGGAGGTTTTTGTCACTGCAATTCTGCAAAACAAAATGCAATAAGAAGTAATCAAAAGGTCATATGTATCTCTAAACGGTATCAATAAAAATGTCACCCTGTAAAAAAAAAACTCACACACCCAAAAATGAAACCATTATGGGTCTTGGTATATTGTGGCAATACATTTTTTTTTCATTAATTGTTTTTACAAAATTCAGCATTTTTCACAAATAAAATAATAATTTTAATAATAATAATAATAATAATAATAATAATAATAATAAGATGGACGAGTTAGGTATTGCAACAATGCCTTGTTATTGTTAACAATGTGCACAGTAAAATTAATTCCCCAAAAATATTGTCAGAATTGCATTTATCGCAATTTCACTGCACTTACTGTACTAGAAAATGCGAATGAAAAACTATGTGGTAAAATGAATGGTGTCACACAAAACAACTCATACCAGTAAAAACAATCCCTTGTATTTCTTTGTGGATGGCAAAATAAAAAAGTTACGGCTCTGGTAAGAAGAGGAGTAAAATACAAAAACACAAAAATTTTATTTATTTATTTCAGGAAGAGGGTAATAGCATCCAATGCGTACGTAGAGTGTTATACACATATTTTCATGGCACTTAGATTCTAGTGTGATTTGCCGTTAACAGAAATTTTGGGGAAAATTTGATGAATCCAGCAAATTTGAATTTCAAACTATTATCAAACATTTTGAAGTATGCATTGATTTTTTTTGTATTCTTGTCACATAAATATTTAAGTGTTTCAGTGGGAGTTCCCGTCTTTGCTCTAGTAGGACTAATACACTAAAGCCCTATTTAACTGATAGTAATAAACATATATCCCTCACCACTGTATACTGAGACCATCCTGCTAATCCATGACACTGACATTGTTAAAAGCTTAGGATGCCTGAGCCTAGCAAACCTTAAATCCCAGCATGTTACATGATATCAATAAATTTCTCTGCCCTTAAATCAACCGCCGCTAATGGGAAATAGTAGCCTGTCTATTGCTGGAAAATTAAAACTAAGCATAAGGATTTAAAGGATTGGTTAGTCCCAGGATCATTGTAGCATTAGGAATGTACTCATCAGGGATCAAGGCAAAGCTTTGCATTTTTACAAATCATTTTGTACAGATGGGTATTCAAGAAATCGCTTGAGAATAGAGAAACCGGTAACAGTTACCAGAAAGACTGCTAATTCCGTAACAGTCACGTTGAGCTTTAGGAGCCAAGAATGGTGAAATGCATCCTGAAGCCCTTCCATTAGGCACCAGCAAACCTTATCTGCCACTGTACACTGTTTCATGATTTACATTTAATTTCACTAAAACACAAAACGCAATAGAAATTTCAAAAAAGTTTTTTTTTTCCAAAATGTTTTTGCTAATTGAAAAACAGTGGTGCAAATACGGGACAAACTGTTTTGTGTCACACAATTTAAGTAACAGTGCAATATGGTAGAAGGTCCTCAGATCATGCAAACATATTATGCTGCAGCCAAGTGTAAACAGATTGATATGGTCCATGGATATTTTGAAAACCTATGGGCCTCATGTTTAGAGAGGAGCAAGATTATTTAGTCTGTGACAAGTTAGTATTCGCTCTTATTTTATGCACCTATGCAATTTCTCATTTTGCTACACCCACTGTTGTTTTTTTCTGCATCAAATTATTATAATTTAAAGGGAAACTGTCAATAGGATCAACCGCTTCTAAGCCGCTGATATAGATATGCATGTCATAGAAAGGGGAATAAAATTATAATTTGATATCAGCGATCCAATGGCTTATTCCAGAGAAATCCATATTTTTCTTAATATGTAAATGAGCAGTTAAGATCTATGGGCGGATACTGATTTCTCTGAGAATTACAATGGATGAGATAAAGTGAAAGGAAACATCCATGACACATCATCTACCAATACAAATGTGGGAGGCTATAATACATGACCTGTTGGCATAAATTGCAAATTAAGTTGGTAAAAGTGGCTGCTATAAAACTTTTAATATTTCTTAGATATAAAATTGATGATCTATGAGACAATAAGAATGATAAGCTTCACCATAGTTAACCTAAAAACAAAACAAAGCTACAAAAACCTCCACTGAACCTTGAAATTCTCCTGCAAAGTACATCAGGCTGTATTGATGCCACATTTTGGTTGACAGTAGTGTTGTCCCTAGGCTTACACAATGCTGAAAGGGGAGCATCCTTATTTCTACTATTCAAGATAGAAAGATATGTAGAATGTAAAGAGAAACTTATACCCCACTTGTAGAAAGTTATCTCCAACCCTAAAAAGTTATTTACTTTATGTAATAACAATAATAATAATTTTTATTTATATAGCACCAACATATTCCGCAGCACTTTACAATTAAGCGGGGACATGTACAAACAAATTCGGTATGAGTTAAGACAATTTAAACAGTGACATTATGGGTGAGCTCCTGCTCGCAAGCTTACAATCTACAAGGAAATGGGGGGACACAATAGGTGAAAAGTGCTTGTTATTTCAGGTCTGGCAATTATAATAACTAGGGATTTTCATACAAAGCTGCATGATCCAGTCATCAGCCCGTGTGTTTAAGTGCAATAGTCAAGTAACAAGTGTAGTTATCATGTGTATGGAGGGTGTGGAGACAGATGAATAGTAGGGTGCAGATACAGAGTAATATTTGGAAGGAGGGAACAGGGCAAAGTTAGTTTACTGAGTAGTTGGTGTGGTAGGCTTGTTTGAAGAGATGGGTTTTCAAAGCGTGCTTGAATGGGTCGGGGCTAGGTATCAGTCTGATCTTCTGGGGAAGTGCATTCCAGAGAGCTGGCGCAGCACGAGAGAAGTCTTGGAGACGGAGGTGTGAGGTTCGGATTACAGGGGATGTTAGTCTTAGGTCATTTGTAGAACGGAGGGCACGTGTAGGGCGATAGACAGAGATGAGAGAGGAGATATAAGGCGGTGCAGAACTGTGGAGAGCTTTGTGGGTGAGAAAGATGAGTTTATACTGGACCCTGTAGCGAATGGGTAGCCAGTGTAATGACTGGCACAAGAAGGAGGCATCGGTGAAGCGGCTGGACAGAAATATTACTCTGGCTGCAGCATTCAAGATGGATTGGAGAGGAGAAAGTTTGGTAAGAGGGAGACCGATCAGAAGAGAGTTGCAGTAGTCCAGACGAGAATGAATGAGAGCGACAGTAAGAGTCTTAGCAGTTTCAACAGTGAAAAAAGGTCGGATTCTGGAGATGTTTTTAGGATGCAGGTGACAAGAGGGAGTGACTGATCGGATATAGGGAGTAAAAGAAAGTTCAGTGTCGAATATCACCCCAAGACAGTGGGCATGCTGCTTGAGAGTTATGGTTGAACCCTCCAGGGTAATTTCGATGTTAGGTAGAGTGAGGTTAGTAGAAGGGAGAAACACAAGAAGTTCCGTTTTGGAGAGATTAAGTTTCAGGTAGAGGGAGGACATGATGTTAGAGACAGCAGACAGACAATCCTTGGTATTTTGAATTAGGGTAGGGGTGATGTCGGGGGAAGACGTGTATAATTGGGTGTCATCAGCATAGAGATGATACTGGAACCCAAATATGCTGATTGTTTGTCCAATAGGGGCCGTGTATAGAGAGAAGAGGAGGGGGCCTAGGACTGAGCCCTGCGGAACCCCGATAGTAAGGAGACGAGGAGAGGAAGAGGAGCCGGCAAAAGATACAGTGAATGAGCGGTCAGAGAGGTAGGAGGAGAACCAGGAGAGGGCTGTGTCCTTGAGGCCTATAGAGCGGAGCATATTGAGAAGGAGCTGGTGATCCACAGTGTCAAATGCGGCAGAGAGATCCAGGAGAATCAGCAGCTTAGGAATGACCTTTGGATTTAGCTGTTATTAGGTCATTAGAGACTTTAGTGAGGGCAGTTTCAGTTTAGTGTAAAGAGCGGAAACCAGATTGTAAGGGGTCAAGAAGAGAGTTATCCGAGAGATAGCGGATTAGAGGGGAGTGGACCAAGCGTTCCAGGAGTTTAGAGATGAAGGAAAGGTTAGAGACAGGTCTGTAGTTAGCAGTGCAGTTCTGGTCTAGGGATGGCTTTTTAAGTAAAGGGGTTATGATGGCATGTTTAAATGAGGAGGGAAAGATACCTGAAGAAAGAGAGAGGTAAAATATTTTAGTCAGGTGAGTGGTGACCACAGTTGAGAGAGACTGCAGGATATGTGAAGGAATGGGGTCACTGTTGCAGGTTGTAGGCCGAGCAGAAGCGAGGAGCTAGGAAACTTCTTCTTCTGAAACAGGCTCAAAGATGTCTAGTGAGCTTGGGGTGCGGCAGGGAAGGGGATCCAGGCACTGAGGAGATTGCGCTGAGATATTCTGATGGATGTGGTTGATTTTTTCTAAGAAATAAGTGGCCACATCCTCATCGCTGAGGTTGGTGATGGGGGCCTGTACTTTAGGTTTCAGGAGGGAGTTTAAGGTTTCAAAAAGTCATTTTGGGTTGTTGGATAGTGAGGTGATGAGGGTGGTGAAGTAGGATTGTTTGGCCAGATAAAGGGCAGAGTTATAGGTTTTGAGCATGAACTTATAGTGGATGAAATCTTCTGCTAAGAGAGATTTTCTCCACTGCCGCTCTGCACACCTTGAGCAACGCTGAAGAAAGCGTGTTTGCATAGTGTGCCAGGGCTGCCGTTGTCTGTGTCGGGTCTTTCTACGTTTAGAAGGTGCTGCTTCACCTAGGGCATTCTCCAGTGTATTGTTGAAGTGTGACAATGCTAAGTCTGGACAGGAGAGGGAGGAGATGGGGGCTAGAGATTTGTGGAGATTGTCCACAAGCTGCTGGGTATTAATGGTACGTGTATTCCGATAAGTGTGGTAAGTGGGGGTGTCCCGGGTGAGGAGACAATACTTGACAGAGAAGGAAAGAAGGTTGTGGTCCGAGAGCGGGAGAGGGGAGTTAGTAAAGTTATGCAGTGAGCCGGGATGGGAGAAAACCAGGTCCAGAATATTCCCGTCCTCATGTGTAGAACTAGTAAACTGTGAGAGGCCAAATGAAGAAGTTATAGAAAGAAGATAAGAGGCAGATTGGGAGAGGGGATCATTGATGGCGATGTTAAAGTCTCCCATGATGAGGGCGGGGATGTCACAGGATAGAAAGTGAGTAAGCCAGGTGGCAAAGTGGTCTAGAAACTGGCAGGAGGAGCCCGGAGGGCGATAAACAACCGCCATTCGCAAGGAGAAGGGCTTATAGAGTCTGATGGCATGGACTTCAAAGGAAGGAAATGTGAGTGAGGGAATCGGGGGGATGACCTGGAAAGCACATTGTGATGAATGGAGCAAGCCAACACCTCCACCTATGTCTTGTTTTGATCCAACTGATCCCAACCTGAGAAAACCTGAAATCTTGCCCATGGTATAATGGTTACTGCTTATTCTATATCTTAATAATTTGACATTCTTTTCTTACTTATTGCTTGAAGGATCTGTCTAACTACCAATTGCGGATAAATACAAGGACATAGATATAGTGATTTTAGAAAAATTCGAATCTAGCTCAATATACAAAAGAGATCAACTTGTGTTCATGTCAAACAAGCACAACCTTGACATTCTTAGCTTTCTCTATGATGAAAAAGAGACAGAGTTGGAAGCCCCTGCTAAAAGCCAAAGTTCAGACCTAAAGAAATAGAAGAGGAAGGGTGTCACGCGCAGTGTAGGAAAGACTAAGTGCAACACGAAGTGATAAGGGGAAGGGAACCCAACACTAGGGAAGGGGGGAGTGGAGACCCCTAGGCAGATCTAACGCCACCCTGTCTGCCCTAAAGTCCCTATATAGGTTCTGCACCTATCGCCGAGCAGGATACCTAAACCCTGCCTGACCCAAGCAGTAAGCCCTGCATAGGGAAGGACAGGATAAGCACTAGTCAACCCCCACTACAACCAAAGACAGATGGAATACACAAAGAAGGGGAACACTTAGCTTGAGTAGACTCAGAAACTAACACAGATGTCCTCCAAACACCAAAGAGGAAGCTCAAGACGAAATGCTGCTTGACCAATGACGGCGGTTATCTTATAGAGATCAATGAATCTAGGTCCCAACTTCCAGAAAGGAACCCTCAACCTGAAATTCCTGGTAGACAACCACACAAAATCATTCACATTCAGGTCCGGACCTGGCATGCGTTTACTGACAGTCATACGTTTATACCTATAGAGAAAAAGAAAATGATGAACGGCTTAACTGCCATTAACTGCCACGTGAGGAAGAAGGAGCTATTCCGTTGAAACACATTGTGGAAACTAATAAATGAAGATTTTATATCAACTCACCGTCTCGCATGCACTCCTATGTTTTTTTGTCCCTTCATATGTTTATACCTGTCTCTCTGGACCCTGTTAGGAACAGGTAGTGGCGAAACAGGACCAGGTTCAACCCTATCCCGATGCAACCTCGGACACCAAAAACTATGAGAAAAGAGAGCTGCAGTTGCCTTACCACCTGGGTGGCCAGCAAATACAGAGTCATGATATTCTCTAGTTACTTTGCAGTGCAATTTAGATGGCACAAACAACCTCCCTGAAGGGCAGGAGGCAGGGGCATCCCTCTGAGCCTCCAATACCTCACCCTCCAGGTCAGTGTACAAGGTGGAAATGCCTACCATCTTCAGCAAAATTGGAGCAGGGTTCTCAAAGCCAGACAAAAATTTTCAGTAAAGTCCCTGTAGATGCAGTAGAAGGAGAAATGTTTAGGCAGTTACCTTGACAGTAATCTCAGACTTTACAATTTCTCTGGATTACCAATCCTCAGTTGGATTATGCTTCACCAACCAGGGCGAACTCAGAACCATGGGAGTGTGGAGACTAGTGTTGAGCATTCCGATACCGCAAGTATCGGGTATCGGCCGATACTTGCGGGTATCGGAATTCCGATACCGAGATCCGATACTTTTGTGGTATCGGGTATCGGTATCGAAACAACATTAATGTAAAAATGTGTAAAAGAGAGAATTAAAATAAAAAATATTGCTATACTCACCTCTCCGACGCAGCCTGCACCTTACCGAGGGAAGCGGCAGCGTTCTTTGTTTAAAATTCGCGCTTTTCTTTCCTTACGTGAAGTCCCGGCTTGTGATTGGTCGCATGCCGCCCATGTGGCGGCGACGCAACCAATCACAGCAAGCCGTGACGTAATTTCAGGTCATTCAGTATTTTAAAATTACGCTCCGGCTTTGTGATTGGTTGCGTCGCAGTCACATGGGCGACGCAACCAATCACAGCAAGCCGTGACGTAATTTCAGGTCCTTAAGGATTTTAAAATTACGTCCCGGCTTTGTGATTGGTTGCGTCGCAGTCACATTGGCGCCGCAACCAATCACAAGCCGTGACGTCACGGGAGGCTGGACACGCGCGCATTTTAAAATGGACGCGTGTCCAGCCTCCCGTGACGTCCCGGCTTGTGATTGGTTGCGGCGCGGTCAACCAATCACAAGCCGGGAGGCTGGACACGCGCGCATTTTAAAATGGGCGCGTGTCCAGCCTCCCGTGACGTCCCGGCTTGTGATTGGTTGCGGCGCGGTCAACCAATCACAAGCCGGGAGGCTGGACACGCGCGCATTTTAAAATGCATTTTAAAATGCGCGCGTGTCCAGCCTCCCGGCTTGTGATTGGTTGACCGCGCTGCAACCAATCACAAGCCGGGACGTCACGGGAGGCTGGACACGCGCCCATTTTAAAATGCGCGCGTGTCGAGCCTCCCGGCTTGTGATTGGTTGACCGCGCCGCAACCAATCACAAGCCGGGACGTCACGGGAGGCTGGACACGCGCCCATTTTAAAATGCGCGCGTGTCCAGCCTCCCGTGACGTCACGGCTTGTGATTGGTTGCGGCGACCATGTGACTGCGACGCAACCAATCACAAAGCCGGGACGTAATTTTAAAATCCTTAAGGACCTGAAATTATGTCACGGCTTGCTGTGATTGGTTGCGTCGCCCATGTGACTGCGACGCAACCAATCACAAAGCCGGAGCGTAATTTTAAAATACTGAATGACCTGAAATTACGTCACGGCTTGCTGTGATTGGTTGCGTCGCCGCCACATGGGCGGCATGCGACCAATCACAAGCCGGGACTTCACGTAAGGAAAGAAAAGCGCGAATTTTAAACAAAGAACGCTGCCGCTTCCCTCGGTAAGGTGCAGGCTGCGTCGGAGAGGTGAGTATAGCAATATTTTTTATTTTAATTCTTTCTTTTACACATTAATATGGATCCCAGGGCCTGAAGGAGCGTTTCCTCTCCTTCAGACCCTGAGAACCATCAGGAATACCGTCCGATACTTGAGTCCCATTGACTTGTATTGGTATCGGGTATCGGTATCGGATTGGATCCGATACTTTGCCGGTATCGGCCGATACTTTCCGATACCGATACTTTCAAGTATCGGACGGTATCGCTCAACACTAGTGGAGACCCTTCAGGACATACCAAGGGATTACTTCATAATGCAAGACCCCACCTTCAGTCTTATATTATGAACAATCTGTGTCAGTGTTCTCTGTGCAAGTGGTGCTGAGCTGATGTCGCAAATAGGATAGGTTTAGCCAAGGTAGAACAGACAAAACCATGAGTTCTAGCAAACTCAGCTTCCACCATACAGACTCCAGCTCCACTGTCTTCAAATACAGATTTTTTTCAGACCTGCTATCTAGCACCACTTCTACTGTAAGGACAAAATGAGAATTGCAGGTTGAAAATGAACACACCCCTTGATTATCAAGCTCAAGTTTCCCAAGGGTTAATCGAGTATATTTTTGCTTTGGAATTACAGAACAGGCCCCAATAAAATGTCCTTTCTTCCCACAAAAAAATATACATCCTTTTTCTTGTCGGGAGAAACATACGATGTGGACACACCTACCAACCACATGGGTTCCTCCAACTCCGCAAGTATTGGTTCACCCCTGGACCTTCCCTTCCAACACCAGGATCTCATCCCAGAAAGAGGGCTCAGAAGCAGGTGGTCTTACTCATCTGTCCCGCAGGTGTCTATCCACTCGAATAGCCAAGGACATGGCAGCCTCCAGTGACACAAGAGTTTCATACACTGCTAATGCATCCTCTAACCTTTTAATGAGGCCCTGAAGGAATTGACTTCTGAGAGTTGGGTCATTCCATTTGTTATCAGTTGACCACTTGCGAAATTCAGAGCTATAAGTCTCTATTGAGCTATTGCCTTGCTGAAGGCAACTGAGCCTAGATTCAGCCAAGAAAATATGGTCAGGACCAACATAGATCAGGGCAAGGGCCCTGAAAAACTCCTTCACAGACTGGAGACACATAGAAACCTGTGGCAGAGAAAAAGCCCAGTACTGAGGTAACCCCCGGCAACAGTGAAATAACAATTCCGACCTGATTCTCCTCATCTCTAGAGGAGTAAGGACGAAGTTTAATTTTACAATTTGCATAAGCAAATTACATTGCTTAAACACAAAAAACTTGTTCCTACCCCCAGAAAACCTGTCCTGGGGGCAATTTTGGGTTCAAGCTTGAGCGGCCAACCCGCAGAGTTCCTCACAATAGGAGCCTGCAGCTGCTGCCATTGCTGCTGGACCTCAGAACGAAGGTCAGTCGCCTTCAGTGACAACTTCTACAGCTGCTCAGCACAGAAACGGGATCCATGAACCTAGCAAAAGGAAAAAAACTCAACCCACACAGAAAAAACACACCCAAAAAAAAGTGTCAGTTTTTTCTTTTACTTTTACAAACATGAAAGGCCGGTGATAATGTCATGCACAGAGTAGTAATAACTAAGTGCAACATGAAGGATAAGGGGAAGGGAACCCAACACTAGGGAAGGGAGGAGAGGAGACCCCTAGGCAGATCTTACGTCACCCTGTCTGCCCTAACTTCCCTATATATAGGTTCTGCACCTATCTCCGAGCAGAATACCTAAACCCTGCCTGACATGAGCAGTAAGCCCTGCATAGGGAAGGACAGATTGAGCACTAATTAATCCCTACTACAACTAAAGACAGATGGGATACACAAACAAGGGGAATACTTAGCTTGAGTAGACTAAGAGAGAAACACAGAAGTCCTCCAAAATTTTTTTAACACATTTTGGGAGTGTTATATATCACAGAAATGTACCCCAGGCCACAGAATAGTGTATGACTGGGAAATTTAACCCAGCTACATGTTTTAAGACTTTTGGAAGTGCTAGATTTCACAGACTATGAAATACTGTATGGGAGAATAATTGAGCTCACAAAAAATTTAAAATGCTTTTTTGTAGTGTTAAATATCACAACAATATACCCCAGACCACGGAATACTGTATGGCTGTGAAATTTAATCCCCTCCCCCAAAAAATTAATGCTTTTTTGGAGTGTTATATATCACAGAAAGTAACCCAGACCACCGAAAACTTTATGGATGTGAAATTTAACCCAGCAACATGTTTTAACTCTTGTAATGTACCCCATACCATGGAATACTATATGGGTGAGAAATTTAACCCAACAAAAGTTTTAAGTGCTTTTTTGAGTGTTATCACAAAAAAGTACCCCAGACCATGGAATACTGTATGGCTGAAAAATTTAAACCAATAACTTTTTTTGACACTTTTTACAGTGTTATGTATCAAAAAAAATGTACCCCAGACCACGGTATAGTGTATGGGAGAGACATTCAATGTATACAGTATTCCGTGGTCTGGGGTCATTTTTGTGTTATATAACACTCAAAAAAATGGCTTTTTTGGAGTGTTATATATCACAAAAATGTACCCCAGACCACAGAATACTGTATGGCTGATAAATTTAACCTAGCAAACTTTTTAAATGCTTTTTGGAAGTGTTAGATATCACAGAAATGTACCCCACACCACAAAATACTGTATGGGTGAGTAATTGAATCAAGAAAAAATGTTAAATTCTTTTTTGTGCTGTTAGTAGTGTTGAGCATTCCGATACCGCAAGTATCGGGTATCGGCTGATACTTGCGGTATCGGAATTCCGATACCGAGATCCGATACTTTTGTGGTATCGGGAATTGGAATCGGAAGTTCCCAGTGTACGGTTCCCAGGGTCTGAAGGAGAGGAAACTCTCCTTCAGGCCCTGGGATCCATATCCATGTAAAAAATAAAGAATTAAAATAAAAAATATTGATATACTCACCTCTCCGGAGGCCCCTCGACATCACCGCTGGTAACCGGCAGCCTGCTTTGCTTAAAATGAGCGCGTTCAGCACCTTCCATGACGTCACGGCTTCTGATTGGTCGCGTGCCGCTCATGTGACCGCCACGCGACCAATCACAAGCCGTGACGTAATTCTCAGAATTCGGAATTTAGGACCTGAGAATGACGTCACGGCTTGTGATTGGTCGCGTGGCGGTCACATGAGTGCACGCAACCAATCAGAAGCCGTGACATCATGGAAGGCCCTAAACGCGCTCATTTTAAGCAAAGAAGGCTGCCGGTTACCAGCGGTGATGTCCAGGGGCCTCCGGAGAGGTGAGTATATCAATATTTTTTATTTTAATTCTTTATTTTACACAGTAATATGGATCCCAGGGCCTGAAGGAGAGTTTCCTCTCCTTCAGACCCTGGGAACCATCAGGATACCTTCCGATACTTGGTGTCCCATTGACTTGTATTGGTATCGGGTATCGGTATCGGCGATATCCGATACTTTTCGGGTATCGGCCGATACTATCCGATACCGATACTTTCAAGTATCGGATGGTATCGCTCAACACTAGCTTTTAGATATCACAAAAAAGTACAACAGATCATGGAATACTGTATGGGTTAGAAATTTAACCTAACAAATTTTAAACGCTTTTTTGGAGGTCAAAATTAGAATATCATCAAAAAGTTAATTTATTTCTGTTCTTCAATACAAAAAGTGAAATTCATATATTATATAGAGTCATTGCAAACAGAGTGATCTATTTCAAATGTTTATTTCTGTTAATGTTTATGATTATGGCTTACAGCCAATGAAAACCCAAAAGTCATTTTATGAGAAGCACTTAGACATCACAGAGATGCTGGGGCCATATACATCACATGAATTTCTGGGCTGTGGGATGGGAGAACATGCTGACTCCACCCACAAAATACATCCTCGTGCTGGCACTGCCTAGTCGAGGATGTAAGGATGTAACTCATTATTACATGCGCCACAATTTTCAGTAAACACTGCATGCACGTGATAAAGTTACAATGAGCAGTGAATGGACCACTGATGAAACCACATCCCCGAGTGGCGGTACGCATGTGGTCTTACCATCCTTCTTTGTATACTTCCACAGGTTACCATTTAGCTTTAATATTATTTCCTATCTTTTTCAATCCAAGTGTCTCATGCATAATAAATAGGGTATTCATATAAAGCTGCAGGATCTGTCATCAGCCCGGTTCTGTTTGAGGACAGTTACCATGTGCTATTGGTGCATGGAGGATGTGGAGACATTAAGCCCCCTGTCATCACAATACTCATTTATTGTCACTATGGTGTTCTTTTCAGTGCCCTCTTTCTGCCTAATTGTCATTTATTGCCACTTTATTATTTTTTACTCTTTGTTTCCACTGATGGAAGGGTAGTACAGAGGCAGTAAATGACAAAAGGGTAGCGATGTGGCACTTGCGCAAAGTGGGCCCTAAATGGAACTTGCAGATATGGAGGAGTGCTATCTTTGCAGGGATTCCTCTCAGTTGTTTTCATATGCTAAACGTTCACCGTGCTATGGAAATTCACATAAAATTGATTGATGAGTAGTGTGTACATGCATGACTAACTGATCATTCAACCCTACCCAGATGAGGAAGGCGGAATATCATTTTATTATGCAGGTGAGGGGTTATGGTACCCTGTTCTCAATGTATGTGAGGATTGCAGAGGTAAGAACCACACTTATGAGACATTTCTGGTAAAAACTGGAAAAAGTGAGTAAAAAGACAAATGCTTGGGGACACCAAAGAGCAGTTTTGCACAGGGTACATTTAGTCTAAGGCCAGCCACGGATACACCTTACAGGCTACAGCCTCTATTCTCATTTTGCTTTGCCCAATGATAGCATTTGAGTGTGGTGACATGAGGTCAATAGAGCACTCATAGCCTGATGTCCAGCTGGTAGGCTAACTTCATAAAAATGCTTTTTGAAGCTTTGTGTAGATACTGTTTGATGCCTTAGGCTTGTATGTGCCATCCAATTTTACTTGCAGTACAGAATATATACCTATACACCATTCTTCAAGTCTGATAAGACCACATGGGTAACGAGATGAAGAAGCCTTCACAAGTGCACGTCATAACATTCCTACTCTCAGAATTATGGTGTGGGGTGGCATAATGTATAGTAGTCAGACCCCTCTAGTTTTCATTCTATGTACACTAAAAGCTCAGCATTAAATTGATTTGGTCATAGAAGCAGTGGTACTGCCATTTTTCCAAAGAGTTCTAGGAGACATTTTTCAACATGACAGTTCCAATCTACATGTTGCTTGTGCTACAGTGAGCATCCTGCATGACCTAAATGTGTTTCCATGACTTGCAGCATCTCTCGACTTGCCTCCCATCAAGCACATCTGGGACATCTTTGGTTGTCAATTGCAAAGTGAGCAACGAGCAACTGATCTTGATAATTTGCCCAAGTGCATTCACCGTGGCACAACATTTCTCAGACAACCATTAACAACCTCATTGATAGCAGCCATGGAGCGTAATTGGAGGTATTTCTGCACAATGCACTCATACTCAATGCTGCATAATTCTAAATGATTTGAAAATGTTTCTTAAATGTTTTCATCATTTGAACATAATTAACATGTGTATTTATCATTTGAATTTTATAATTTCCCAATTTTTCTTTCTTGGCGTTGCAATATCAATATTGAGAATTGTATTTTCCTTCATTTATTTCTGCAGTGTTTTGAAGTAAATAAAAGTCCATAAAAAAAAAAAATAATTTAATATAATCATGATCCCGACTTTGGTATTCACAGGGGGTATTCATTTTTCTCAGTGAACATGACCCATCACCTCTTCGTACATTCCTTAGGAAAAAGATGAGGAAGTCTCTGGCATTTTCTTCCATCCTGATTTTCTATATCACTTCCCAGATGTATCCCGAAATAACCTAACTGCCACCCGCTGCTTGTCTTCCTTTTATTGGCAGAATTTCCATCAGTTTCTTGCTATGCACAAGCTTAATTTTGTGTCCCCTTAATAGATAACATTTGACTTTTACTATAACAGTGTGGGCTGTGCTACTGTCCTGTATTCTAGTTCCTATCCAACTGTATGACAGAGTGAGGTTAATATAGGGTCAGCCAGATTCATTACAGAAACACATCTATTGATGTTCCTGTTTAGGTCCCTTATCTTGGTATATTTCCCCTTCTGATAGCATATTGTTAAAAACAAGCTTAATTTTGTCATTTCCGGCCTGATTTCCTGTGAGAGAAGTTAATGCATTTTGAAGAATTCTACTGTTCAAGAACTGTCTTTGGTACTTCTTAACTGCAGTTTCTTTGACAGAAGATTATTTCTCTCCTATTCCGTAAATTAATTATTTTTATATCCTACACACAGAAACAATATTTAGGGTGACCAAGAAGATTAAAAATTGTACTTTTAAGTTACTAAGGACGTGATCTCCGAAACGTTTAACGTTTTTCTTGGATCCCCCCTTTTTACTTTCTATGTCGGTTACTGTTTTTAATGGAAACAAATAAATTGTTTTTTAAATACTGTATATATTTTTTTCATTTTTTGGTTCTGTTTTTTTTTTCTTTTTTCCTGTTATTACATCTTAACTTGTGGGCTTTGATTATGACAAAATCCTTTCTTTCAGCAAAAATCTTCAATGACAATTAGCTTCCAGCTCACTTGTAAAACAGTTTTGCCTTAAAGGAAATCTGTCACAAGATTTTTATTCCCCCACCAGAGAACAGCATTTTGTAGGAGCAGTGACCATGATTCCACTAATATATCAGTAATTGGACTGCGCGTTATAGTTTTGATAAAATCACTGTTTTATCTCCTGAAGGTGCAAGATTATCATGATCTAACTTTGTTAAAAATGCTCATTTCTCGATTATGTTGCTGTGTAAACAGGCTGTCGAACACATGTTGTTTCATTGGATGAAATGATCTTTTGTGCAGCACAAAAGATTAGTGATGGGCGAACCCCCAATGTTCGGGATCGGCGGGTTCGCCCAAGTTTATTGTAAAGTTCAAGTTCAGGGCTGAACATGATACGAACTTGCGTCCGAGCCCCAAACTCGGACTCTACATTATGAGATGGGGCGGGGAGTCTGTAAAAAAAGTAGAAAATTAATAATAAACATTAGAATTATACTTACCAGTCCAGCAACGTGGACAGTTTCACTTTTTGTATTGAAGAGCTGAAATAAATTAACTTTTTGATGATATTCTAATTTTGTATATACAATCCTACATTTTTACCACCAAAATTTTGTTTTAGCCCCACATTTTACTTTTTCACACAAGAAGTGGGTAAAAATGGTACCAACTTTTGTCCCATAATTTCTCCTGAACATGGCAATAACCCATATGTGGCTGTACAGCACTACTTAGCCATTTGGAGAGACTGGAGAGCTATTTGAATCCTGGACCGTAGATTTTCCTAGAACAGTTTGCGGACTCCATACACAGAGGCCCTAATTGATTTGATTTTTGTTTATATTTTTACAATTATTTAAAACTTTTTTTCACTTTTTTCTAACTTTGTCCCTCTATGTGTTAAGCGCCAGGATTCTTCTATTGCATGGGATGGATCCCAAGCCTTGCCTGCCTATGTAATCTCCCATTCAGGCCCAGCCACTGCAATTGTTGCTTAGCACAATAGTCAGTCCTAGGGTCTTGCACTGCTTTGTAGTATCCATGTGGTTACTGCTGGCTCTCCAGCTAAGGCCTCAGCTAAGGCCGACGTACCAACGCACGTTGTGAAATTGTGGCACAACGTGGGCAGCGGATGCAGTTTTTCAATGCATCCGCTGCCCAGTCTAAAGTCCGGGGAGAAGGGGGCGGAGTTTCGGCCGCACATGCGCGGTAGAAAATGGCGGACGCGACATACGAAAAAACGTTCACTTGAACGTTTTTTCGCTACGACGGTCTGCCAAATACCGACAGATCCAGTGCACAACGGACGCGACGTGTGGCCATACGTCGTAATCCGTCGGCAATACAAGTCAATGGGAAAAAACGCATCCTGCGGGCACATTTGCAGGATCCGTTTTTTTCCCAAAACGTTAGATTGCGACGTACATCACACGATGCAAGTGTGAAAGAGGCCTAAGTCTTTGGTAACCAGCGGTATACAGAGGCAGCCCTACCCTCTGGAGTCTAAGTCCAGACATCATCTTACTGAGCATGTCCGTGATGTGGCACCTTCTCATTGGTGCTTGGACGCTGACTGCTCTGGTGATGTGGCAGCTCCAGATTGGCCCACGGGTGAAGCCCCGTCCGACTGGGTGTGAGTGTTTGGGGTAGAGCCTAGTGCATAAAAGGCTTCCAGAGAAGCACACGGGCGTGCTAACTTCAATTGTGTTTTGGTGTGTGTGGGTGGATATGCTGCCACTCTGTTTGCACATGTGTGTGAGTCACTCTTGTACCAGTGTCTGCGTGTCTAGGCAGGTTTTGTAGGGTGGGAATCCCCGCTTGGCTTAGCATCTGTTTCTATTGTGTATGCGGTTAGCACAAGCTGAGTTACAGAGTAAAGGTACCGTCACACTAAACGATATCGCTAGCGATCCGTGACGTTGCAGCGTCCTGGCTAGCGATATCGTTTAGTTTGACACGCAGCAGCGATCAGGATCCTGCTGTGATGTCGCTGGTCGCTGAATAAAGTTCAGAACTTTATTTGGTCGTCCGATCGCCGTGTATCGTTGTGTTTGACAGCAAAAGCAACGATACCAGCGATATTTTACACTGGTAACCAGGGTAAACATCGGGTTACTAAGCGCAGGGCCGCGCTTAGTAACCCGATGTTTACCCTGGTTACCAGCGTAAAATGTAAAAAAAACAAACAGTACATACTCACATGCGTCCCCCGGCGTCTGCTTCCCACACTGACTGAGCGCCGCAAAGTGAAAGTGAAACCACAGCACAGCGGTGACGTCACCGCTGTGCCCTGCTACTGCCGGCGCTCAGTCATTGCAGGAAGCGGACGCCGGGGGACGCATGTAAGTATGTAGTGTTTGTTTTTTTACATTTTACTCTGGTAACCAGGGTAAACATCGGGTTACTAAGCGCGGCCCTGCGCTTAGCAACCCGATGTTTACCCTGGTTACCCAGGGACCTCGCCATCGTTGGTCGCTGGAGAGCGGTCTGTGTGACAGCTCTCCAGCGATCAAACAGCGACGCTGCAGCGATCGGCATCGTTGTCGCTATCGCTGCAGCGTCGCTTAGTGTGACGGTACCTTAAGTCCAACCTTAGCCTAGACTTCCCTGGGAGAGCGATAGGGTATCACACCTAGCATCATATTTGCTTCTTATCCTGTGACGTTTAGCAGAGTTTTGTACTTTGCATATTGTTTGCATATCCGCTCTGTCTGTATGCTTTTGTGTGTGTTCAGCACAGGTCAGTTGCGGGGCATGCACAACCCACATGCTTTTCCCTGTGGGTTTAACAGGGTATTGCACACTTCTCGTTATTCAGTGCCTCTCGGTGGTTAGGTGAGTTTGGTACTTATATTTTCTGAGCTTGTTACTCTGCGTCCCGTTTGCTCTGTGTGGTTTTAATGCAGTGTATTTGCTAGTTTTTTATCCGGCATTGTACTCTAGCAGCTGTTTACCATCTCTGCATGGTGACTAGTGTTGAGCGATACCGTCCGATACTTGAAAGTATCGGTATCGGAAAGTATCGGCCGATACCGGCAAAGTATCGGATCCAATCCGATACCGATACCCGATACCAATACAAGTCAATGGGACTCAAGTATCGGACGGTATTCCTGATGGTTCCCAGGGTCTGAAGGAGAGGAAACTCTCCTTCAGACCCTGGGATCCATATAAATGTGTAAAATAAAGAATTAAAATAAAAAATATTGCTATACTCACCTGTCCTGTCACGCGTGCTTTTTAAAATACGCGCATGTCCAGCCTCCCGTGACGTCACGGCTTGTGATTGGTTAATGGCGGCCATGTTGCCGGGACGCGGACCAATCACAGCAAGCCGTGACGTAATTTCGTCACGGCTTGCTGTGATTGGTCCGCGTCCCGGCAACATGGCCGCCCTGACCAATCACAAGCCGGGACTTCACGTAACCAAGTAAAAGCGCGAAATTTAAACAAACAACGCTGCCGGTTCCCTCGCTGAGGTCCAGGCTGCGTCGGACAGGTGAGTATAGCAATATTTTTTATTTTAATTCTCTCTTTTACACATTATTACATTAATGTTGTTGCGATACCCGATACCACAAAAGTATCGGATCTCGGTATCGGAAATTCCGATACAGCAAATATCGGCCGATACCCGATACTTGCAGTATCGGAATGCTCAACACTAATGGTGACCCTGGGTTACGATTGCACTTTTTAAAATTTATTTAGCGCAATCCGCCAACCCTAACACTATGGGGCAATTATTTTTTTTTGCCGGCTGATCGCTTGTATAGTATGGGGATGCAGCAGTCGATTTAAAGGCAGATGGGCTGTCAGCCCTCCGCCAGCTCCCAGAATTCTGCAATCTCATTTTATCACAGCATTTCAGGGGTTAAAGTGCCTGGGAGTGGTCTGTGAAACCCAACGGTCTGTGACACAGCTAAAGGAAAAACACTGTATGCACAACCTTAGAAGGTGCTCAAGTACGGCCCCACACCATACATGTATAATAAAGAAAACTTTGCACTCAACTTCTAGAATATATATATATATATTTTTTAATGCAGCCAGAAAATATTAGATGTTTCGGCCTCACTGGCCTTCATCCGTAACGGACTGCAGTATGCAGTATAGTGGTTAATCGTGTTCAGTGCGATAATAGGAGTGACACCATAGTCTGGGTGGGTGGGGGTGCCGGCGTGCAGTATCCACCACATCACAGCTGACCAGAGGTGGATACCACGTCGCTGATGACTGCACGCCAGCACCCCCACCCACCCAGACTATGGTGTCACTTGTTGTGAATTCTGCTTTTGGGCTCCCTCCGGTGGTTGTAGGTGGTAATGCAGTTGCCCCTGAGTTGCAGTCCTGGTCAGGTGTATCTGCTGATTGCAGTTCTGACTGGGGTATTTAGGTGTGCAAGATTCATTAGTCCTTGCCAGTTGTCAATTGTTGTTGGGAGGTGTTGGACCTCTGCTTGGTTCCTCCTGCCTTTCTGCCAAATCAGCAAAGATAAGTGTCTGTTTTGTTTTTTTTCCTGTGGCACACATGCTATGTGCTTCACAATTCAGTGCTATTCTTTGTGTTTTCTTGTCCAGCTTAGATTGTGTCAGTATTTTCTCAGTCTTGTTGGATTCTCTGGAGTGGCAGATATACATTCCATGTCTTTAGTTAGATTGTGGAACTTTTTGTATTATCTGCTGTGGATATTTTTGGAAGGGTTTTAATACTGACCGCCTAGTAATCTGTCCTATCCTTTCCTATTTAGCTAGAGTGGCCTCTTTTGCTAAATCCTGTTTTCTACCTGCGTGTGTCTAATCTTCTCCTACTCACAGTCATTATTCGTGGGGGGCTGCCTATCCTTTGGGGGTCTGCTCTGAGGCAAGGTAGCATTCCTATTTCCATCTATAGGGGTATTTAGTCCTCCGGCTGTGTCGAGGTGTCTAGGGTATGTTAGGCACACCCCACGGCTACTTCTAGTTGCGGTGTTAGTTCAGGATTTGCGGTCAGTACAGGTTCCACCGACTCCAGAGAAAGTTTCATGTGGCTCCAAGGTCACCAGATCATAACAGTCACTCCTATTATGGCACTGAACGTGATTAACCACTATACTGCAGTCCGTTACTGATGAAGACCAGTGAGGTGGAAATGTCTTATATTTTTTTCTGGCTGCATTAAAAAAAATTAAAAAAAATATTCTAGAAGTTGAGTGCCAAGTTTTTTTTATTATATTGTGACATACAGCTGACACCTGGTGGCAGTAACCCACACACCACCCTTGTGCGTGGGTGATTGCGTAGAAGTAATAAATAGAGATGAGCGAATATTTCAATGTTTGGTTCTGATTACAATCAATGAATTTGCAATATTTGCCAATTAATTTGTCGAATATTCTCCGAACATAACTGAACGCCATTCAGGTCAATGGGAGGCAAAAACAAACACATGCACAACTCCTTATAATGGCCCAAAATGCTGCCAAAACCAGAAAAGTGACCTCAATTCACCCATGGTACACATTTTAGCATGGAACTGCAGCAATCCGCCAGGCATGAGGTATCAGGGTCTGGAACAGAATTTACAGCATCAATTTCACGAGAGTAGAAATAGTATAATAGGGACTGACAGGTCTTCCACTATACCCAAGACAATAGATAGACACCCAACCAGGAGTGTTCACACTTACAAAAATTATTGGCAGACACCTCAAAAGTGGCATTAATTTCACCACAGTAGAAATAGTATAATAGGGACCGACAAGTCTCCAACTACACCCAATACAGCAGATGAACACCCAACCAGGAGTGTTCAAATGTCCAAAAATTACTGGCAGACAACACAAAAGTGGCATTAATTTCACCACAGTAGAAATAGTATAACAAGGACCGACAGGTCTTCCACTACACCCAATCCAGCAGATGGACACCCAACCTGGAATCTTCACATTTTAAAAAATGATGGCCTGACACCACCGAAGTGGAATAACTGTCACGAGATTAGAAATAGTATAATTGGGAATGACACGTCTTCCACTACAGCTAACCCAGCAGATAAAGTACACCTGCGCTGGAGCCGCAGCATGAATACAAGAAGAGGACGTCATCGTAAGAAGATGGGAGGCCCTGGACCGTACCGTGACGTCCATCGTACCGGGACCGCCCCTGGGTAAGTATAATCTAACCTCTTTTTCTCATCTTTCAGGATACATCAGGGGCTTATCTACAGCATTACAGAATGCTGTAGATAAGCCCCTGATGCTGGTGGGCTTAGCTCACCTTCGATTTTGGGGGTGACAGGTTCCCTTTAAGATCAGCAGCAGAAGCCACAGCAGGAACAGAAGCCACACTAAAGACATCACAGAGTGCAGTTCACGACATGCGCCGTACTATTACTGCGCATGTCGTGTCTCCCCCTTTGATGTGGGCTCCGGCGGTGAGCCCACATCAAAGTCGTGACATGTCAGCTGTTTTGTACAGCTGACATGTGCGCGCAATAGTGGCGGGTGAAATCGCGATTCACCCGCCACTATTAACCTGTTAAATGCCACTGTCAAACGCAGACAGCAGCATTCAACCGGCGCTTCCGGCCGGGCGGCCGGAAATGACCGCATCGCCGACCCCCGTCACATGATTGGGGGTCGGCGATGCATCAGGATGGTAACCATAGAGGTCCTTGAGACCTCTATGGTTACTAATGCCGGCCTGCTGTGAGTGCCCCCCTGTGGTCGGCGCTCACAGCACACCTGCATTTCTGCTACATAGCAGCGAACATCAGATCGCTGCTATGTAGCAGAGCCGATCAAGTGGTGCCAGCTTCTAGCCTCCCATGAAGGCTATTGAAGCATGGCAAAAGTAAAAAAAAAATTTTTAAAAATATGAAAAAAAATAAAAAAAATATGAAAGTTTAAATCACCCCCCTTTCGCCCAATCCAAAATAAAACAATAAAAAAAAATCAAATCTACACATATTTGGTATCGTCACGTTCAGAATCGCCCGATCTATCAATAAAACAAAAGCATTAACCTGATCGCTAAACAGCGTAGCGAGAAAAAAATTCGAAACACCAGAATTACGTTTTTTTGGTCGCCGCGACATTGCATTAAAATGCAATAACAGGCGATCAAAAGAACGTATCTGCACAAATGTGGTAACATTAAAAACGTCAGCTTGGCATGCAAAAAATAAGCCCTCACTCGACCCCAGATCACGAAAAATAGAGGCGCTACGGGTATCAGAAAATGGCACTTTTTTTTTTTTTTTTTTTTTTTTTTTAAGCAAAGGTTGGAATTTTTTTTCACCACTTAGATAAAAAATAACTTAGACATGTTTGGTGTCTAACTCGTAATGACCTGGAGAATCATAATGGCAGGTCAGTTTTAGCATTTAGTGAACCTAGCAAAAAAGCCAAACAAAAGACAAGTGTGGGATTGTCCTTTTTTTGCAATTTCACCACACTTGGAATTTTTTTCCCATTTTCTAGTACAAGACATGGTAAAACCAATGATGTCTTTCAAAAGTACAACTCGTCCCGCAAAAAACAAGCCCTCACATGGCCATATTAATGGAAAAATAAAAAAGTTATGGCTCTGGGAAGGAGGGGAGCGAAAAACGAAAACACAAAAACGAAAAAGGGCTGTGGCATGAAGGGGTTAAAGCATCACACTAAAAAATGCAATATCACCTATCCTGTACAGTCTACGATTGGAGTGCAAAAGTCCTTGGGGATCCATGATTTTTTCTTCTTGATGAAAGTTAGGCCGGGTCACACTAGAAAGGAATACGGACGAGAGAGAGGCGCAAAAACAACGCATTGAACACGGACCAATGTTTCTCTATGGGGCAGGGGTATTTTTGGAGGAACACTAAGGTAAAATAACAGACAGAAATGGGTAAAACAAGAGCGCAGAGAATATATGATGACAAGAAATGGCTACAGAAAGCAGGCATCTCCCTCGGGAGCCTCCTCTTCCTCCTCTTTATCTTTTTTAGAAAAGAAGGTAACATTAGGAACGGACACTACAAAGGGGAAGGAGGATACCAAAAACAAAAAGTGATGGATAGTGTTGAGCGATACCGTCCGATACTTGAAAGTATCGGTATCGGAAAGTATCGGCCGATACCGTCACAGTATCGGAATCCAATCCGATACCGATACCCGATACCAATACAAGTCAATGGGACTCATGTATCGGACGGTATCCCTGATGGTTCCCAGGGTCTGAAGGAGAGGAAACTCTCCTTCAGGCCCTGGGAACCATATAAATGTGTAAAAGAAAGAATTAAAATAAAAAATATCGCTATACTCACCTCTCCGACGCAGCCGGGACTTCAGCGAGGGAACCGGCAGCGTTGTTTGTTTAAAAATCGCGCTATTACTTGGTTACGTGAATTCCCGGCTTGTGATTGGTCAGGTCGGCCATGTTGCCGGGACGCGGACCAATCACAGCAAGCCGTGACGAAATTACGTCACGGCTTGCTGTGATTGGTCCGCGTCCCGGCAATATGGCCGCCCTGACCAATCACAAGCCGGGACGTCACGGGAGGCTGGACACGCGCTCATTTTAAAATGGGCGCGTGTCCAGCCTCCCGTGACGTCACGGCTTGTGATTGGTTGCGCCGCGATCAACCAATCACAAGCCGGGAGGCTGGACGCGCTCATTTTGAAATGGGCGCGTGTCCAGCCTCCCGTGACGTCACGGCTTGTGATTGGTTGCGCCGCGATCAACCAATCACAAGCTGGGAGGCTGGACGCGCTCATTTTGAAATGGGCGCGTGTCCAGCCTCCCGGCTTGTGATTGGTTGACCGCGACGCAACCAATCACAAGCCGTGACGTCACGGGAGGCTGGACACGCGCCCTTTTTAAAATGAGCGCGTTTCCAGCCTCCCGTGACGTCACGGCTTGTGATTGGTTAATGGCGGCCATGTTGCCGGGCCGCGGACCAATCACAGCAAGCCGTGACGTATTTTCGTCACGGCTTGCTGTGATTGGTCCGCGGCCCGGCAACATGGCCGCCCTGACCAATCACAAGCCGGGACTTCGCGTAACCATGTAAAAGCGGGAATTTTAAACAAACAACGCTGCCGGTTCCTGCGCTGAGGTCCCGGCTGCGTCGGACAGGTGAGTATAGCGATATTTTTTATTTTAATTCTCTATTTTACACATTTTAACATTAATGTTGTTCCGATACCCGATACCCGATACCACAAGAGTATCGGAATCCCGGTATCGGAATTCCGATACAGCAAGTATCGGCCGATACCCGATACTTGCAGCATCGGAATGCTCAACACTAGTGATGGATAAAAATAAAATCATTAATCTCTCTTCCTATCCCCTAAGTGACACCGAACTTAGTGTATTATCCAAAGGTCTCTCATTCGTTCCCACTAACAAGTTTGATGAATTTGGTTGGGTAAAAGATCTTAACCTGTTTATAAGAAAAGTGAGATGGAAAAAGTTTTTTAAGACACATGATCATGAAGAATGCAAAACCCTGGGTGTGAGTGAGGAAGACTTACCGAGTGTTAGAATCCTCACGGAACTCCTGAGGGAGAATGAGAGACCTATAGAATTAGGACCGTTTACAGATCTGAAACCCAAGAGCAGAAGGATGCCTCCTCAGTAGTGTTGAGCATTCCAATACCGCAAGTATCGGGTATCGGCCGATACTTGCGGTATCGGAATTCCGATACCGAGATCCGATACTTTTGTGGTATCGGGAATCGGAATCGGAAGTTCCCAGTGTATGGTTCCCAGGGTCTGAAGGAGAGGAAACTCTCCTTCAGGCCCTGGGATCCATATCCATGTAAAAATAAAGAATTAAAATAAAAAATAGGGATATACTCACCCTCTGACGCGCCCTGGTAGTAACCGGCAGCCTGCTTTGCTTAAAATGAGCGCGTTCAGCACCTTCCATGACGTCACGGCTTCTGATTGGTCACGTGCGCTCATGTGACCGCCACGCGACCAATCACAAGCCGTGACGACAGCGATGGGGAGCCCTTGTGCCCCCACGTATGCAGACCTGTTCCTGGGCTGGTGGGAGGACCAGCTGGTGTTTGGTGAGGATGATGCCTACTGGTGGAAGCCCCAGATATTATTTTGGGGCAGATATATAGATGACGTATTAATACTCTGGTCAGGGGGTATGGCATCATTATCAAGGTTTGTGGAGGAATTGAATAACAATGAAATTGGTCTGAGACAGACTTATGAGTTCAGATATGAATTCATTAATTTCCTTGATTTGAGGATCTCAAGGAGTAATACTGGTGATATAGTGACTGAAACATTCCATAAACCAACAGCAACAAATAACCTATTGCGTTGGGAGAGCCATCACCCAAAAAGCCTAAAAAGAGGTATCCCAAAGGGGCAGTACCTACGGACGAGGAGAAATTGTTCTACTGATTCTAGCTTCTTTAATCAGACGAAGGATCTGAGAGATAAATTTGTGGATAGAGGATATCCTTTGGGGGTGCTGAATGAGGCTTTTAAGAATTCAAGTGCAAAGGAAAGATCTTCATTGCTTATAAAAAGGACTAAGGAGGAGGAGGATAATGATCTGAGAATCATAGGCACATTTGACGACCAGGCTCATAGGGTTAGAGAGACTATTAAAAAATACTGGGGTGTTTTGAAGATGGACCCGGATTTGAATGATGTAATCCCCGATACTCCATCTATTACATATAGGAGGGGGAGGTCAATTCGAGACCAACTGGTACATAGTACTTTTTGTCCCCCCAAAAAAATCCCCCACATGGTTAGAGAGACGGCAAAATGGCACTTTTAAGTGTGGTAAATGTAAGTTCTGTAAGTATGTCTCTAGGGGCAGCACTTTTGTAAGTTCTGCCACAAACAAGGTGTATGAAATGAGACACTTTGCCAATTGTAAAACTGAGGGTGTTGTTTACCTCTTCCAATGCAGTAGTCCCCTGGATTATGTAGGCAAAACTAAACGGGAGCTGCGTAGAAGAATGGGGGAACACATCGGGGATATTTTGAATGGAAGAGATACCCCAATCTCTAGCCATGTGAGGAGTGTACATGGGGGTGATTTGAACTGTTGTAGTTTCTCTGTGATAGAGGTTATTACACCATCAGCAAGAGGTGGAGACTGGGATAGGCATATTCTTCAGAAGGAAGCAAAATGGATCTTCCGAATGAAGAGCAGTAAACCAAAGGGTCTCAATGACCAGTTACAGTTCGGTTGTTTTGTTTAATATTTGTTGTGGATTCTGTTTGTGGGCTCCCTCTGGTGGTTACTGCTGGTACTGGGTGACTTTGGTGGGTTGCGGCCTTTGGTTTCCACCTGTCCATCAGAGGCTGGGTGTTTCCTATTTTACCTGGCCTTTCTGTCATTCCCTTGCCGGCTATCAATGTATTCAGATGTGCTCTGTTTAGTTCCTGCATACCTGCTCCCAGATCTTTCAGGATAAGCTAAGTGCTGATTTTCAGTGGTTTGGTTTTTAGTCCAGCTTGCTTATTATGTCTCTATGCTAGCTGGTAGCTCTAGTGGACTGAGGTTCTCCCCATGTGCCATGAGTTGGCACATGGGTTCTTGTAATCTCAGGATGGTTTTTGATTAGGGTTTTTTGCTGACCGCTCAGACCCCTTTTGTATCGTTCTGCTTTCTAGTTTACAGCGGGCCTCAATTTGCTAAACCTATATATATCATCTCTATGTGTGTGCCTTCCTCTCATTTCACCGTCAATACATGTGGGGGGCAACTATACCTTTTGGGGTTCATTCCTCTGGAGGCAAGTGAGGTCTTTATTTTCTCTGCAGTACTAGTTAGCTCTTAGGCTGGTGCGTGGCGTCTAGAACCAACGTAGGCACGCTCCCTGGCTATCTCTAGTTGCGTTTGTCAGGCGTAGGGCAGCGGTCAGCCCAGGTTCCATCACCCTAGAGCTCGTCCGTTATTTATTTGTACCTTGCTTGTCCTGTGCTATCCCCTAGCCATTGGGATTCATGACAGTATAGCCGGCCCACAAAGTGTTAATTGTTTGGGCTGAAGCAGGAGAAAAAGAAGTGTTTAAGGGAAATTTTTTTTTTTTTTTTTTTTTTTTTCCCTTCAGAGTTTTGCTGCCTAGCCCTTAATTGCTGTCTAGCTGCTTCTTACCTCCTCTTAACCCTTGAATGGCTCTGATCTTAGCTGTTTACATGGATGTCCAGAGTTTGGCTTCCAGCCTGAGTAATCTCGCGGCAAAAGTTCAAAATATACAGGATTTTGTTGTTCACACTCCCATGTCTGAACCTAGAATTCCTATTCCAGAGTTCTTTTCTGGAGATAGATCTACCTTCCTGAATTTCAGGAACAATTGTAAATTGTTTCTTTCTTTAAAAACTCGCTCCTCTGGAGACCCTGCTCAACAGGTCAGGATTGTAATATCTTTCCTGCGGGGCGACCCTCAGAATTGGGCATTTGCATTGGCACCAGGGGATCCTGCATTGCTCAGTGTGGATGCGTTTTTTCTGGCATTGGGATTGCTCTATGAGGAACCTAACCTGGAGATTCAGGCTGAAAAGGCTTTGTTAGCCCTCTCTCAGGGGCATGATGAAGCGGAAATATATTGTCAAAAATTTCAGAAATGGTCGGTGCTTACTCAGTTGAATGAGTGTGCCCTGGCTGCAAACTTCAGAAATGGTCTTTCTGAGGCCATTAAGGATATTATGGTGGGGTTCCCTACGCCTACAGGTCTGAATGAGTCTATGGCTATGGCCATTCAGATTGATCGGCGTTTACGGGAGCGCAAACCCGTGCACCAGTTGGCGGTGTCTTCTGAACAGGCACCTGAGACTATGCAATGTGATAGAATTCAATCCAGAAGTGAACGGCAAAATTATAGGCGGAAAAATGGATTGTGTTTTTATTGTGGTGATTCAGCTCATGTTATATCAGCATGCTCTAAACGCACAAAAAGGGTTGATAAATCTTTTGCCATTGGTACTCTGCAGCCTAAGTTCATTTTGTCTGTGACTCTGATTTTTTCACTGTCTTCCATTTCCGTCGATGCCTATGTGGATTCGGGCACTGCCCTGAGTCTTATGGATTGGTCATTTGCTAAACGCTGCGGTTTTAGTCTGGAGCCTCTGGAAGTTCCTATTCCTCTGAAGGGAATTGACTCTACACCATTGGCTATGAATAAACCGCAGTATTGGACACAAGTGACCATGCGCATGACTCCCGTTCATCAGGAGGTGATTCGCTTCCTTGTACTGTATAATTTACATGATATATATAACACATATCCTATATCAAAAGTAATAATGCTTCACAAAGACATAAACATACACAATTTCCATGAATTCCCAGGGAAAAATGAAAGCATACCAAATAAATAAAATATAATATTTTATTGAAGAAAGTAATATTTTAAAAAACCATGACATCTATGCAAGATCAGGAAATCTCAATAAAAACAAGGCGGACACAGAGCCGTGACAATTTCGTACAGTTCACCTGCTATACAGCTGCCTAATACAAGGCAAACTAACATGAATGTGAATGTACAATAAATACTACAGGATATTTTATATGTGTAGACATTACATATATCAGTAAAGTGCAAAACAGTGCTGAAGATATATAGCCAAATGTAGGCCCAATAGTGACAATACCTATATATGAGACCTACCACAACCTGATAACGTGGTCTACATTAATGTATAAATACAAGAACTATTAGCACCCATATATAATATAAATGAAATAAGGGCCCAGTTCTAAATACAACTATGTGCTACACATCCATAAAATACCGCATATATCCATGTATATCATGCTAGTGAGACGTGATGCAAGGGCAAGGTAGATAACTTACATGAATGCTTATGAGCTGTGTACCACGCTTGTGCCGCCACCCCGACAGCGCCGTTTCGCCTACCAGGCTTCTTCCAAATGGGGGTCAGTGTGTGATGCCAAAAACCGAGCTCCTTTTATGTGAAATAAATTAGATAATCCTAACAGCTGAGGACAGCGCCCACCTTCTGGATCCTTAACGGCGCATGCGCTGTACAAAAGCCGCTCTTCCAAAACAGCGTAACTTCCGGTCCTCCGCATCTGGCATGTAAGTGTATACACTCACATGCCTTGCTGAGCGGGGCCGGAAGACACAGAGCCGGCGCTAACAGGGCATGCGTGCCAGATACCAACAAGGCTGCTAATATCGCTCCCTCCCTGGAGCGGTGTTTAAAAGGGGCGTTACCTAACAGGATACAAGAATACCGGCTGCATCCATATTAATAGAAAAAAATTTAAATTAGGAAAAAGTGCCCGCTCAAGCAGACTCATTATAAAAATAGCTAAAAAATCCCGTGTGACCCAAAAATTAATGATTAATGTGTACTATCTATAAGCAAAGGAAAATGAATATGTGATATGTGCCTACTAATAACATGTGAATAACTAATTAATATATACTACAAACTGTGATAACATGATATATTACCCAATAATGATCTATATAACATTGACATGGCATTCATAATCTCCATAACAATAACCCATAATCTACCATATAATTAATTCTAGAAATATATTAATAAATAAATAAAAATTAATAAATATATAACCATAATTTACAATAAAAAACAATGAAATGAATAATTTATATTTATATTTATGTGTATATATTAATAAATAAATAAATATATAACAGTAGTGTACAATAGAACTGTGAACAAAATTCACCAGCAAATACAATCCATAATACCTGCACTTAAACAAATCTATAATAATATTACAAAAAAATACAGAATAGAACAAGTGTAAATATTAGTTGATATTTGATTGAAGTTCCAATTCATACTGGACACTTGTTCCAAAGGATTACAACGGGGTAAATTCATGTGACATACTACCAGCTAAAATTAAAATGGGACAAAATTAAAATATGAGACAAACAAACACACTAAAAACTGCACAAATGGTTTGGAACCCCCCCACAACAACGTTGAGTAGACAAAAAAGACAAAGGCAAAATTGCTGAAAGTGAACTACATACGCAGGTGTTGGTATAAGGTGAGATAAGATAGCCTGCAGATGTAAATGTAAAGGGAGTATGGGTATATAAAGCATGAACATTAAATTACAAAAAAGAACTAAAACCCATAGTCTCATTAAGCCCTTGTGGTGTAAGAGTCCCCAATTGATAAATCCATCTGCTTTCCTTCTGTGCTAAAATTCTCCCCAAGTTACCTCCTCTATTATTCAACGCTACTTGATCAATTGCCTGGATTTTGAGTCCACATGGATTCGAATTGTGGTATAATCTAAAGTGCTTAGGCAAAGTTTTTAAAGTGCTTATGTCTATAACTGTGGCAGCCTTCTCAATATCAAGTACGTGTTCCCTGGTCCGTATTTTTAGTTCACGCGTTGTAAGGCCAATGTATACCTTCTTACAGGGACATTGTGCGTGGTAAATTACTCCTTTTGAGGAGCACGTAAGATTTTTCCGTATTTCATATGTTCTGGTTCCATCATGATTTACAAAGGAAAAGCTTCTAATGTGATTTTTACATGCTTTACAATATTGGCATGGGAAGAAACCATTTCTACCTGGTGTAAATCCGTCTGTAGCTCCCTCTGCACCAGAGTAATGACTATGGACAAGAATATCTTTCAAGTTGCGCGCTCTCTTTGGCACCATAGCTGGATGGTTTGGTAGAATCTTTTTAAGAACCGGGTCACTTAGCAGAATGCCCCAATGTCTGCGGAGAATAGATGTTAATTCGGGCCATTGCTTGTTAAAATTAGAGATAAATCTAACCTGATTCATATTGTTTTGTTTTCTTGATGGTGTGCCTCTATCATATAAAAGTTCATCCCTCGAAACTGTGGAGGCTCTATTATATCCTTTCTTGATTTGTTTCTTGCTATAGCCTCGATCTTGGAAACGGCGCACCAAGTCCATGGATTGTGCTTGAAAACTGCTTTCTGTGGCACATATTTTCTTCATCCTTAAAAATTGCCCTATTGGGATTCCATCTATAGTTGGTTTAAAATGGGCAGATGCAGCGTGGAGGAGAGTGTTGGTCGCTGTAGGCTTTCTGAAGACATCTGTCAAAATTTTTCCGTTTGGTGCCACCACAATCTGGAGATCTAAAAAGTCAACAGACCTCCCATGCCTATAAGTCAGATTGATATTAAAACTATTATTATTGAGCTTAGTCATTAAGGTTGCCAACTGATCAGGGCTGCCCTCCCAAATAAAAAGGATGTCGTCGATATATCGACTCCACCCTTGTATTAGTTCCATTTCCACCATCTGCTCATTATGGAAGATTTCTCTTTCCCAATATCCCATGAACAAATTCGCATACGACGGGGCGCAAGTGGCGCCCATGGCCGTACCTTGCTGTTGAAGAAAGATGTCCTTATTGAAAACAAACACATTGTGTTCTAAAACAAACTTCAAAAGCACCAGAATAAGCTCTATCAATGTGCGATCTAAATTACTTTCCTTTAAGTAATGGGACACTGCAAGCAGGCCATCACTGTGTTTAATTGAAGAATACAAGGCTTCTACATCAGCAGTTACTAATATCGCCTCTTCATCCAATTGTATTGAATCAAGCCTCCGTAAAACAGCTGTTGTGTCCTTAGTGTAAGAAGGGAGCGCCACAACAATAGGTTGCAAATAAAAATCAATAACTGTACATATCGTTTCACATAGACTTTCTTTGCCTGAAACTATAGGCCTTCCTGGTGGATCCACAGGATCCTTGTGTAGTTTTGGCACCAGATAGAAGGTAGACATTTTGGGTTGTAACTTGACAATGTGGTCCAACAATCTTTTTGGTATTATTCCCTTCTCATGTGCTTCTTCCAAGATATCGATTAATTCCTGCTGATATTTTGCTAGAGGATTGAAGGTCAATCTCTTATAGCATGATTTTACAGATAAAATTTTATGAGCTTGTCTTTCGTACATATGGGTGGGCCAGACCACTGTATTTCCCCCCTTATCTGCTTGTTTTATCACAACATCATTAAAAGTCTGAAGCTCCTTCAATGCCAATCTTTCTTCTCTATCCAGATTAGATTGCCACCCAGGACTGTTTGGTAATAACTCAATATCTTTAGTCACCATCCTAATGAATACCTCAATTGATGGGCAAGTATTGAGACTAGGAAAAGTTTTAGATTTACCAATCAGATGAGAGGGGAACTTACCAGTCTCAGTTTGGGCATTTTCCTCTAATAGCTCTTCGAGGTCCCTTAAGGCCTCCTGTTCCACCAAAGTAGGGGAAGGATGATCCAGATCCGTTTTATAATGCATTTTCTGCAGAACAATTTTACGGGCAAACAGGTGAAGATCTTTTACCACCGTGAATTTGTCTAGTTTGGAAGAAGGAGAAAAAGTTAAACCCTTCTCTAATAATCTGGTCTGCGCTTCCGTGAAAATGTGTTCCGATAAATTGATTACCTTCATGCGATCATTATTGCGTTTGGGGTTTTTATTGGAAAAAATGTCCGCATATTTTCTATTTCCAACCCTTGTCCGCATGTAATAATCATTGGCACTAGCCCCTTCTGTCTCACTGCAGGAAGTGCTGCTCTCAGAACCCGAAGGTACTTCTTTGGGCATAGTACTTCCATTAGAGGATATAGACTGAGACCTCTTTTTAGAGAATTGCCATTTGAAGACTTTGTCCACCTCATAATCCTTCGTATCTCTCAAATATTTTTTCAATTTCAATTGGCTGATGTCATTCTCCCATTTGTCAATGTCCTTATCTATGGCTTTTAAATAAGCCTCCAATTTTTCAGAGGTTAATTGTCTTTTCAAATCTTTATGCAAATCCTCTATTTCTTTATCTATGGTCATTAATGATGCTGCATTCTTATCAATAATTATTTTAATGAACTCCAATGAGCAGGTGGTAGCAGCTTTTTTCCACCTTTGCACCAATTCAACATCCTCCAGGGCAAAAGAGGGGTACACCTGCACTCTCAAGCCTCTTGGAATAATATTATGTTCAGCATAATTTTCTAAAGCAGTTTTATTCCACCATACTTTCAATTTTTTGTGCACTATATTTTTATACTGTATCATGAGGTCCCGATTTTCCAATATACCATCTTGTGCAGTAGAAGAGATTCCCTGTTTGAATAGATCCGTGGCCTTGGACCGCCAGGTGGTCTCCCTGGCTTTAAGGTCCATTTTACGTAACCAGGATAGTCTGTTTAAACAAACAGCAACATTAATATATATAACACATATCCTATATCAAAAGTAATAATGCTTCACAAAGACATAAACATACACAATTTCCATGAATTCCCAGGGAAAAATGAAAGCATACCAAATAAATAAAATATAATATTTTATTGAAGAAAGTAATATTTTAAAAAACCATGACATCTATGCAAGATCAGGAAATCTCAATAAAAACAAGGCGGACACAGAGCCGTGACAATTTCGTACAGTTCACCTGCTATACAGCTGCCTAATACAAGGCAAACTAACATGAATGTGAATGTACAATAAATACTACAGGATATTTTATATGTGTAGACATTACATATATCAGTAAAGTGCAAAACAGTGCTGAAGATATATAGCCAAATGTAGGCCCAATAGTGACAATACCTATATATGAGACCTACCACAACCTGATAACGTGGTCTACATTAATGTATAAATACAAGAACTATTAGCACCCATATATAATATAAATGAAATAAGGGCCCAGTTCTAAATACAACTATGTGCTACACATCCATAAAATACCGCATATATCCATGTATATCATGCTAGTGAGACGTGATGCAAGGGCAAGGTAGATAACTTACATGAATGCTTATGAGCTGTGTACCACGCTTGTGCCGCCACCCCGACAGCGCCGTTTCGCCTACCAGGCTTCTTCCAAATGGGGGTCAGTGTGTGATGCCAAAAACCGAGCTCCTTTTATGTGAAATAAATTAGATAATCCTAACAGCTGAGGACAGCGCCCACCTTCTGGATCCAGAAGGTGGGCGCTGTCCTCAGCTGTTAGGATTATCTAATTTATTTCACATAAAAGGAGCTCGGTTTTTGGCATCACACACTGACCCCCATTTGGAAGAAGCCTGGTAGGCGAAACGGCGCTGTCGGGGTGGCGGCACAAGCGTGGTACACAGCTCATAAGCATTCATGTAAGTTATCTACCTTGCCCTTGCATCACGTCTCACTAGCATGATATACATGGATATATGCGGTATTTTATGGATGTGTAGCACATAGTTGTATTTAGAACTGGGCCCTTATTTCATTTATATTATATATGGGTGCTAATAGTTCTTGTATTTATACATTAATGTAGACCACGTTATCAGGTTGTGGTAGGTCTCATATATAGGTATTGTCACTATTGGGCCTACATTTGGCTATATATCTTCAGCACTGTTTTGCACTTTACTGATATATGTAATGTCTACACATATAAAATATCCTGTAGTATTTATTGTACATTCACATTCATGTTAGTTTGCCTTGTATTAGGCAGCTGTATAGCAGGTGAACTGTACGAAATTGTCACGGCTCTGTGTCCGCCTTGTTTTTATTGAGATTTCCTGATCTTGCATAGATGTCATGGTTTTTTAAAATATTACTTTCTTCAATAAAATATTATATTTTATTTATTTGGTATGCTTTCATTTTTCCCTGGGAATTCATGGAAATTGTGTATGTTTATGTCTTTGTGAAGCATTATTACTTTTGATATAGGATATGTGTTATATATATTAATGTTGCTGTTTGTTTAAACAGACTATCCTGGTTACGTAAAATGGACCTTAAAGCCAGGGAGACCACCTGGCGGTCCAAGGCCACGGATCTATTCAAACAGGGAATCTCTTCTACTGCACAAGATGGTATATTGGAAAATCGGGACCTCATGATACAGTATAAAAATATAGTGCACAAAAAATTGAAAGTATGGTGGAATAAAACTGCTTTAGAAAATTATGCTGAACATAATATTATTCCAAGAGGCTTGAGAGTGCAGGTGTACCCCTCTTTTGCCCTGGAGGATGTTGAATTGGTGCAAAGGTGGAAAAAAGCTGCTACCACCTGCTCATTGGAGTTCATTAAAATAATTATTGATAAGAATGCAGCATCATTAATGACCATAGATAAAGAAATAGAGGATTTGCATAAAGATTTGAAAAGACAATTAACCTCTGAAAAATTGGAGGCTTATTTAAAAGCCATAGATAAGGACATTGACAAATGGGAGAATGACATCAGCCAATTGAAATTGAAAAAATATTTGAGAGATACGAAGGATTATGAGGTGGACAAAGTCTTCAAATGGCAATTCTCTAAAAAGAGGTCTCAGTCTATATCCTCTAATGGAAGTACTATGCCCAAAGAAGTACCTTCGGGTTCTGAGAGCAGCACTTCCTGCAGTGAGACAGAAGGGGCTAGTGCCAATGATTATTACATGCGGACAAGGGTTGGAAATAGAAAATATGCGGACATTTTTTCCAATAAAAACCCCAAACGCAATAATGATCGCATGAAGGTAATCAATTTATCGGAACACATTTTCACGGAAGCGCAGACCAGATTATTAGAGAAGGGTTTAACTTTTTCTCCTTCTTCCAAACTAGACAAATTCACGGTGGTAAAAGATCTTCACCTGTTTGCCCGTAAAATTGTTCTGCAGAAAATGCATTATAAAACGGATCTGGATCATCCTTCCCCTACTTTGGTGGAACAGGAGGCCTTAAGGGACCTCGAAGAGCTATTAGAGGAAAATGCCCAAACTGAGACTGGTAAGTTCCCCTCTCATCTGATTGGTAAATCTAAAACTTTTCCTAGTCTCAATACTTGCCCATCAATTGAGGTATTCATTAGGATGGTGACTAAAGATATTGAGTTATTACCAAACAGTCCTGGGTGGCAATCTAATCTGGATAGAGAAGAAAGATTGGCATTGAAGGAGCTTCAGACTTTTAATGATGTTGTGATAAAACAAGCAGATAAGGGGGGAAATACAGTGGTCTGGCCCACCCATATGTACGAAAGACAAGCTCATAAAATTTTATCTGTAAAATCATGCTATAAGAGATTGACCTTCAATCCTCTAGCAAAATATCAGCAGGAATTAATCGATATCTTGGAAGAAGCACATGAGAAGGGAATAATACCAAAAAGATTGTTGGACCACATTGTCAAGTTACAACCCAAAATGTCTACCTTCTATCTGGTGCCAAAACTACACAAGGATCCTGTGGATCCACCAGGAAGGCCTATAGTTTCAGGCAAAGAAAGTCTATGTGAAACGATATGTACAGTTATTGATTTTTATTTGCAACCTATTGTTGTGGCGCTCCCTTCTTACACTAAGGACACAACAGCTGTTTTACGGAGGCTTGATTCAATACAATTGGATGAAGAGGCGATATTAGTAACTGCTGATGTAGAAGCCTTGTATTCTTCAATTAAACACAGTGATGGCCTGCTTGCAGTGTCCCATTACTTAAAGGAAAGTAATTTAGATCGCACATTGATAGAGCTTATTCTGGTGCTTTTGAAGTTTGTTTTAGAACACAATGTGTTTGTTTTCAATAAGGACATCTTTCTTCAACAGCAAGGTACGGCCATGGGCGCCACTTGCGCCCCGTCGTATGCGAATTTGTTCATGGGGTATTGGGAAAGAGAAATCTTCCATAATGAGCAGATGGTGGAAATGGAACTAATACAAGGGTGGAGTCGATATATCGACGACATCCTTTTTATTTGGGAGGGCAGCCCTGATCAGTTGGCAACCTTAATGACTAAGCTCAATAATAATAGTTTTAATATCAATCTGACTTATAGGCATGGGAGGTCTGTTGACTTTTTAGATCTCCAGATTGTGGTGGCACCAAACGGAAAAATTTTGACAGATGTCTTCAGAAAGCCTACAGCGACCAACACTCTCCTCCACGCTGCATCTGCCCATTTTAAACCAACTATAGATGGAATCCCAATAGGGCAATTTTTAAGGATGAAGAAAATATGTGCCACAGAAAGCAGTTTTCAAGCACAATCCATGGACTTGGTGCGCCGTTTCCAAGATCGAGGCTATAGCAAGAAACAAATCAAGAAAGGATATAATAGAGCCTCCACAGTTTCGAGGGATGAACTTTTATATGATAGAGGCACACCATCAAGAAAACAAAACAATATGAATCAGGTTAGATTTATCTCTAATTTTAACAAGCAATGGCCCGAATTAACATCTATTCTCCGCAGACATTGGGTGTCATGATCTCCATGGCCAGAGAACTAGCATAAGCCTCAATAGGAACAAGCTCTTGGAAGATGTAACTATACTGACCATGAACTAAACCTACCGCATCATCTAGAAGTAGCCAGGTAGCATGTCCTACTTTTTATCCCTATATGCCCAGCGCCGGCCGGAGAACTAAATAATGCTAGCAGAGGGAAATATAAGACCTGACTCACCTCTAGAGAAATGCCCAAAAAGGAGACAGAGGCCCCCCACATATATTGGCGGTGATATGAGATGAAACAACAAACGCAGCAGGAAAATAGTTTTAGCAAATTTGAGGTCCGCTTTCTAGATAGCAGAAGACAGAAAGCATACTTTCATGGTCAGTAGAAAACCCTAACAAAACACATCCAGAAATTACTTTAGGACTCTGGCATTAACTCATAATACCAGAGTGGCAATTCCTGATCAACAAGAGCTTTCCAGACACAGTAACGAAACTGCAGCTGTGAACTGGAACCAAAATACAAAAACAAAACATGGACGAATGTCCAACTTATCTAGTAGATGTCTGGGAGCAGGAACAAGCACAGAGAGGCTTCTGATAACATTGTTGACCGGCAAGCATCTAACAGAGAAGCCAGGTTATATAGCGACACCCAGATCTAATCAGAACAGGTGAACAGGGAAGATGATGTCACAAGTTCAATTCCACCAGTAGCCACCGGGGGAGCCCAGAATCCAAATTCACAACAGTACCCCCCCCTCAAGGAGGGGGCACCGAACCCTCACCAGAACCACCAGGGCGATCAGGATGGGCCCTATGAAAGGCACGAACCAGATCAGAGGCATGAACATCAGATGCAGTGACCCAAGAATTATCCTCCTGGCCGTATCCCTTCCACTTGACCAGATACTGGAGTCTCCGTCTGGAAACACGGGAGTCTAGGATTTTTTCCACAACGTACTCCAACTCACCCTCAACCAACACCGGAGCAGGAGGCTCAACGGAAGGCACAACCGGTGCCTCATACCTGCGCAATAACGACCGATGAAAAACGTTATGAATAGAAAAGGATGCAGGGAGGTCCAAACGGAAGGAAACAGGGTTAAGAATCTCCAATATTTTATACGGACCGATGAACCGAGGCTTAAACTTAGGAGATGAGACCCTCATAGGGACAAAACGAGAAGACAACCACACCAAATCTCCAACACAAAGCCAAGGACCAACACGACGGTGACGGTTGGCAAAAAGCTGAGTCTTCTCCTGGGACAACTTTAAATTGTCCATCACCTGCCCCCAGATATGATGCAATCTCTCCACCACCGCATCCACTCCAGGACAATCCGAGGATTCCATCTGACCGGAGGAAAATCGAGGGTGGAACCCCGAATTACAGAAAAACGGGGACACCAAAGTGGCAGAGCTGGCCCGATTATTGAGGGCGAACTCCGCCAATGGCAAAAAAGCAACCCAATCATCCTGGTCAGCAGACACAAAACACCTCAGATATGTCTCCAGGGTCTGATTAGTCCGCTCGGTCTGGCCATTAGTCTGAGGGTGAAAAGCAGACGAAAAAGACAAATCTATGCCCATCCTAGCACAGAATGCCCGCCAAAATCTAGACACAAATTGGGTTCCTCTGTCAGAAACGATATTCTCAGGAATACCATGCAAACGAACAACATTTTGAAAAAACAGGGGCACCAACTCGGAAGAAGAAGGCAATTTGGGCAGGGGAACCAAATGGACCATCTTAGAAAAACGGTCACACACCACCCAGATGACAGACATCTTCTGAGAAACAGGCAGATCTGAAATAAAATCCATCGAGATGTGTGTCCAAGGCCTCTTAGGAATAGGCAAGGGCAACAATAATCCACTAGCCCGAGAACAACAAGGCTTGGCCCGAGCACAAACGTCACAAGACTGCACAAAGCCTCGCACATCTCGTGACAGGGAAGGCCACCAGAAGGATCTTGCCACCAAATCCCTGGTACCAAAAATTCCAGGATGACCTGCCAATGCAGAAGAATGTACCTCAGAGATGACTCTACTGGTCCAATCATCAGGAACAAACAACCTATCAGGCGGACAACGATCCGGTCTATCCGCCTGAAACTCCTGCAAGGCCCGCCGCAGGTCTGGAGAAACGGCTGACAAGATAACTCCCTCCTTAAGAATACCTGTGGGGTCAGAGTTGCCGGGTGAATCAGGCTCAAAACTCCTAGAAAGGGCATCCGCCTTAACATTCTTAGAACCCGGTAGGTACGATACCACAAAATTAAACCGAGAGAAAAATAATGACCAGCGCGCCTGTCTAGGATTCAGGCGCCTGGCGGTCTCAAGATAGATCAAATTTTTGTGGTCAGTCAATACCACCACCTGATGTCTGGCCCCCTCGAGCCAATGGCGCCACTCCTCAAACGCCCACTTCATGGCCAAAAGCTCCCGATTCCCAACATCATAATTTCGCTCAGCGGGCGAAAATTTACGGGAAAAGAAGGCACAAGGCCTCATCACGGCGCAGTCAGAATTTTTCTGCGACAACACTGCCCCAGCCCCGATCTCAGAAGCGTCGACCTCAACCTGAAAAGGAAGAGTCACATCAGGCTGACGCAACACAGGGGCAGAAGAAAAACGGCGCTTAAGCTCCTGAAAGGCCTCCACAGCATCAGGGGACCAATTAGCAACATCAGCACCCTGTCTAGTCAAATCGGTCAATGGCTTAACGACATCCGAAAAACCAGAAATAAATCGACGATAAAAGTTGGCAAAGCCCAAAAATTTCTGAAGACTTTTAAGAGAAGAGGGCTGCGTCCAATCACAAATAGCTTGAACCTTGACAGGATCCATCTCAATGGAAAAGGGAGAAAAAATATATCCCAAAAAGGAAATTCTCTGAACCCCAAAAACGCACTTAGAACCCTTGACACACAGAGAATTAGACCGCAAAACCTGAAAAACCCTCTTAACATGCCGGACATGAGAGTCCCAATCATCCGAAAAAATCAGAATATCATCCAGATACACTATCATAAATTTATCCAAAAAATCGCGGAAAATATCATGCATAAAGGACTGGAAGACTGAAGGGGCATTAGAAAGACCAAAAGGCATCACCAAATACTCAAAGTGGCCCTCGGGCGTATTAAATGCGGTTTTCCACTCATCCCCCTGCCTGATCCGCACCAAATTATACGCCCCACGGAGATCAATCTTAGAGAACCACTTGGCCCCCTTTATGCGAGCAAACAAATCAGTCAGCAACGGCAATGGGTATTGATATTTAACCGTGATTTTATTCAAAAGCCGATAATCAATACATGGTCTCAAAGAGCCGTCTTTTTTTGACACAAAGAAAAAACCGGCTCCTAAGGGAGATGACGATGGACGAATATGTCCCTTTTCCAAGGACTCCTTTATATATTCTCGCATAGCAGTATGTTCAGGCACAGACAGATTAAATAAACGACCCTTTGGGTATTTACTACCCGGAATTAAATCTATAGCACAATCGCACTCACGGTGCGGAGGTAGTGAACCCAGCTTGGGTTCTTCAAAGACGTCACGATAATCAGACAGGAACTCAGGGATTTCAGAGGGAATAGATGATGAAATGGACACCAAAGGTACGTCCCCATGAGTCCCCTTACATCCCCAGCTCAACACAGACATAGCTCTCCAGTCAAGGACTGGGTTGTGAGACTGCAGCCATGGCAATCCCAGCACCAAATCATCATGTAGATTATACAGCACCAGAAAACGAATAGTCTCCTGGTGATCCGGATTAATACACATAGTCACTTGTGTCCAGTATTGTGGTTTATTATTAGCCAATGGGGTGGAGTCAATCCCCTTCAGAGGAATAAGAGTCTCCAAAGGCTCTAAATCATACCCACAACGATTGGCAAAGGACCAATCCATAAGACTCAAAGCGGCGCCAGAGTCGATATAGGCGTCCGTAGCAATAGATGACAAAGAGCAAATCAGGGTCACAGACAAAATAAATTTAGACTGTAAAGTGCCAATGGGAACGGATTTATCAAGCTTTTTAGTACGCTTAAAGCATGCTGATATAACATGAGTAGAATCCCCACAATAGAAACACAACCCATTTTTCCGTCTAAAATTCTGCCGCTCGCTTCTGGACAGAATTCTATCACACTGCATGTTTTCTGGCGTCTTCTCAGTGGACACCGCCAGATGGTGCACTGGTTTGCGCTCCCGCAGACGCCTATCGATCTGAATGGCCATTGTCATGGACTCATTCAGACTTGCAGGCACAGGGAACCCCACCATAACATCCTTAATGGCATCAGAAAGACCCTCTCTGAAAGTAGCCGCCAAGGCACACTCATTCCACTGAGTAAGCACAGACCATTTACGGAATTTTTGGCAGTAAATTTCAGCTTCATCTTGCCCCTGCGATAGGGACATCAAAGTTTTTTCTGCCTGAAGTTCCAAATGAGGTTCCTCATACAGCAAGCCCAAGGCCAGAAAAAACGCATCCACATTGCGCAACGCAGGATCCCCTGGTGCCAATGCAAAAGCCCAATCTTGAGGGTCGCCGCGGAGCAAGGAAATCACAATCCCAACCTGCTGTGCAGGGTCTCCAGCAGAACGAGATTTCAGGGACAAAAATAACTTACAATTATTTCTAAAATTCTGAAAGCTAGATCTATTCCCTGAGAAGAATTCCGGCAAAGGAATTATCGGCTCTGATACCGGAGCATGAACAACAAAATCTTGCAAACTTTGTACTTTCGTGGCGAGATTATTCAAACCTGCAGTTACACTCTGTAGATCCATTATAGACAGGTGAACATAGAGCCATTCAAAGATTAGAAGGAGAGAGAAAAAAAAGAAAGACTGCAGCATAGACAGACTGGCAAGTGATCCAATTAAGAGCACAGAGAAAAAAAAAAAAAAAAAAAAAACTCTCAGCAGACTTCTTATTTCTCTCCTTTCTCAGCCAAGGATTTTAACCCTTTAGTGGGCCGGTCAAACTGTCATGATCTCCATGGCCAGAGAACTAGCATAAGCCTCAATAGGAACAAGCTCTTGGAAGATGTAACTATACTGACCATGAACTAAACCTACCGCATCATCTAGAAGTAGCCAGGTAGCATGTCCTACTTTTTATCCCTATATGCCCAGCGCCGGCCGGAGAACTAAATAATGCTAGCAGAGGGAAATATAAGACCTGACTCACCTCTAGAGAAATGCCCAAAAAGGAGACAGAGGCCCCCCACATATATTGGCGGTGATATGAGATGAAACAACAAACGCAGCAGGAAAATAGTTTTAGCAAATTTGAGGTCCGCTTTCTAGATAGCAGAAGACAGAAAGCATACTTTCATGGTCAGTAGAAAACCCTAACAAAACACATCCAGAAATTACTTTAGGACTCTGGCATTAACTCATAATACCAGAGTGGCAATTCCTGATCAACAAGAGCTTTCCAGACACAGTAACGAAACTGCAGCTGTGAACTGGAACCAAAATACAAAAACAAAACATGGACGAATGTCCAACTTATCTAGTAGATGTCTGGGAGCAGGAACAAGCACAGAGAGGCTTCTGATAACATTGTTGACCGGCAAGCATCTAACAGAGAAGCCAGGTTATATAGCGACACCCAGATCTAATCAGAACAGGTGAACAGGGAAGATGATGTCACAAGTTCAATTCCACCAGTAGCCACCGGGGGAGCCCAGAATCCAAATTCACAACAATTGGGGCATTCTGCTAAGTGACCCGGTTCTTAAAAAGATTCTACCAAACCATCCAGCTATGGTGCCAAAGAGAGCGCGCAACTTGAAAGATATTCTTGTCCATAGTCATTACTCTGGTGCAGAGGGAGCTACAGACGGATTTACACCAGGTAGAAATGGTTTCTTCCCATGCCAATATTGTAAAGCATGTAAAAATCACATTAGAAGCTTTTCCTTTGTAAATCATGATGGAACCAGAACATATGAAATACGGAAAAATCTTACGTGCTCCTCAAAAGGAGTAATTTACCACGCACAATGTCCCTGTAAGAAGGTATACATTGGCCTTACAACGCGTGAACTAAAAATACGGACCAGGGAACACGTACTTGATATTGAGAAGGCTGCCACAGTTATAGACATAAGCACTTTAAAAACTTTGCCTAAGCACTTTAGATTATACCACAATTCGAATCCATGTGGACTCAAAATCCAGGCAATTGATCAAGTAGCGTTGAATAATAGAGGAGGTAACTTGGGGAGAATTTTAGCACAGAAGGAAAGCAGATGGATTTATCAATTGGGGACTCTTACACCACAAGGGCTTAATGAGACTATGGGTTTTAGTTCTTTTTTGTAATTTAATGTTCATGCTTTATATACCCATACTCCCTTTACATTTACATCTGCAGGCTATCTTATCTCACCTTATACCAACACCTGCGTATGTAGTTCACTTTCAGCAATTTTGCCTTTGTCTTTTTTGTCTACTCAACGTTGTTGTGGGGGGGTTCCAAACCATTTGTGCAGTTTTTAGTGTGTTTGTTTGTCTCATATTTTAATTTTGTCCCATTTTAATTTTAGCTGGTAGTATGTCACATGAATTTACCCCGTTGTAATCCTTTGGAACAAGTGTCCAGTATGAATTGGAACTTCAATCAAATATCAACTAATATTTACACTTGTTCTATTCTGTATTTTTTTGTAATATTATTATAGATTTGTTTAAGTGCAGGTATTATGGATTGTATTTGCTGGTGAATTTTGTTCACAGTTCTATTGTACACTACTGTTATATATTTATTTATTTATTAATATATACACATAAATATAAATATAAATTATTCATTTCATTGTTTTTTATTGTAAATTATGGTTATATATTTATTAATTTTTATTTATTTATTAATATATTTCTAGAATTAATTATATGGTAGATTATGGGTTATTGTTATGGAGATTATGAATGCCATGTCAATGTTATATAGATCATTATTGGGTAATATATCATGTTATCACAGTTTGTAGTATATATTAATTAGTTATTCACATGTTATTAGTAGGCACATATCACATATTCATTTTCCTTTGCTTATAGATAGTACACATTAATCATTAATTTTTGGGTCACACGGGATTTTTTAGCTATTTTTATAATGAGTCTCCTTGAGCGGGCACTTTTTCCTAATTTAAATTTTTTTCTATTAATATGGATGCAGCCGGTATTCTTGTATCCTGTTAGGTAACGCCCCTTTTAAACACCGCTCCAGGGAGGGAGCGATATTAGCAGCCTTGTTGGTATCTGGCACGCATGCCCTGTTAGCGCCGGCTCTGTGTCTTCCGGCCCCGCTCAGCAAGGCATGTGAGTGTATACACTTACATGCCAGATGCGGAGGACCGGAAGTTACGCTGTTTTGGAAGAGCGGCTTTTGTACAGCGCATGCGCCGTTAAGGATCCAGAAGGTGGGCGCTGTCCTCAGCTGTTAGGATTATCTAATTTATTTCACATAAAAGGAGCTCGGTTTTTGGCATCACACACTGACCCCCATTTGGAAGAAGCCTGGTAGGCGAAACGGCGCTGTCGGGGTGGCGGCACAAGCGTGGTACACAGCTCATAAGCATTCATGTAAGTTATCTACCTTGCCCTTGCATCACGTCTCACTAGCATGATATACATGGATATATGCGGTATTTTATGGATGTGTAGCACATAGTTGTATTTAGAACTGGGCCCTTATTTCATTTATATTATATATGGGTGCTAATAGTTCTTGTATTTATACATTAATGTAGACCACGTTATCAGGTTGTGGTAGGTCTCATATATAGGTATTGTCACTATTGGGCCTACATTTGGCTATATATCTTCAGCACTGTTTTGCACTTTACTGATATATGTAATGTCTACACATATAAAATATCCTGTAGTATTTATTGTACATTCACATTCATGTTAGTTTGCCTTGTATTAGGCAGCTGTATAGCAGGTGAACTGTACGAAATTGTCACGGCTCTGTGTCCGCCTTGTTTTTATTGAGATTTCCTGATCTTGCATAGATGTCATGGTTTTTTAAAATATTACTTTCTTCAATAAAATATTATATTTTATTTATTTGGTATGCTTTCATTTTTCCCTGGGAATTCATGGAAATTGTGTATGTTGATAATTTACATGATGTAGTAGTGCTTGGTCTGCCATGGTTACAAACTCATAATCCTGTCCTGGACTGGAAAACAATGTCTGTGTTAAGCTGGGGATGTCAGGGGGTTCATGATCATGCACCTCCGATTTCAATCGCTTCATCTACTCCTTCTGAGATCCCTGCGTTTTTGTCTGACTATAGGGATGTTTTTGAGGAGCCTAAGCTCAATTCGCTCCCTCCTCATAGAGAGTGTGACTGTGCTATAGAATTGATTCCTGGCAGTAAGTTCCCTAAGGGTCGTTTATTTAATCTGTCACTGCCAGAGCATACTGCTATGCGGAATTATATTAAGGAGTCCTTGGAAAAGGGACATATTCGTCCATCTTCGTCCCCTCTGGGAGCAGGTTTTTTTTTCGTGGCAAAAAAGGACGGTTCCCTGAGGCCTTGTATAGATTATCGCCTTCTGAATAAGATTACAGTTAAATATCAGTATCCATTGCCATTATTGACTGATTTGTTTGCTCGCATTAAGGGGGCTAGGTGGTTCACTAAGATAGATCTTCGCGGTGCGTATAATCTGGTGCGGATAAAACAGGGTGATGAGTGGAAAACCGCATTTAATACGCCTGAGGGCCATTTTGAGTATTTGGTAATGCCTTTTGGGCTCTCCAATGCTCCGTCAGTCTTTCAGTCCTTTATGCACAATATTTTCCGTGAATATCTGGATAAGTTTATGATTGTGTATTTGGATGATATTTTGGTGTTTTCTGATGACTGGGAGTCTCATGTTCTACAGGTCAGGAAGGTGTTTCAGGTTCTGCGGGCCAATTCTCTGTTTGTGAAGGGCTCTAAGTGTCTCTTCGGAGTCCAGAAGATTTCTTTTTTGGGGTACATTTTTTCTCCTTCTACTATTGAGATGGATCCCGTCAAGGTTCAGGCGATTTGTGACTGGACACAACCTACATCTGTTAAGAGCCTTCAGAAGTTCTTGGGGTTTGCTAATTTTTATCGTCGGTTCATTGCTAATTTTTCCAGTATTGTTAAACCTTTGACTGATTTGACTAAAAAGGGTGCTGATGTTGCTAACTGGTCTCCTGCGGCCGTGGAGGCCTTTCAGGAACTTAAGCGCCGGTTTTCTTCTGCTCCTGTGTTGTGTCAACCAGATGTTTCACTTCCTTTTCAGGTTGAGGTTGATGCTTCCGAGATTGGAGCGGGGGCGGTTTTGTCACAGAGAAGTTCTAATGGCTCGGTGATGAAGCCATGTGCATTCTTCTCTAGAAAATTCTCGCCCGCCGAGCGCAATTATGATGTGGGTAATCGGGAGCTTTTGGCCATGAAGTGGGCATTTGAGGAGTGGCGTCATTGGCTTGAGGGTGCTCAACATCGTGTGGTGGTCTTGACTGATCACAAGAATCTCATTTACCTTGAGTCTGCCAGGCGTTTGAATCCTAGACAGGCTCATTGGTCGTTGTTTTTTTCTCGTTTCAATTTCGTGGTTTCATACCTGCCAGGTTCAAAGAATGTGAAGGCAGATGCTCTTTCCAGGAGTTTTGTGCCTGACTCTCCTGGAGACTCTGGGCCTACTGGTATCCTTAGGGATGGGGTAATATTGTCCGCCGTATCCCCAGACTTGCGACGTGCATTGCAGGAGTTTCAGGTGGATAAACCGGATCGTTGTCCACCAGAAAGACTGTTTGTTCCGGATGATTGGACCAATAGAGTCATCTCCGAGGTCGATTCTTCTGTGTTGGCTGGTCATCCTGGAATATTTGGTACTAGAGACCTGGTGGCCAGGTCTTTTTGGTGGCCTTCCTTGTCTAGGGATGTGCGTACCTTTGTGCAGTCTTGTGAAGTGTGTGCTCGAGCTAAGCCTTGCTGTTCTCGGGCCAGTGGGTTGTTGTTATCCTTGCCCATCCCGAAGAGGCCTTGGACGCACATTTCCATGGATTTTATTTCTGATCTCCCGGTTTCACAGAAAATGTCCGTTATCTGGGTTGTGTGTGACCGCTTTTCTAAGATGGTTCATTTGGTGCCCTTGCCTAAGTTGCCTTCCTCCTCTGAGTTGGTCCCTTTATTTTTTCAGAACGTAGTTCGTTTGCATGGGATTCCGGAGAATATCGTTTCTGACAGGGGATCCCAGTTTGTGTCTAGATTTTGGCGGACGTTTTGTGCCAAGATGGGCATTGATTTGTCTTTCTCGTCTGCATTCCATCCTCAGACGAATGGCCAGACGGAGCGAACTAATCAGACCTTGGAAACTTATTTGAGGTGTTTTGTTTCTGCTGATCAAGATGACTGGGTTGCTTTTTTGCCACTGGCCGAATTTGCTCTTAATAATCGGGCTAGTTCTGCCACGTTGGTCTCTCCTTTTTTTTGTAATTCGGGGTTTCATCCTCGTTTTTCCTCTGGTCAGGTGGAGCCTTCGGATTGTCCTGGAGTGGACGTGGTGGTGGACAGGCTACATCAGATTTGGAATCAGGTGGTGGACAATTTGAAGTTATCTCAGGAGAAGACTCAGCAGTTTGCTAATCGCCGTCGCCGCGTGGGTCCCCGACTTCTTGTTGGGGATTTGGTGTGGTTGTCTTCTCGTTTTGTCCCTATGAAGGTCTCTTCTCCTAAGTTCAAGCCTCGGTTCATCGGTCCTTATAGGATCTCGGAGATTCTTAACCCTGTATCTTTTTGTTTGGATCTCCCAGCATCGTTTGCTATTCATAATGTGTTCCATCGGTCGTTGTTGCGGAGGTATGAGGTGCCCGTTGTTCCTTCAGTTGAGCCTCCTGCTCCGGTGCTGGTGGAGGGAGAATTGGAGTATGTTGTTGAGAAGATCTTGGATTCTCGTGTTTCCAGACGCAAACTCCATTATTTGGTTAAGTGGAAGGGTTATGGTCAGGAGGATAATTCTTGGGTGGTCGCCTCCGATGTTCATGCGACTGATTTGGTCCGCGCCTTCCATAGAGCTCACCCTGATCGCCCTGGGGGTTCTCGTGAGGGTTCGGTGACCCCTCCTCAAGGGGGGGGTACTGTTGTGGATTCTGTTTGTGGGCTCCCTCTGGTGGTTACTGCTGGTACTGGGTGACTTTGGTGGGTTGCGGCCTTTGGTTTCCACCTGTCCATCAGAGGCTGGGTGTTTCCTATTTTACCTGGCCTTTCTGTCATTCCCTTGCCGGCTATCAATGTATTCAGATGTGCTCTGTTTAGTTCCTGCATACCTGCTCCCAGATCTTTCAGGATAAGCTAAGTGCTGATTTTCAGTTGTTTGGTTTTTTAGTCCAGCTTGCTTATTATGTCTCTATGCTAGCTGGTAGCTCTAGTGGACTGAGGTTCTCCCCATGTGCCATGAGTTGGCACATGGGTTCTTGTAATCTCAGGATGGTTTTTGATTAGGGTTTTTTGCTGACCGCTCAGACCCCTTTTGTATCGTTCTGCTTTCTAGTTTACAGCGGGCCTCAATTTGCTAAACCTATATATATCATCTCTATGTGTGTGCCTTCCTCTCATTTCACCGTCAATACATGTGGGGGGCAACTATACCTTTTGGGGTTCATTCCTCTGGAGGCAAGTGAGGTCTTTATTTTCTCTGCAGTACTAGTTAGCTCTTAGGCTGGTGCGTGGCGTCTAGAACCAACGTAGGCACGCTCCCTGGCTATCTCTAGTTGCGTTTGTCAGGCGTAGGGCAGCGGTCAGCCCAGGTTCCATCACCCTAGAGCTCGTCCGTTATTTATTTGTACCTTGCTTGTCCTGTGCTATCCCCTAGCCATTGGGATTCATGACAATATTGCCTTAAATTCCCTAAAAAGTCCCGGATGGGAGTTTATATACCCGTTGACCCATTGGTCCAGAATAGGAGGTGGTCATTATCTATAGCTATACTTTAATATATGCCTTGAAATAATGTTGTTACTATCACGGCCCAAATGAGGATGAGTGAATATTTTGTCAGTAAGTGGTGAGTATATAAGGAGCACAATTGAGAATTATCTTTATACTTAGTAATATATCGCAAAGGTTAGCATTTAGTTTGACTCATGGTTAGCATGAAAGGGCTTTCGGTGTTGCGCCTGCGCATAACGCTGTAATTCGTGTATGTGGGGTTTATTACCTCACACAGGCGTTGAATGGAATATATAGCGTCTCACCGCCGAGCCGTATGTGCGCGTGCGCGGATGAACCGCTAATGCGCATGCGATATGTGGAACGCATGAGCGTTCCACTTCTGAATCTCACGCAGGCGCTAAATGGAAGAGCGCCTAGCGACTTACATCTGAGTCGGATGAGCGCGTGCGCGGTTGAACTTTTACTGCGCATGCGATATGTGGAACGCATTTGTGTTCCACCTCTTAACCGGCGCGCAATAGACTATGACCGCTACCCGTGGGTCAGCAGCCACATGAGAGTATAAGAAGTATGGTAAACGCACTTACTACAAGGCTGACACAGTTCTGCAGTCTCTGGATGGACACTGTTCCCCACTACGCTTGAGGGCGGATTGCTCTTTTGAATCATCCCCTGATAGCAGTCAGATAAGTTTATATGCTTTTATATCTGACTACAATATGAGTATGTCTCCTGATGAACCTACATAGGGGAAACGCGTCGAGCTGAACATACTTGTCTATATGAATTGTATATATTGGTCCATATGAGCTGTTACTGGGCATTTTTTGTGTATTTGTCTTGCACTGAGTTTTGCACTTTACCTTTTCGTTTTTCTGGCTATTAGCTTGTTTTTGCACCTTGGTTACAATATATAGGGTGCATTAGGGACAGTCGACTAGAGCGGGGGCGCCAACTGCGCAGGAACATAGGGTGCCAACCCCCGCAGACAGGTAGTGTGTATCTAGGTTCATTACAGGGGTATAGGCTATTTGCCGCAGTATAGGCCGGTACAAATGTGCAATTTTTGAAGTGTCAACTAGTAATACACTTTTTGCACAGGTCTTATTAGTGTATACATATCCCAATGTGGTATTAGACTGAAATATATCATTTAAGTGTGCAATATATTGTAGGCACACTCCTTTGCAATTTTTTGCCCAGCTCATTTTTTCTGTCTGTAGTGTATGTACTGCTGCATGCTGTTTTACTATCTCCTGCACGATAGGGTCTATTAGGGACAGTTAGGGCGAGCCTACGTTGAGCAGGGGCGCCATTGCGAAAGATTTTAGGGTGCCAACCTCTGTTGCAAGGTAGGGCACAGATAGTGGGCCCTTTAGGGAGATAGAGCACCCTGTATCTTTGTCTGCAGCCATACATGTTTTTAGGTCGTGTATGTTGTTTTGATTTTTATTGATGTAAAGTAAATGTTAAGTTTTATTGTGTCATTTACTGTATTGTAAAAAATAGTGTCTTTTGCCGGTGAGTTATTCAAAGTAGGACGCTTGCATCTAATAATTCTGTGAAATATTCTATGGGGCAGCTTCCATCAGCTGTATATTTCTCGGCCGTATTTTACGGGCTGAGAAAATTGCAGCATGCTAATTTTGTCAGCATATTGCGCAAGAAATCCACCAATGAAAGTCTATGGGGCGAGAAAAATACAGATTACACATGGACCATGTGTGTGACTTGCGAGAAATACACAAGACTTTTCCAGGTGACAAGAAATGTGCCAAGCCATTATCAGGAAGCTTAGACATGCTAATTAGCTCAAAAAGCGAGACACACATCCCAGAAGAATGCCTCATGCCTCCACGGAGTCCTGCAGCATGGCTTCACTGATTAATGAGGAAATGCTGCTGGTCCTGGTTCAAGAAAGGCCAGAAATATAGGATCAGAGAGATGTCCACTACTCAAACCGGGCCAGAAAAGAGGCGGCATGGAGGAGCATATGTGGCCTCCTTTTTCAGGATTTTGGACAGCGGCCACGTGAGGGACAGAAGCAACTAAGTAAGATCACTCATGTTTCTCAAATAATATTCTAAACTGCAGTAACTAACAGGTTTACACACTATCCACTTAATTCTTATTCTGATGTTTGCAAGCAAATTATTATGAATGAATATAATGTTTTAGAAATCCAGGTTACTAGGCCACAGGACTATGAAAAATCTATGTAAACTTGTTGTCCCACTGTGCACAATGGCATGGGGTCGCAGCTGTGACCGGGCCCGGAGTGCTGGAGTGCTTAGGGGCCCGCCCAGTCCAGCAAACAAGTAGCACTAGCTGGGAAACTCAGCAGACAAGTCACGCACCCTGCTGTCCACGCCCACAATGGCCAGCTTCCCCAGACTTCCAGTGTGAGGTGAGTGGGTGTGTCCGTGAAGGACATGTGACCTAGGAGAAGGGCTGGGCGTGTCACTGAAGCTTGACAGAGATGGAGGGGAAACAGCAAACCCGGGGAGCCTGCAGCAGCTGTCACAGAGTCCGGGTGAGGCGCGAAGGCAGCAGCTGGTGAGTCAAGTGCAGTCGCGGCTGTACAGTGCTGATGTGCGGCCAGTGTGCTGCTAACACCTGTCATTCACCTAAACACACGCACGCACACACACACACACACACACACACACACCTGTTCTGTGCGCACAGGACCTGTGATGAGGTCACAGGAGGGGAGGAGTCGGGTCACATGATCAGTGGCATCAGTGTATGCAGGACTCTGCTGTGCTGATTGTCATGGTGCTGAATGAGGGGAAGTTTATGTGTGGGGTCAGGAGGGGTTTAAATTGTGAATGTAGCAGAGCCGTGTGTGTACAAGGTGTACAGAGCAGAGCCGTGTATGTGTGTAGTGGAGCAATGTGTACGAGGTGTACGGAGCGGAGCTGTGTGTGTACAAGGTGTACAAAGCTGAGCCAAATGTGAAAGAGGTGAGCGGAGTCGTGTATGTATGGGGTGTATGGAGTGGTGCTGCGTGTTTACGAGGTGTATGGAGCGGAGCCGCTTGTGTATGAGGTGTGCGGAGCCACGTGTGTATTGAGTGTACGAAGCAGAGCCGCATGTGTATGGAGTGTACGGAGTGGAGCCACGTGTGTATGGGGTGTACGGATCAGATCTGCGGGTGTAAGGAGCGGAGCCACATGTGTACAAGGTGTACGGAGCAGAGCCGTGTGTGTACGGGGTTCACGGAGCGAAGCCGCGTGTGTACGGGCTGTAAATTTCCGAGTCGGGAAGAATGGTACACGGCTGTGGGCAGAGCCCAGAATGTGCACTGTGGGGGAGTATTGGGTATACTCGCCAGCATCAGAATGTGCAGTGCGTATGCTTTGGAGCCAGCCAGTACACCCAATACACCCCCACACTGCACAGGTCCGGAAATGATGCACTGCAGCATCATACCAGGAAGAAACAGCACACAGATTTCAAATGCCGGGTGTGCGCTTGGAATTATAGAGCGAGGGAGGACACGCAGAGGACTTGCACTTCCGAAGACATTGCCCCAATTAGTATAGGGACATGTTAGTTATAAAATAATTTTTCTCAGCGATTACAGGGCAGTATTAGGTCAGACTATACAACAAAGCAACAAAACTATAGTGTGCGAAATGAATAGGGAAAATGTGAATTTCGGTGGGAAATATTTTGGCGTGGGGGGGCCCCATTTGAAAGTTTGCATCGGGGCCCCTCACTTTGTAGTTATGCCACTGGGCATTATACATTATTTTCTTGTTTGTCATTGCAGTGGAAGATGTTATGGGACGATGGCGCAGCATAAGGGACAAATACAGGAGGGAAAGGCAGCAGTGGGCCAGCAGTGGTGCTTCAGCACCGACCAAAAGAAAATAAAATATATATATTATGACTGGCTGTCATTTCTTGATCCCAGTATGGATCTGAGACTGTAAGTTCAAATATCACACCACATATGTATTTTATGCTCATATATTAATTATTTGTTTATTATTTTCACACTTTCAGAACTCAGTCCAACCTCACTGAGAGGGAGACAGGGTCAGTCTCAGAGGCCATAATTGATCCGGTCGGGGAAGGTGAAGAGGTGACTGGCCCATCTTCTGATCCTTTCAGCTGCATCTCTCCAGGTCCATCTTCCGCAGCACCAGAAGCTCCGCCAACAACAGGCCCAGATACTGCACCAGCACCCACAACTGCACCAGCACCTGTCAGCCAGGAAGATCCTGGAAACAGCAGCAGCCCTACTGTCCCGCTGGAGGCCTCTCCAAAGCCTGCTGTGATATCTCGCCGTGGCCGCAGAAGAAGAGAGATACAGGATACAAGGAGGCATGTGGATACGGGTGTTCTTAACTATCTTTCCAGGGCTGCCCAGGATGAGGGTGAGGAGGAATATTCCCACAGCCTGGCCCGATACCTCTGTCCCCTACCCTGTGAGGTGAGGCTACGTGTCAGAGGGTGCTTTCAGATCCTTATTGATGCATGCACCCCCCAATACCCCTTATGAGTTGTTTGAATACTTGGAGAGGTGGCAGCTGTCACCCCGTAACCTCATGCGAGTTCAAGCAACCCCACAAGTGCATGCTCAACCGGGATCTGATGCACCTCCTCCACGTGTGCCTACACCTCAACCCTTTCCCCAAAAAAACTAACCATTGCCACATCAGATCCAAATGCCATCCTACCAGCCAGCTTCCAAATATGGCCACTTGTACAGACCCAGTGTTGGAGGCTGGTCCCAACCTGGGTTTGGACTACATGGCCATATTGGGGGGTATGAGTCACGTGGCTTCTATAATCCTCAAGAGGCCCATACTCAAAATCCCTATGGACACTTGGAAAGTGGACAATCCCAGCATGGCCAATATCTCCAGCATGGGCAAGAGTTTGTACCCATACAGGGTGAAGGACAATTGGACCAATAAAGGCAGCAAGATCCAGAAACAGGACTGCCACCATCACCTCCACCAATATTCCAAAACCTTTAAGTGTGGTTTTGTTAAATATTTGGTTCATGCAAAAATATTGTTTTTTTCTGCTGTGATAGCTAAAGAATATGTTATACTGTATATATGTTAGGCCAAATTGATATGGCCACAAAAGTCATATGAGGTAAATATGGTTTTGGATAATAAGTATTTGTTTTTTGGCATTATGAAAAACCTTTCAAAAGCCAATTTATGTTTGTTCGAACAATCATTAATACACCATGCATAATTATTAGATTCTAAACCATCTCTTAAATAAGTAAAATCAACGCACACAGTAACTTAACATAAGAATTTTTTTTATATATTTTACCACATTTTGAAATTATAACATAGAGACAGCATTATCTTGCCAGGGAGTAGCACCCTGAGGTGTAAGAAAATAATTAGTTAAAATATCATGGACTTTGAGTCTTAAAAGTGGACAACGCTGAGGGATAACATATGGTGTAGGACTACCCACATTGGACAACACACGTTCAGCACCATCAGCTGAGGAGCATTCATGAAGTCTTGTGAAATTATGTTGTACTAAACAAGCTTTTATAACTTTGTTGACGTTGGCTTCACTTAGCTGAATTGCAGACTAGAGGACCGACCATTTGGCACAAAGAATGCCAAAAGCGCACTCCACCAGTTGCCGTGCCCGTGATAAACATAAGTTAAATATCCGCTGCCGGTGGTCCAGGTTTCGACGAGGATATGGCCTCATGACATGCCTTGTTAATAGGAAGGCCTCATCTGCCACAAAGACAAATGCACAGCTTCTACATTGGAGCCTGGAAGTTGACGTAATGGTATTTAGTCCAACTGGTTATCGCGCAGCCGCCAACCCATATTGGAACAATTGAAGACTCTAGAGTCTCCAGTTCTCCCATAGGCCCCAATATTGACAATTATAAACCTGTAGTGACTCAACCACAGCTAGCAGCACTACCAAAAAATACTGTTTATAATTATAGAATTGGGACCCTGAGTTTGGCGGCTTACGCACACGGATGTGTTTCCCATCAAGGGCTCCAATGCAATTTGGGAAATCACAATGCTCCTGAAAGCCACACGTAATCTGCATCCAGTCTTCCATCTTGGTACAGGCATGAGCAGTTCATGCAGTCTGGACCAAATTTCCACTCACGTAGCAAAGACTATGCCAGAGATAGTTGACCTCCCAATTAAAAATTTATTATGTAGGGCAGCATAAGAAGGGCCAGTTGTCAGGAAGCTGAGAGCAGACAAAAATCACAATTAACAAGGTTTGAATGCTTTTAAAAAATCATATACATAGATTGTAAGCTTGCGAGCAGGGCCCTCATTCCTACTGGTATCTGTTTTGAACTGTGATTTCTGTTATGCTGTAATGTCTATTGTCTGTATAAGTCCCCTCTATAAGTTGTAAAGCGCTGCGGAATATGTTGGCGCTATATAAATAAAATTATTATTATATAAATAAAATTATTATTATATACAACACAAGTACCGTGTAGCACCAACAAGCCAGGCTAGCAGTTCATTCAAAAATTAACACTGGCTATGTGATTTTAACATTAACTACATATTCTAACTAAGATTTTAGTTGAGTTTGTGCATATATTATTACTCAATTTACATCAGCTGCTGAGCGAAAATAAATAACACATTTATATTAGAAAAAACATCATCAACATAGAGTATGTGAGGATGAGGAATACATACCGTAAAGTAAGAAGAAGACGCTCCTCTGTGGATATACATTTCAGCATCCTGGTGTTCTGAAATGTTATTCCAGGTCGCACTGTCTCCAACAAAATATCAAAGGTCACAATACTCATGCGACAGTACTGGAAAAATTTTTCAGGATGTGTCCGCAGAGATGCATATAGCCAATGAAAATGGCCTTTAGTGAAGCGCTGCCTCAAAAGTGGATGGACCCACATTCGTCTCCTCCTCCTTGGATCCACTATGACTGGGTATGGCTGGCCAAAGCGATGTGACAACACCCAGTTATATAACACATGCTCAGTTGGAGTGAAATGCAGTAGGAGTGTATGGTGTCTCTTCTGCTCATACTGGGTCCTTTGATAAACAAGGCCAAAGCATGTTCCGATGAACTATCTGAGTAGGAGAGCTCTGTTCTCCTTCAGGCTGAATCTCATACACATGCCCCTCAGAGCTGACTCATTGCTTTACCCGGTACATGTCCTTTTCCCAACGATTTTTCAGCTTGTCTCAAGGACGTCTTTCTCGCACTAAGACATGGTCTCCGACCTGAAGATCTGTTGCCCATGGTGGAGTCCTCTCAGCATGCTCCGATTCCCGAAGTCTGGTCTGTACCAACTGATGCAAAGTCTGCAAGTGATGATGATGTTCTCGAACCCAGGAGGACAACCCTGTCTGTGGGTAGTCCTCTTCTGGATCCAATTCTAACTCAGTGATTCCCTTTCCAGCCCGACCGAATAGGAGAGAATAGGGGGTATAACCCGAGGCTCGGTGTACTCGATTATTGTATATCCACACCAGATCTGATACATACTCAGGCCACCGGGCCTTCTTTCAGAGTTCTCAACATTTGAATTAACGTTCGACTGAACCGTTCACAGGTGCTGTTTCCGTGAGGGTGATATGGTGTGGTGCGAGATTTGTCAATTTGGTACATACGATGTAATTCTTCCATCACTTTCCCAATAAACAGGTGCCCTGGTCAGAATGGATCCATGTCAGACATCCGTAAGGTTGAATGAAGTTTACAAATTGCATGTGCAGCTGAATCCGCAGTTTGGTCCCTGATTGGAGTCACAACAGCAAATTTTGTGAAGTGATCCACCATCACTAAGCAATGTTCATACCCCTGGTGGGCTGGCCCGATGGTCAGATAGTCTATCATTAACAGTTCCAGGGGGCGGATGTCATAATGGGCTGTATAGGGGCTCTCTGCACTGGTGGTTTAGCCAATTCACATGTATGACATGCTCTACAAGTGTCCTCTACGACCACCTTTAGCCGAGGATGATAAATGAACCATTGTAACCACTGAAAAATCTTCACCTGTCCAAAATGCGCTCATTTTTAAGGTGCTTCGATGGCTATCTCAGACAACAGCACTTCTTGAACTATGACTTGCCAGGTAGCACCCAGCTCCACCTGAAGTTGCATTTTCCGATACAGTAATCCATTCTTCATCTGAAGGCGTTTCCACTATCGAAGAATCTGCAGAGTCTCCTGAGACAGGGTATTTCACTCCGCCAAACTGTGTCTTCAAAGGGAAATTTGTAGTTAAAATTCTGCGCTGCCGCTAAGATGAATTTCAGGAGAGTATAGTTGATTCACAGTGGTTTTATTCAACGCATTTCAGGGGTCTCATACCCCCTTCATAGGTGGTATTTCCTGATGAAGGGGGCATGAGACCCCTGAAACGCGTTGAATAAAACCACTGTGAATCAACTATACTCTCCTGAAATTCATCTTAGCGGCAGCGCAGAATTTTAACTACAAATTTCCCTTTGAAGACATTATTTTCTCTGGTCGGTGAAGACCTGTGGATCTGCAGCAGCCGCTATCTACATGCTCTAATCTCATCCTAACTAGGTGAGCAAATTTGGTGTATATTCTCCTCTGTGTAACGTGGATAAGACCCTATTGCGCTCTTTGTCTCCCCATTGTTTTACAATAGTACTCCGCCAAACTGGGAAGTCTCTTTAAGGTCACACACCGTCTAAGCAGAGCAAGCTCACTAACTTCTTGTTGTAATGGGACCCACAAATCCAAGGATTGGCCCAAGATGCCCCCCTGAGTCAGGATTTGTACCTGGTCCTGCGATGCCACCACTGTCCTGGCGAGACCTAGGAACCTGGGAACCTCCTCACTTTCCGGTTCTTCATCTCTATTTCGCTCGGGTTTAGCATGAGTGTTCTCTGCTTCTCTTTTGTAAGCAATTTTGTATTGAAATTTTGCCATTCTGGCCACCCATCATTGTTCCAGAGCTCCCAGCCTTGCATTTTCCAGGTGAGCCAATGGGTTGTTATTGGTGCATACCAGCACTTCAGAACCCGACAAATATTCTGCGAACCTCTCCATTATAGCCCACACCAAGGCCAGCAGGTCCAACTTAAATGAACTGTAATTTCCGGATTATGTTCAGAATCATGAAGGGACTGACTTTCATAAGCGATCACCTTCTCTCTCCCGTCCTGTATCTGTGACAACACAGCTCCAAGTCCAAGCAAACTCCCGTTGGTGTGGAGAATAAACGGTTAAGAAAAGTCTGCATAGGCCAACACAGGAGCTTCCGTCAATGCCTTCTTCAAATCTTGAAAAGCTTCTTCCTGGTGTTCCTTCAAGCGAATGTTCCAGTTCTTTGCACCCGAGGGCACTCCTTTAAGCAGCTCCAGCAGTGGTCTTGCTTGGCGAGCAAAATTCTTCACAAAGTGGTGGTAATACCCGGTCAGTCCCAGGAATGCTCGAACATCTTTCACCGTCTCTGGAGTGGACCAATGTTGTATCACCGCGATCTTCTCTCAGGAAGATTTCACCCTGCCAGCAGAAACAACATTGCCCAAGTACTCAATTTGAGTGTGGAACAAATGACATTTTTCAGGTTTTACCTTTAATCCGTGCTTCTGAAGGCGACTCAACACCTGTTCTCAGTCATTGGAAATGTTCCTCAAATGAAGCAGCGTAGACTATAATGTCATCTAGATAGATAAGCATGGCTTCAAAGGTCAAGTCACCCAGACACTTTTCCATGAGACGTTGAAAAGTTCTGGGAGCGTTGGCCAAACCGAATGGCATCCGATTGAATTCAAACAGGCATATGGGTAGAATAAAATGAGGTCTTTGCTCGATCCCGTTCGGACATCGGCACTTGCCAAGAGCCGCTGGCAAGGTCCAGCATGGATAAAAAAATGGCTTTTCCTGGCGCAGACAGAGATTCCTCAATCCGGGGTAATGGGTATGAGTCTCTCACGGTACAAGCATTGAGTTTCCAATAATCCACACTAAAATGCAGAGTCCCGTCCTTCTTCCGCACCAGCAGTATCGGAGCAGCCCAGGGACTCTGACTCTCTCTGATGACACCCTTCTGCAACATCTGTCCCAACATATTCTTTTCCTCTTGGTATAGCTGTGGTGGAATTTACTGATAGCATTCTCTAATGGGCACCGTATTTTCAGTAGGTATCTCATGTGTGATAGCCGTGGTGCAGCCAAAATCGTCTTCATGGCGGGCGAACACTTCCCTATATCACCCTATCAGAGCTTCCACCTGTTGCACCTGTGCCTGAGTGAGTCTGGCCAATTTGGCCCTCCTTTGTTCCAAGACAAGTCATCCACCCTGTATGTGTTGAGGCTCTGATGGCGAGGAGGAGTTCGCCGTCACAGTCCAGGGATCCCCTTGCTGTACCTTCAGCTGCACAGTCTGAGATGGTACTATCTCTTCAGGCATACTGACAATCCAGGGTACTTCGTATTTGGGGAGAACCATTATGTCCTGATCCTCTAAAATGATGCAGTGTTCAGGAACAGTTACATCGCTCACAATGGCTAACGTACGTGCCACCAAGAATCCCGAGGGAAGTTGCTCCGAGAAAGAAGGCTCAATTTGAATCTCAACTCCTTCCAATGGGATGCGAACTTCGATGGGCAAAATGAGTACTGTTTGTCTGGGTGGTAGAATGAGTTTGGAAGAAGCAGGAGCGATCAATTTTCCTAACACCTCTCCTTCACGGCAAGATTCTTGGGCCTGAGCTACACACACTAACTGTTGGAATACTGTTCTCTGAGGGGTATTGATGAGGAGACTCTCGAATTCCTTCAAAATTTTCATCCCTAGAGTGACTATGTGTCTGCTACTCACTTCCCTCTGAGTTAGCACCACACCCTTTCTTCCCAGATCTTTTCCACAAATGGAGATTTGCATCCACACCATCACTGTGACCGGAATGGGCAGTTGATTGGCAGCCTGTTATGATCCCAGTGGTAGAGGATCTCTGATATTCCGGCAAGATAGCAAAAACATAAATACTGCTCTAGGGAGGTGGAAACTGGGCTAACCGCATACCTGATCCTAACACACACAACTAGAAGCAGCCGGTGAACGTGCCTACGTTGGTTCTAGACGTCTCGAGCCAGCCGGAGAACTGACTACCCCTAGAGGGAAAATAAGACCTCACTTGCCTCCAGAGAAATTGAACCCCAAAGATATAGAAAGCCCCCAACAAATAATAACGGCGAGGCAAGAGGAAAACACAAACGTAGAGATGAACTAGATTCAGCAAAGTGAGGCCCACTAGTCTAGATAGACAGAAAATAGATAGTGGACTATGCGGTCAGCAGAAAACCCTACAAAAACATCCACGCTGAACATTCAAGAACCCCCACACCGACTGACGGTGCGGAGGGAGAATATCAGCCCCCTAGAGCTTCCAGCGAGCCAGAAAATCAAATATTAAGCAAGCTGGACAAAGACACTGAAAAATGCAAACGATCCAAATTATACAAAACGGACTTAGCTTTTCTTGCATGAGACAGACTGAAAGGAATCCGGAGGAGACCATATAGGTCTGGATACAACGATGCCAGGCAAGAGACTGAGTCCGGAGGAGACTTAAATAGGGAACACCCGCTGCTTAACGACACAGCTGGAGCTCAGGCCTGCAACAAGACATGCCTAACACAATACCGTTAGTGACCACCAGAGGGAGCCCAGAAACACAGTTCACAACAGTACCCCCCCTTGAGGAGGGGTCACCGAACCCTCACCAAGACCCCCAGGGCGATCAGGATGAGCAGCGTGAAAGGCATGAACCAAATCAGCCGCATGAACATCAGAGGCGACAACCCAGGAATTATCCTCCTGACCATAGCCTTTCCACTTAACTAAATACTGGAGTTTCCGTCTAGAAATACGAGAATCCAGAATCTTCTCCACCACATACTCCAACTCGCCCTCAACCAAAACCGGGGCAGGAGGCTCAACAGCAGGAACCATAGGCACCACGTACTGCCGCAACAAGGACCTATGGAACACATTATGAATAGCAAATGACGCTGGAAGGTCCAAGCGAAAAGACACCGGGTTAGGGATTTCCAAAATCTTATAAGGACCGATAAAGCGAGGCTTGAACTTAGGAGAGGAGACTTTCAAAGGAACATGCCGAGAAGACAACCAAACCAAATCCCCAACACGAAGTCGGGGACCCACACCGCGGCGGCGGTTGGCAAAACGCTGGGCCTTGTCTTGTGACAATTTCAAATTGTCCACCACATGGTTCCAAATCCGCTGCAACCTATTTACCACAGAATCAACCCCAGGACAGTCAGAAGGTTCAACCTGGCCCGAGGAGAAACGAGGATGAAAACCAGAGTTGCAGAAAAAGGGTGAAACCAAAGTGGCAGAACTAGCCCGATTATTAAGGGCAAACTCGGCCAGTGGCAAAAAGGTAACCCAGTCGTCCTGATCAGCAGAAACAAAACATCTCAAATAAGTCTCCAACGTCTGATTAGTTCGCTCGGTCTGGCCATTAGTCTGAGGATGAAAAGCCGACGAAAAAGACAAATCAATACCCATCTTAGCACAAAAGGATCGCCAGAATCTGGACACAAACTGGGATCCTCTGTCAGACACAATATTCTCATGGATGCCGTGCAAACGAACCACATTCTGAAAGAACAAAGGGACCAAATCAGAGGAGGAAGGCAACTTAGGCAAGGGCACCAAATGGACCATTTTAGAAAAACAATCGCACACCACCCAGATGACAGACATCTTCCGAGATACCGGAAGATCCGAAATGAAATCCATGGAAATGTGCGTCCAAGGCCTCTTCGGGATAGGCAAGGGCAAAAGCAACCCGCTGGCACGAGAACAGCAAGGCTTAGCCCGAGCACAAATCCCACAGGACTGCACAAAAGAACGCACATCCCGCGACAAGGAAGGCCACCAAAAGGACCTAGCCACCAAATCTCTGGTACCGAAAATCCCAGGATGTCCCGCCAACACTGAAGAATGAACCTCAGAAATAACTCTGCTGGTCCATCTGTCAGGGACAAACAGTCTCTCTGGTGGGCAACGATCAGGCCTATCAGCCTGAAATTTCTGCAGCACTCGTCGCAAATCTGGGGAAATGGCAGACAAAATCACTCCCTCTCTGAGAATACCAGCCGGCTCCGAGACTCCCGGAGAGTCAGGCACAAAACTCCTAGAAAGTGCATCAGCCTTCACGTTCTTCGAACCAGGCAGGTACGAGACCACAAAGTCAAAACGGGAGAAAAACAACGACCAACGAGCCTGTCTAGGATTCAGTCGCTTGGCAGACTCGAGGTAAATCAGATTTTTATGATCAGTCAAGACCACCACACGATGTCTAGCTCCCTTGAGCCAATGTCGCCACTCCTCAAATGCCCACTTCATAGCCAACAACTCCCGATTACCAACATCATAGTTCCGCTCAGCAGGCGAAAATTTTCTTGAAAAGAAGGCGCACGGCTTCATCACGGAGCCATCAGAACTTTTTTGCGACAAAACAGCCCCTGCACCAATCTCAGAAGCATCAACTTCAACCTGGAAGGGAAGAAAGACATCCGGCTGGCACAAGACTGGCGCTGAAGTAAACCGACGCTTCAGCTCCCGAAAGGCCTCCACGGCCGCAGGAGACCAATTAGCAACATCAGAACCCTTCTTGGTCATATCCATCAAAGGTTTAACCACGCTGGAAAAATTAGCGATAAAACGACGGTAAAAATTAGCAAAGCCAAAGAACTTCTGCAGTCTCTTAACTGACGTGGGCTGAGTCCAGTCATGAATGGCACGGACCTTGACTGGGTCCATCTCCACAGTAGAAGGGGAAAAAATAAAACCCAAAAAAGAAACCTTCTGTACCCCAAAGATACATTTTGAGCCCTTCACAAATAGAGCATTCTCCCGCAGAACCTGAAACACCATCCTGACCTGGTTCACATGGGACTCCCAATCATCAGAAAAAACCAAAATATCATCCACATAAATAATCATAAATTTATCCAGATATTTCCGGAAGATGTCATGCATGAAGGACTGAAACACAGAAGGGGCATTCGATAATCCAAAAGGCATCACCAGGTACTCAAAATGACCCTCGGGCGTATTAAATGCCGTTTTCCATTCATCTCCCTGCTTTATGCGCACAAGGTTATACGCACCACGAAGATCTATCTTGGTGAACCAACTGGATCCCTTAATCTGAGCAAACAAATCAGACAACAATGGCAAAGGATACTGAAATTTAACCGTGATCTTATTCAGAAGACGATAATCTATACAAGGTCTCAAAGACCCGTCTTTCTTGCCCACAAAAAAGAATCCTGCACCAAGAGGAGAAGAGGATGGGCGAATATGTCCCTTCTCCAAAGACTCCTTTATATAACTCCGCATCGCGGCATGCTCTGGCACAGATAAATTAAAGAGTCGTCCCTTAGGAAACTTACTACCAGGAATCAAATCTATAGCACAATCACAGTCCCTATGAGGAGGAAGGGCACTGGACCTGGCCTCATTAAATACATCCTGAAAGTCTGACAAAAACTCAGGGATCTCAGAAGGAGTAGAAGAAGCAATAGACACCAATGGAGAATCGCCATGAATCCCCTGACACCCCCAACTAGACACAGTCATAGCTTTCCAATCTAAAACTGGATTATGGGCCTGCAACCATGGCAGACCCAAAACGACAACATCATGCATTTTATGCAGTACCAGAAAACGAATCACCTCCTGATGTACAGGAGTCATGCACATGGTCACTTGCGTCCAATACTGAGGTTTATTCTCTGCCAATGGCGTAGAATCAATTCCTCTAAGAGGAATAGGATTTTCCAAAGGCTTCAGGACAAAACTGCAGCGCTTGGCAAACGACAAATCCATCAGACTTAAAGCAGCACCAGAATCCACAAAAGCCATAACTGAGTAAGAAGATAATGAACAAATTAAAGTCACAGACAAAATAAACTTAGGCTGAAAAGTACCAATGGCGACAGGATTAACAATTTTTTTTAAGCGTTTAGAGCATGCTGAGATAACATGTGTTGAATCACCACAGTAGAAACACAACCCATTTTGACGTCTATGATTTTGTCGCTCGACTCTGGTCAGAATTCTGTCACATTACATAGAATCAGGTGACCGTTCAGACAGCACCGCCGAAGGATTAACAGATTTGCGCTCCCGCAAACGTCGATCAATTTGAATGGCCAGAGCCATTGAATCATTCAGACCTGTAGGGATAGGAAACCCCACCATCACATCATTAATGGCTTCAGAAAGACCATTTCTGAAATTTGCGGCCAGTGCACACTCATTCCATTGAGTAAGCACGGACCATTTCCGAAATTTTTGACAATATACCTCAGCTTCGTCCTGACCCTGAGAGATAGCCAGCAACATCTTTTCAGCCTGATTTTCAAGATTAGGCTCCTCATAAAGCAAACCAAGTGCCAGGAAAAACGCATCAACATTCACCAATGCAGGATCTCCTGGCGCCAGAGAGAAGGCCCAATCTTGAGGGTCGCCGCGCAAGAAGGAAATAACAATCTTAACTTGCTGAGCGGAATCACCAGAGGAACGAGGTTTCAGAGACAGAAACAATTTGCAATTATTCCTAAAATTCAGGAACTTAGATCTATCTCCAAAAAACGGCTCAGGAATAGGTATTTTTGGTTCAGACATAGGGCTATGGATAACAAAATCCTGAATGCTTTGCACCCTAGCAGCAAGCTGATCCACACTAGAAGTCAGAGTCTGGACATTCATATCTGCAGCAGAGTTCCAGCCACTCAGAGAAAAAGGGGATGGAAGAAGCTAGGCAAACTGCAGCAACAAAAAAAAAACAAAAAAACTCAGAACTTCTTTTTAATCCCGCTTCTGCGATGCAATAAACATTTTCTTTCGGCCTGGCATACTGTTATGATCCCAGTGGTAGAGGATCTCTGATATTCCGGCAAGATAGCAAAAACATAAATACTGCTCTAGGGAGGTGGAAACTGGGCTAACCGCATACCTGATCCTAACACACACAACTAGAAGCAGCCGGTGAACGTGCCTACGTTGGTTCTAGACGTCTCGAGCCAGCCGGAGAACTGACTACCCCTAGAGGGAAAATAAGACCTCACTTGCCTCCAGAGAAATTGAACCCCAAAGATATAGAAAGCCCACAAAAAATAATAATGGTGAGGCAAGAAGAAAACACAAACGTAGAGATGAACTAGATTCAGCAAAGTGAGGCCCACTAGTCTAGATAGACAGAAAATACATAGTGGACTATGCGGTCAGCAGAAAACCCTACAAAAACATCCACGCTGAACATTCAAGAACCCCCACACCGACTGACGGTGCGGAGGGAGAATATCAGCCCCCTAGAGCTTCCAGCGAGCCAGAAAATCAAATATTATGCAAGCTGGACAAAGACACTGAAAAATGCAAACGATCCAAATTATACAAAACGGACTTAGCTTTTCTTGCATGAGACAGACTGAAAGGAATCCGGAGGAGACCATATAGGTCTGGATACAACGATGCCAGGCAAGAGACTGAGTCCGGAGGAGACTTAAATAGGGAACACCCGCTGCTTAACGACACAGCTGGAGCTCAGGCCTGCAACAAGACATGCCTAACACAATACCATTAGTGACCACCAGAGGGAGCCCAGAAACACAGTTCACAACAGCAGCCATCAACTTTATCACTGGGCCCCACTCAGGCTGCCTTGCTTCAGGAAAATGTCACCAGAAATAAGTTTCTGGCATTGTTGTTATCTGTGAACCCATGTCCACCAGGCAGCGCACTGCACGACCATCAAATTTGGCCCAAAATAGAGGGCACACTGATGCTAGACTTGTGGGACTTCTGCTACTCCTCTGTAGCTGTTCTGGCTCCGGTCAGCATCCCCCTGGCTCGGAGCCTATTAGTTTAATGGACAACGGGGTGGAATTCTTCCCCGACATATACACTCCCATGTTCATTCTCACCACAATTAAAGCAAGTGAGAGGTCTCTGTTGATGAAGCATTCTAGCGTCACGGTGGGACACTGGGTCTTCCCTCTCCCCTGATGCATTTGCGGCAGTCTCTTAATTCTTTTTAATGTCAGCCAATTCTCCTTTAATATTCAGAAGTTCCCTCCTCAATTCTTCCACCCATTGGGGTTCGGTGATTGCATTTACGGACACCTTCCGGCTCCGAACCTTCCCCACCGGGACTATCACCCCCTGCACCTGTTTACGCGTGCCTGCTTCACTTCCTATCTTAGAAAAAGTCACTCAAGGGTTTACCCGCACATGCTCTCGCAGGGTCTGTTTTGTCATTGTGTCCTGCAAACAGATCACTAAAAGGTCTCACAGCATTATATCCGTAGGACCAATACCGATGCCATCTTTCCTGACAATCACAGTATGTAATTCCTGCAGTGCGTTTGCAGCGCCCCAGAGTCCTGGTCGTTGCAGTACTGTGGCTCCGCCACTATGGGGAGCCATGGTGCATCCGATGGCACTGAAGGAGTTCATCTGATCAGGTATCACAGACACCAATAGATTTCACAGCTGGGCCTCCGGGGGGAGCTAAGGGTTCTATTCATTAGGCCACTCCCCACCATAGTGGGTAAACTGGGGGTCAGGCAGGAAGTTAGAGCAGAAAAGCTGACTGGATTGGACGAAGCAACACCTAGTGGCAGAGGGTGTTGTGGAGGAAGAGACAGTAGGGTCTCTGTCAGGGGTGGGATCCTGACAGAGGCTTGGCATTGAAAAGAACGTAACGGGTCCGCGCCAGCTCCGGGAAGCGGCGGGACCCAAGAAAGGACTAGAAGCGAGATAGATTGTGCTGAGTGAGAAACGAGATCAAGCAATAGGAGAATACCAGTAGGGGTCGTGCTGTAAGACCGGAGCAACATCCTACTGAGGCGCACTACCGGCGGCCGGAACGCCGAGGGAGTATTTCATTAGACAGCTTCAAGCAATACTCTAAACAGCGGCAGGACAGTCAGTCTCAGGCGGGCTGTCTAACCTAAATCACCTATGAAGTCTTGGGAGGCAATTGCGGGAGAGGGGCGTCTCTAGGGTCCCGGAAGAACTCCAGGCCTACCCGACAAACGGGTGCCGTTCTAACTGTAACATCAGGAAGGGACGGAAGATTAGCAGAAGATCAGTTAATCGAGTTGTGAGGGAACACGAGAAACAGACACAACGGTTGTGGGGTACTTTCCGTAAGCATAGCAGGGAAGGACTACAACACATAGCGCTAAGAAGGAAGGCACCGATTTCCACCTGTGAAGTGAACTCTGGAGGTGCCATTGGACCGGCCGGACTTGCGCAGCCTGGTGAACCGTATTCTGGACTGAGGACTCAGAGATCTCCAGTAAAGAGGTAAAGAGACTGCAACCTGGTGTCCTCGTTATTTACCGCGACCTGCACCCCACAACTGCACCACCAACATCCACACCTATCTTTCACTGTGCGCCCCACGGCAGGGTCACGGGCCGGGGCCTAGCCGCCGTGACAACCCCAGAAGCAGAGACCCAGAGGCCCGGTACCGGGTACCCCTCGGCCCTGCGGCAGTGGGGGCGCTACAACTTGGCGTCACGAACAGGATCTACTTAAGCCTGAGGAATCAGGTCATGTGTGCCTTGGAACTGTGATCTACTGTGTTAGGACTGTATTATGTTGCAAAGACTGTGTTCCGACATTCCCCGCCAAAATCGCCGCCATTATAACACTATGTGGCGCGCAGGGAACATGGGGCGTGTCCTCGTGGGCGTAGCTTGGAAGAGTGGCGCGAAGATGGAGCCCGCCCCTCACCGATATTACTATGTCCAGAGAATATGCCCATCAAGGAGAAGGGCCCGCCTCCTAGTGTGGGATGGTGGAGGAGAGAAAGGCCGCCCTCCGGACGGGGAGGGGCAAGAACTTCTGGAGACCACGAGGCAGAATCCGATTGGCAGCATGGAGCGCGGAAGTCACCCCGGGGAGGGAGAGAAGACCCGTGCCAGGTTCTACCAATGGGAGTCGGCGGAGTCCTTACCAGGCTGCGCTAATCAGGAAATCCTCGGGGCAGAAGTGGAGGAGCTGTGCCGGCAGTTCCGGAGTCTGTGCCAGCGAGCAACCACCCCTGGCGAGGAGCCGCACCCGCACCAGGTATCGGCCCTGCAGTCGACAACGGAGGAGGCCGACACCGGGGGTGCATCGGAGGCAGGTAACCGCACCGATCCCGGTGTGGCGATTGAAGAGCCCCTGCTGGTGGATATAGACTCACCCCCACCACAACCACCCGGGCGAGTGTGTAGCCGCATCGAGTGCGAGAGGCCCTGGGAAACTCTGCAGACGGCCGATCGCCCCCTACGGCCCATCAAACAACCCACGCAGCTCCAGGGAGAATGGGTAACCTTCAAATGGACCCGTGCGGCCACTACCAACCTGATGGGGTTTCCAGGGGATGCCCAAGAGGAGGGGGAGAGTATCGAAGTCATCCGCCAGAGGAAGTACCGCCAACAGCTGCGCCAGCAAGAGGAAGAATGGGCCCGCAAGAAGGAGCTCCGGCGTCAGGCTGAGCGAGAGAAGGACCTTCAGAATAAAGCCCAAGTCAGGCAAGTTGCGGAGGAGAACTGGGGGCCGCAGCGCTATGGCGTGATCAATACCTTCCGGCTGCAGGGAGGTTGGGGCTTCATTAAGGAGCCCGGTCTTGCCTTGGAAGTGTTTGTAAACCGGCGGGATGTAGAGGCACACCTCATTGAAGGACACCCAGGCCGGGATCTTTACCCAGGAGACCGGGTTCGGTACACCCGCCACTGGGGGGATAAGGGGTGGTATGCCCTGCACGTACACAAATACAAGCCGGAAGTGACCGTACCATCCTCTGATGATTCCTCAAGGCCGGCGGTTATTGCCCCGATTTCTCTGTGCGCCAAATGCCTGCGGGCCATCACTCCAAGGAGAACCGTGAGTACCCAGACCCCTATCCAGGGTGCGGACGCCCTCTATGTGGTGACGGGGGGAGACCGGTACTCGCGGAAGCCGCCTCCCGACTTAGAAGGATAAACCTCGATACCATGAATCTGTAAATAGTTACTGTTTCTCGTTGTCCTGCTAAACCCGCTCAGGGTAAACTCCTAAAGGGATCCCTTTGTTGACCCGGGATCCCTATTGTTTTTGGTTATTTTCTATCTTTTCTACGTTATTTAAAAACTGCTGAAATCATGAACAGTGCATGATCCGAACTTTTTGTAAATAGTTTGCACCTTATTAAAGGCGCTTCCTACTGGTTTTATTTAAAGACTCTTTGCGAAGATACCGTACTGGAACCTTTGCTGAGTATGGACTGGTAGTTTGAGAAGATATACTACCTTACAGAGACTTGGTCCCCTCTTAAAGGGGATGTTCATTTGCCGCATTTTGATAGTAATATTGCTTAAGACAAGTAGCAATAACGTTGATGAAGAGAAAAGTGATGATAATGTTGTACGAGAAAAGTTATATGTGTTTAATTAGTTAAATGTGAAGAAATACTGATGATGTGCTCTGAGAATTAAAAGGTGAAAGATAGAAGAAGGATGCAGTGGGCCGTAGAGATAGATGTGGTGTCCAGCATGCAAGAAAGGAAGAAAGATAATGAGAAGGCTTAATGTTCGATAGAAAATGTTTAGATAATGTTGATAGATAGTTAGGATAGAAGGTAAACCCTGAGTCCTCATAGGAGTCATGTAGAGATGACTTAGTGCTCTTAAACTGAAAGTAATGTTATGTTCTATACTGTGTATAGTAGTTGAAAAGGCAGTAGGCCCTGGCTGAACGGGGCGGTCCTGTAACAGAAAGGAGAGGCAGTAGGTCTGGTGCCGATAGGACAGGCGGTCCTGCAGATTTAAAGAAGGCGAATGGGAAAGTTAAAATACCTTATAATGTGATTATAGGAAGGTCTTTAGTGGATTTAGAGTGTGAGTCCTTAAAGGCAATGTTAAATTATTGTTCAACAATTTTGTACTTAGTAGAATACCCGGTTGGGTAACAGGAGTTATTTATAGCCTGTAATTTATAATGTTAACCATGTTTGTAACGTTCAAGTGTCCTCACCTCCCATAAAGGGAAGCTCTGTTCAAGTATACTTATTATTATTTGCACTCAACAAAAATTGTATGTCTTTTTGCTAACCTGTATTGTTGTTTTCTTCCCAGTCCCGGAGTACTGTGTTTAACCAGGGGGGAGTGCAGCGCCCCAGAGTCCTGGTCGTTGCAGTACTGTGGCTCCGCCACTATGGGGAGCCATGGTGCATCCGATGGCACTGAAGGAGTTCATCTGATCAGGTATCACAGACACCAATAGATTTCACAGCTGGGCCTCCGGGGGGAGCTAAGGGTTCTATTCATTAGGCCACTCCCCACCATAGTGGGTAAACTGGAGGTCAGGCAGGAAGTTAGAGCAGAAAAGCTGACTGGATTGGACGAAGCAACACCTAGTGGCAGAGGGTGTTGTGGAGGAAGAGACAGTAGGGTCTCTGTCAGGGGTGGGATCCTGACAGAGGCTTGGCATTGAAAAGAACGTAACGGGTCCGCGCCAGCTCCGGGAAGCGGCGGGACCCAAGAAAGGACTAGAAGCGAGATAGATTGTGCTGAGTGAGAAACGAGATCAAGCAATAGGAGAATACCAGTAGGGGTCGTGCTGTAAGACCGGAGCAACATCCTACTGAGGCGCACTACCGGCGGCCGGAACGCCGAGGGAGTATTTCATTAGACAGCTTCAAGCAATACTCTAAACAGCGGCAGGACAGTCAGTCTCAGGCGGGCTGTCTAACCTAAATCACCTATGAAGTCTTGGGAGGCAATTGCGGGAGAGGGGCGTCTCTAGGGTCCCGGAAGAACTCCAGGCCTACCCGACAAACGGGTGCCGTTCTAACTGTAACATCAGGAAGGGACGGAAGATTAGCAGAAGATCAGTTAATCGAGTTGTGAGGGAACACGAGAAACAGACACAACGGTTGTGGGGTACTTTCCGTAAGCATAGCAGGGAAGGACTACAACACATAGCGCTAAGAAGGAAGGCACCGATTTCCACCTGTGAAGTGAACTCTGGAGGTGCCATTGGACCGGCCGGACTTGCGCAGCCTGGTGAACCGTATTCTGGACTGAGGACTCAGAGATCTCCAGTAAAGAGGTAAAGAGACTGCAACCTGGTGTCCTCGTTATTTACCGCGACCTGCACCCCACAACTGCACCACCAACATCCACACCTATCTTTCACTGTGCGCCCCACGGCAGGGTCACGGGCCGGGGCCTAGCCGCCGTGACAACCCCAGAAGCAGAGACCCAGAGGCCCGGTACCGGGTACCCCTCGGCCCTGCGGCAGTGGGGGCGCTACACGTTCATGGGTCTCTTCCAAAATTTGCAGCACCTTATTAAAAGTGTCTCGCTCCCTGGGGGTCCGCAACATAACTGAGCCACTGGCTTCTCCATCTAATGCCATGATAGCCACTTCAGCTTCCAAAACAGGAGTCATGGGGTGCATCCTCATTACACCCCTTATACGCTTATACGCTCACTCCAGCTCCACAACATGGTGTTCCTTTCCGTAAACTTTGGTAAATTGTTCAACATTGCCCCCAGCGAGATACTGGACCTAGGGCCTCCCCCAACTGCTTGGTCTGCCGCCTCCGTGCTGTTGGACTGCATCCTGCCGACTACGCCAAATGTAAGGTACTATCAGGGTTGCAGTGATGAGCAGGAGGCAGAACAAGTGTTAACAGGTTTTTTATATATGGTTATCACAGCAGGGAGTAAGGGGGTGTAAGTGTACAGGCCCACAATAAGTATTGAGCAATAAAGAAACAACAACGGGTCAAATAACGGGTTAATTTATCAGTCTCTGGTTCCTGGACGATGGTGGCTGGAAAATCCCACGATGGGCCGTAGGTGGCATGAGAAGAATGATGCAATGCGAGCCTGTCAGTCAGGAGACAACCTTCTCTTGTAGCATACGCTGGGTACCTGCCAAAAGCCTTGTTCCCGCACGCTCCGTCTCTTTTATATCACATCTACCCCAACAGTCAGGTGCAAAGGTTTACTCCGGTCAGAAATTGTTTCCCCCTGCAACAATGGTGACAGTCCTGACAGTTCTGGCCTGGACACGCAATAGAGAGAGAGACCACTATTCTGGTCCATCTTATTACCTTAGGACCAAAACTGCAATGCCTGTGTGAACACTACCTAATGCCTAATGCCTATGAGAGAGAGTGAACCCCTACAACACCCATAAAATTAATGTGAGAAATTGTAGTAGACTACAGACATCACTAAAAGGAGCATACTAAGGAGGAATAATTACAACTCTTTTCTAACTAAATAATACATCTAAGCTTAAATGCTCTACGAAGAGTGGCTGTGCAGATAGATTTTTTTTTCTCCTCCATTGCTGAATAAAGAGAGGAAGGAGGTTTGGAACTTAATACCAGAAAAGGAGGACTCCGAATTCTTATAAACATGCATGTCTCCAATAAAGTGTATGAGAGTTTTTGATCACTTTGCAGAATAAAGGTCAAGGGGCCACTAATCCCCAAAAATGGTGATCCCCACCTATTATGCATTTATAACACATTCTTTGGGTGATTAAACTCTAAATTTAAAATAATGTTTAACACTACTGTTAACGGAATGGATGCCTCAACTAGAAAATAAATATAGGGTCGCTTGTCTGCTATAGGGTACCTTGACGTCCCTTGTGCTTGTTTAATAATCCTATTCCTATCTCTTGGAGAGGAAAGATGTGACATGATCATCAGACTGCTTTATCCCATCCTTAAGCTGATTGATGGCTTTGAACAACTACTGATTAGATATCATCTTTATTCATTGGCAGTTTAATAGGCTGTTTGGACATTCTGACTACTTATAATATGTGCTCAGATTGATTACTAATAGATCTTTGGAGGCATAGACAGTCATTGTTCTCAGCAGCACAAGTCCTCTTTACACAAGACTATGTGCTGGCGAGAATGATGATCTTTTAATCAAAGAAACCATTACACCCAATATGATTGCCAGCCTGATTACACTGCACGATTATCTGGAAATGAGCGATCCTAGGAATGCTCATTCACGATAATCATCAAGTGTGAATGTACCCTTTGTCTGCAAATATCATGATTCACAGGAGATCTGAAATACTGATGAATTAAGAAGCGAGATTGGATCAACCTTGGCTTTGGATTTTTCTCTGTATTTTCAGAACAGCCATATTGGTGCCTCTATGGCGGTGCAATATTTTGTTCATTGTCTAGTATCAATTGTTCACAGTACTGTAAAAAAAATACTTTTTTACACATATAAATCCTCTGCGTTAATCAGAAAAATCATGTCAGCCACTTGCAATCAGATTATGGAATTGTATTTCTGTGACATTATATGTAGACATGAAACATTTGGAGGAAGGCTACCTTCGGACATACATTTTACAATAAGCTTATAATCTGCATGAGTTGGAGCTTGTGATGAGGACTGTACTTTACCTTATCATTGTGATTTATGATCTATAGCGAAGGTTATAGAGATAGTGTATATACTTTGCTGAAGAGGCTTAGATACCATTGCAATAAGGTATCAATAGTATATAGCATAGTGAACGTATTTACAGGTGATATTACCTTCTGACATATTCTGTTAGGGTTACATTCTGCAAGTTCATCTGAGCATGTGAGAATAAAATACATTCCTTGTTCAATGTTGTCCTTTGTCTTTTCTGGTTTTCAAGTAGCCATATAGTGTCATACTTTGGAAACATTGCAATACATAATCTATATAAATGTGCCTATCTACAGATTATAATATGCATCTATTACCCAAATCCAGTGGATAAGCCAGAGGCTGTACAAAGGTTGTTGGAATGGACATAAAGTTTATATACTGCTAGTGGCAGCGGTGCTAGGGGGTTTTGTATTGTGCACCACGATCCAAGAAATTCAAGCCACTCCTTTAGACACTGCTCCCTTTATGAAGATGATTAGCTTTGGTGAAACTGTGATAACTGGCATTCTGTTAAAGGATGCATACAATTTAGACTAAAGTCATCCAAACTCGGGGGAGAGAAGGATGGACATGTTGGACTTACAATGGCTGATACTTTTGTTCTCTCTAGAGATAAGCTGCTGCTTTAGAAGTCAGGCAAGCCGAACATTCCTGTGTATGGAGGAATCGGCAGACATAGCTTTTGGCCAAACGATCGCTCAGCCAATAGATATCAAAGCGGGTGGATGGATGATGGAGAAAACAAGGGAGTTGTCCTGTTGCAAATTGAAATACCATCTTTGCCCCTCTTGTTTACAAAAAACTCAAATTTTGACTGTGAGTAAAAGGAGATATTAAAATACTACATAACTATAGAAAAAAAAGGCATGGACCGCACATCCAAAATTTTACATTGATCTAATGCCACTAGGCAATAATTTGCAAACCTGAACATGAGGTTCTTAGTTTAACATTCTGATCAGACTGTATGAAGCCCACTACCAAGTCACGGAAAACCTCTGTAGATCCCTAACCTAAAAGGTGTGGCACCATGCACTGACCACCCATGGCTCCAGGTCACATCACCCCACAGGCACATCATTACAACAGCAATGGCCGCCCTCAGCACCAAAAGCAAGTAAATAGTATGCAATATGCCATAACAGTAGAAAAAAATTCATGGACATCCAAAAATAATGCATTGATCTAATGCTGCTAGGCAAAAATAAAAAAAACTGAACATTAGGTTCCTAGTTTAACTGATCAGTCTGTATGAAGCCCGTTGCCAGATCATGGTGAACCTCTCAGTGAGTCCCTGACCTAAAAGGTGCAGCGCCATGCACCTGAGTCACCCTACCAGGGCCTGGGGTTCTCAACACCAGGTCCGGTCGCTTAAAGGGGATGTCATGGTGGCTGTGACCCGGACTGTGCCCTGGGCGCTCACTGTAAAGGGGAACGGTCTTTAAAGGGGAATTGTGAATAAGTCTGTCGTGACGCCACCTGTGATGATCGGTCAATCGGGGGACCGACGCTGCTTTAAAGGGGTCCTCTGGGGGATGTTGTTGCAGCAATGATGGTGATGCTTCCCACAGGTGAAGTGGGGTCCCCAGGGGTCCTAGAGTGTATGGTGATGATGGTGTTTGCTGGTCAATGAGTAAAGGACACAAGTTGTAAAGTCTTTACCTGGTTTACTGTAGTTGGCAGGCCACAGTCCAGGGTACCGTCAACAGGTACATTAGGAGTCCAGGCAGCCTGGAAACAAGTGAAATCCCCTTGCCAAGTCAGGTTGGGAGCCTTCCACTGCGTGCTTGCTATAGTCCCTTGCTGTCTGTAATATCCTAACAAGGTCCTGGTTCCTTCCCCTGTCCTGGGACAGGTACCTGTATGGTAGGCAGCTTGAGCCGTTCCTTCTGGGGTCTCTGCACAGTGACTCCAGGCTCCAGGGTTCTGCTGTACCACAGGCTTAATTTGGGTAGTATAATTGTAGCCCTGTGCGCTCCGGTTCTGCTAGGTGTCCTACAGTTCCACTCTAGCCTCGGGCTCCCGGTACCTGGTTTCTGTGCTTTGGCTCCTTGGAGGCCCACTTGCAGCCTCCTTGAGCCCTAAAATCTCTCCTCTGCTCCTTTCCGGTCTGCTCTCCAGACACAACTGCACTCACTGGTTTCTGGTTTCTCTGGACCAACTGTCTGACTCCTCCTCGAAACCAGGATCTTTATTCAGGGAAGCTGCCCTAAAACAGGGTTTTGAGCTCCCCTTCCTGGCTTGGATTCAGAAGGTGTTGTGTGTGTGATTTACCTGCCAAAGAGATCCCTCTTGTTTCCAGGCATAGCACAATCTTCCCCGAGAGGAAGGCAGCACTACTGTGGTACCCAAACTCCTGGGGTGCCACATCCCCCCCATTAAATCCAGTACTCCTGGACTGGGAAATGAAACAAAAACAACAGGTTAGATGAGACATTTTTGTAAAACATTTGAACAGGTAATAACTTTTCATCCCTTATGGGAGGCACGGTTCTTGAACGTTGCAATAAACATTTTAGAATAGTACGTCTGGTTTTATAACAGGGTGTCCTTGTTCATATTAAACAGTACCGATGCGAGGGACCCGTCATAAACCCCCAAAGTAGGTTTTAGGTGGGCTACAAGGCATATCCAGGCTCGGTGTTCAGCCACGCCAGATGATTTTCTGCTTCAGGTCTGTGGAAACAAGGCCCTACTCACGCCGGCAAAGTGGGTAGATCCAGGGTGCACCCTGAGGGTGCCAAACTATTTACAAAGACAGTTTTTGGGCAATTCACTGTTCATTACCCCATTGTCCATTTTAAACTGGAAATAAAACATATGTACACATTTCAAACAGGTAACACCAATTATTGACATTTTATTCCCTGAAATGGGCTGGGTTTTGACCCTTGGTGCTACGAGTAGACCTACGTAGTTCCTGGTCCAGTATATTAGCTATTGTGTACCCACTAGAGCCTGCACTACTTGTAGGCCTGCATTGTACTGATAAACTGGGCAGTTGTCTGCGACTTCTTAGATTCACCATAGGTCTGACAGATTCACCAATAGCAGAGGGTGGATTCTCTGGTTCCACTGCTGGGGTGATGTTTGCTGCTTGAACCTGCTGGTGTAAAGTCTCTTCTGGTTCAGGATGTTTCTGAGTCACATTTTCCTCTGGTATTTCCAACTGGGGAAAAGTCAAGACAGGTATCACTATGGCCTGATGTACATGAGTCCAAGGCTGGGGAAAATCTCCAAGAACGGTGTGGATTCTCTTTTCTTCTTCCTCCATGGGTTGAGAAGTCCCTGGATTTTCTTCTTTGTTCCTCAGTTTGTCAGCGCATACTTTAAGGTGATCTCTGGATACTGCAGGGAGGCCACACCACCCAATAGGCACAGTATCAGGACAGCAATGGCCAACATAAGCAACAACACAAAGTTGTATTCAAATAACTACATGGCAGGAAAATCTTTCACCATATTTGCTGGACATATAGCCCAGATTTTTTAAAGTATAACCAGAACTTTTGCAACTAGGATAATACATCCCTTTAAAGAGGTATCACAGTTTATACATATTGGTAGAAAAACTGTAGTACAACAAAAGCGCACAAGACCAATGGGTGATACCCTGTTAGCTGCAAAGGAAACCAAAAGGAAGGTGCTTATCCGAGCAGGTTGTGTGCAGGTACAACTCCTATGAACACCTGAAGATATCAGGTGCTGCTGCTTCGTGGCTGGGGGATGATCTCCAGGATAGTTGACCAATTTGGATGATAACACGATATTGGTCAATAATAATAATGTAATAAAGAATCCTTAGAAATCGGGGCAGGACTTTCCCCCTAATCCAGACACCTCACATCCATCGCTCATGGTCTCTGCGTGCCGGGCGCCACCTCCTCTTCCTTCAGTAGCGTCCCCGGCGCCTGTGCTGTTATTTTTTTTTTCGTGCATGTGCAGTTGCGCTGCCCTTCGAACTTACAGCGCAGGCGCTGGGGACCCTAGTGAAGGAACATGAGGACGATTTCACAGGTATCAGGGACAAATTTCAAAAGCAATTATTGCAGCAGTGCCAGGGACCCGAACTAAAAGAGCCACCTTGTCAGAATGCAGCATTAGTGATGCACAAGGTGGCTCTTTTAGTTACAAATGCCGGGGGGGGGGGGGGTGACAGGTTCCCTTTAAAGGTGTATTTGGGTTTAAGCAAATTATCACCTATGAAATTTTCTTCACACTTGGAGTCATCAAAGTTGGAAAGACATCTGTGTACCCTGTATCATTTTTAATTACCCTAAGTCTTTCTAATTTTACACGGATGACTACAGCATTTAAGATCTGGTTATCAAAGAAGTGGACAAGCTCTTTAACCCCTTCACCCCCGGAGCTTTTTCCGTTTTTCCGTTTTCGTTTTTCGCTCCCCTCCTTCCCAGAGCCATAACTTTTTTATTTTTCTGTCAATTTGGCCATGTGAGGGCTTATTTTTTGCGGGACGAGTTGTACTTTTGAACGACATCATTGGTTTTAGCATGTCGTGTACTAGAAAACGGGAAAAAAATTCCAAGTGCAGTGAAATTGCAAAAAAAGTGCAATCCCACACTTGTTTTTTGCTTGCCTATTTTGCTAGGTTCACTAAATGCTAAAACCTGCCATTATGATTCCCCAGGTCACTACGAGTTCATAGACACCTAACATGACTAGGTTATTTTTCACCTAAGTGGTGAAAAAAAATTCCAAACTTTGCAAAAAACAAAACAAAACAAAATTGCGCCATTTTCCAATACTCGTAGCGTCTCTATTTTTCGTGATCTGGGGTCAGATGAGGGCTTATTTTTTGCGTGCCGAGCTGGCGTTTTTAATGATAGCATTTTGGTGTAGATACGTTCTTTTGATCGCCCGTTATTGCATTTTAATGCAATGTCGTGGCGACCAAAAAAACGTAAATCTGGCGTTTCGAATTTTTTTCTCATTACGCCATTTAGCGATCAGGTTAATGCTTTTTTTTATTGATAGATCAGGCGATTCTGAACGCGGCGATACCAAATATGTGTAGGTTGGGGGTTTTTTTATTGATTTATTTTGATTGGGGCGAAAGGGGGGTGATTTAAACTTTTATATTTTTTTTATTTTTTTCACATTTTTAAAAACTTTTTTTTTTTACTTTTGCCATGCTTCTATAGCCTCCATGGGAGGCTAGAAGCAGGCACAGCCCGATCGGCTCTGCTATGCAGCAGTGATCATAAGATCGCTGCTACACAGCAGATTTGCAGGTGTGCTGTGAGCGCCGACCACAGGGGGGCGCTCACAGCCACCGGCAATCAGTAACCATAGAGGTCTCAAGGACCTCTATGGTTACAATGGAGGAGCATCGCCGACCCCCGATCATGTGACGGGGGTCGGCGATGCGCTCATATCCGGCCGCACGGCCGGATGCGGTAGTTAAATGCCGCTGTCTGCGTTTGACAGCGGCATTTAACTAGTTAATAGGCGCGCGCAGATCGCGATTCTGCTCGCGCCTATTGCGGGCACATGTCAGCTGTTCAAAACAGCTGACATGTCCCGGCTTTGATGTGCGCTCACCGCCGGAGCGCACATCAAAGCGGGGGTCCCGACATGTGACGTACTATACCGTCACATGTCGGGAAGGGGTTAATGATTACTAACTAAAGCAAAATTATATCCATTATAACTAACATGTCACCAATTGTGTTCTAGTTTTCTAATGTATTTGTAGAAATATTTCTGTACAGTCAGCCAGTCTGTATTAATCATAATATTATACTAAGATGGACACTGTGGAATAAATTATCAGGCCAGGAGAAGGTCATCTATTTCCAAATATTTGCTAAAACAAATGTCTTCATATTAGCCTTGGCTAAACATCCTGTAATGCCCTAAGTCTTTTTCAAGAATCCTATTACCTGTTCTGTATTTGGAAGAAAACAGGACAAAAGCAAAGTTCCTTTCCATTTCACTCATAAATCCGACCACTCTTAATAACTTGATGTCATCCTGTCATAGTCCTCCTGAGTCCCATCTGGGAGAGATATCTAATCAGCTTTTCATTTGCCATAAATCTCAGGTTCTTGCAATATACTCTATCTGACCCTCCTTTTATCATTATCTTTATTTGTGTTTTAGAAAATGCACTTGGGACTAAAGCAGGTATGTCAATTATCTGTCATCTTATGGATATGAACTCACTCCTGTTGATTTGTACTACATATTTTCCTCGAAGTGAATCCAGGGTAATATATGCTGAGCATGTTAAAGGAAGCCTAACACCCAAAAGTATTTTATAAGCAGTTTTGCATGGGGAAAATAAATTGCCTTCACTTTTCTGATCACTGTATATACTTAACATCTTGATAAGAAGAATATAACACAGGGCAAAGTCTTAGCCTGAACTAGAGTAACCTCATAGACATTGTATATGATTTTAAAACCATTGCTTGTTAACTTAAAAATAATCACTATTCTTGTCCATGGATTGTGTCCGGTATTGTTGGTAGAGCTACTTTCCTTTAACTTCTTTACCCTCAAAGGTGGTTTGTACGTTAATGACCAGGACAATTTTTACAATTCTGACCACTGTCACTTTTTGTGGTTATAACTCTGGAAAGCTTCAACAGATCCTGATAATTCTGAGATGGTTTTTTTTCGTGACATATTGCACTTCATTATAGTAGAGAAAAAATGTTGACATGACTTGCATTTATTTGTGAAAAAAACTGAAATTTGGCAAAAATTGTAAAAATTTCATAATTTTACAAATTTGAATTTTCATGCCATTAAATCACAGATATATGTCAAACAAAACACATAATAAGTAATATTTCCCACATGTCTACTTTACATCAGCACAATTTTCTAACCAAACACTTTTTTTGCTAAGAAGTTATAATGGTTAAAAATTGACCAGCCATTTCTACCTTTTACAACAAAATTTACAAAACCATATTTTTAGGGACCGCATCACATTAGAAGTCCCTTTGAGGGGTCTATATGATAGAAGATACTCAAAAGTGACACCATCCTAAAAAAGTGAACATTTAACTTTTTTCACAGAAAATTTACTTCAGATCCAATTTTTTTTATTTTGACAATGGTAAGAGGAAAAAATGGACCCCAAAATGTGTTGTATGATTTCTCCTAAGCATGTCAGTACCCCATATGTGGTAGAAAACCACTGTTTGGGCGCACTGAAGGAAAGGAGCACCCTTTGACTTTTTGAATGCAAAATTTGCTGGCACAATTGGCGGACGCCATGTCGCATTTGGAGGGCCTCTCATGTGCCTAAACAATGAAAATACCCCACAAGTCACACCATTTTGGAAACTAGGCCCCTCAGGGAACTGATCTAGATGTGTGATGAGCACATTGAACCCTCAGGTGCATCACAGATGTTTATAAAGTTGAGCTGTAAAAATTAAAAAAATCAAATTTTCCCCACAAATATATTTTTTAGCACAAAATATTGCTTTTTCATAAGGGTAACGAGAAATTGCACCATACAGTTTGTTGTACAGAATCTCCTGAGTATGCCAATACCCAATATGAGAGAGAAAACTACTGTTTGGGTACATGACATGGCTCAGAAGGGAAGGAGCGCCATTTGACTTTTTCAATGTAAAATTTCCTGGAATCATTAGTGACATCATGTCCCATTTGGAGAGCCCCTGATGTGCCTAAACAGTGAAAAAACCCACAAGTGACCCCATTTTGGAAAAATGACCCCTCATGGAATGTAATTAGATGCGTAGTGAGCACCTTCAACCCCCAGATGCTTCACAGAAGTTTATAACGTTAAGCCGTAAAAATAAAAAAAATCACATTTTCCCCACAAAAATGTTATTTTGGCCCCAAATTTTGCATTTTCAAAACTGTAACAAGAAAAATTGCACAATAAAATTTGTTGTGGAATTTCTTCTGAGTACGTCGATACCCGATACCCCATATGTAGAGAAATAGTACTTTTGAAGCACAGTGCAAAGCTCAGAAGGTAAGAGGCGCCATATTGGAGTTCAGATTTTGCTGGAATGATTTGAGAGTCCCATGTCACATTGGCAGATCAGCTGAGGTGCCAGAACAACAGAAACCCCCTATGTGTGAACTCATTTCACAAACTACACTCCCCAATGAATTCATCTAGGGGTGTAGTAATCATATTGACACCACATGTGCCTCACAGAATTTTATACACTGAGCGATGAAGAAATAATGAATGGCATTTTTACCATTAAAATGTTGTTTTATCCCCAAGTTTTTCATTTTTCTAAGGGCAAATAGGAATTTTTTTTACAACAAACTGAGGTCCATATTTTCCTGAGTGTGCCAAAGCCCTACATGTAATTGGGAAATATTTTTCAGGCACAGTGCAAAGCTCAGAAGGCAAGAAGCGAGAGATTTTACTGTAATGGTTTGCAGGTGCCATGACAACTGGGAGAGGCCATGAGGTGCCAGAACAGCAGAACCCCCATATGTGACCCCTTTTTACATTGTTTGAGTATTCTCTAAATCAGATAGTTTGTCCTTCACTGTTTGCAGGAAAACACAATGGGTATTAACATATTATCAAACATCGATTGTTTAATTACTATGCATTCCTGTCTTCCAAGGATAGCAGCACAATAAGTTGCAGCAAATATCAATTCAAGAGTAAACATTAAGGGAATTAACATATTAGCAAACATTGATTGTTGAATTACCATGCACTCCTGTATTCTTGCTGCACAATAAGATGCAGCAAATATCAATTCTAGAGTAATCATTCAGGCTCAAATGAACAATGGCTTAGGTCTCTTGACCTACCAAAAGACAAATCTGGCCTAATCCAGAACAAATGTTGTGTTGTTACAAATGCAATAAACATCAGTTAAAGAGTCAATGTTCAGGCTCATATTAACAACTGCCTATGTCTCTTGATCCACTAAAGAAAGACATGTATGGCCTAATCAAGAACAAATGCTGTGTCATCACACTCCATCATCAGCATATTTCATTCTGTATTGCGAACCATAGAGTTTGGGTGGCTTCCTGAGTGGATGTTACCCAAAGAAAGAGCATGTCACTTCTTTTAAGCAATTCAGGGTTCCTGGACCCTGAACCATATAAAATAAGTCTCAAAATATTTAACATGTGCACATCCACCCTAAAAGGATGCCATGTTCACATACCCTTACGTTCTGTTCACATTTATCCTGTGCTCTACTCTGAGCAGTTACATTGGTGTTTCTGTTGTAATCTCAAAAACGTGATTCAGCCAAATTCCCCAACAGAATCATTCACTATAAGGAGGTTGCAGCAAGTCACTATGAACTCCATTTGATCTCTGTCCCTTCTTTGTCCCATCTTTTTTTACATGTTCAAAAATGCAGTTAACCACAGTTTTATGCACCTCTTAAAAGATGAACGCAATCAGAACATATCCTAAACAGGTACAAAGTGACTTCATCTGCCTCTCTATAGTAAATGGTTCTGACAGGACTTCTGTATGAGTCATACACAATTTCAGAGAATTAGATGGAAACCCTAAAGTAATAACTCAGCGTAGTGCACAGAATAAATGCGAATAATTCAACTCAGCAAAACACAAACACTACTCAGGTCCTTCATCTAGGAAAGTTCCCATGGCTGAATGTTCTAAAGGACAGAAATGTCCAAGAAGGATGGGAGATTTTGCTAAATGATATTCTCACTGCACAATCAGCAACAATCCATAAAAGATGGAAGAATTGGAAGCATTTAAAGAGACCAGGATGGATGAACACAGAACTTAATCACTTGTTAAAAAGGAAAAAGAAAATGTATGTAAAATGGACAGAGGGGGGTATATCTAAAGAAGCTAAAGCCAGTAATGAAGTGAGGCTTGCAAAGGAGATCAACAACAGTAAATAAGGATTTTGTGGGTATGTAAAAAGCAAAAGAAAAGTCAAAGATGCCATAGGATTTTTACAGGATGAAAAGGGTGAAGTAGTCAAAAATGATGTTGAGAAGGCCACATTTTTAAATACTTATTCTAAGTATACCTATCTGTGTTCTCTAACCCTCCGTCACATACAACTGATCTGACAGGCGCTTCTCTTTTACGTTCATTTCTCCTTCCTCACCAGATTGTGAGGAAAGCCCCTCCCTCCAGGTAGTCTCCTGTCTTGAAGGTCTGTGAAACCTGATATCACAGTTGGATTTCAGAGCTTCAGGGCAGAGGATATAGCTGCACAGATCTCTCAGGCTCATTGTATGTGAATACGTCACATTCAGTAAGGTTGGTATTTTGTGTTTTTATTCATCACAATAGTTTATTTAGCTTGTTTTATGAATGTATAGCACAAAATGTGAGGATATTTCATAGAAATAAGGGAGATTTTATAAAATAAAGTGTGCTGCTCAGGCATATACAGTAGTTCCCTAACATATTCCTTCTCTTGCTTCAGATTATCTGCTGAAATGGAGAGGAAAATGTACAATTTATCCAAACAACTTGATGTTGAGGAAGTAACAAACATGCTGTTAGATGATAGAGACCTCACACTGAATGAGGATTTAGGAGAGGAAAGTGAGATTGATTCTCATGATGAGGTGGAAGAATGTGTCCTGTATTCTGAAACAGAGCAAGATGGTGACAGTGGTGAGGATGAAGAAGTTGGATCATATTATATTGGAAAAGATAAAAATACTAAATGGAACAAGAAGCCATTCCAGAAAAAACGTAGGGAACCTTTAAACATTATTACTCACCTTCCTGCAGTAATAGGAACTGCACGTAATGCAAAAACTGCAGTTGAATGCTGGAACAGTATATTTACAGATGACATTCTGGACTCTATTGTCACATATACCAACCAATATATAGACATTATAAAGGACAAGTACATCTGCAACAGAACCATCAAGCCCACAGATGAAATAGAACTGCGTGCTTTTTTTGGATTACTGTACCTTGCAGGAGCTTATAGGGCAAATAGACAAAGTTTGGAGGAACTTTGGGGTAAAGATGGGGATGGAGTTGAAAAATTTAGCCTTGTTATGTCCATAAACAGATTCAAGATTCTAATTCGTTGCCTTCGGTTTGATGACAGAACTACCCGAACCGAACGCAAAACACATGACCGACTTGCTCCAATTCGTGATATATTTCAAAGATTTGTTGTAAACTGTAAACAAAGTTATTACCCTGGAGAGAATCTCACTATTGACGAAATGCTCCCTGGTTTTCGTGGTAGATGTGCCTTTCGTCAATATATTCCATCAAAGCCAAACAAATATGGAATAAAAATTTATGCCCTTGTTGATGCCAGTAAGACCTACACTTACAACCTGGAAGTTTATGCAGGAAAACAACCAGAAGGTCCTTACTGTGTGAGCAACAAACCCATTGATGTTGTAAAAAGACTGGCTGAACCCTTATTTGGATCGGGTCGCAATATTACAGCTGACAATTGGTTTACAAGTTGTGATCTGATTGATTATCTGAAAATTCAGAAGCTGTCATATGTGGGAACTGTAAGAAAAAACAAAAGGGAATTGCTGCCACAGTTTGTAAGTGTGAAAGAGAGACAACAGTACAGCAGTATGTTTGCATTCCATAATGGAAAGGCTTTAGTTTCCTATGTACCACATGCCAAAAAAAATCGTACTTCTTCTATCAACACTTCATGATGATGCTGCCATCGATCCTGGGACTGGGGCAGAAAAAACCCCGGAGATAATTACATTTTACAATGCCACCAAAGGGGGTGTGGATACAGCAGATCAGATGTGCTCCACTTTCAACGTCAGCAGAAACATCAAACGCTGGCCAATGGTCATATTTTTTGCTATGTTGAATTTGGGTGGTATAAATTCACAAGTGATTTATCTTGAAAACAAGCTTGAACCACTCCGTAGATGATTGTATCTGAAAAAATTGGCCCATGAACTAGTACTTGGAGAGCTACGCAGGAGAAGCGTGAAAACAATCGGTATCCCCTCTCTCCTTCAAGTTCAGCTCAAAAGGTTCCGCCCAGAAGATGATGGTGAAAAGTCACCATCTGCACCACCTCACAAAAGAAGGAGATGCACCACCTGCCAAACGGAAAGCGGAACCAGAAGGCTTTCAAATTATGAATGTCTCAAATGTCATAAAGCAATTTGCCTGACACATGCAAAAATGGTGTGTAATTCTTGCTATTTGCTCTGCAAGTGTGACTTTTCTGGGGAAACCTCAGCATCTACTTCTGATTGAATATGTTTTAATAGTACTTAAGGTACCTTAAAATTAAGTTTGTGTTCAAAAATTTTCTTTGTACATTTTTTTGAGAGAGTCGAACTGGGGACTATTTGGCGGGAGTTTTGAAAAGTTTGTATTTCATAGTTATTAGTTTTATGTTAAGTAAATGTTTTTTTTTTGCAACTGATTATGTGTAGTCTCTTTTATTACATCCCTATGAAGGTCACTGATCACTTTTAGAGCACTGAAATTGCAAACATTAGATATTATAGGTATTTTTCCAGCAGGCGCCTGACAGGCACATTGTATGTGAACTCGTTAGTCCGAATATTGTATGTGACGGAGGGCTAAGAAAGCAATTGTAACATCAACATATCTTCATGGTGTCATCGAAGGAATTATAGAATCCACACTATCCATAAACAGAGAGATAGTGAGGGAACACTTAGTTAATTTAAAATAATTTAAATCTTCTGGTCCAGATGAATTACATCCTAGGGTACTGAAGTAGTTAGTAGAGGAAATTGTAGAACGACTAGCCAGAATCTTTGAAAAATCCTGGAGAACAGAAGAAGTCTCAGAACATTGGGGAAGGGCAAATATTGCCCCTAGCTTCAAAAAAGGAAAAAAGATGGAGCCAGGAAATTACAGGCCAGTGAGCCTTATTTCTTTCTGTATCAGAAAAGATCTTTGAACAGATTATTAAACAACATGTATGTAAGTGCTTGCATAAGAATACAGTAATTAACCAGAGTCGGCATGGGGTTGTAGCAAACAAATCATGCCAGACTATTCTAATTTCCTTCAAGATGGATTCACTGACTGAGTGAATGAGGGAAATGTGGTAGATATAGTATATCTCAACTTCAGCAAAGCATTTGATAAAGTATCTCATACTATCCTTATTGAAAAAGTGGCCAAGCATGAGACTATCAATGCTACAGTTAGGTGCATTCATAATTGGCTCAGTGATCATACTCAAAGAGTGGTAATAAATGATTGCACATCCAATTGGAAGAATGTTTCAAGTGTGGTACCACAAGGCTGTGTCCTGGCCCGAGTGTTGTTCAACATTTTTATAAATTATCTAAATATGGAAACTGAAGGTAAACTGATCAAATTTACAGATGATGCAAAGCTTGGAGGAAGAGTTAACAATAGAGAACACAGAGAAAGGATTCAGATGGACCTAGACAAGCTTGAAAAATGGGCAGTGACTAACAGAATGATATTTAACATGGAGAAATGCAGGGTTCTACATTTGGGCAGGAAAAACGAAAATTGCGTTTTCAGAATGGGAGGAATAGAACTAAGCAACAGCATGTGAAAATGACTTGGGTATACTAGTAGATCACAGACTGCACATGAGTCAGCAGTGTGATGCAGCAGCAAAAAAGGCAAACACAGTTTTAGGATGTATTAAGAGAAGCCTAGAGTCTAGATCACGTGAAGTAATGGTTAGGTTGCATCTGGAACACTGTGTCCAGTTCTGGGTACCACAATTTAAAAAAGACATTTAAAAACTGGAGCAAGTTAAGAGAAGAGCTACCAGGATGGTGAGCAGCCTGCAAAGTATGTCTTATGAGAAACGGTTAAGGGATCTGGGAATTTATAACTTGCAAAAAAGAAGACTAAGAGGAGACTTAATTGCTGTCTACAAATATCTGAAAGGATGTCACAGTGTAGAATGATCATTCTTATTCTCATTTGCAAATGGAAACCAGAGAAGCAATGGGATGAAACTGAAAGGGAGAAGATACAGATAAGATATTAGAAAACACTTTTTGACAGGGAGGGTGATCAATGAGTTCTCCTTCAATGGAAGTCTTGAAATAGAGGTTAGACAGACATCTGTCTGAGATGGTTTATTGAATCCTGCATTGAGCAGGGAGTTGGGGTCCGCACTGGACATCTGGTGTCTGTGTATGGATCCTGAAAACGGACTTCTCCATGAAGTTTGTGTTACTGTTCAGGTTCAGCAACCTGAACATTGGGTGCTTCCCACGCTGTCATCTGTGTGACAGTGCGAGAAACAAAGGCTCTGATGGTCAGTATGTACGTTACCTATGGTCAGAGCGCTGTGGTTCCTACGCTGTCAGACAGATTATAGCTTGTGAGCTAGCAGCTCTGACTGGCGGTAAAAATGTTACTGTCAGTCACAGGCGTCAGTTAAGTACTACTCTCATCAGCATACGCCTGCTCTCACTAATAGCAGTGAGAGTAGGCGTATGATGATGAGAGTATTCATCAGCCATCGCCTGTGCAATAAATAAATGAATTTTAAAAATGGCATGGGTTCCCCTTTATTTTTGATAACCAGCTCAAGCAAAACTGACAGCTGCGTGATAAGTTATCAGCGTTATCTTATCTTATTTAAATAAATAATTAAAAAAAATGGTGTAGGGTCTTCCCCATTTTTGAAAACCAGCCAAGCTAAAGCAGATAGCTGGGGGCTGGTATTCCACAGCCTAAATATAGCAGCCCGTGGCTGCCCCCAAAATGGAGGAAATCCGCTCACCATGCTGACATTGCCGCTTAGCACTGCAGCTGAGCTGTCAGACTCAGCTCAGTGTTCTCTTAGATTCACGACTGAGCAGTGGCATCATGCCACTGCTCAGCCATGAAATCCAGATGTAGCAGAGTTGGAACCCATCGTGGGACAAATATGGATTATCTTCTCATCGGACAGGTGAGGAATATGATGTTTTTTTATTTTTTATTTTTGAAAATAAATGGGTAAAAGAGGGTGTGGAGTTCTACTTCAAATAAAGGAGTCTGTGTTTTTACTTAAAATAATGTACTTTATTCTTGCTGTGTCTTTATTATAATCTGACAATGGGGTTATTAATTTTACCGTCTTCTAAATGCCTCTGCATTGCTAACCTGTGGGCTTGATGTCAGCTGATATTACAAAGCTGACATTAACGCCACAAATATTACCCACTTGCCACCACACCGGGGTAAGTGGGAAGAGCCGGGCAAAGCACCAATATTGACACTTTGAATAGTTGCGCCTCTTTTGGGGTGGCTTCGGGCTGCTATATCTAGGCTGAGGGGTGCAATATCCATGGCCCCTTATCAATCAGAGAATAACAGCCCCCAACTGTATGTTTTAGCTTGTCTGGTTGTCAAAAATGGGGGGAAACTCTACTCCCCTATATATTTCATAACTAGCCAAGATAATGCTGACAGCTAAGGACTGCAGGACTCAGCTGTCGGTTTTGCATGTGCTGATTGTCAAAAGCAGTCCAAGCCATTTTTTTCTATTTGTTTATTTATTGCACAGGCACCAACTGATGAATACTCTCATCATCATATGCCTGCTGTAGCTGCTATCAGCATGAGCAGGCATATGATGATGAGAGTTGTACTCTCATTATCCAATGCCTGTGATCAGCAGTAACCTTTTAACCACCGATCACAGCTGCTGGCTCACATGCTGTCATCTTTATAACAGCGTGGGAACAGCATCGCTCTGACCAGCGGTAACTTGAACGGTTACAGCAAATCAGAGTCGGTGTTTCTTGCGCTGTCACACTGATGAACGTATTGGTAACACCGGATCTTCGGGTCCCCCCACTTATTTGCATGAGCTCCAGGTTCAGGTTCAGGTTCAAGTTTGGGTACCGCTTTGGTATCCAAACCAAACTTTTTAAAAATGTTCGTCCAAACCCGCGGGACCTGGATATCCACGAGTTCGCCCATCACTAAAAACCACACATGAGATTTGAAAAAGTTAGCCTGTTCAGGAAGGTAAAAACTACATTCGTCTGGCAAGGGTTAGGCTGGGTTCACATTACGTTTACAGCAGCCCGTTCAACACATACGGTAACGGACTGCTGTAAACGCAAGTGCCGGTATGGCAGCACGCTAGCGCAGATAGCGGAAACGCTGCAGCCCGCGTCTCAGGGTCCGTCACTCAATGATGGCATGTGATGCGTCCGGCATTAAAGTCAATGGCGGCGTTAAACAGACTATGTTACACCGCGTTATGCTGCTGTGTAACGTAGTCCGTCTAACGGACGCCACTAACGTAGTGTGAACCCAGCCTTAGTAAGGTCAACATTCCTCTTTCTTGCTCAAGCCGCGTTTATGGGCATGCTTGTCTTTGAAATATAAATCCATTGATAATTTTATATCTGTTTCTGCATTCCTGAATAATTAGCATTTTCATTTTTTTTAAATGAGGCATTATGTGCTCTAGACATGATAAAGAACTTAAGGAGTCTCTGCCTGCCAAGGTTGTTTCCCTACCCAGCAACAGCATCTTTAGCTTAATTGATGCTCAATGCCTATGAGATGTGAGATGCCATGCAGGGAAATCAGACTGTGAGCTATGAATCAAGATAAAGAGGCTGGTGTTGGTCAATAAAATGGGGCGGGAAGGGGGGGGGCAGAGGTTTGTTAAGTGCTCTGTCACGCCCAGTGCTCTTAACACATAATTTTACATGAATAAAAATGCTAATTACTTGGGAGTGTAACAACCACTAGAAGATATCAAGGTGTGATAGATTTACATTTAGAAAACCTGCATGCCCATGTAACTTCCATTTAATAAAGATTGTAATATGGAAAAAATAAATGTCAACACTTAAAAAATACATTTAACACAAAACCTAATTTTAACAATAGGCCATTTTATGTTGATTACCCATTCGTTTAAAAGGTAAACTGTAACCAGAAAATTAAGGTACCGTCACACTAGGCGATATCGCCAGCGATCCGTGACGTTGCAGCGACCTGGATAGCGATATCGCTGTATTTGACACGCAGCAGCGATCTGGATCCCGCTGTGAAATTGCTGGTCGCTGCTAGAAGGTCTGCACTTTATTTGGTCGCTAGGTCGCCGTGTATCGCCGTGTTTGACAGCAAAAGCAAGGATACCAGCGATATTTTACACTGGTAACCAGGGTAAACATCGGGTTACTAAGTGCAGGGCCGCGCTTAGTAACCCAATGTTTACCCTGGTTACCAGCGTAAAAGTTAAAAAAACAAACAGCACATACTCACCAGCGCGTCCCCCAGCCTCTGCTTCCTGACACTGACTGAGCGCCGGCCCTAAACTGAAAGTGAAAGCACAGCGGTGACGTCACCGCTCTGCTGTTAGGGCCGGAGCTCAGTCAGTGTCAGGAAGCAGAGGCTGGGGGACGCGCTGGTGAGTATGTGCCGTTTGTTTTTTTAACTTTTACGCTGGTAACCAGGGTAAACATCGGGTTACTAAGCGCGGCCCTGCGCTTAGCAACCCGATGCTTACCCTGGTTACCCGGGGACCTCGGCATCGTTGGTCGCTGGAGAGCGGTCTGTGTGACAGCTCTCCAGCGACCAAACAGCGACGCTGCAGCGATCGGCATCGCTGTCGCTATCGCTGCAGCGTCGCTTAATGTGACGGTACCTTTAGTCATGACCTATTATTGAAATTGTGTTTTTGTGTTGCATGTTTTTTTAAGTATTTTGTATGTGTTTTTTTTTATATTGCAATCTTTATATAAAAAAAATAGCAATCTTGCAATTTTCAAACTGGCCACTGAGGCCTTTTAGGAACTTTTATTTCCTGTCCTTTCAGGAAGAACTACAACAATGCCTTATATTATCAATGGCAGGATTACAATGATAGGTAACACCAATATAGACAGCTATAAAGACAGTTGTATAGAGGATCATTAGGTGATGTCATACAGTTGTGGCCAAAAGTATTGACACCCCCGCAATTCTGTCAGATAATACTCAGTTTCTTCCTGAAAATGATTGCAATCACAAATTCTTTGGTATTATTATCTTCATTTAATTTGTCTTAAATTAAAAAACACAAAAGAGAATGAAGCCAAAAGCAAAACATTGATTATTTCGCACAAAACTCCAAAAATGGGTCAGACAAAAGTTTTGGCACCTTTAGCCTAATACTTGGTTGCACAACCTTTAGCCAAAATAACTGCGACCAACCGCTTCCGGTAAACATCGTGGTTAAATATATTTTTATTAAAGAGAAGAGAATTTTACAAGAAAAACAGTAGTTGAAAACTACGTCAATGATCAAAGTACTTTTTCTTATAATATACAATTCGAGAAGAGTAACACAAAAAAACACTCATTCACAAACCTTGCATAAATCTTACAAAAAAGAGAGAGAAAAAAAAAAAAAATTAGAGGGAGTAAACCCTCAAGAATGACTACGGTATCTTTAACATATAAGCAATGACTCCTTGCCCCCGCAACAGGCGAGGACTTTCATTACCGTAAATAAAGTAAAGCATACCTAAAATCAGTTCGCCCATGTCCCCTAAAGCGAGACATGCACGCAGATGGTATCATTATAAAAGTAACTGGTAAATCATGGTACAGACCTATCACACCGAGCTGTTGGAAGGTGAACAGCTCACCCAGGGGGGAGATAGAAAGAAGAAAAAATAGAGGGGGGAGCCCAATTAGGTGGGGCTCAAGAAAAGATATTTAAAATGAGAACATGAAAAGAAAGGAAGAGTAGCTTAGTAATCGACTGTAGAATAGACAGGTGTATTCAGGTAAACAGGTCAGGGAAACGAGCAGAATCTTTAAATAGAATCCATTCAGTCCAGGTACCTAAGAAGGAGACCCTTGTCTGTGAAAGGTCTGCTTCAATTTCCTCCATCCTAAAGATGGTTTCAAATTCTGAAAACCACTCCACAACATCGGGGGGAACCGGGTCTCGCCATCGGCGGGGGATGACCGTTCTAGCAGCTGCTAGGCAAAATTTAAGGATGTCCTTTTTTTGGGATCTCACCAAACCGGGAATCATGGAGAGCAATGCCATCTCCGGAGTACCGGTGATGTGCTTGCCTGTGATCAAACCATAATTTCGGAACACTTGGTCCCAGAATGTTCTAATCAAGGGGCAGTCCCACCAGATATGCAAAAGGGAGCCAATGCCATTTCCACACCTCCAGCAGCAGTTTGAAATTGAGGGAGAAAATTTGTGTAACCTGTCAGGTGTGAGGTACCACCTATATTGCAGTTTATACCCCTTCTCTGAGGCCTCACTGGAACTCGGGAGTTTATGGTTCATCAGGAAGCAACGCTCCCAATCCTCATCCGACAGAGTCCGCCCTAAATCCTTCTCCCAAGCAGACTGGAAATAGAGCCTTGCGTCAGAGTCAGGTGTTGAAAAAATTGAGTAGAGGGAAGAGATTCCCCTGCTCGGGGCGTCACCACCGGCAAACAACAGTTCCAAGGGAGAGAGTCTACAGTTCGAACCCCTAGGCAAATTCAAAGAGGCCAGGAAAGACCGGACCTGCAAGTACTCCCACCATAGAAGTTTAGTGGAGAGAGATTGGGTTTGGAGGGAACAGAGGGTGGGAATCTCGCCACGCTGTAAGATATCACCAACCCGTATGTCATCCTCGTATTTCCATCCCATGAAGGCTTTCCTGTGAATGACCGGAGGTTGCAAAAAATAGGTGTAAGAAGGCTGGCCCCAGAAGGAGCGGACCCCTTCACCCCACTGCAGTGCCATGCCCTCATAGCCTCTGAGGTTAAGAAGGAAAATCTCCCCCGTTGAAGAGCATATTGCTTTGGGATCCACTGAAGATACTGAAGAGGCAAATCGGACCATTCTTGTTCCAACTCTACCCATTTTTTAAATTTAATTTTATATTTCCAGTCCAAGAGGCGAACTAATATGGCCGCCCTGCAATAGTTTCGGAGGTTGGGTAGACCAACCCCACCAAACTGGCGTGGCCTAGATAAAACCTTGTAACTCACCCTCGGTGTTTTCCCCTTCCAGATAAAACGGGAAATCAAGGACTGTATTTTAATAAAAAACGATTTATGTGGCCAAATGGGAATTGCCTGAAAGATATAAAGAAATCTCGGCAGGATATCCATCTTTACCACCTGAATCCTACCGAGCCACGACAGCCTCAATGGGCCGTAAGACTCCAGAAGGGATCCCACCTTGTTCAAAATGACCTGATGGTTCAAAGAAAATAATTGAAGAGGATCCGAGGTGAGGTTCACCCCGAGATATGAAATCTGATCCCGTTGCCATCTGAAGGGGAAGGCCTGCTTCAAGGAAGCCACCACGGAAGAAGATAGAGAAATGTTTAGGACCTCAGTTTTGGAGTAATTAATCTTGAAGTTACTTAAATCCCCGAAGGATTCGAACTCCTTCATAAGCACTGGAAAAGAGACGACTGGGTTAGAGACAAAGAGGAGGATGTCGTCGGCAAATAGGGCCGTTTTATGGTTAGAGTTTCCAACCTGAATCCCTGAGATACTGTCATTAACTCGGATAGCCTTAGCCAAATGCTCAATAACTAAAACATATAATAGGGGCAACAACGGGCAGCCTTGTCTAGTACCGTTCTGGATATAAAAACGATCGGACAAAGATCCATTGACTCTAACACGAGCTGAGGGTTTTGAATATAATGACATAATTTTCCCCAGGAAATTGGATTGTAAGCCAATATGGGTCAGGGTCTCTCGTAGAAAATCCCAATGGACTCTATCAAAGGCCTTTTCCGCGTCAATCGACAGAAGACAAAGAGGGGACTTTTGCATCTTGGTCCTCTCAATAAGGAGAAGAGACCTGATAATGCTGTCCCGCGCCTCCCGGCCCTTGACAAAGCCCACCTGATCAATGTCGATAATAGATGGGAGAAGTCCCGACAATCTGTCAGCCAATATCTTAGCAAATAATTTTACATCGACGTTGATCAGGGAGATTGGCCTATAACTCCCGGCCAGTAGGGGATCTTTATTAGGCTTTAGCAGAACAGAAATATGAGCCTCTAGAGACTGGGGGGTAAAACTATTCTCCTCAGAAATCGCATTAAAGGTGAGGACCATTTGGGGAAGCAAGTCAGATAGAAGGGATTTATAGAATAAGGGAGTGAACCCATCCGGCCCAGGACATTCAGTTCCGGTAAACATCAATGAGTTTCTTACAATGCTCTGCTGGACGTTTAGACCATTGTTCTTTGGCAAACTGCTCCAGGTCCCTGATATTTGAAGGGTGCCTTCTCCAAACTGCCATTTTTAGATTTATCCACAGGTGTTCTATGGGATTCAGGTCTGGACTCATTGCTGGCCACCTTAGAAGTCTCCAGTGCTTTCTCTCAAACCATTTTCTAGTGCCTTTTGAAGTGTGTTTTGGGTCATTGTCCTGCTGGAAGACCCATGACCTCTGACGGAGACCCAGCTTTATCACACTGGGCCCTACATTATGCTGTAAAATTTGTTGGTAGTCTTCAGACTTCATAATACCATGCACATGGTGAAGCAGTCCAGTGCCAGAGGCAGCAAAGCAACCCCAAAACATCAGGGAACCTCCACCATGTTTGACTGTAGGGACCGTGTTCTTTTCTTTGAATGCCTCTTTTTTTCTCCTGTAAACTCTATGTTGATGCCTTTGCCCAAAAAGCTCTACTTTTGTCTCATCTGACCAGAGAACATTCTTCCAAAACGTTTTAGGCTTTTTCAGGTAAGTTTTGGCAAACTCCAGCCTGGCTTTTTTATGTCTCGGGGTAAGAAGTGGGGTCTTCCTGGGTCTCCTACCATACAGTCCCTTTTCATTCAGACGCCGACGGATAGTACGGGTTGACACTGTTGTACCCTCGGACTGCAGGGCAGCTTGAACTTGTTTGGATGTTAGTCGAGGTTCTGTTAGGAGTCGAGTTCCCGCTGCTGCACAGGGGTAATCTCGAGCCGTGTCTGCTGCGGTCTCCCATTCTGCATCGGCCGCAGTGGAGCCTGCTCAGCGGAGACGTCGGTCCCAGCATCTCACTGAGTCTGAAACTGTGCAAAGGGTTACTGCTGTCTCTCCAGGCTCTGCTACTGCACCCTGCACTGATCTGCGGCAAGCAGGCTTTTCTGGGACTAAGTCCTGCTTTGCACACACTGAGCATGCCCAGGGTAAGATCTCTCAGTAGAGATCAAGGGTCACATGCTCAGGTACTGCAGCAACTTCCATTGGTCCTCCAGGAAGGTCCTGTACCTGATCAAGTTCTGTGTCAGCCTTCCATTGGTCCTTCTTGGAAGGTCCTGTAGGTGCTGCAGCTATATAAGGTTCTCATGACCGCACGGCCATGCGCAAGTGTCAAATATGTACGGGCTCAGCGCCAGTGTGGTTGTGTGTGTGGTCAGGGACCCAGCTGAAATAAGCCCCTAGAATGCTGGCACCTCCGGCAAGGAGTTTTGTGTATGCAGTCAGGGACCCGGCTAAAATAAGCCCCTAGAATGCTGGCACCTCAGGCGAGGAGTTTATGTGTGAATTCAGGGCTGGCTAATAACCGATAGAATTCCAGCTCCACCGGAGAGGAGCTGTGTGTTGGTTGGACTGCATGACCACTGTCGGCTCTACACAGTAGCTGTGTCCCCTGTGAGCTAAACAGGGCACAGCGTTCTCTTTACTATGGGCTCTGTGAAGTAACAGAGTTCATTTATTCTAATTTGCTTCGCCGCCTTATTTAGCAGCAGGTTCTTTCCTGCACGGTGGATCCCGGGTTGCGAACGCACCTATCCCATCTAATAAACATATTTGGTGCATTCCGCCAACCTTAACAGTACACTAGCACCAGGATCTGGCTAAGAAATGGCGGATGAACAGCGATTGCAGGGGTACATCCAGCTGCTGGAGGGCCGGTTGGCGTCTCTTGAGCGTGCAACCTCGGCGGTGGATGTTACCGCAATAGCTGTTCAGGCTGCTAGCGTGGCTGCAGCAGCTTTACCCACTGCCACCTCTGTTCCGACTTTATCTCACCTCCCATTGCCTGAGAGATACTCTGGGGACTTTAAGTCCTGTAGGGGTTTCGTGGGCCAGTGTGGTATACACCTCGAGCTCCTGGCTGCACGTTTTCCCACAGAGCGGGCAAAGGTGGGATTCATAATCTCTCTCCTGTTGGACAGAGTGTTGGAGTGGGCTACGCCGCTGTGGGAGCGCAACGATCATGTGGTGCGGAGTGTTCCTCGGTTTCTGGACACTCTGAAACAGGTCTTTGTAGGACCTCACATTAGCATTTGAGTTGGAATGGCCAGATAAAACCCTCATTCCCGTATTTTGGAGGGGGCTGGCTGACCATGTGAAGGACGCTTTGGCCACTAGGGAGATTCCCGCCACACTGATGGAGCTCATAGCTGTATCAACTCGCATAGACCTTCGTTTTCACGAGCGAAGGTTGAAGCGAGCCCAATGTAGGCAGAGGTTTCGGCTGGCTCCCACCTTCGCCAGACCTTTGGAATCTCCAGTCCAGGCGTCCGAGTCACATGAGGCCATAGAGGTGACATGAGCGGGATCCAAGTCCCAGTCCGCTCTTGCACTTAAGGTCTGTCATGTTTGCCGGCAGTCAGGACATCTTGCCTCCAAGTGTCCTCAGCGGTCGGGGAAACGTCAGCGTCTAGTGTCAGTTGGAGGAGGTACACTAGACACGGCGACGTTTGCCTCTAAGTTGTCCTTCAAGGGGACAATTACCATTGGCCCATCCACTCTTATGGTAGAGCTATGTGTGGACTCTGGGGCGGAGGGTAATTTTATGTCATCCGCTTTCGCCCAGCGTCACGCAATGCCCCTGGTGATGCTCACCAAACCAGTAACCGTTCGAGTGGTAAATGGGTCGACACTACCCTCACAGATTACCCACCAAACCATTCCTTTCACTCTTTCTGTGTCTCCATCACATCAGGAGATTATCTCCCTATTATTCATTCCTGAGGGAATTGATGAGGTCCTGTTCGGGATACCATGGCTACGCTATCATTCTCCTCATATAGAGTGGTCCTCAGGGAGAATTCTGGGATCTAGTAAATCCTGTGAGGGTAGATGTCAGAGGGAGTGCATTCAGGTTGCTACAACAGAGGTACCAGCAGATCTTTCCTCTCTCCCCAAGCACTATTGGCCCTATGCGGACATGTTCTCCAAAAGGGTTGCGGAGGCCCTTCCGCCTCACCGCCCCTATGACTGTCCTATTGACCTCTTGCCTGGTGCTGAGCCTCCCGGGGTCGAGTCTATCCGTTATCTCTCCCGGAGATGGGGGTAATGTCTCAGTACATCCAAGAGAATCTGGCAAGAGGATTCATTAGGAAGTCAGTGTCACCTGCAGGGGCTGGGTTCTTCTTCGTACAGAAGAAGAGTGGAGACTTACGTCCATGCATAGACTACAGGGGTCTTAACGCCATCTCCGTTAAGAACAAGTACCCATTACCCCTGATATCTGAGCTTTTTGATAGGCTACGGGGAGCAAGGGTATTTACAAAATTAGATCTGCGGGGTGCTTACAACCTGATTCGCATCCGTGAGGGGGACGAATGGAAGATGGCTTTTAACACCAGGGATGGGCACTATGAATATCTGGTGATGCCCTTCGGGCTCTGTAATGCCCCAGCCGTTTTCCAAGACTTTGTGAATGACATCTTCCGGGATATACTCACCACCTCGGTCATAGTCTATCTGGATGATATTCTCATCTACTCTCCAGATATTGACTCCCATCGGAGAGATGTTCGCAAAGTCTTCGACCTCTTATGGGCAAACTCCCTCTATGCCAAGTTGGAGAAGTGTGTGTTTGAGCAGGAGTCCTTGCCTTTCCTTGGTTATTGTCATGTCGGACGTTGTTCACACTAGGGCGTCCGACAGACAGCGGTAATTCCTCATTCGTCCACTATATGCTCAGTGGCGCTGGCTAGATTGATCCAGATTGTCCGGGGTTAATCTGGCTGGTACTCGGGTTGGAGGCTTAGTCACGCCCATTGCCTTTAAATAGTTTTGCTGGGCTTTGGACGTCGCTGTTTATAGCTTGTGTCTTGTGCCTGGTGATCTCGGTCTGGAGTGGTGATGATCTAGGAGAGGAAATATTGTATCTGGTGGTGTATTATCCTTGGTTATATTTCTCCTTCTTATATTTTTATTGTTTGCCCTGTGCACATTATAGTGTTTTCCTGTGTGTCTGCGGCGTTGTGCGTTTCTTAGTTTTCCCTGTCTGTGCTTTCTGTAGGGGTTGGTGTGAGGTCTTATCACTGGGTGGCGGGTGGAGGTTTCAGCTTAGTACTGAAACAGGACTCAGGGTCAGGCCTGGAGGCCCAGACATGCACACCTTCAGTGTAAACTCTGGGAGAGGGACAGACAGGGTTTCCCTAGTTTGAGGGATATTGCAAGGGCCCGGGTAATCAGCTGTAGTCTACCCAGTACCCCCGTGACATTATAATCGGCCAAAAAGAAAAAAAAAAGGGGGGGGGTTTATGTCATGGATCCCATGACTTCCATAACCCGCCAGTTGGAGGCGCTGTCCCTGCAGGTTACTGAGCTGAAGGGGACAGTTCAGCATCTGGGTATAGTAGTATCTAAACTGCAAGCTGAATCTGCAGGCAGAGTTGCTGAGCCAAAGTTTCCTTTACCTGAAAGGTTTGCTGGGGAACGCAGTAAATTTGTCACTTTTCGTGAATCTAGTAAACTTTATTTTCGTATGCGCCCGATCTCCTCAGGTAATGAGGCTCAGCGTGTGGGCCTGGTGTTGTCATTACTGAACGGGGATCCTCAAGCATGGGCGTTTTCTTTACCTTCTGATTCTGCTGCATATGACTCAGTGGAGAGTTTTTTTCTGCTCTTGGACTCAGTGGTGCCTGCTCAGCGGAGACGTCGGTCCCGGGTCTCACTGAGTCTGATACTGTGCAAAGGGTTACTGCTGTTTCTCCAGGCTCTGCTATTGTACCCTGCACTGATCTGCGGCGAGCAGGCTTTTCTGGGACTAAGTCCTGCTTTGCACACACTGAGCATGCCCAGGGTAAGATCTCTCAGTGGAGATCAAGGGTCACATGCTCAGGTACTGCAGCAACTTCCATTGGTCCTCCAGGAAGGTCCTGTACCTGATCAAGTTCTGTGGCAGCCTTCCATTGGTCCTTCTTGGAAGGTCCTGTAGGTGCTGCAGCGCCCCAGAGTCCTGGTCGTTGCAGTAACGTCGCTCTGCCGCTAAGGGGAGTGATGGTACGTCTGATTGCACTAAAAGAGTTCACCTGACCAGGTATCACAGTCGCACATTACACTTCACATTCCGGCCACCAGGGGGAGCAAAGGGTTCTATGTATTAGGCCACTCCTCACACTCTGGTAAAACTGGGGGTTGGATAGGAAGTTAGGGAGAAGCTGACTGTGTTTTGCCCAGGTAACATCTAGTGAGAGGAGAGCGTTACTTGGGAAGATTCAGGGGGTCCCTGTCAGGGGTGGGATCCTGACAGAGGCCTAGCAAAAGGACAGATCATTACGGAGCCGTGCCTGCATCTCATTGCGGCGGCATCTTAAGAAAGGACACAAAGCGAGGTGTATTGTGGAGAAGTGAGAAACGAGATCACAGCACAAAGGCAAAAGAACCAGAAGGAGTTGTGCCCTGAGATCGGCAACATCCTTCTGAGGTGCGTAGCCGGCGGCCGGAACGCCGAGGAAGTAATAGACTCTACGCATTACTTTGAACTACGGCAGGGCAGTTAACTTTAGGTTGGCTGCCTCACCTTTTACACCTAATGAAGACAACGGAGGCAATTGTGGGAGAGAGGCGTCTCTAGGGTCCCTATAACATAACTCCAGGCCTACCCCGTCATACGGGTGCATCCTATCCATATCATCTGGGGGACGGAGAGAAAGAACAGAAACATACATGACAGTTGTGAGGACTATCCCGTGGTGCTCAGCAGGGAAGTACTACAACACCCAGGCACTAGTAGGTAGGCTACTGATTTCCACCTGCAAAGGGAACTCTGGATGTGCCTTCGGACCGGCCGGTCTCAGCCAGCCCTGTTAGCAGTGCTCTGGATTGCGGATGCCGAAGCCTTCAGTAAAGAGGTAAAGAGACTGCAACCCTGTGTCCTCGTTATTTCCTGCAACCTGCACCATCACCTACACCTTTTATTGGGCGCCCCTTAGCAGGGCTACGGACCGGGTCGGGCCACCGTGACATCCCCAGAACCGAGAGACCCGGTACCGAGCACCCCGCAGCCCTGTGTCTGGGGGCCGCTCCACAGCTATATAAGGTTCTCATGACTGCATGGCCATGCGCTAGTGTCAAATATGTACGAGCTCAGCGCCAGTGTGGTCGTGTGTATAGTCAGGGACCCGGCTGAAATAAGCCCCTAGAATGCTGGCACCTCCGGCGAGGAGTTTTGTGTCTGCAGTCAGGGACCCGGCTGAAATAAGCCCCTAGAATGCTGGCACCTCCGACGAGGAGTTTATGTGTGAATTCAGGGCTGGCTAATAGCCGATAGAATTCCGGCTCCACCGGAGAGGAGCTGCGTGTTGGTTGGACTGCATGACCACTGTCGGCTCTACACAGTAGCTGTATCCCCTGTGAGCTAAACAGTGCACAGTGTTCTCTTTACTACGGGCTCTGTGAAGTAACAGAGTTCGTTTATTCTAATTTGCTTCACCGCCTTAGTTAGCAGCAAGTTCTTTCCTGCACAGTGGATCCCGGGTTGCGAACGCACCTATCCCATCTAATAAATATATTCGGTGCATTCCGCCAACCTTAACAGGTTCTTTATCCAACATCCGCACAATCTTGCGTTGAAATCTCTTGTCAATTTTTCTTTTCCGTCCACATCTAGGGAGGTTAGCCACAGTGCCATGGGCTTTAAACTTCTTGATGACACTGTGCACGGTAGACACAGGAACATTCAGGTCTTTGGAGATGGACTTGTAGCCTTGAGATTGCTCATGCTTCCTCACAATTTGGTTTCTCAAGTCCTCAGACAGTTCTTTGGTCTTCTTTCTTTTCTCCTTGCTCAATGTGGTACACACAAGGACACAGGACAGAGGTTGAGTCAACTTTAATCCATGTCAACTGGCTGCAAGTGTGATTTAGTTATTGCCAACACCTGTTAGGTGCCACAGGTAAGTTACAGGTGCTCTTAATTACACAAATTAGAGAAGCATCACATGATTTTTCGAACAGTGCCAATACTTTTGTCCACCCCCTTTTTTATGTTTGGTGTGGAATTATATCCAATTTGGCTTTAGGACAATTCTTTTTGTGTTTTTTCATTAAAGACAAATTAAATGAAGATAATAATACCAAAGAATTTGTGTTTGCAATCATTTTCAGGAAGAAACTGAGTATTATCTGACAGAATTGCAGGGGTGTCAATACTTTTGGCCACAACTGTATCTGATCCTTCCCCCTTCTCAGTGACCTTTTGCACATGTTCATTAGACACTTCAAAACAAAAGGTGTAGTCAGGATCGACCATTGTAGCTAGGTACATGTGTTATTTCCTGAAACAATAAGAAGTTAAAGCCTACAAAAGCCCAAGTGGCCAGTGTGAAAATTGCAAGATTTATATAGATTGTGACATGTAAGCACATACAGGGAAAGACCTGCCAGTCATTGGCACCAGGTAGGGAGGAGCTGCTTGGGACCCACCTGTCCAACTAGACTCCCATCTCCGTCTCGATCTCCGTCGGCTCTTAAACTGTTTTTCTCTGAAGAGCTGCACCATTTCAAATTTAAACATATATGGCTGAAATCATACAGCCACGGTCTTATTCATACTGCTTGTGGATCAGGCAGCATGGATCAGCTGTCAAATTGCCTTTAAACAATAGGTAATTTCTAGATGATAGATTACCTTTAACTAAGCGATCGGCAAAAATGATTCAAATCCTTTAGAAATCCTGCAGCTCTCTCCCTTCTCTTATTGTTAGAGATAACATGAAGGCAGAAAACAAGGAGGAAAGCACAAGGGAAAAAAAGTAGTATTAGAGCTGTGCTAATACATGAATGCAAGTGAAGACATCAATCCACTAGAGGCACACAGAGGACACATCCCACATATACAAGTGCTTCTCACTAAATTAGAATATCATTAATTATCAACATTAACAGAAATAACCACTTGAAATAGGAAAGATATATATCTTGGTACCATGTTAGCTAGTGGATAGAAAAATATTTAGAATTGAGAGTCATAAATTTACATCTATTAAGGAATTTGCTCCTCAGACTGGGGACATCATAACATAGAACCAGACCCCAATCAGAGGACAATAAAACATTCACACTCCTTATCTATGAACTGTTCCAATATTTATGGACATAACTGTTTATCACTCACATAATGGTAGTTCTGCTTCATGTCACCTGTCTTATCTATTGCATTATTTCTGCACTGTGTTGTGTATCAATATGTGATTCTTCAGAATTTCTATTAGTCTATGCCTGATGAAGAGACCTGAGTAGTCTCGAAAGCTTGCAATTTGCTACCATCTTTTCAGTTAGCCATTAAAAGGTATCAACCACTGAGGACTCTCAATTCTACATATTTTTCACTTGAAATAGAACACTCTGTTTGTAAAGACTCTATATAATATATCAGTTTCAATTTTTGTATTGAAAGACTGAAATAAATTAACTTTTTGATGATATTCTAATTTAGTGAGAGGCACTTGTATTACAGGAGGGCGACTCCCTGAAGTGATAAATAATTATATATGACACTTGGATCAGGCTGCAAACTGCATGTTATGGTTTCTAAATAAGAATTAATCGAGATTGTAGGGTGAAACCTCCTACAATGTTATTAAATTTGCCTCATACTGTATGTTAAAAAGTATTTAAATAAGTTAGCTACAATACCATGTACAACCCATATAAATAGAAATGCAGTTTCTGGAAGAAAGCAGTCATGTTTTTTAAATTCCATTCCATCTATAATACACAAGGCTGAGGTTTCATGCACACTGCATCACTTAGCTTAATCCCTTTCTGACATCAGACGTAATAATTAGTGTTGAGCGATACCGTCCGATACTTGAAAGTATTGGTATCGGAAAGTATCGGCCGATACCGGCAAAGTATCGGATCTAATCCGATACCGATACCCGATACCAATACAAGTCAATGGGACTCAAGTCTCGGACGGTATCCCTGACGGTTCCCAGGGTCTGAAGGAGAGGAAACTCTCCTTCAGGCCCTGGGATCCATATTAATGTGTAAAATAAAGAATTAAAATAAAAAATAGGGATATACTCACCTCTCTGTCTCTCACCTCTCTGGACTTTACCGCCGTAACCGGGAGCCATTGTACCTAAGAATGCGCGCTTGAAGGGCCTTAGATGAGGTCACTGCGCTCTGATTGGTCCGTAGCGGTCGCGTGACCGCTACGCAACCAATCACAAAGCCGTGACGTCACCTAAGGTATTTTAAGCGCTTGAAAGACCTTAGGTGACGTCACGGCTTTGTGATTGGTCCGTAGCGGTCACATGGGCCGTCGCGACCAATCACAAAGCCGTGACGTCATCTTAAGGTCCTTCACACGCTGATTCTTACGAAGGAAGGCTGCCGGAAAGAAGCAGGGCGCGTCCGATGGTGAGTATATTCCTATTAGGTATATACTCACCCTCGGCTTCTTTCCGGCAGCCTTCCTTCGTAAGAATCAGCGCGTGAAGGACCTTAAGATGACGTCACGGCTTTGTGATTGGTCGCGACGGCCCATGTGACCGCTACGGACCAATCAGAGCGCAGTGACCTCATCTAAGGCCCTTCAAGCGCGCATTCTTAGGTACAACGGCTCCCGGTTACGGTGGTAAAGTCCAGGCTGCGCCGGAGAGGTGAGTATATCCCTATTTTTTATTTTAATTCTTTCTTTTACACATTGATATTAATCCCGATACCGATTCCCAATACAACAAAAGTATCGGATCTCGGTATCGGAATTCCGATACCGGCAAGTATCGGCCGATACCCGATACTTGCGGTATCGGAATGCTCAACACTAGTAATAATACGTCCATGTGCCCTTGGACAATTTGACCAGGTACGGATTATATTACGTTATTTTGATTGTCCACACACGGGAGGTGTGTGGGCGATCGTCGCCTATGTGCCAGGAGTAGTGTTGAGCATTCCGATACTGCAAATATCGGGTATCGGCCGATATTCACTGTATCGGAATTCCCAGGCGTGTGCGGTGCGTATGGTTCCCAGGGTCTGGAGGAGAGGAGACTCTCCTTCAGTCCCTGGGATCCATATTCATGTAAAAAATAAAGAATAAAAAATATGGATATACTCACCCCTCCGACGGCCCCTGGCTCTCAGCGGTGTAACTGGCAGCCTCTGTTCCTAAGAATGCAGTGAGTGTAGGACCTGCGATGACGTCGCGGTCTTGTGATTGGTCGCGTGACCGGCGCGTGACCGCGACGTCATCGCAGGTCCTTCACTCACTGCATTCTTAGGAATGGAGGCAGACGCTTGCACCTCTGAGGTCCAAGGTCCGTCGGAGGGGTGAGTATATCCATATTTTTTATTTGTATTCTTTATTTTTTACATGAATATGGATCCCAGGGCCTGAAGGAGAGTTTCCTCACTTTCAGACCCTGGGAACCATCCAGGATAGCTTCCGATATTTGTGTCCCATTGACTTGTATTGGTATCGGGTATCGGTATGGGCGATATCCCATATTTTTTGGATATCGGCCGATCCAATCCGATAACGATACTTTTGAATATCGGAAGGTATCGCTCAACACTAGCCAGGAGTGGTCACGCACCGCTCCCGGCACTTTAACCCCTGAAATGCTGAGATTAAATGAGATTAAATGACACGTGTCGGGGGCTATTTCTGGCGGGACCCTGCTCCTCTATCTCCCCTTCAGCACCCTGGTAAGCTGACCTAGCTTAATTTATTGATTATATATTACTTTGTTGATTTGGTATTTATTTACCTGCGGGTCACCAAACCGGGCTGCACTATATGGAAGGAGTTCTGTCATGGTTCCCAATGGCAAGGGAACATAAGAAACATATAAATAACGAACGAGCTCTCGGGGGATGTAAACTCGAGTTGACCGTGAGCTAAATCTACCACACAACTAATAGTAGCCAGGGAGCATACCTACGGCTTCCTAAATGCCACGCGCCAGCCGGAGGACTAACTAAGCCTGGTAGAGGAAGAAACAGACCTGGCTTACCTCTAGGGAAATACCCCAAAAGATGATAGCAGCCCCCCACATGTAATAACGGTGAAATAAAAGGAAAAGACATACACAGTATGAAAGTAGATTTAGCAAAGAGAGGTCCACTTACTAGATAGCAGAAGGATACAAAAGAGGACTTCACGGTCAACTGAAAACCCTTTCAAAAAACCATCCTGAAATTACTTTAAGACTCCTGTGTCAACTCATGACACAGGAGTGGCAATTTCAGCCCGCAAGAGCTTCCAGCTACAGAGAATTACAAAAACTGCAAACTGGACTAAAGATACAAAACAAAAGGACAAAGTCCACTTAGCTGATCAGCAGACTAGTAGCAGGAACATGCAACCGAAGGCTCTGGTTACAATGATGACCGGCAAGGAAATGACTGGAGAGCAAGGCTAAATAGGAAACTCCCAAACGCTGATGGAAGCAGGTGAACAGAAGCAGCAAAGTGCAAACAAGTCACCAGTACCACCAGCAACCACCAGGGGAGCCCAAAAAGCGGATACACAACAGAGTTCCCCTCCTTTGCTGATTTGGCACTGATTACTTGCTGGTTATTCAATCGGACTGCATTATATGGAGGGGATATCCCCCCTGGATTATTATTAATATGGGGGTTCTAGAGGGGTGGGTGCCCTCTGATATATGCTAATCATGGTACTTATTATATACCTCTAAATATTACTGCTGTTTTTAACTTTTTGTTATAATAAAGTATTGTTTCTATATAAATATGCTCCGGTTTCTCCTATTTTTTTCATGTTAGTTTGGAGCGAAGTGATGGGTCTGGCTACATACAATACACATGTGTTGTTTCAGACCAATAATGACTTTGGGATTCTTAATATGATTAAATGAGATTGCAGCATTCCGGGAGCTGGCAGAGGGCTGACAGCCCATCTGCCTTCGGATCGGAGCTCCACAGCGTGACGAGGAGTCCCGATCATTTCCATGGTGACCCAATGTTATCATGACTACATCCAAGCTAGGAAACTTTCTGATCATACCCAGTGCATGATCAGCAACTTTCCCTGTTAGTGCTGCTGCATCCCCATGGTGTAGAAGTGGTCAGCCTGCAAAAAATGATAGTCTCATAGTGTGACAAAGTAAAATAGTTAAAAAAAAGTTTAAAAATAATGTAAATAATAGTAAAAATATTAAAAAAAAAATCTAAACTAATAATAAAAAAATCAAAAGATAATGTATCTATAAATAAATATTTGAATGAAAAAAGAGATATAAACAATAAAACTACACATATTTGGTATCACCGTGTTCGCAACGACCCAACCTAAAAAACTGTCCCACTAGTTAACCCATTTAGTTAACACTAGGGTTGAGCAAAACGGATCGGACAAATTCAAAAATCGCCGACTATCGGCAAAGTCGGGTTTCATGAAACCCGACCCGATCCCAGTGCGGGATCGGCCATGTGGTCGGCGATCTTCACGCCAAAGTCGTGTTTCGTATGATGCTTTCACCACCATTTTTCAGCCAATGAAAGAGGACGCAGAGTGTGGGTAGCGTGATGACATAGGTCTCGGTCCCCACCATCTTAGAGAAGGGCATGACAGTGATTGGCTTGATTTCTGCGGCATCACAGAGGCTATAAAGGGGCGTGCACGCCGACAGCCATCTTACTTCTGCCGATCTCAGCATAGGGAGAGGTTGCTGCAGCTTCGTCAGAAGAAGGGATATAGTTAGGGAGGGAAGATTAACCCCCAAACTGCTTGTGCTGTAGCGATTTCCACTGTCCAACACCACCTTTATTTTGCAGGGACAGTGGAGGCTATATCTTTGTGCATCAGCTCTGTAGCTTATTAGGCAGCCTTATAAGGCTCTCTGATAGCTGCATTGCTGTTTGCACCGCTGCTGTGCAAACCAACTGCATTTTAAAAAGCAAAAATCCTGTTGCTCCTTTCTGCAGTTATCTTGTTTATTTGTCCACACTTTTGTGTGCAGCAGTCCTTTTTGTTGCTGCCATACTTGTCCTGAGATCATTGTAGGGAGATTTAAATTGTACTACAGTCCTTGGATTTTTTCAGATATCTTCCAGCCACTTGCTGCCACTTACATTGTGTTGTGTTACACACTGGGCCTGAGTTGTGGTGCAGTCTCCCCCCCAAAAAAGGGAGATTCAAATTCTCACAAAGTGGATATACGTCAGTTCTGTTAGTTTGTCGTATATCAGCCAGCCACGTTCTGCCACTTACATTGTGTTGTAAAATACAGTGGGACTGAGTTTGGGTTCAGTCTCCCCCCAAAGAAAGTGAGATTCAAATTCTCACAAAGTGGATATACCTCAGTCCTCTTAGTTTGTCGTGCATCAGCCAGCCACTTGCTGCCACTCACATTGCGTTGTTTTATACACTGGGCCTGAGTTTGGGTTCTGTGTTGTGAATTCCGTTCTTGGGCTCCCTCCTGTGGTTATGAATGGTACTTTTGTGAGTTCTGTCCTTGGGCTCCCTCTGGTGGTTTCGAGTGGAACTGCTGCTCCTTGAGGTTCTGCAGCAGCTGCTTTCACTAATCGGCTCCACTGGCCTTGCTATTTAACTTGGCTCTGGTCTGTAGTCCATGCCAGCTGTCAATGTTCTCTGGGTTGGATTCAGATCTCTACTTGGATTTCTCTGATGGCCTGTCCATTTCAGCATAAGATAAGTTCTTGCTAGTTCTTTGGTTGTCCATTTGCTTTGGACCTTACTGCTCAGTTAAGTTATGTTTCTTTTGTCCAGCTTGTCATTATGAAATATTCAGGCTAGCTGGAAGCTCTGGGGAAGTAGATTTGCCCCTCCACACCGTGAGTCGGTGTGGAGATTATTTTTGTAAACTCTGCGTGGATTTTTAGTTTTTAATACTGACCGCACAGTATCCTTTTCTATTTTCTGTCTAGATTAGAATTGGCCTCCTTTGCTAAAATCTGATTTCATTTCTGTGTATGTCATTTCCCTCTCTACTCACGGTTAATATTTGTGGGGGGCTATCTTTCCTTTTGGGAATTTCTCTGAGGCGAGATAGTTTTCTGTTTCCATCTTTAGGGGTAGCTAGTTCTTAGGCTGTGACGAGGCGTCTAGGGAGTGACAGGAACGTCCCACGGCTATTTCTAGTGTTGGTGTTAGGATTAGGAACTGCGGTCAGTAAAGCTACCACCTCCCAGAGCTTGTCCCATGACTCATTTTACCCACCAGGTCATATCAGTGCTTCTCCGTAACCACCAGGTCATAACAGTACAGCTGGCCCACAATGTGATGAATGCATCTCAAAAGAGGGAAAAGAAAGTTCTGAGCCATTTTTTTCTCCTTTGTAGCTTGTTTTGTCTTTTTTTCCCCTTGATCTTTGGGTGGTTCCAGATTTTGGTGCTGATATGGAGGTTCAGGGTCTGTTCTCGCGTGTTGATCAGCTCGCTGCAAGGGTACAGAGTATCCAAGATTATGTTGTTCAGACTCCGGTTCTGGAGCCTAGAATTCCTATTCCTGATTTGTTTTCTGGGGATAGATCTAAATTTCTGAACTTTAAAAATAACTGCAGATTGTTTTTTGCTTTGAGACCCCGTTCCTCTGATGACCCCATTCAGCAGGTGAAGATTGTAATTTCTCTGCTGCGTGGAGACCCGCAGGACTTCGCATTCTCCCTAGAGCCAGGGAATCCTGCATTGCTCAATGTAGATGCATTTTTTCAAGCACTCGGACTGCTGTATGATGAACCTAATTCTGTGGATCAGGCAGAAAAAATCTTGCTGGCTCTGTGTCAGGGTCAGGAAGCAGCAGAAGTATACTGCCAGAAATTTAGAAAGTGGTCTGTGCTCACAAAATGGAATGAGGATGCCCTAGCAGCTATTTTCAGAAAGGGTCTTTCTGAAGCCCTTAAAAATGTTATGGTGGGGTTCCCCATACCTGCTGGTTTGAACGAATCAATGTCTCTGGCCATTCAGATTGGTCGGCGCCTGCACGAGCGTAAGGTTGTGCACCATATGGCGGTGTCCTCTGGGCTGAGTCCTGAGCCTATGCAATGTGATAGGATTTTGACTAGAGCAGAACGGCAGGAATTCAGACGTCAGAATGGGCTGTGTTTTTACTGTGGTGACTCTACTCATGCTATTTCTGATTGCCCAAAGCGTACTAAGAGGGTCGCTAGGTCTGTTACCATTAGTACTGTACAGCCTAAATTTCTCTTGTCTGTTACCCTGATTTGCTCATTGTCGTCCTTTTCTGTAATGGCATTTGTGGATTCTGGCGCTGCCCTGAACTTAATGGACTTAGAATTTGCCAAGCGCTGTGGTTTTTCCTTGGAGCCTTTGCAGAGTCCTATTCCCTTGAGGGGGATAGATGCTACGCCATTGGCCAAGAATAAACCTCAGTACTGGACACAGTTGACCATGTACATGGCTCCAGCACATCAGGAAAATATTCGTTTTTTGGTGTTGCATAATTTGCATGATGTAGTTGTGCTGGGTTTTCCATGGTTACAGCTACATAATCCGGTGCTGGATTGGAAATCTATGTCTGTGACTAGTTGGGGTTGCCAAGGGATGCATTGTGATATTCCTTTGATGTCGATTTCCTCTTCCCCCTCTTCTGAAGTTCCTGAGTTTTTGTCGGATTTCCAGGACATATTTGATGAGCCCAAGTCCAGTTCCCTACCTCCTCATAGGGACTGTGATTGTGCTATTAACTTGATTCCTGGCTGTAAGTTCCCTAAGGGTCGACTCTTCAATCTGTCTGTGCCAGAGCATGCCGCTATGCGGAGTTATGTAAAGGAGTCCTTAGAGAAGGGGCATATTCGCCCGTCTTCGTCACCGTTGGGAGCGGGGTTCTTTTTTGTTGCCAAGAAGGATGGCTCCTTGAGGCCCTGTATAGATTATCGCCTTCTCAATAACATCACGGTCAAATTCCAGTACCCTTTACCTTTACTTTCTGATTTGTTTGCTCGGATTAAGGGGGCTAGCTGGTTTACCAAGATCGACCTTCGAGGGGCGTATAATCTTGTTCGTATTAAACAGGGCGATGAATGGAAAACAGCATTTAATACGCCCGAAGGCCATTTTGAATATCTTGTGATGCCTTTCGGGCTCTCTAATGCTCCATCTGTGTTTCAGTCCTTTATGCATGATATTTTCCGGGATTATCTGGATAAGTTCATGATTGTATATTTGGATGATATTTTGTTTTTTTCCGATGATTGGGAGTCTCATGTGAAGCAGGTCAGGATGGTATTTCAGATCCTTTGTGCTAATGCATTGTTTGTGAAGGGGTCTAAGTGCCTTTTTGGAGTTCAGAAGGTTTCTTTTTTGGGTTTCATTTTTTCTCCCTCGGCTATTGAAATGGACCCTGTTAAGGTCCAGGCCATTCATGATTGGACTCAACCCACATCTGTGAAGAGCCTTCAGAAATTTTTGGGCTTTGCTAATTTTTATCGCCGCTTCATTGCTAATTTTTCTAGTGGGGTTAAACCTTTGACCGATTTAACGAAGAAAGGTGCTGATGTGGTGAATTGGTCCTCTGCGGCTGTGGAGGCCTTTCAGGAGCTTAAACGTCGCTTTACTTCTGCCCCTGTACTACGTCAGCCAGATGTTTCTCTCCCTTTTCAGGTTGAGGTTGAAGCTTCTGAGATTGGGGCAGGGGCCGTTTTGTCTCAGAGAAGTTCTGATGGCTCTTTGATGAAACCGTGTGCTTTCTTCTCCAGAAAGTTTTCGCCTGCCGAGCGTAATTATGATGTCGGCAATTGGGAATTGTTGGCTATGAAGTGGGCATTTGAGGAGTGGCGACATTGGCTTGAGGGAGCTAAGCATCGCGTTGTGGTCTTGACCGACCATAAGAATCTGATTTACCTCGAGTCTGCCAAGCGGTTGAATCCTAGACAAGCTCGATGGTCTCTGTTTTTCTCCCGTTTTGATTTTGTGGTCTCGTATCTTCCGGGATCTAAGAATGTGAAGGCTGATGCCCTTTCTAGGAGTTTTTTGCCTGATTCTCCGGGAGTCCTTGAGCCGGCTGGTATTCTCAAGGAGGGGGTTATTCTTTCTGCCATCTCCCCTGATTTGCGGCGGGTGCTTCAGGAGTTTCAGGCTGATAAACCTGACCTCTGCCCAGTGGGGAAACTGTTTGTTCCTGATAGATGGACTAGTAAGGTAATTTCTGAGATTCATTGTTCTGTATTGGCTGGTCATCCTGGGATTTTTGGTACCAGAGATTTGGTTGCCAGGTCCTTTTGGTGGCCTTCCTTGTCGCGGGATGTGAGTTCTTTCGTGCAGTCCTGTGGGACCTGTGCCCGGGCCAAGCCCTGCTGTTCCCGTGCTAGTGGGTTGCTTTTGCCTTTGCCGGTCCCTGGGAGGCCCTGGACCCATATTTCCATGGATTTTATTTCTGATCTTCCTGTTTCTCAGAAGATGTCTGTCATCTGGGTGGTTTGTGACCGGTTTTCTAAGATGGTCCATTTGGTACCTTTGCCTAAGTTGCCTTCCTCCTCTGATTTGGTTCCATTGTTCTTTCAGCATGTGGTTCGGTTGCATGGCATTCCGGAGAATATTGTGTCTGACAGAGGTTCCCAGTTCGTTTCTAGGTTTTGGCGGTCCTTTTGTGCTAGAATGGGCATTGATTTGTCTTTTTCATCAGCATGTCATCCTCAGACAAATGGCCAAATGGAGCGAACCAATCAGACCTTGGAAACCTATTTGAGATGCTTTGTGTCTGCTGATCAGGATGATTGGGTGACCTTCTTGCCATTGGCCGACTTTGCCCTTAATAATCGGGCTAGTTCGGCTAGTTTGGTTTCGCCTTTTTTTTGTAACTTCGGTTTTCATCCTCGTTTTTCTTCTGGGCAGGTTGAGCCTTTGGACTGTCCTGGTGTGGATTCTGTGGTGGACAGGTTGCAGCGGATTTGGACTCATGTGGTGGACAATTTGACGTTGTCTCAGGAAAAAGCTCAGCGTTTTGCTAACCGTCGTCGGTGCGTTGGTCCCCGGCTTCTTGTTGGGGATTTGGTCTGGTTGTCTTCTCGTCATGTTCCTATGAAGGTTTCTTCCCCTAAGTTCAAGCCTCGCTTTATTGGTCCTTATAAGATTTCTGAAATTATCAATCCTGTGTCTTTTCGTTTGGCCCTTCCAGCTTCTTTTTCCATTCATAATGTGTTCCATAGATCTTTGTTGCGGAGATATGTGGTGCCCATGGTCCCCTCCGTTGACCCTCGTGCTCCGGTGTTGAGGGGGAGTTGGAGTATGTGGTGGAGAAGATTTTGGATTCTCGTCTTTCGAGGTGGAAGCTTCAGTATCTGGTTAAGTGGAAGGGTTATGGCCAGGAGGATAATTCTTGGGTTTTTGCCTCCGATGTCCATGCTGCCGATTTGGTTCGTGCTTTTCATTTGGCTAGTCCTGATCCACCTGGGGGCTCTGGTGAGGGTTCGGTGACCCCTCCTCAAGGGGGGGGTACTGTTGTGAATTCCGTACTTGGGCTCCCTCCTGTGGTTATGAATGGTACTCTTGTGAGTTCTGCCCTTGGGCTCCCTCTGGTGGTTTCGAGTGGAACTGCTGCTCCTTGAGGTTCTGCAGCAGCTGCTTTCACTAATCGGCTCCACTGGCCTTGCTATTTAACTTGGCTCTGGTCTGTAGTCCATGCTAGCTGTCAATGTTCTCTGGGTTGGATTCAGATCTCTACTTGGATTTCTCTGATGGCCTGTCCATTTCAGCATAAGATAAGTTCTTGCTAGTTCTTTGGTTGTCCATTTGCTTTGGACCTTACTGCTCAGTTAAGTTATGTTTCTTTTGTCCAGCTTGTCATTATGAAATATTCAGGCTAGCTGGAAGCTCTGGGGAAGCAGATTTGCCCCTGCACACCGTGAGTCGGTGTGGAGATCATTTTTGTAAACTCTGCGTGGATTTTTAGTTTTTAATACTGACCGCACAGTATCCTTTTCTATTTTCTGTCTATCTAGATTAGAATTGGCCTCCTTTGCTAAAATCTGATTTCATTTCTGTGTATGTCATTTCCCTCTCTACTCACGGTTAATATTTGTGGGGGGCTATATTTCCTTTTGGGAATTTCTCTGAGGCGAGATAGTTTTCTGTTTCCATCTTTAGGGGTAGCTAGTTCTTAGGCTGTGACGAGGCATCTAGGGAGTGACAGGAACGTCCCACGGCTATTTCTAGTGTTGGTGTTAGGATTAGGAACTGCGGTCAGTAAAGCTACCACCTCCCAGAGCTTGTCCCATGACTCATTTTACCCACCAGGTCATATCAGTGCTTCTCCGTAACCACCAGGTCATAACAGTTCTGTGTCCAAAAAAAAAGGGAGATTGAAATTCTCACAGAGTGGATATAACTCAGTCCTCTTAGTTTGTCGTGTATCAGCCAGCCACTTGCTGACACTTACATTGCGTTGCAAAATACACTGGGCCTGAGTTTGGGTTCAGTCTCCCCCCCAAAAAAAAGTGAGATTCAAATTCTCACAAAGTGGCTATAACTCAGTCCTCTTAGTTTGTTGTGTATCAGCCAGCCACTTGCTGCCACTCACATTGCATTGTAAAATACACTGGGCCTGAGTTTGGGTTCAGTCTCCCCCCAAAGAAAGTGAGATTCAAATTCTCACAAAGTGGATATACCTCAGTCCTCTTAGTTTGATGTGTATCAGCAAGCCACTTGCTGCCACTCACATTGCATTGTAAAATACACTGGGCCTGAGTTTGGGTTCAGTCTCCCCCCAAAGAAAGTGAGACTCAAATTCTCACAAAGTGGATATACCTCAGTCCTCTTAGTTTGTCGTGTATCAGCCAGCTACTTGCTGCCACTTACATTGCATTGTAAAATACACTGGGCCTGAGTTTGGGTTCGGTCTACCCCCCAAAAAAAGTGAGATTCAAATTCTCACAAAGTGGATATACCTCAGTCCTCTTAGTTTGTTGTGTATCAGCAAGCCACTTGCTGCCACTCACATTGCGTTGTAAAATACACTGGGCCTGAGTTTGGGTTCAGTTTCCCCCCAAAAAAAGTGAGATTCAAATTCTCACAAAGTGGATATACTTCAATCCACTTAGTTTGTCGTGTATCAGCCAGCCACTTGCTGCCACTTACATTGCGTTGTAAAATACACTGGGCCTGAGTTTGAGTTCAGTCTCCCCCCAAAAAAAGTGAGATTCAAATTCTCACAAAGTAGATATACCTCAGTCCTCTTAGTTTGTCATGTATCAGCCAGCCACTTGCTGCCACTTACATTGCGTTGTAAAATACAATGGGCCTGAGTTTGGGTTCAGTCTCCCCCCCAAAAAAGTGAGTTTCAAATTCTCACAAAGTGGATATACCTCAGTCCTCTTAGTTTGTCGTGTATCAGCCAGCTACTTGCTGCCACTTACATTGCATTGTAAAATACACTGGGCCTGAGTTTGGGTTCGGTCTCCCCCCCAAAAAAAGTGAGATTCAAATTCTCACAAAGTGGCTATAACTCAGTCCTCTTAGTTTGTCGTGTATCAGCCAGCCACTTGCTGCCACTCACATTGCATTGTAAAATACACTGGGCCTGAGTTTGGGTTCAGTCTCCCCCCAAAGAAAGTGAGATTCAGATTCTCACAAAGTGGATATACCTCAGTCCTCTTAGTTTGTTGTGTATCAGCCAGCCACTTGCTGCCACTCACATTGCGTTGTAAAATACACCGGGCCTGAGTTTGGGTTCGGTCTCCCCCAAAAAAAAAGTGAGATTCAAATTCTCACAAAGTGGATATACCTCAGTCCTCTTAGTTTGGGGTGTATCAGCCAGCCACTTGCTGCCACTCACATTGCATTGTTTTATACACTGGGGCTGAGTTTGGGTTCTGTGTTCCAAAATAAAAAGTGAGATTCAAATTCTCATAAAGTGGATATACCTCAGTCCTCTTAGTTTGTCGTGTATCAGCCAGCCACTTGCTGACACTTACATTGCGTTGCAAAATACACTGGGCCTGAGTTTGGGTTCAGTCTCCCCCCCAAAAAAAAGTGAGATTCAAATTCTCACAAAGTGGCTATAACTCAGTCCTCTTAGTTTGTCGTGTATCAGCCAGCCACTTGCTGCCACTCACATTGCATTGTAAAATACACTGGGCCTGAGTTTGGGTTCAGTCTCCCCCCAAAGAAAGTGAGATTCAGATTCTCACAAAGTGGATATACCTCAGTCCTCTTAGTTTGTTGTGTATCAGCCAGCCACTTGCTGCCACTCACATTGCGTTGTAAAATACACCGGGCCTGAGTTTGGGTTCGGTCTCCCCCCAAAAAAAAGTGAGATTCAAATTCTCACAAAGTGGATATACCTCAGTCCTCTTAGTTTGGGGTGTATCAGCCAGCCACTTGCTGCCACTCACATTGCATTGTTTTATACACTGGGGCTGAGTTTGGGTTCTGTGTTCCAAAATAATAAGTGAGATTCAAATTCTCATAAAGTGGATATACCTCAGTCCTCTTAGTTTGTCGTGTATCAGCCAGCCACTTGCTGACACTTACATTGCGTTGCAAAATACACTGGGCCTGAGTTTGGGTTCAGTCTCCCCCCCAAAAAAAAGTGAGATTCAAATTCTCACAAAGTGGCTATAACTCAGTCCTCTTAGTTTGACTTGTATCAGCCAGCCACTTGCTGACACTTACATTGCGTTGCAAAATACACTGGGCCTGAGTTTGGGTTCAGTCTCCCCCCCAAAAAAAAGTGAGATTCAAATTCTCACAAAGTGGCTATAACTCAGTCCTCTTAGTTTGTTGTGTATCAGCCAGCCACTTGCTGCCACTCACATTGCATTGTAAAATACACTGGGCCTGAGTTTGGGTTCAGTCTCCCCCCAAAGAAAGTGAGATTCAAATTCTCACAAAGTGGATATACCTCAGTCCTCTTAGTTTGTTGTGTATCAGCAAGCCACTTGCTGCCACTCACTTTGCGTTGTAAAATACACTGGGCCTGAGTTTGGGTTCAGTTTCCCCCCAAAAAAAGTGAGATTCAAATTCTCACAAAGTGGATATACTTCAATCCACTTAGTTTGTTGTGTATCAGCCAGCCACTTGCTGCCACTTACATTGCATTGTAAAATACACTGGGCCTGAGTTTGGGTTCAGTCTCCCCCCAAAAAAAGTGAGATTCAAATTCTCACAAAGTAGATATACCTCAGTCCTCTTAGTTTGTCGTGTATCAGCCAGCCACCTGCTGCCACTTACATTGCGTTGTAAAATACACTGGGCCTGAGTATGGGTTCAGTCTCCCCCCCAAAAAAAAGTGAGATTCAAATTCTCACAAAGTGGATATACCTCAGTCCTCTTAGTTTGGGTTGTATCAGCCAGCCACTTGCTGCCACTCACATTGCATTGTTTTATACACTGGGGCTGAGTTTGAGTTCTGTGTTCCAAAATAAAAAGTGAGATTCAAATTCTCATAAAGTGGATATACCTCAGTCCTCTTAGTTTGTCGTGTATCAGCCAGCCACTTGCTGCCACTCGCATTGCGTTGTAAAATACACTGGGACTGAGTTTGGGTTCAGTCTCCCCCCCAAAAAAGTGAGATTCAAATTCTCACAAAGTGGATATACCTCAGTCCTCTTAGTTTGTGGTGTATCAGCCAGCTACTTGCTGCCACTCACATTGCGTTGTTTTATACACTGGGGCTGAGTTTGGGTTCTGTGTTCCAAAATAAAAAGTGAGATTCAAATTCTCACAAAGTGGATATACCTCAGTCTTCTTAGTTTGTCATGCATCAGCCAGCCACTTGCTGCCACTCACATTGCGTTGTAAAATACACTGTGCCTGAGTTTGGGTGCAGTCTCCCCCCCAAAAAGGGGGATTTAAATTGCCACTAAGTGGATCTACGTCAGTTCTGTTTGTTGTATATCTGCCAGCCACGTTCTGCCACTTGCATTGTGTAGTGTAATACACTGGGCCTGAGTTTGGGTGCAGTTTCCCCCCAAAAAAAGGGAGATTTAAATTGCCACTAAGTGGATCCATGTCACTTCTGTTTGTCGTATATCTGCCAGCCACGTTCTGCCACTTACATTGTGTAGTGTAATACACTGGGCCTGAGTTTTGCTGCAGTCTCCCCCCCCAAAAAAAGGGAGATTTAAATTCTCAACCAGTTTAGATACACCTTCTACCTTGTTTTATGGTACCATATAACGGTTGTTATTTTGGTTACATTTTCCCAAAAATGAGGAAGTCTGGTGGAAGAGGCCGTGGGCGGTCGTTGCCAGCTGGTACTGATGGTGGTGGTGGTGGAGCATCTGGTGGTAGTGGGAAAAGCAAAATAGCACCTAAGGCTCGAGTTGTTGAGCCAGCGTCATCGTCTGGCTACACAAGGCCTCGAAGGCTCCCTTATCTCAGAGTAGGAAAACCGCTTTTAAAGCTGGAGCAGCAGGAAAAAGATTTGGCTTTCCTTGCTGACTCAGCCTTTAGCTCTTTCGCCTCCTCTTCGGAAAGTTCCAAATATAAAAGCAGCGAGTCGTCAGTGGATGCTCCCGGTCAGGAACAAGTCGCTTCCTTGTGTCCTTCACCCAAAACAAAAGTGAAGGATGTGTCAGGCGACACTACAGGTTACTCCAAGGAGCTCTTTACACATACCGTGCCTGGGTTACAAAGGGAAATTGTTAACAGCCCATTACAAGATGAATCGGACATGGAGTGCACTGATGCACAGCCACAGCTAGATTATTATGCTGTTCCATTGACTCAGATCACTACATTGCCCTTGCAGTGTACTGAGCCAGAAACTGACCCTGATGAGACTATGGTGCCCCGTCCCGAACGCTATAGCACCTTACATGGTGACACAAAGAAAGGTGCACATGACATTGAAGAGAAGGTGATAGATGACCCAGTTGTTGACCTAGATTGGCAGCCATTGGGGGAAGAGGGTGCCACTGACAGTAGCTCAGAAGCGGAGGAGGATGATCCGCAGCAGCCATCAACATCACAACAGCTTTCATCTGGCAGGCCCGTCTCAGGCCAAAAACGTTTGTCAACCAAAAAAAACTGTTTTAGGACAGCGTGGCCATCCGGTGAAAGTAGCACAGCGTGCAATGCCTGAAAAGGTATTGCTCAGTAGGAAGAGTGGAGTGTGGCAATTTTTTAACCAAGATCCAAATGATCAGTGCAAAGTTATCTGTAAGAAATGCTCAAAGACCTTTAGCAGAGGGAAGAATCCCCTAAATTTAAATACAACGTGCATGCATAGACATTTAACCAGCATGCACTTGCAAGCCTGGACTAACTACCAAACGTCCCATACCGTTGGTGCACCTGCTCAGAATGAAGGTAGTCAGCAACGCTTCATTGCTTCCCTCACTGTAAGCCCACCAGTTAGGACACCACCAGCAGCAAATGTGGAGGTATTGTCGCAAGGCCAAAGCAGTCAGGGAATCACAAGGTTTTTGGTAGGATACACTGTAGGTAGGTCAACATCAAGAATAGCATCACCAACCCTCTCTCAATCTGCCATGTCCACCACCACCACCACCGCTAGTTCTACCATATGCACCTCTCCAGTCCAGCTCACCCTACAAGAGACTCTCGTTAGGAAAAGAAACTACTCATCCTCTCATCTGCGTACACAGGGTTTGGAAGCCCACATTGCTAGACTAATCTTGTTAGAGATGATGCCCTACCGGTTGGTTGAAAGCAAAGCTTTCAAAGCCTTGATGGCTATGCAGTACCACGCTATGACCTACCCAGTCGACACTTCTTTGTGAGAAAAGCCATCCCAGCCCTCCACCAGCATGTCAAAGACCGCATTGTCCATGCACTGAGGCAATCAGTCAGTAGAAAGGTGCACCTCACAACAGATGCATGGACCAGTAGGCATGGCCAGGGATGCTACGTGTCCATCACAGCACACTGGGTTAATGTGGTTTATGCAGGGTCCACAGGGGACAGCCATAGTGGGACAGTTCTGCCTAGCCCACGGTCTAGGAAACAGTTGGCTGTAGGTATTCGCCACCCCTCCTCCTCCTCCTCCTCCATCAAAAGTGAAAGCTCGTCCACAGAGCACAGTCGCACGACCACTCCATCTGCAGCTGCCAGTGTTGCACACGAGGTGTCCCATTATGGAATAGCTACTGGTAAGCGTCAGCAGGCTGTGTTGAAAATTAAGTGTTTGGGCGACAACAGACACACCGCAGAAGTTCTGGTCGAGTACTTGCAGCAAGAAACTCAGTCATGGCTGGGCATTGTACATCTTGAGGCAGGCAAGGTAGTCAGTGATAACGGAAGGAATTTTATGGCTGCCATAGCCCTTTCAGAACTGAAACACATACCTTGCCTGGCTAACACCTTGAACCTGGTGGTGCAGTGCTTCCTGAAAAATTATACGGGGTTACCAGCCCTGCTCCTAAAGGTGCGAAGACCTTGCTTGCACATCCGCCGGTCACCCGTACACTCCAGCCGTATGCTGAACCATCAGCGATCTCTGAATCTTCCCCAGCACCGCCTAATAATTGACGTTGCAACAATGTAGAACTCCACACTGCACATGCTTCAGAGGCTTTGCGAACAGAGGCGTGCTGTAATGTATTTGTGGGAGGATACACATACACGGGCAGGCAGTTGGATGGCAGACATGGAGTTGTCAGGTGTGCAGTGGTCGAAGCTACAAGACCTCTGTCAAATCCTTCAGTGTTTTGAGGAATGCACACAGCTGGTAAGTGCAGACGACGCCATCATAAGCATGAGCATCCCACTAATGCCTCTGCTGATGCAAAGTTTGATGCACATAAAGGAGCAGGCATCTGCAGCCGAGGAGAAGGGAAGCCTTGATGACAGTCAGCCATTGTCTGCTCAGGGAACTCTCCTGGACGAGGTGGTGGATGAAGAGGAGGAGGAGGAGGATGATGGGGATGAATATTTATGGGAGGAGGATGCTTCTCAGGGGGCAATAGAAACTGGTGGCATTGCAAGGTCAGGTACAGGGTTTTTGCGGGAGACAAGTGATGTTGATTTGCAAGACAGTGCTCCTCAACCCAGCACAAGCAGTGAATTGACACCTGGAACATTAGCCCACATGGCTGAGTATGCCTTGCGTATCCTAAAAAGGGACCCCCGCATTATCAAAATGATGACCGATGATGATTACTGGTTGGCCTACCTCCTGGATCCACAATATAAAGGAAAATTACAAAATATCATGCTACATGAGAACAATGAGCAAATATTGGCTACCAAGCAAGCAACTCTTGTAGACCGTTTGGTTCAGGCATTACCAGCACACAGCGGCGGTGATGGTTCTCACACTAGCCGTAGGGGGCAACATGGCAGAGGTGTTATAGGTGCACAAATCTGAAGTGGCGTTGGACAGATGGGTTTTATGACCAGGTTGTGGAGTGATTTCGCAATGACCGCAGACACAACAGGTACTGCTGCATCAATTCAAAGCGACAGGAGACTGCATTTGTCCAGTATGGTTACGAACTATTTTTCCTCCCTTATCGATGTTCTCCCTCACAGGTCATTCCCCTTTGATTACTGGGCATCTAAAATAGACACCTGGCCTGAATTGGCAGAATATGCATTACAGGAGCTCGCTTGCCCTGCTGTCAGTGTGCTATCAGAAAGAGTCTTCAGTGCTGCTGGATCAATTCTGACCGAAAAAAGGACTCGTCTGGCTACCCAAAATGTTGATGATCTAACCTTCATTAAAATGAACCAATCATGGATTTCAAATTATTTTGCCCCACCTTCCCCTGCTGACATGTAGCTTGCCTGAAAAATGTCTTGCTTTTGGCCTCCTCTTACTGACTGCTCCAATTCCTCCATTTGCAGCTGCTGAATGTCCACCATTGGCCATTTTTATACCTCCCTAAATGGGCTGACTCCCCCCACAGGGCCGTGGTCACCACTTGGCGCAAGCACCCGTGCAAGTGCCGTTTGCCTGGCAGGTGGGTGTGCCCACTCTTGGGCGATGGCACTGGCACAGGGTCCCTCATAGTACAAAGAAGTGTCTCTGACGGTGGTTGTGAGCAGTGCCAGTTTCCTACTCCACACTGATGAGGGGCAAATACCCCGAAACAGCTGTCTGTGGATGGATACCATGTTTTGGCATAGGTGGTTTTCCTTTATTGGATGCTGCCCTTCCCGTGGTTGTTCCTTCCCTGTGAAAGACCTGGCTATTCATTGCTTGCGTTGAGAAACACGTGATGGTGTCTCCGTGGCTTTTCTACATGCATTTGCATATTTCCCATTAGGGATGGGGGCAGTGTTCTGGATCACTGCATTGAGAAACACGTGATGGTGTCTCCGCGGTGTTGGATGTTTTGATCTCCCCGAGGTCATTCACCCTTATGTTTATACTTATTTATTTTAGGCCTACTACGTGTGTCTGTCTGCGCCACTCAATACAGCTGTCCTCCACTGAACAAAGCTATGCCGCCTGTGTACTCCAGTTACCAATTTTGAACTGCATTTAGCCTACATTTTATTTTAGGCCTACTAAGTCTGTCTGCGCCACTCATTACAGCTGTCCTCCATTGAACAAAGCTATGCCGCCTGTGTACTCCAGTTACCAATTTTGAACTGCATTTAGCCTACTTTTTTATTTTAGGCCTACTACTGTGTCTTTCTATGCCACTCAATACAGCTGTCCTCCACTGAACAAAGCTATGCTGCCTGTGTACTCCAGTTACCAATTTTGAACTGCATTTAGCCCACTTTTTTATTTTAGGCCTACTACATGTGTCTGTCTGTGCCACTCAATACAGCTGTCCTCCACTGAACAAAGCTATGCCGCCTGTGTACTTCAGTTACCAATTTTGAACTGCATTTAGCCTACTTTTTTAGTTTAGGCCTACTAAGTCTGTCTGTGACACTCATTACAGCTGTCCTCCATTGAACAAAGCTATGCCGCCTGTGTACTCCAGTTACCAATTTTGAACTGCATGTAGCCTACTTTTTTATATTAGGCCTACTACCTGTGTCTGTCTGCGTCACTCAATACAGCTGTCCTCCACTGAACAAAGCTATGCCGCCTGTGTACTCCATTTACCAATTTTGAACTGCATTTAGCCTACTTTTTTATTTTAGGCCTACTACCTGTGTCTGTCTGTGCCACTCAATACAGCTGTCCTCCACTGAACAAAGCTATGCCACCTGTGTACTCCTGTAACCAATTTTGAACTGTATTGAGCCTACTTTTTTATTTTAGGCCTACTAAATCTGTCTGCGCCACTCCTTACAGTTGTCCTCCATTGAACAAAGCTATGCCGCCTGTTTACTCCTGTTACCATTTTTGAACTGCTTGGAGCCTACTTTTTAAATGTGGGCCTACAAACTGTGTCTGTGCCACTCATTACAGCTGTCCTCCACTGAACAAAGCTATGCTGCCAGTTTACTCCTGTTACCAGTTTTGAACTGCATTTAGCCTACTTACTTTTTTGGGCCTACTAACTGTGTCTGCCACTCCTTACATTTTGTCCTCCGCTGAACAAAGCTATGCCGCCTGTGTACTCCTGTAACCAATTTCGAACTGCATTGAGCCTATTTTTTTTATTTTAGGCCTACTAAGTCTGTCTGCGCCACTCAATACAGCTGTCCTCCACTGAACAAAGCTTTGCCACCAGTTTAGTCCTGTTACCTATTTTGAACTGCATTTAGCCTGCTTACTTCATTGGGCCTACTAATTGTCAGCCTCTCATTACAGTTGTCCTCCGCTGAACAAAGCTATGCCGCCTGTGTACTCCTGTTACCAATTTTGAACTGCATTTAGCCTACTTTTTTATTTTAGGCCTACTAAGTCTGTCTGCGCCACTCATTACAGTTGTCCTCCGATGAACAAAGCTATGCCGCCAGTTTATTCCTGTTACCTATTTTGAACTGCATTTAGCCTACTTACTTTATTGGGCCTAGTAATTGTTAGCCTCTCATTACAGTTGTCCTCCGCTGAACAAAGCTGTGCCGCCTGTTTAGTCCTGTTACCAGTTTTGAACTGCATTTAGCCTATTTTATTATTTGGGCATATATCTGTGTTTCCTCATCATCCTGCCCATTGCCCAGCCACTGCTAGATGACTCTGCTGGTACATTGACCCAGACCACTACATTCCCCTTGCACTAGACAGCCAGAATCTGACCCTGCTGAAAGTCAGGTTCCCCTTCTCGCATACTATACCACCTTACACAGGGACAAAGAGGGAGGTGCAGATGAAAGTGCAGGTTCCTTCATCAGGTGGGGGGGCATACTCGTTGGCGATGTCACTGGCACAGGGCCCCTCATAGTACGCAAAAGTGTCTCTGCCGGTGGGAGGCGCCCCCGCCGTCAAACACACCGCCATACTTTGAGGGGCCCTGTGCCAGTGCCAATGCGAACGAGTGGGCCCCCCCTGCTTGCTCAGGATCACAGCACTTGCAAAGTTTAAATGCTTACCTCTCCCTGCTACACTGCCGAAACGTATTCCGCGTTTCCTGGGCCAACAAAAAACTTGAGCCAGCCCTCCCCTGTTATGATCCTTAGTGGTTGAGGATCACAAATTACTCCAGCTAAGTAACAAACATAGGACAAGCTCTAGGGAGGTGGTAAACTGGACTGACCGCAAATCTGAACCTATCCAAACACACTAGAAGTAGCCGGTGAACGTGTCTAAAATCCTAGACGTCTCGAGCCAGCCTGAGGATCTAACTACCCCTAGAGAGAGAGAAAGACCTCACTTGCCTCCAGAGAAATAATCCCCAAAGATATAGAAGCCCCCAACAAATAATAACGGTGAGGTAAGAGGAAGGCACATACACAGGGGTGAAAGCAGATTCAGCAAATGAGGCCCACTAATACTAGATAGCAGAAAATAGAAAAGGGGTCTGTGCGGTCAGTAAAAAACCCTTACAAAATATCCACACTGAGATTTCCAGAACCCCCGTACCAACTAACGGTGTGGGGGGAGAAAATCAGTCCCCTAGAGCAACCAGCAAGCGAGGGAATCACATTTTAGCAAGCTGGACAAGAAACATGATGAATGCTGATAATCAAAAAATGAACAAACAAAAACTTAGCTTGTCTTGGAGAGACTGGGAGCAAGTTAGTCACAAGGAATCTGAAGAGCACTGAATACATTGATAGCAGGCAAGGAACTGAGTATCCAGGTGAGCTAAATAGGAAACCAGCCAAGGATAACGAACCAGCTGATGCTGCCAACCTGCAGAAAGACAACACTACACAGTACCGCTTGTGACCACTAGAGGGAGAACAAAAATAGAGTTCACAACAGTACCCCCCCTTGAGGAGGGGTCACTGAACCCTCATCAAGACCCCCAGGGCAATCAGGATGAGCCGCGTGGAAGGCACGAACCAAATCAGCCGCATGAACATCAGAGGCAACAACCCAGGAATTATCTTCCTGACCATAGCCCTTCCACTTAACCAAATACTGAAGCCTCCGTCTAGAGATACAAGAATCCAAAATCTTCTCCACCATGTACTCCAATTCGCCCTCGACCAGCACTGGAGCAGGAGGCTCAACAGAAGGAACCACAGGTACCACATACCTCCGCAACAAAGACCTATGGAACACATTATGAATGGCAAATGATGCTGGGAGATCCAAACGAAAAGACACCGGGTTAAGGATTTCCAAGATCTTATAAGGACCGATGAAGCGAGGCTTGAATTTAGGAGAGGAGACTTTCATAGGAACATACCGAGAAGACAGCCACACCAAATCCCCAACACGAAGTCGGGGACCCACACCGCGGCGGCGGTTGGCAAAGCGCTGAGCCTTCTCCTGTGACAACCTCAAATTGTCCACCACATGGTTCCAAATCTGCTGCAACCTATCCACCACAGAATCCACCCCAGGACAGTCAGAAGGCTCAACCTGACCTGAGGAAAAACGAGGATGGAAACCAGAATTGCAGAAAAAAGGCGAAACCAAAGTAGCAGAGCTAGCCCAATTATTAAGGGCAAACTCGGCCAATGGCAAAAAAGTCACCCAATCATCCTGATCAGCAGAAACAAAACATCTCAAATAAGTTTCCAACGTCTGATTAGTTCGCTCGGTTTGGCCATTAGTCTGAGGATGGAAGGCCGACGAAAAAGACAAATCAATGCCCATCTTAGCACAAAAAGTCCGCCAAAACCTGGACACAAACTGGGATCCTCTATCAGACACAATATTTTCAGGAATGCCGTGCAAGCGAACCACATTCTGAAAAAATAGAGGAACCAAATCGGAGGAAGAAGGCAACTTAGGCAAGGGCACCAAATGCACCATCTTGGAAAAACGATCACACACCACCCAGATGACAGACATTTTCTGAGATACTGGAAGATCCGAAATAAAATCCATGGAAATGTGCGTCCAAGGCCTCTTCGGAAAAGGCAAAGGCAAAAGCAAACCGCTGGCACGAGAACAGCAAGGCTTAGCCCGAGCACAAATCCCACAAGACTGCACAAAGGAACGCACATCCCGTGACAAGGAAGGCCACCAGAAGGACCTAGCCACCAAATCTCTGGTACCAAAAATCCCAGGATGACCCGCCAACACCGAAGAATGGACCTCGGAAATAACTCTGCTGGTCCATCTATCCGGGACAAACAGTCTCTCTGGTGGACAACGGTCAGGTCTATCCGCCTGAAATTTCTGCAGCACTCGTCGCAAATCTGGGGAAATGGCAGACAAAATCACTCCCTCTCTGAGAATACCAGCCGGCTCAGAAACTCCTGGAGAGTCAGGCACAAAACTCCTAGAAAGTGCATCAGCTCTCACGTTCTTCGAACCAGGCAGGTATGAGACCACGAAGTTGAAAAGGGAGAAAAACAACGACCACGAGCCTGTCTAGGATTCAGGCGCTTGGCAGATTCAAGATAAATCAGATTTTTGTGATCAGTCAAGACCACCACACGATGTTTAGCTCCGAGCCAATGTCGCCACTCCTCAAATGCCCACTTCATAGCCAACAACTCCCAATTACCAACATCATAATTCCGCTCGGCAGGCGAAAACTTTCTTGAAAAGAAAGCACATGGCTTCATCACAGAGCCATCAGAGCTTCTCTGCGACAAAACAGCCCCTGCTCCAATCTCAGAAGCATCAACCTCGACCTGGAAGGGGAGAGAGACATCTGGCTGACATAAGACTGGAGCTGAAGAAAACCGGTGCTTCAGCTCCCGAAAGGCCTCCACGGCCGCAGGAGACCAATTAGTCACATCAGAACCCTTCTTGGTCAAATCCGTCAAAGGTTTAACCACGCTAGAAAAATTAGCGATGAAACGACGGTAAAAATTAGCAAAACCCAAGAACTTCTGAAGACTCTTAACAGACGTGGGCTGAGTCCAGTCATGAATAGTCTGGACCTTGACTGGGTCCATCTCCACAGTAGAAGGAAAAAAAATAAAACCCAAAAAGGAGACCTTCTGTACTCCGAAGAGACATTTTGAGCCCTTCACAAATAAAGCATTAGCACGCAAGACCTGAAACACCATCCTGACCTGCTTCACATGGGACTCCCAATCATCAGAAAAGACCAAAATGTCATCCAGATAAACAATCATAAATTTATCCAGATATTCTCGGAAGATGTCATGCATGAAGGACTGAAACACAGAAGGAGCATTAGAAAGTCCAAAAGGCATCACCAAGTACTCAAAATGGCCTTCGGGCGTATTAAATGCTGTTTTCCATTCATCTCCCTGCTTAATGCGCACATGGTTATACGCACCACGGAGATCTATCTTGGTGAACCAACTGGCACCCTTAATCTGAGCAAACAAATCAGACAATAGTGGTAAAGGATACTGAAATTTGACTGTGATTTTATTCAGAAGACGATAATCTATACAAGGTCTCAAAGAACCGTCCTTCTTGGCCACAAAAAAAAATCCTGCACCAAGAGGGGAAGAGAATGGGCGAATATGTCCCTTCTCCAAAGACTCCTTTATATAACTCCGCATCGTGGCATGCTCTGGTATAGACAAATTAAAAAGTCGTCCCTTAGGAAATTTACTACCAGGAATTAAATTTATAGCACAGTCACAATCCCTATGAGGGGGCAGGGCACTGGACCTGGGCTCATCAAATACATCCTGGTAGTCAGACAAAAACTCAGAGACCTCAGAAGGAGTGGAAGAAGCAATAGACACCAACGGAGAATCGCCATGAATTCCCTGACAACCCCAACTTGACACAGACATAGCTTTCCAATCTAAAACTGGATTATGAGCCTGCAGCCATGGCAGACCCAAAACGACAACATCATGCAAATTATACAAAACAAGAAAGCGAATCACCTCCTGATTAGTGTTGAGTAGTGTTGAGCGATACCGTCCGATACTTGAAAGTATCGGTATCGGAAAGTATCGGCCGATACCGGCAAAGTATCGGATCCAATCCGATACCGATACCCGATACCAATACAAGTCAATGGGACTCAGGTATCGGACGGTATTCCTGATGGTTCCCAGGGTCTGAAGGAGAGGAAACTCTCCTTCAGGCCCTGGGAACCATATTAATGTGTAAAAGAAAGAATTAAAATAAAAAATATCGCTATACTCACCTGTCCGACGCAGCCGGGACCTCAGCGAGGGAACCGGCAGCGTTGTTTGTTTAAAATTCGCGCTTTTACTTGGTTACGTGAGGTCCCGGCTTGTGATTGGTCAGGGCGGCCATGTTGCCGGGACGCGGACCAATCACAGCAAGCCGTGACGAAATTACGTCACGGCTTGCTGTGATTGGTCCGCGTCCCGGCAACATGGCCGCCATTAACCAATCACAAGCCGTGACGTCACGGGAGGCTGGACATGCGCGTATTTTGAAAAGCGCGCGTGTCCAGCCTCCAGTGACGTCCCGGCTTGTGATTGGTTAATGGCGGCCATGTTGCCGGGACGTCACTGGAGGCTGGACACGCGCGCTTTTCAAAATACGCGCATGTCCAGCCTCCCGTGACGTCACGGCTTGTGATTGGTTAATGGCGGCCATGTTGCCGGGACGCGGACCAATCACAGCAAGCCGTGACGTAATTTCGTCACGGCTTGCTGTGATTGGTCCGCGTCCCGGCAACATGGCCGCCCTGACCAATCACAAGCCGTGACGTCACGGGAGGCTGGACACGCGCGCTTTTCAAAATACGCGCATGTCCAGCCTCCCATGACGTCACGGCTTGTGATTGGTTAATGGCGGCCATGTTGCCGGGACGTCACTGGAGGCTGGACACGCGCGCTTTTCAAAATACGCGCATGTCCAGCCTCCCGTGACGTCACGGCTTGTGATTGGTTAATGGCGGCCATGTTGCCGGGACGCGGACCAATCACAGCAAGCCGTGACGTAATTTCGTCACGGCTTGCTGTGATTGGTCCGCGTCCCGGCAACATGGCCGCCCTGACCAATCACAAGCCGGGACTTCACGTAACCAAGTAAAAGCGCGAAATTTAAACAAACAACGCTGCCGGTTCCCTCGCTGAGGTCCCGGCTGCGTCGGACAGGTGAGTATAGCGATATTTTTTATTTTAATTCTCTTTTTTACACATTATTACATTAATGTTGTTGCGATACCCGATACCCGATACCACAAAAGTATCGGATCTCGGTATCGGAAATTCCGATACAGCAAGTATCGGCCGATACCCGATACTTGCAGTATCGGAATGCTCAACACTAGTGTTGAGCGATACCTTCCGATATCGGAAAGTATCGGTATCAGAAAGTATCGGCTGATACCGTCAAAGTATCGGATCTAATCCGATACCGATACCCGATCCCAATGCAAGTCAATGGGACGAAAATATCGGAATTAAAATAAACCCTTTATAAACTTGTAGGTTCATTCTACATGAAGGAAAACAAATAAGAATAATGTAGGATGTATTGGGGGAGGTGGCGGAGACATTAAAGGCACAGAGGTTTAGCCCAATCAAATAGAATAGCAGGATTTTTCTTTTTTTTTATGACGTTCAGCGTTAGAAAGATTTTGACTGTTATTTTTTTTATTTTATTTTGTCAGATATTGATGTTTCACTACTTCCACGCCCTTCACCTTCTTTTTTACTTCTCCCACACTTTCTTCTTCATTATCCTCATCATCAGCTTCTTTGACATCAACTTCTTCACCTTATTCATCTTCTTCTTCATCTTCTACCTATTATTTTTTTTGTTACATTGTTCATATTCTTTTTATTTTACTATTATCTTCTTCATATTCTACTTCTTCATCATATTCTTATTTGTGACAGGCATTCCCGTAGTTGTTATCTATAAAAGTTTGAAGATTACACCTTCCGTTCTGCCTGTCACAAAAGAGTTACATTTGTCCGCGTTGAGTTTGGCCTGCAGCATCAGGCTTTATCCAGGGGCACCACGAGGAGGAACGGACTCACCCCCATACACTGCTTAGTCTTCTTCTGCTTATAATTTAGATAATATCTTTTGCTCTGATATTTAGTCTTATGCTTAATGTTCTTCTGCTCTTTGTTCTGCAGCCTCTTGTTCTTCTGCTTCTCAGTCTTCCAGGTCGTCGTCGTCTCCAGGGTCGTCGTCTCCGGGGTCGTCGTCATCGGGGTGGTCTTCAGGGTCATCGTCTCCAGGGTCGTCGTCATCACGGTGGTTGTCGTCTCCGGGGTCGTCGTCATCGGGGTGGTCTTCAGGGTCATCGTCTCCAGGGTCGTCGTCATCACAGTGGTTGTCGTCTCTGGTGTCGTCGTCATCTTAGGGGTGGTCTTCCGGGTCATCGTGTTTAGTCTCTTGAACTTGGAAATGTAGCAGAAGGTACAAGAAGGCTGAGAAAATGCCGAGAAACAGCTGATGGAACTGGAACTCGGATGGCTACCCGAAGGTCCAAGAGCCAATGGAACTACCGAGGACCAGCTGACGTTACTGGAACCCGGTTACTAAGCAGGAGGTACCCGTGCCTGAAAGCACTACCAAGGACCACCTGACGTTGGTGGAACTCGGATACCCAGAGGGAGGCACCTAAGCCAAAGGCTCTGCCCGGAACCAGCTGACGGTACTTGAACCAGGATGGGGAGCAGAAGGTACAAGAGCAAAAGACACTGCCGAGAACCAGCTGACGGTGCTGGAACCCAGATGGGTAGCCGAAGGTCCAAGAGCCAATGGAACTACCGAGGACCAGCTGACGTTACTGGAACCCGGTTACTAAGCAGGAGGTACCCGTGCCTGAAAGCACTACCAAGGACCACCTGACGTTGGTGGAACTCGGATACCCAGAGGGAGGCACCTAAGCCAAAGGCTCTGCCCGGAACCAGCTGACGGTGCTGGAACCAGGATGGGGACCTATTCAAGCTTGTCTTCCTAGAGCCCCAACTAGCAGTGTTGGAGCCAAGGGTCAGCAGGAGGAGGAGAGGGAGCAGAGTGTAGGCCGAAGCCTGCACTGGCGGCAGCTTTGGGTCTGTTGTGCCTGCGTGGCTGTTGCAGGACACGTTGCCGGCTGCACAGCAGGGGAACAGCTGGCGGTGCTGAACCCCACTGACACATTGGCTGGTGTTTGGCTCTGTGCAGCTAGCAGTACCGGGCCCCAACTGGCGGTGTTGGAGCCCGGGCTCTGCAGGGGGAGCAGAGTGTAGGCCGAAGCCTAATTGAACCAATTTCAAAGGTAACCTTTAACCCCCCTTCAGGTGTTACAAAGTAGAAGAGCCACAGCTTATGCAGCAGTAGTGCTGCACAAGTCAAAGGTTGCTCTTTTAATTTTTCTCCTTGCACACGCTGGATGAAACACGTATAACATTTAGCCCTTTATACAGTCAAACTGTGTTGGAGGCGCGAGTTCCCTTCGTAATGAGACGCAGCACAGATGTCAAGAATCCCACCTTGGTGCTGGGTGCAGCCTCCTGAGCGTTGTTATTTGCTGTACAGGAGTCTGCGCTGTCGTGTTATCCCCTGGCCTAGCGCTGTTAGCGCTGCCCATCTTCTGGCATCATTTAATGTCGGCCGGTGCGGTTCGCGATGACCATGAATCCCAGCCCCGCAGTGTCTTAACATTGTTAAAACACTGCGGGGCTGGGATTCATGGCCTGGCGCAGCACATATGTTCGCCTCTCACACTCGGGTCCTTACACCCGCTTCAGACTGTGCGGCGTCAGCTGATCCCTTATCGCATGCCACGGCCATGAAGCCGCACAGTCTGAAGAAGGCGGAAGGAGATGAGGGACAGGCGAACTGATGCACTGCTCATGCCCATCAATCACACCCTCGCAGTCCCAATAAATAAGACACCGAGGGGCGTTGTGTGGGGCAAGGCGGCCGCAGAGGCGCAGGCAGCCAAACAATGATGCCAGAAGTCGGGCAGCGCTACCAAGGGGGTTGCAGCGTGTCATTACAAAGGAAAGTCACACCTCCGGGACGGTTAAATGGTCACACAGAGGACACATTTTAGACGTGTTTTCAGTTCCACATGTGCGAGGAGAATACGTTTATGAGCCACCTTGCACACATGCAGCATTACCGCTGTACAAGGTGGCTGTAAAACGTACAAACGCCTGGAGGAGGGGGGACAGGTTCCCTTCAATTTCAGTTCTTGTGTCTGCGTGGCTTTTGCAGGACACGATGCCGGCTACACAGCAGGGGAACAGCTGGCGGTGCTGAACCCCACTGACACATTGGCTGGTGTTTTTCTCTGTGCAGCTAGCAGTACCGGGCCCCAACTGGCGGTGTTAGAGCCCGGGGTCAGCAGGAGGAGGAGAGGGAGCAGAGTGTAGGCCGAAGCCTGCACTGGCAGCAGCTTTGGGTCTGTTGTGCCTGCGTGGCTGTTGCAGGACACGTTGCGGCTGCACAGCAGGGGAACAGCTGGCGGTGCTGAACCCACTGACACATTGGCTGGTGTTTGGCTCTGTGCAGCTAGCAGTACCGGGCCCCAACTGGCGGTGTTGGAGCCCGGGCTCTGCAGGGGGAGCAGAGTGTAGGCCGAAGCCTAATTGAACCAATTTCAAAGGTAACCTTTAACCCCCCCTCAGGTGTTACAAAATAGAAGAGCCACAGCTTATGCAGCAGTAATGCTGCACAAGTCAAAGGTTGCTCTTTTAATTTTGCTCCTTGCACACGCTGAAAGGAACACGTATAACATTTAGGCCCTTACACAGTCAAACTGATTTTCAGGCGTGAGTTCCCTTCGTAAAGAGATGCAGTACAGCTGGCAAAAATGCCACCTTGGTGCTTTGCGCGGCCTCCTGAGCATCGTTATTTGTTGCACAGGAGTCAGCGCTTTTGTGTTATCCCTTGGCCTTGCGCTGTTAGCGCTGCCCATCCTCTGACATCATGTTATGTCGGCCGGTGCGGTTTGCGATGACCATGAATCCCAGCCCCCCAGTGTCTTAACATTGTTAAAACACTGCGGGGCTGGGATTCATGGCCTGGCGCAGTACATATGTTCGCCTCTCGCTTGGGTTCTTACACCCGCTTCAGACTATGCGGCGTCAGCTGATCCCTTATCGCATGCCACGGCCATGAAGACGCACAGTCCGAAGAAGGCGGAAGGAGATGAGGGACAGGCGAAGAAATGCACCGTTCATGCCTATCAATCACACCCTCACAGTCCCAATAAATAAGACACCGAGGGGCGTTGTGTGGGGCAAGGCGGCCGCAGAGGCGCAGGCAGCCAAACAATGATGCCAGAAGACGGGCAGCGCTACCAAGGAGCTTGTTGCATGTCAATACAAAGGAAAATCACACCTGAGGGACGTTTTAATGGTCGCAGAGGACTCATTTTTAGACGTGTTCACTTCAACATGGGCAAGGAGAGTAAGTTTCTGAGCCACCTTGCACACATGCAGCATTACTGTCGTACAAGGTGGCTGTAAAACGTATAAACGCATGGGGGAGGGGGGACAGGTTTCCTTCAATTTCAGTTCTTGTGTCTGCGTGGCTGTTGCAGGACACGTTGCCGGCTACACAGCAGGGGAACAGCTGGCGGTGCTGAACCCCACTGACACATTGGCTGGTGTTTGGCTCTGTGCAGCTAGCACATCTGGGCCCCAACTGGCGGTGTTAGAGCCCAGGGTCAGCAGGAGGAGGAGAGGGAGCAGAGTGTAGGCCGAAGCCTGCACTGGAGCAAGTTGAAAGGGAATCTTTAACACCCCCCCCCCCCAGGCGTTTGTAGCTGAAAGAGCCATCGTGTACAGCACTAATGCTGGAAAAGGTAAACTTAGCTCTTTTAATTATGGTCCTTGCACATGCTGAACCTAACACTTATGAAAAGTGTCCCCTCCTACCGTGATACCGTCCGGTTGGTGGAACTTTCCTTTGTGATGTGACGCAGCACAGCCGTCATTCTTACCCCCTTGGCGCCGTGCGCCGCCTCCTCAGTGTTGTTTGAATCAGTCCCGGAGCCTGCGCTGTTAGGTTAGCCCTTTGCCATGCACACATTTTGCGCTGCCCGTCTTCTGACATCATTTGGTGTCAGGCTGGCTGCGCCTGTGCGGCCGCGCTGGCCGAGATCCCGCCTCGTACTGTCTTCTGATTTAATCCCACTGGGGGCCTGAGATCCGTGGCCATGCGCAGTGCATATCCTCGCCTCTCACTCCCCTCCCTACGGCTTCTTCAGACTGTGCGGTGTCACGGCCGTGGCATGCTATTAGGGACCAGCTGACACCGCACAGTTTGAAGAAGCCGTAGGGAGATGAGTGAGAGGTGGAGGTTCAGCTATGCACTGCGCATGTCCATGGATCTCAGGCCCCCAGTGGGATTAAATCAGAAGACAGTACGAGGCGGGATCTCGGCCAGCGCGGCTGCACAGGCGCAGCCAGCCTGACACCAAATGATGTCAGAAGACGGGCAGCGCAAAATGTGTGCATGGCCAAGGGCTAACCTAACAGCGCAGGCTCCGGGACTGATTCAAACAACGCTGAGGAGGCGGCGCACGGCGCCAAGGGGGTAAGAATGACGGCTGTGCTGCGTCACATCACAAAGGAAAGTTCCACCAACCGGACGGTATCACGGTAGGAGGGGACACTTTTCATAAGTGTTAGGTTCAGCATGTGCAAGGAGCACCACGAAAAGAGGCACTTTTTCCCTTTGCATCAGTTACTGCTGCACAAGGTGGCTCCTTCAGTAACAAACGCCTGGGGGGGGGACAGGTTCCCTTAAATTTAACTTGTTGTGCCTGCGTGGCGGTCGCAGTACACGTTGCCGTATACACAGCAGGGGAACAGCTGGCGGTGCTGAACCCCACTAACACATTGGCGAGGTGTTTGGCTCTGTGCGGACAGCACTTCTGGACGGCAACTAGCGGTGTTGGAGCCCAGGGACAGGAGGGGGAGGTGGAGGTGGAGGAGATAGGAGGGATTGCCACACACACAGCAGGGGAACAGCTGACGTTACTGAACCCCAATAACAGAGGAGGGACTGTTGACTGTGCGTACAGCACTACCAGGCAACAACTAGCGGTGTTGGAGCCCAGGGAAAGGAGGGGGAGGTGGAGGTGGAGGAGATAGGAGGGATTGCCACACACACAGCAGGGGAACAGCTGACGTTACTGAACCCCAATAACAGAGGAGGGACTGTTGGGACTGTGCGTACAGCACTACCAGGCAACAACTAGCGTTGTTGGAGCCCAGGGACAGGAGGGGGAGGTGGAGGTGGAGGAGATAGGAGGGATTGCCACACACACAGCAGGGGAACAGCTGACGTTACTGAACCCCAATAACAGAGGAGGGACTGTTGACTGTGCGTACAGCACTACCAGGCAACTACTAGCGGTGTTGGAGCCCAGGGAAAGGAGGGGGAGGTGGAGGTGGAGGAGATAGGAGGGATTGCCACACACACAGCAGGGGAACAGCTGACGTTACTGAACCCCAATAACAGAGGAGGGACTGTTGGGACTGTGCGTACAGCACTACCAGGCAACAACTAGCGGTGTTGGAGCCGAGGGACAGGAGGGGCAGGTGGAGGTGGAGGAGATAGGAGGGATTGCCACACACACAGCAGGGGAACAGCTGATGTTACTGAACCCCAATAACAGAGGAGGGACTGTTGACTGTGCGTACAGCACTACCAGGCAACAACTAGCGGTGTTGGAGCCCAGGGACAGGAGGGGGAGGTGGAGGAGATAGGAGGGATTGCCACACACACAGCAGGGGAACAGCTGACGTTACTGAACCCCAATAACAGAGGAGGGACTGTTGACTGTGCGTACAGCACTACCAGGCAACAACTAGCGGTGTTGGAGCCCAGGGACAGGAGGGGGAGGTGGAGGTGGAGGAGATAGGAGGGATTGCCACACACACAGCAGGGGAACAGCTGACGTTACTGAACCCCAATAACAGAGGAGGGACTGTTGACTGTGCGTACAGCACTACCAGGCAACAACTAGCGGTGTTGGAGCCCAGGGACAGGAGGGGGAGGTGGAGGTGGAGGAGGTAGGAGGGATTGCCACACACACAGCAGGGGAACAGCTGACGTTACTGAACCCCAATAACAGAGGAGGGACTGTTGTGACTGTGCGTACAGCACTACCAGGCAACAACTAGCGGTGTTGGAGCCCAGGGACAGGAGGGGGAGGTGGAGGTGGAGGAGATAGGAGGGATTGCCACACACACAGCAGGGGAACAGCTGACGTTACTGAACCCCAATAACAGAGGAGGGACTGTTGGGACTGTGCGTACAGCACTACCAGGCAACAACTAGCGGTGTTGGAGCCCAGGGACAGGAGGGGGAGGTGGAGGTGGAGGAGATAGGAGGGATTGCCACACACACAGCAGGGGAACAGCTGACGTTACTGAACCCCAATAACAGAGGAGGGACTGTTGTGACTGTGCGTACAGCACTACCAGGCACAACTAGCGGTGTTGGAGCCCAGGGACAGGAGGGGGAGGTGGAGGTGGAGGAGATAGGAGGGATTGCCACACACACAGCAGGGGAACAGCTGATGTTACTGAACCCCAATAACAGAGGAGGGACTGTTGACTGTGCGTACAGCACTACCAGGCAACAACTAGCGGTGTTGGAGCCCAGGGACAGGAGGGGGAGGTGGAGGTGGAGGAGATAGGAGGGATTGCCACACACACAGCAGGGGAACAGCTGATGTTACTGAACCCCAATAACAGAGGAGGGACTGTTGACTGTGCGTACAGCACTACCAGGCAACAACTAGCGGTGTTGGAGCCCAGGGACAGGAGAGGGAGGTGGAGGTGGAGGAGGTAGGAGGGATTGCCACACACACAGCAGGGGAACAGCTGACGTTACTGAACCCCAATAACAGAGGAGGGACTGTTGTGACTGTGCGTACAGCACTACCAGGCAACAACTAGCGGTGTTGGAGCCCAGGGACAGGAGGGGGAGGTGGAGGTGGAGGAGATAGGAGGGATTGCCACACACACAGCAGGGGAACAGCTGACGTTACTGAACCCCAATAACAGAGGAGGGACTGTTGACTGTGCGTACAGCACTACCAGGCAACAACTAGCGGTGTTGGAGCCCAGGGTCAGGAGGAGAAGCAGAGGAACACAATGTAGGCCGACGCCTGATTGGAGAAAGTCGAAAGGGAACCTTTAACCCACCCCCCAAGGCGTTTGTAGCTGAAAGAGCCAGCTTGTGCAGCAAAAAAGATGCAAAAGGAAAAGGTGGCTCTTTTCATGATGCTCCTTGCAAACACAGAACTAAACACTTATAAAATGTGTCCCCTGATAGCGTGAGACCGTCCCGGAGGTGGGACTTTCCTTCGTAATATGACGCAGCACAGCCGTCATTCCTACCTCCTTGGCGCCGTTCCCCGGCTCCTCAGAGTTGTTTGATTCCGTCCCGGAGCCTGCGCTGTTATGTTATCCCTTGGCCAGGCACACTTAGCGCTGCCCATCTTCTGACATCATTTGGTGTCAGGCTGGCTGCGCCTGTGCGGCCGCGCTGGCCGAGAGCCCGCCTCGCAGTGTCATCTAATGTAATCCCACCGCGGGCCTGGGATCCGTGGCCATGCGCAGTGCATATCCTCGCCTCTCACTCCCCTCCCTACGGCTTCTTAAGACTGTGCAGTGTCACGGCCGTGGCATGCTATTAGGGACCAGCTGACACCGCACAGTCTGAAGAAGCCGTAGGGAGATGAGTGAGAGGTGGAGGTTCAGATATGCACTGCGCATTTCCATGGATCTCAGGCCCCCAGTGGGATTAAATCAGAAGACACTGCGAGGCGGGCTCTCGGCCAGCGCGGCCGCGCAGGCGCAGCCATCCTGACACCAAATGATGTCAGAAGACGGGAAGCGCTAAGCCAAGGGATAACTTAACAGCGCAGGCTCCGGGATGGAATCAAACAACGCTGAGGAGCCGGGGCACGGCGCCAAGAGGGTAGGAATGACGGCTGTGCTGCGTCATATTACGAAGGAAAGTCCCACCTCCGGGACGGTTTTACGGTATCAGTGGACACATTTTATAAGTGTTAAGTTCTGCGTGTGCAAGGAGCTAAACAAAAATAGCTACCTTTTCCTTGTGCAGCATTACTGCTGTACAAGGTGGCTCTTTCAGTAACAAACGCCTTGGGGGGGGGGACAGGTTCCCTTACATTTCAGTTGTTGTGTCAGCGTGGCGGTCGCAGGACACATTGCCGGCTACACAGCTGGGGATCAGCTGACGTTACTGAAACCCAATAACACTGGGTCGTATGTTTTGACTGTGCAGACGGCACTTCTGAGCCTCAACTGGCGATGTTGGAGCCCAGGAATTTAAGTTCAGGTGGTAGAAAGATGAACACAACAGGAGACCTAAATACTGTAGACAGTCACCTAATTATTTAATCAGGAAGAGGAGTGGCAAATTCCTGCGAGATCCAGGCCTTGTTCATTTTCAGGAAAGTAAGCCGGTCAACCTTATCGGAGGATAGTCGCATGCGACGGTCAGTTAGTACACCACCTGCAGCACTAAAGACACGTTCCGATAATACACTGGCCGCAGGGCAAGACAGCACCTCCAATGCATACTGGCTTAGCTCTGGCCATGTATCCAGCTTTGAGACCCAAAACTTGAAAGGGGAAGAGCCGTCTGGGAGTACAGCAAGAGGGCAAGACATGTAGTCTGTCACCATCTGACGGAACCGTTGCCTCCTGCTGACTGGAGCCGTCTGTGATGGTGTAGACTTTTGTGGCGGGCACAGAAAACTGTGCCACAGTTGGGCCATACTGGTCTTGCCTTGGGCAGAGGCACTGCTTCTGCTCCCTCTTTGTGCAGAGCCCCCACCACTGCCTGGACGCACTGAGCTGCTTTGGAATGCACTAGCAGCACTTCTCTCAGTTGGAATGGAGAAGATGATGGAATTCACCAGTGTGTCTTGGTACTCCCGCATTTTTCGCTCCCGGTTCAACGGTGTGATGAGGCTTTCTACGTTGTCCCGGTAGCGAAGATCGAGGAGGGTGAACACCCAATAATCAGACATGTTGAGAATGTGGGCGATGCGGCGGTCGTTTCTCAGGCACTGCAGCATGTAATCCACCATGTGCTGCAGACTGCCAACTGCCCAAGAAACGCTGTCCCCTGCTGGAGGCGTGATCTCTGCCCGCTCGTCATCACCCCACCCTCGCTGTACACACTGAGTACTGGACAATTGTGTAACTCCCTCCTCTGGACGGATGTCTTCCTCCTCCATTGACTCCTCCTCATCCTCCTTACAAACTGTCCCCTGCCTACGCGTTTGTGAGGAACTGACTGTCCAGAAGATGATGGAAATGCTGAATCCTCATCCTCCACCTCTTCCACAACATCATCCCTTAGCGCTTGCAGTGATTTTTCAAGCAGGCAGATAAGGGGGACAGTCATGCTGACTAGTGCATCATCTGCACTCGCCATCCACGTGGAATAATCAAAGGGACGCAAAACCTGGCAGACGTCATTCATAGTGGCCCACTCTGTGGTTGTGAAGTCTGTACGGCGCTGACTGCGACTTCTTTGCGCCTGAAGCAGCTGGTACTCCATTACAGCTTGCTGCTGCTCACACAACCGCTCCAACATATGTAACGTGGAATTCCACCTGGTAGGTAGGTCACATATGATGCGATGTTCCGGCAGGCGGTGTCGGCGCTGCAGAGCCGCAATGCGCGCTTTTGCCATGCTGGAACGCCGCAAGTGAGCACACTCTAGGCGGACCTTGTGCAGCAGTGCATCAAGATCCAGATAGTCCCTCAGAAAACTCTGCACGACCAAATTGAGCACATGTGCCAGACATGGGATGTGAGTGAGGTTGCCGAGGCCCAGAGCTGCCACCAGATTTCGGCCATTATCACACACTACCATGCCTGGCTGGAGATTCGCTGGCACAAACCACACATCGCTCTCCTGCTTGATGGCATTCCAGAGCTCCTGCGCTGTGTGGCTTCGATTCCCCAAATAAATTAATTTCAAGACGGCCTGTTGACGTTTGGCCACGGCTGTGCTCATGTCGGTCGTAACAGGTACACGTTCATCACGGGTCCATGTGGAGGTGGACTGTGACGGCTCCTGCAGCGATGATTCTGAGGAACTGGTGTAGGAGGAGGAGTCAATGCGTACAGAATGGATTCCTGCAATCCTTGGAGTGGGCAGGACACGTCCTGCGCCACTCGCACGGTCTGTACCCGGCTCAACGACATTAACCCAATGGGCAGTGAGGGAAAGGTATCGCCCCTGTCCATGTTGACTGGTCCACGCATCGGTGGTGAGGTGGACCTTGCTACTGACGGCGTTCAGTAGCGCGTGTTTGATGTGTCCCTCCACATGCTTGTGCAGGGCAGGGACGGCTTGCCTGCTGAAGTAAAAGCGGCTGGGCACATTGTACTGTGGGACTGCCAATGACATCAAGTCACGGAAGCTGTCAGTCTCCACCAGCCTGAATAACAGCATTTCCAGTGACAGAAGTTTGGCAATGCCTGCAGTCAGAGCCTGTGCTCGTGGGTGGTTTGACGAGAAAGGCCGCCTTTTCTCCCATGCCTGTACTACCGATGGCTGTAGACTGGGCTGGGAGTGTGTGGATGACTGGGAAAGTGGTGCTGCGGGTGGAATTACAGCGGGTCTCTGGACAACAGGGCCAGAGGTTCTTCCACGGCGATCCTGGGAGGAAGCCGAACCAGCTGCGTGTGAGCTGGAGGAAGAGGCAACACGAGCTGAAAAGGTGGTAGCTGCCGCTGTTGGTTGGCCTAGCTCTTCAGTGTGTTTTTCTAACTCCGCCGGGTGCCTGGTGCGCACATGTTTCCACATGTTGGAGGTATTGAGGTTGCTGACATTTTTCCCTCTTTTGACTTTGTGATGACACACCTTGCATTTGACATAGCAAATGTCATCTGCAACTGTGTCAAAAAAGGACCAGGCACTGCAAGTCTTGGGAGCGCCCTTTTTGGCTTTTGGAAGAGACATGCTCCTAACGGGTGCCAAAGCGGAGGCTGCAGGATCCGCAGTCTTCCCCCTCCCTCTCCCTCTTTGGGCCGTACGGGGAATCTCTTCCTCAGAGCTGCTCCCACCACCTTCCTGTCCCTCACGCCAAGATGGGTCAAGGACCTCATCATCTACACTACCCTCTGCCCCCAACTGCTCCTCCTGGGTAGTCTCAGCAGCAGAGCACGCACCAGTAAGTGGCACCTGAGTGTCATCATCAGCTGATGCGGCCTGCGATGTGGTGAACGGAGCCACTGACCCACCCGCCTCTTCAGAGGAAGAGAGAAAAAGCTGTTGGGCATCACTGCACCCTGCCTCTTCTTCCATTTCTCCAATGCTGCTTGGCTGGCCCCCTGTTTCCAAGCCAAGAGATTCAGAGAACAGAAGTAGAGACGGCTCCTGTCCTGGGCTCTCTGTCTGCCTGGGCAATTTGGCAGGTGGTGAAGAGACAGATGGCTGCTCTCCAGTGCTCTGTGTCTGAGAGGATGTGGCACTAATTGAAGTTGATGCATTAGCTGCCATCCATCCGACAACGGCTTCAATTTGTTCTTCACGCAGCAGCGGTGTACGGCGCTCTGCCACAAAGCTGCGCATGAATGACTGTTCCCTGGTGAAAGTGGGTGCTGATGAGTCACCGGTGCCCGCAGCAGGCACAGAATCCCCACGTCCCCTCCCTGCTCCGCGCCCACGCCCACGCCTACGTGCCTTACTCACTGCCTTCTTCATCTTGGTTGACTGATAAAGATAAGCAGAAAAGTACTAACGGATTTGTGTGCTTATTCCTGAACAACTCCTCCTAACAGGTATAAGAAACACTAATTTTCTAAAGTGTGGACTAGACTTTAATATGAGCTAATGTGGCCTACAGAAATGTAAAGTGGTGTCACTGGTGTGTTTGGTGAACTTTATTATTTATTTATTTTTTGGGGGCTGAACTGACAACAGATAGAGCTGCAGTCACACGGAGACCGTGCAGACAGCCGTAAACGGCGCTGCAAGGCCCAAAAACCCTCCTCTAAGTTATCCTATGTAGTGTTTTTCCACAAATTAGCTGGAGACGGGTGGAAAGACACTAATAGGAATTTTTTGAAAAAATGTGCAGCAGCCTGCACTACTTAAAACAAAATGAAAATTGATTTTGCGGTATGACGCAGTGAACAACCCTGAGCTGGAGACAACCAGGCTATGGCTGCTCACAGACTACAGGGCGAGCTGCAGTCACACGGAGACCGTGCAGACAGCCGTAAACGGCGCTGCAAGGCCCAAAAACCCTCCTCTACGTTATCCTATGTAGTGTTTTTCCACAAATTAGCTGGAGACAGGTGGAAAGACACTAATAGGAATTTTTTGAAAAAATGTGCAGCAGCCTGCACTACTTAAAACAAAATGAAAATTGATTTTGCGGTATGACGCAGTGAACAACCCTGAGCTGGAGACAACCAGGCTATGGCTGCTCACAGACTACAGGGCGAGCTGCAGTCACACGGAGACCGTGCAGACAGCCGTAAACGGCGCTGCAAGGCCCAAAAACCCTCCTCTACGTTATCCTATGTAGTGTTTTTCCACAAATTAGCTGGAGACGGGTGGAAAGACACTAATAGGATTTTTTGTTAAAAATTAGCAGCAGACTACACTACTTGGAAAAAAAAAAAAAAAAAGAACAGTATGAGGCAATGAACCACCCTCCCTGAAATGAATACAACCAGCTATGGATGGCCTATGTGGCTGCACTCAGACTAGAGAGTGGGCTGCACTCACACACACACACACACACACAGACCTTGCAGATCGCTGTGAAAACAGCGCTACAAGGCAAAAGCAAGGTGAATAGTAGGTGAACACAGCGGTTGCTAAATTAGCCTTTGGAAAGCACAAAGAAGCAAATCGCTATCTCTAAACTGGCCCTCAGTCAGCAAACAGCCTCCTGTCACTAACTGAATTCACAGCAGAGTGATCGCAAATGGCGCCAGCAACTTTTAAACTGCATCATGACATCATTTCAGCAGCCAATCACAGCCATGCCAGTAGTTTCATGCCCTCCATGCTGAACAGGATGTGCCCACACTTGAAATCATTCTCATTGGCTGAATTTGTGCATTTTGAATCTGGGTACTTCCAATTCCGGTATCCGATACGCGGCAAGTATCGGAATCCCGGTATCGGAATTCCGATACCGCAAGTATCGGCCGATACCCGATACTTGCGGTATCGGAATGCTCAACACTACTCCTGATGTACGGGAGTCATGCACATGGTCATTTGCGTCCAATACTGAGGCTTATTCTCAGCCAATGGCGTAGCATCAATTCCCCTCAGAGGAATAGGAAATTCCAAAGGCTCCAGGACAAAACCACAGCGCCTGGCAAACGACAAATCCATCAGATTCAGGGCAGCACCCGAATCCACAAAAGCCATAACCGGGTAGGACGACAAAGAACAAATCAAAGTAACAGACAAAATAAATTTAGGCTGTATAGTACCAATGGTGACAGGTTTAGTGAATTTTTTTAAGCGTTTAGAGCATGCTGAGATAACATGAGTAGAATCACCACAGTAAAAGCACAACCCATTTTGACGTTTATGACTTTGTCGCTCAATTCTGGTCAGAGTTCGGTCACATTGCATAGACTCAGGTCTCTGTTCAGAAAATACTGCCAAAGGATGAGCAGATTTGTGCTCCCGCAAACGCCGATCAACCTGAATGGCTAAAGCCATAGAATCACTCAGACTTGTAGGGGTGGGAAACCCCACCATAACATTCTTAACGGCCTCAGAAAGACCTTCTCTGAAATTTGCAGCCAGGGCACACTCATTCCATTGAGTAAGCACCGACCATTTCCGAAATTTTTGACAATACACCTCTGCTTCATCCTGACCTTGAGAGATAGCCAGCAACGCTTTTTCTGCCTGATTCTCAAGAGTAGGCTCCTCATAAAGCAGTCCAAGAGCCAGAAAAAATGCATCTACATTAAGCAATGCAGGATCTCCTGGCGCCAGAGAGAATGCCCAATCTTGAGGGTCGCCACGCAACAAGGAGATAACAATTTTAACTTGCTGAGCGGAATCACCAGAGGAACGAGGTCTCAGAGATAGAAATAACTTACAATTATTCTTAAAATTTAGAAACCTAGATCTATCTCCAGAAAACAACTCAGGAATGGGTATCTTTGGTTCTGACATAGGGCTATGAATAACAAAATCCTGAATACTTTGCACCCGTGCAGTAAGATGATCCACACTAGAAGTCAGAGTCTGAACATTCATGTCTGCAGCTGAGCTCAAAACCACCCAGAGTTCAAGGGGATGAAAGAAGCTAAACAGACTGCAGCAAAGGAAAACCGGGGGGAGAAAAAAAAAAATGTACTCAGGTCTTCTTTTTATCCCACTTCTGCGATGCATTAAACACTTTTTGGCCTGCTATACTGTTATGATCCTTAGTGGTTGAGGATCACAAATTACTCCAGCTAAGTAACAATCATAGGACAAGCTCTAGGGAGGTGGTAAACTGGACTGACCGCAAATCTGAACCTATCCAAACACACTAGAAGTAGCCGGTGAACGTGTCTAAAATCCTAGACGTCTCAAGCCAGCCTGAGGAACTAACTACCCCTAGAGAGAGAGAAAGACCTCACTTGCCTCCAGAGAAATAATCCCCAAAGATATAGAAGCCCCCAACAAATAATAACGGTGAGGTAAGAGGAAGGCACATACACAGGGGTGAAAGCAGATTCAGCAAATGAGGCCCACTAATACTAGATAGCAGAAAATAGAAAAGGGGTCTGTGCGGTCAGTAAAAAACCCTTACAAAATATCCACACTGAGATTTCCAGAACCCCCGCACCAACTAACGGTGTGGGGGGAGAAACTCAGTCCCCTAGAGCAACCAGCAAGCGAGGGAATCACATTTTAGCAAGCTGGACAAGAAACATGATGAATGCTGATAATCAAAAAATGAACAAACAAAAACTTAGCTTGTCTTGGAGAGACTGGGAGCAAGGTAGTCACAAGGAATCTGAAGAGCACTGAATACATTGATAGCAGGCAAGGAACTGAGTATCCAGGTGAGCTAATTAGGAAACCAGCCAAGGATAACGAACCAGCTGATGCTGCCAACCTGCAGAAAGACAACACTACACAGTACCGCTTGTGACCACTAGAGGGAGCCCAAAAATAGAGTTCACAACACTCCCCCCCCCCACAAATTTAGCCAAATGACCCCCAGTTTTCAATGCCTAACTATTATTATAAAGTAAATTAAGATTGACAAGCTTCAGTAATAAGAATTGATGTTTTTGGCATTAAAATGGGCACTGTAGGTGTTTTCCTGTCCTCCACTCTCTGCCGACTTTGATTCCCCATTGACTTGCATTGAGTTTCGTGTTTCAGTCGGCCCCCGAATTTTCGCAATAATCGGCCGATTTCACCCGACCCGACTTTTGAGAAAGTCGGGTTTCGCGAAACCGACTCGATCCTAAAAAAGTAAAAGTCGCTCAACTCTAGTTAACACCATAAAAAATTTTTTTTTAAAAATGGCAAAAAACAATGCTTTATCATCATACCGCCAAACAAAAGTGCAATAAAACATGATCAAAACAACGGATGTAAATAAAAACGATACTACTGAAAACGTCATCGTGTCCTGCAAAAAACAAGCCATACAGCTCCTTCAGCAGAAAAATAAAAAAGTTATACCTCTCAGATTAAAGCAATGCAAAAATCATTATTATGCAGCTATAATAGTTTTTTAGTTTTTATTCTGTAAAAGCGCCAAAACATAAAAAAATATAAATGGGGTATTGCTGTAATCGTACTGACCCGAATAATAATAGTAATCTCTTCATTTAAATAGCACCAACATATTCCGCAGCACTTTAAATACATTTTCATCACTGTCCCCGATGGAGAACAAAAATAAACTCCTTGCAGATGTTGTCCTTGGTGGGATTTGAACAAAGGACTCCAGCATTGCAAGGCTGCAATGCTAACCACTGAGCCACCGTGCTGCCTTATTAGTTTTCCCACACACGGAATGGCATAACCCCGCCCAAAAGAAAATTCTAAATTGCTATTTTTTGTTCATTATGTCTCCCAAAAGTCAGAATAGAAAGCAATAACAAAAATTAATGTGCCCAAAAATGCTACCAATAAAAATGTCAACTTGTTCCACAAAAAACAAGCCCTCACATGACTTTGTGGGCCAAAATATGGAAAAATTATAGCTCTCAAAATGTGGTGACGCTAACCCATTAACCCTGTAAGTGTGACCAACTTTTTACTATTGATGCTGCCTATGCAGCATCAATAGTAAAAACATATAATGTTAAAAATAATTAAAAAAAACAATCATTATATTCTCACCTTCCGACGTCCGCGGCAGCCTTTCCTGCTCCTCGCGACGCTCCGGTCCCAAGAATGCATTGCGGCAATGACCCCAGATGATGTAGCGGTCTCGCGAGACCGCCACATCATCACGGGTTATTGTCGCAAGGCATTACTGGGAACTGAGCGTCGCGAGAAGCATCATTAAAGGCCAGGGCTGGATCCGAGGGCCGCCGGAAGGTGAGTATATGACTATTTTTTATTTTAATTCTTTTTTTAACAGGGATATGGTGCCCACATTGCTATATACTATGTGGGCTGTGCTATATACTACGTGGGCTGTGTTATATACTGCATGGGCTGTGTTATATACTGTGTTGGCTGTGTTATATACTACATCGCTGTGCTATATACTACGTGGCTGTGCTATAGACTACGTGGCTGTGCAATATACTATGTGGCTGTGCTATATACTACGTGGCTGTGTTATGTACTATGTGGGCTGTGTTATATACTGTGTGGGCTGTGCTATATACTATGTGGGCTGTGCTATATACTACGTGGGCTGTATTGTATGCTGCGTGGGCTGTGCTATATACTACGTGGCTGTGCAATATACTAAGTGGCTGTGCAATATACTATGTGGGCTGTGTTATTTACAGCATGGGCTGTGCTATATACTATGTGGGCTGTGTTATATACTGCGTGGGCTGTGCTATATTCTACGTGGCTGTGCAATATACTACGTGGCTGTGCAATATACTATGTGGGCTATGCTATATACTATGTGGCTGTGCTATATACTATGTGGCTGTGTGATATACTATGTGGCTGTGCAATATACTATGTGGCTGTGTTATATACTACGTAGCTGTGCTATATACTACATGGTTGTGCTATATACTACGTGGCTGTGCTATATACTACGTGGGTTGTGTTATATGCTATGTGGGCTGTGAGACTCTTTTGCCCGGGGTCCTCAAAAACCTGGCGCTCACCCTGGCTTCACTGATTGGCCGCGCCCCGCAAACAATCAGCGACAGATGCAGTCCGGCCACGAATTGGTGCGGGATTTGAAACACGCTTCGCTAATTGGTCATGCCCGGCCGGCCGAATCCTGTGTATTCATTGCATTATTCTGAAATCTTCAGAAATAAACTACATAGATATTCTAGAATACCCAATGCGTTAGAATCGGGCCACCATCTAGTATAGTATAAAGGTCCCTACTTCACCATATATATAGTATGATGGCCCCAGTTGCCCCATGTATATAGTATGATGACTGCAGTTCTCTCATACAGTATATAAAGAATGATGGTTCCACAGGCACATATATATATAGTATGATGACCCCAGTTCCCTCATATATATATATAGTATGATGGCCCCTGTTCCCTCCTTGTATATAGTAAGATGACCCCAGTTCCCCCATATATATAGTATGATGGTCCCAGTTCCCCCATATATATAGTAGGATATCCTCAGTTCATTCCATATATATAGTATGATGGCCCCACAAACCCATATATATAGTATGATGGTCCCACAGCCCCATATATACTGTAGTATGAAGGCCCCAGTTGTTAGGGCTAGGGGAATGTACCAAGTAATAGAGAGAATGATACGAGGTGCGTTTGCAGCCCGTGGTCCACCATGCAGAGATACCTACTGCAAAGTAAAGGGGGATGGACACTGAGCTCACTCGTGGGTTAAACTTCACCCCATGTGAAATGAAAGCGAGCTTTGTTGCCTCACAGAGTCGTGCTGTACACAGAGAATAATACCCTAACTAGGGTTGTGCTTGCTCTGGAACTCTTCTGTGCTAACCACACACATGAAGGAACCAGATGCTAAGCCAAAGCTAATTGCCCCCACTGATGCAAGCTGCCTGCCTGAGTGTACAGCCTGTAGCGTGGCTAAAGGGTGTCTAATCGACGGGAGATATGTGTCGCATAGATGGCTTGTCGCTGTGATGTAACCATAGCTACCTATATGTCTGTCAGGACCTGTGGTGATGTCAGGCCACATGGCTAATCATGTGATGGGATACTGGGTGTGGTTAGCTCTATATAAGACAGGCTAATGCTTAACACTAGGGATATGTGTGGAGCTGCTAGCCTCCAGAGTGTGTTAAAGTTCCAGGTCTGAGCCTGAAAGACAGGACACTTTGTTTTTCCTTTTCCTGAACTAAAGGCTATTTGTTTGCTGTTATTTTGCCATGTGGTTTATGATGTAATAAACCTATGAACTTTTAAAGGAACGTGCCTCCTGAAGTGTCAGCCATCGCACCTGAGTGAGTGAAATCCCTACAATTGGTGGAGAATGCGGGCAGCGTTCCCAGCGGAGACGAAAAGTCTGTTTTTGAATGTCCTGGGTCAAGTCTGTTGTAAGCCAGCCGGGGAAAATGGAGGAACTGCTGAAACACTTGGTCCAGTTGCAGTCACAGCAGGAGCAACGGCAGCAAGAGACCAACAGGCAGTTGATGCAGCAGATAAAACAGAGCCAGCAGCAGATACAACAGAGCCAGCAGGAGCAACGGCAGCAGATGCAACAGAACCAGCAGGAGCAACGGCAGCAGATGCAGCTTCTGGCAACCGCCATCCAGGGCAAGATGAGTTCCCCAACCCCAGGTTTGGCTGATGACACCCACGTCCGGGAGACGGTAAGACGCGCATTGCAGAAAATGACCCCCGGGGATGATGTTGAGGCCTTCCTGACGGTGTTTGAGAGGGTCGCTGAGAGGGAAAAACTCCCGCCAGAGCAGTGGGCAGAGGTACTGGCGCCATACCTGATGGGAGAACCCCAGAAGGCGTACTATGATTTGACCTTGCAGGATGCCAAAGAGTATCACAAGTTGAAAGCCGAGGTTCTAGCACGTTTGGGGTGACACTGACTGTTAGGGCACAGCGAGTTCACTCCTGGGCTTATCACCGGGACAAACCGCCTCGCTCCCAAATGTTTGACCTGTTGCACATGGTCCAGAAATGGCTGCAGCCAGAGTCTGTTATGATCCTTAGTGGTTGAGGATCACAAAATACTCCAGCTAAATAACAAAACATAGGACAAGCTTTAGGGAGGTGGTAAACTGGACTGACCGCAAATCTGAACCTATCCAACACACTAGAGGTAGCCGGTGAACGTGACTAAAATCCTAGACGTCTCGAGCCAGCCTGAGAAACTAACTACCTCTAGAGAGAAAGAAAGACCTCACTTGCCTCCAGAGAAATAATCCCCAAAGATATAGAAGCCCCCAACAAATAATAACGGTGAGGTAAGAGGAAGGCACATACACAGGGGTGAAAGCAGATTCAGCAAATGAGGCCCACTAGTACTAGAAAGTAGAAAATAGAGCAGGGGTCTATGCGATCAATAAAAAACCCTTACAAAATATCCATCCTGAGATTTCAAGAACCCACGCACCAACTAATGGTGTGTGGGGAGAAACTCAGTCCACTAGAGCATCCAGCAAGCGAGGGAATCACATTTTAGCAAGCTGGACAAGAAAACATGATAAACACTGCTGATCAAAAAATGAGCAAACAAAACTTAGCTTGTCTTAGAGAGACTGGGAGCAAGGTAGTCACAAGGAATCTGAAGAGCACTGAATACATTGAGAGCAGGCAAGGAACTGAGTATCCAGGTGAGCTAAATAGGAAACCAACCAAGGATAACGAACCAGCTGATGCTGCCAACCTGCAGAAAGACAACACTACACAGTACCGCTTGTGACCACTAGAGGGAGCCCAAAAATAGAGTTCACAACAGTACCCCCCCCTTGAGGAGGGGTCACCGAACCCTCATCAAGACCCCCAGGGCGATCAGGATGAGCCGCGTGGAAGGCACGAACCAAATCGGCCACATGAACATCAGAGGCGACAACCCAGGAATTATCCTCCTGACCATAGCCCTTGCACTTAACCAAATACTGAAGCCTCCGTCTAGAGATACGAGAATCCAAAATCTTCTCCACCACATACTCCAATTCGCCCTCGACCAGCACCGGAGCAGGAGGCTCAACAGAAGGAACCACAGGTACCACATACCTCCGCAACAAAGACCTATGGAACACATTATGAATGGCAAACGATGCTGGGAGATCCAAACGAAAAGACACCGGGTTAAGGATTTCCAAGATCTTATAAGGACCGATGAAGCGAGGCTTGAATTTAGGAGAGGAGACCTTCATAGGAACATACCGAGAAGACAGCCACACCAAATCCCCAACACGAAGTCGGGGACCCACACCGCGGCGGCGGTTGGCAAAGCGCTGAGCCTTCTCCTGTGACAACCTCAAATTGTCCACCACATGGTTCCAAATCTGCTGCAACCTATCCACCACAGAATCCACCCCAGGACAGTCAGAAGACTCAACCTGACCCGAGGAAAAACGAGGATGGAAACCAGAATTGCAGAAAAAAGGCAAAACCAAAGTAGCAGAACTAGCCCGATTATTAAGGGCAAACTCGGCCAATGGCAAAAAAGTCACCCAATCATCCTGATCAGCAGAAACAAAACTGTTATGATCCTTAGTGGCTGAGGATCACGAATAGACCAGCAAGTGAATAAACTAAGGACAAGCTCTAGGGAGATGGTAACTGGACTGATCGCAAATCTGAACCTATCAAACACAACTAGAGGTAGCCGGTGAACGTGCCTAAAAAATTCCTAGACGTCTCGAGCCAGCCTGAGGAACTAGCTACCCCTAAAGAGAAAGAAAGACCTCGCTTGCCTCCAGAGAAATAATCCCCAAAGATGTAGAAGCCCCCAACAAATATTAACGGTGAAGTAAGAAGAAGGCACATACGTAGGGATGAAATCAGATTCAGCAAAAGAGGCCCACTAGTACTAGAAAGCAGAAAATAGAGCAGGGGTCTATGCGATCAATAAAAAACCCTTACAAAATATCCATCCTGAGATTTCAAGAACCCACGCACCAACTAATGGTGTGTGGGGAGAAACTCAGTCCACTAGAGCATCCAGCAAGCGAGGGAATCACATTTTAGCAAGCTGGACAAGAAAACATGATAAACACTGCTGATCAAAAAATGAGCAAACAAAACTTAGCTTGTCCTGGATTGACTGGGAGCGAGGTAGTCAGAAGGAATCTGAGTAGCACTGATTACATAGACAGCCGGCAACAAGTGGAAGTGAAACAGAGCTATATAGGAACCTCCCAGAGGATAACGAACTAGCTGATAGCCAGAGACCAGCAGGATAACAAACAAAGCCACCAGGGGGAGCCCAAAGCAAAAGTCACACAATACCACCAGTGACCACAAGAGGGAGCCTGAAAACAGAGTTCACAACAGTACCCCCCTCCTTAAGGAGGGGTCACCGAACCCTCATGAAAACCCCCAGGGCGATCAGGATGAGCCACATGGAAGGCACGAACCAAATCAGCCGCATGAATATCAGAGGCGACAACCCAAGAATTATCCTCCTGACCATAGCCCTTCCACTTGACCAAATACTGGAGCCTCCGTCTAGAAATACGAGAATCCAAGATCTTCTCCACCACGTATTCCAATTCTCCCTCAACCAGCACCGGGGCAGGAGGCTCAACCGGAGGAACCACAGGTACCACATACCTCCGCAACAACGAGCGATGGAACACATTATGAATAGCAAATGATGCCGGGAGGTCCAGACGGAATGACACAGGGCCAAGGACTTCCAGAATCTTATAAGGACCGATAAACCGAGGCTTGAACTTAGGAGAGGAGACCTTCATAGGAACGAAGCGAGAAGACAACCACACCAAGTCCCCAACGCGAAGTCGGGGACCCACACAGCGACGGCGGTTGGCAAAGAGCTGAGCCTTCTCTTGTGACAGCTTCAAATTGTCCACCACCTGATTCCAAATCTGATGCAACCTATCCACCACAACATCCACTCCAGGACAGTCAGAAGGCTCCACCTGACCCGAGGAAAAACGAGGATAAAACCCCGAATTACAAAAAAAAGGAGAAACCAAAGTAGCAGAACTAGCCCGATTATTAAGGGCAAACTTGGCTAACGGCAAAAAAGTAACCCAGTCGTCCTGGTCAGCAGAAACAAAACATCTTAAATAAGTCTCCAAGGTCTGATTAGTTCGCTCGGTTTGGCCATTCGTTTGAGGATGGAAGGCCGACGAAAAAGACAAATCAATTCCCATCTTAGCACAAAAAGTCCGCCAAAACCTGGACACAAACTGGGATCCTCTATCAGACACAATATTTTCAGGAATGCCGTGCAAGCGAACCACATTCTTAAAAAATAGAGGAACCAAATCGGAGGAAGAAGGCAACTTAGGCAAGGGCACCAAATGGACCATCTTGGAAAAACGATCACACACCACCCAGATGACAGACATTTTCTGAGATACTGGAAGATCCGAAATAAAATCCATGGAAATGTGCGTCCAAGGCCTTTTCGGAATAGGCAAAGGCAAAAGCAAACCGCTGGCACGAGAACAGCAAGGCTTAGCCCGAGCACAAATCCCACAAGACTGCACAAAGGAACGCACATCCCGCGACAAGGAAGGCCACCAGAAGGACCTAGCCACTAAATCTCTGGTACCAAAAATCCCAGGATGACCCGCCAACACCGAAGAATGAACCTCGGAAATAACTCTGCTGGTCCATCTATCCGGGACAAACAGTCTCTCTGGTGGACAACGGTCAGGTCTATCCGCCTGAAATTTCTGCAGCACTCGTCGCAAATCAGGGGAAATGGCAGACAAAATCACTCCCTCTCTGAGAATACCAGCCGGCTCAGAAACTCCCGGAGAGTCAGGCACAAAACTCCTAGAAAGTGCATCAGCTTTCACGTTCTTCGAACCAGGCAGGTATGAGACCACGAAGTTGAAACGAGAGAAAAACAACGACCAACGAGCCTGTCTAGGATTCAGGCGCTTGGCATATTCAAGGTAAATCAGATTTTTGTGATCAGTCAAGACCACCACACGATGTTTAGCTCCTTCAAGCCAATGTCGTCACTCCTCAAATGCCCACTTCATAGCCAACAACTCCCGATTACCAACATCATAATTCCGCTCGGCAGGCGAAAACTTTCTTGAAAAGAAAGCACATGGCTTCATCACAGAGCCATCAGAGCTTCTCTGCGACAAAACAGCCCCTGCTCCAATCTCAGAAGCATCAACCTCGACCTGGAAGGGGAGAGAGACATCTGGCTGACATAAGACTGGAGCTGAAGAAAACCGGTGCTTCAGCTCCCGAAAGGCCTCCACGGCCGCAGGAGACCAATTAGTCACATCAGAACCCTTCTTGGTCAAATCCGTCAAAGGTTTAACCACGCTAGAAAAATTAGCGATGAAACGACGGTAAAAATTAGCAAAACCCAAGAACTTCTGAAGACTCTTAACAGACGTGGGCTGAGTCCAGTCATGAATAGCCTGGACCTTGACTGGGTCCATCTCCACAGTAGAAGGAGAAAAAATAAAACCCAAAAAGGAGACCTTCTGTACTCCGAGGAGGCATTTTGAGCCCTTCACAAATAAAGCATTAGCACGCAGGACCTGAAACACCATCCTGACCTGCTTCACATGGGACTCCCAATCATCAGAAAAGACCAAAATGTCATCCAGATAAACAATCAAAAATTTATCCAGATATTCTCGGAAGATGTCATGCATGAAGGACTGAAACACAGAAGGAGCATTAGAGAGTCCAAAAGGCATCACCAAGTACTCAAAATGGCCTTCAGGCGTATTAAATGCTGTTTTCCATTCATCTCCCTGCTTAATGCGCACAAGGTTATACGCACCACGGAGATCTATCTTGGTGAACCAACTGGCACCCTTAATCCGAGCAAACAAATCAGACAATAGTGGTAAAGGATACTGAAATTTGACTGTGATTTTATTCAGAAGACGATAATCTATACAAGGTCTCAAAGAACCGTCCTTCTTGGCCACAAAAAAAAATCCTGCACCAAGAGGGGAAGAGGATGGGCGAATATGTCCCTTCTCCAAAGACTCCTTTATATAACTCCGCATCGCGGCATGCTCTGGTATAGACAGATTAAAAAGTCGTCCCTTAGGGAATTTACTACCAGGAATTAAATTTATAGCACAGTCACAATCCCTATGAGGGGGCAGGGCACTGGACCTGGGCTCATCAAATACATCCTGGTAGTCAGACAAAAACTCAGGGACCTCAGAAGGAGTGGAAGAAGCAATAGACACCAACGGAGAATCGCCATGAATTCCCTGACAACCCCAACTTGACACAGACATAGCTTTCCAATCTAAAACTGGATTATGAGCCTGCAGCCATGGCAGACCCAAAACGACAACATCATGCAAATTATGCAGAACAAGAAAGCGAATCACCTCCTGATGTTCGGGAGTCATGCACATTGTCATTTGCGTCCAATACTGAGGCTTATTCTCAGCCAATGGCGTAGCATCAATTCCCCTCAGAGGAATAGGAAATTCCAAAGGCTCCAGGACAAAACCACAGCGCCTGGCAAACGACAAATCCATCAGATTCAGGGCAGCACCCGAATCCACAAAAGCCATAACCGGGTAGGACGACAAAGAACAAATCAAAGTAACAGACAATATAAATTTAGGCTGCATAGTACCAATGGTGACAGGTTTAGCGATTTTTTTTAAGCTGAGCGGAATCACCAGAGGAACGAGGTCTCAGAGATAGAAATAATTTACAATTATTCTTAAAATTTAGAAACCTAGATCTATCTCCAGAAAACAACTCAGGAATGGGTATCTTTGGTTCTGACATAGGGCTATGAATAACAAAATCCTGAATACTTTGCACCCGTGCTGTAAGATGATCCACACTAGAAGTCAGAGTCTGAACATTCATGTCTGCAGCTGAGCTCAAAACCACCCAGAGTTCAAGGGGATGAAAGAAGCTAAACAGACTGCAGCAAAAGAGAAGCGGGAGAAAAAAAAAAAAATGTACTCAGGTCTTCTTTTTATCCCACTTCTGCGATGCATTAAACACTTTTTGGCCTGCTCTACTGTTATGATCCTTAGAGGTTGAGGATCACAAAATACTCCAGCTAAGTAACAAAACATAGGACAAGCGAGGTGGTAAACTGGACTGACCACAAATCTGAACCTATCCAACACACTAGAGGTAGCCGGTGAACGTGACTAAAATCCTAGACGTCTCGAGCCAGCCTGAGGAACTAACTACCCCTAGAGAGAAAGAAAGACCTCACTTGCCTCCAGAGAAATAATCCCCAAAGATATAGAAGCCCCCAACAAATAATAATGGTGAGGTAAGAGGAAGGCACATACACAGGGGTGAAAGCAGATTCAGCAAATGAGGCCCACTAATACTAGATAGCAGAAAATAGAAAAGGGGTCTGTGCGGTCAGTAAAAAACCCTTACAAAATATCCACACTGAGATTTCAAGAACCCCCGCACCAACTAACGGTGTGGGGGAAGAAACTCAGTCCCCTAGAGCAACCAGCAAGTGAGGAAATCACATTTTAGCAAGCTGGACAAGAAACATGATGAATGCTGATAATCAAAAAATAAACAAACAAAAACTTAGCTTGTCTTAGAGAGACTGGGAGCAAGGTAGTCACAAGGAATCTGAAGAGCACTGAATACATTGAGAGCAGGCAAGGAACTGAGTATCCAGGTGAGCTAAATAGGAAACCAACCAAGGATAACGAACCAGCTGATGCTGCCAACCTGCAGAAAGACAACACTACACAGTACCGCTTGTGACCACTAGAGGGAGCCCAAAAATAGAGTTCACAACAAGAGTCCTCTATGCCTGCACAGATGGTAGAACGAGTGATGATGGATCGGTTTGTGCATTCCCTCCCGAGGTCCATACAGACTTGGGTTGCCCAGGGTGATCCCCAGAATGCCGACGAACTGATCGGACTGGTCGAGAGATACCAAGGGTTGGAAGGCTCCTCCGGGAGACAACCCATGCCGTACTGGGGGTCCCAGAAGGGAGCGGAGTCCCAAAAAGGGGTGGTGCGTCCAAGGTCACAAAGGGCGGGGGAGGTGGTGCCCAAGGTCCCTACGGGTGATATTATTTGTTGGAGGTGCCACGGGCCAGGACATATAGCTGCCCGTTGTTCCCAGACCACTGAGCAGATGGACTGCAGCATGGGACGCCGTTGTTCATACTATGCGTATCCAGCCTGCAGTGTGGACTCTCCGACCAATAAGGGACCTCAAGCGTGTCCCGTAAAGGTGAACGGTCAAGCAGTAACGGCACTGTTAGACTCGGGGAGCCTAGTGACCCTGGTGAGGGCCACTTTTCCTCTCCACCTGCTCCCGGGAAAGAAGGTCAGAGTGCGGTGCATCCATGGTGATGCAAAGGACTACCCTGTGGCCAGGGTGGACATTGAAACGGCATGTGGCACTGAGTCCCACATAGTCGGCGTCGTGCAGGACTTGTTGCACCCTATAATTATTGGCCGGGATTTCTGTTTGTTTTGGGATTTGTGGGGAAAAGGTTCTGAGCTCCCTAGCAAGAGTAGGGAACCAGTGAACCCTGGAAGGGTGTCACCACACCCAGAGACAGACGGGTTTCCTTTTTGTGTGCTGGTTGGGGATGAGGAGGAAGTGTCCCCTGCATCTGACACAATGGAGTTAGAGGTAACCGGTGAAAATTTTGGGACTGCCCAACATAGGGACCCCACTCTGAGGGAAGCCTTTAATAATGTCACAGTTATTGACGGGGTGGTACAGGAGCCGGGGGCAGACACAAGGTTTCCCCATTTTCTGATGAGTGGGGAGTTGTTGTACCGGGTCACGAAAATAAGGGAGGAGTTGGTAGAGCAGTTGGTAGTGCCGGGTCCATATAGACGGAAGGTGTTGGACATGGCCCATTCACACATCTTGGGTGGACACCTAGGGGTGGAAAAAATGCAGGAACGGGTTGTGCAGAGATTCTATTGGCCTGGGTGTCACCGAGAAATAGTGAACTATTGCAGGTCCAGCCCTACATGTCAGCTAACTGCTCCCACTCCTCATTTCCAGAACCCCCTTGTGCCACTGCTCATTATTGAGGTACCGTTCGAGAGAATTGCCATGGACTTGGTTGGTCACTTAGTTAAATCAGCCCGGGGCCATCAGTATATATTAGTCATCCTGGACTATGCCACACGCTATCCTGAGGCAATTCCCTTGAGAAATTCTTCCTCGAAGAGTATAGCCCGCGAGTTGGTCCATGTCTTTTCCCGGACAGGTCTGCCGAAGGAGATCCTGACTGACCAGGGGACACCTTTCATGAGCAAGGTGATGAGGGAGTTATGCAAAGCCCTGAAAATCTCCCAGTTGAGGACCTCGGTGTACCATCCCCAGTCAGATGGTCTTGTTGAGAGATTTAACAAGACACTGAAGAGTAGGGTTGAGCGAAACGGGTCGGCAATTTTCAGAAGTCGCCGACTTTTGGCAAAGTCGGGTTTCATGAAACCCGACCCCTGTGTGGGGTCGGCCATGAAGTCGGCGATCTTCTGAATCTGGAATCGGAATTCCGATACCGATTCCCGATATGTTTAAGATATCGGGAATTGGTATCGGAATTCAGATTTAAGTGTAAAATAAAGAATTAAAATAAAAAATATCGCTATACTTATCCTCTGACGGGCCCTGGTACTAACCGGGAACCTTCCTTCCTTAGAATCAGCCTTCCAGTACCTTGCGGTGACGTCGCGGTGACGTCGCGGCTTGTGATTGGTCGCGCGGCCGCCCATGTGACTGCTCGCGCGACCAATCACAAGCCGCGACGTCACCGTGACGTCACCGAAGGTCCTGGAAGGGCTGATTCTTAGGAAGGAAGGCTGCCGGAACGAAGCCAAGGGTGAGTATATTCCTATTAGGTATATACTCACCCTCGGACACGCCCTGCTTCTTTCCGGCAGCCTTCCTTCCTAAGAATCAGCCCTTCCAGGACCTTCGGTGACGTCACGGTGACGTCGCGGCTTCTGATTGGTCACGCGAGCGGTCACATGGGCGGCCGCGCGACCAATCACAAGCCGCGACGTCACCGCGACGTCACCGCAAGGTCCTGGAAGGCTGATTCTAAGGAAGGAAGGTTCCCGGTTAGTACCAGGGCCCGTCAGAGGGTAAGTATAGCGATATTTTTTATTTTGATTCTTTATTTTACACTTAAATATGGATCCCAGGGCCTGAAGGAGAGTTTCCGCTCCTTCAGACCCTGGGAACCATTGGAAACCCAATGCACTGCATTGGGTTTCGAGTTTCGGCCGACCCCGACCCCGACTTTTTTATAGGATCGGCCGATTTCACTCGACCCGACTTTTGAAAAAGTCGGGTTTCGTGAAACCCGACCCGATCCTATAAAAGTAAAGGTTGCTCAACCCTACTGAAGAGCATGCTGAGAAAAGCTATAGAGAAAGACGGTAGAGACTGGGATTGTCTCTTACCCTATCTGATGTTTTCCATTCATGAAGTTCCACAGGCCTCCACAGGGTTCTCACCATTTGAGCCTCTATATGGCCGACATCCGCGAGGACTCCTGGATGTAGCCAAGGAAACCTGGGAAGCCGAAGCCACGCCCCACAGAAGCGTCATTGAGCATGTGGCCCTGATGCAGCAGAGGATTGCAAAGGTGATGCCTATCGTGAAAGAACACCTCCTCCAGGCACAAGACGCTCAGGCCAGAATCTACAACCGGTCTGCAAGAGTGAGGCAGTTCAATCCGGGAGACCGAGTTCTTGTGTTAGTTCCGACGGTGGAAAGCAAGTTCTTGGCCAAATGGCAAGGGCCATATGAGGTTGTCGAGAAACTTGGTGAAGTAAATTATAAAATTCACCAACCAGGAAGATGGAAACCATTCCAAGTATACCATGTCAACCTCATCAAGCCGTGGCAAGATAGAGAGCCGACAGTAACTCCATCGTTGTTAAGCAACCCAGAAGGTGAGGTTGGAGCGGTTACTATAGCGGAGACGCTATTGAAGACCCAGAAACAACAGTGCCGGGAGTTACTCCAGAAAAACAGGGACCTGTTTTCAGAGTTGCCAGGACACACGAAGGTCATAGCGCACGAGGTCCTAACAGAGCCACATGTGCGGGTAAACGTGAAGCCCTATCGTATTCCTGAGGCTCGTCGAGAAGTTATCTCCAAGGAAGTGGAGCGTATGTTGAAGCTTGGAGTCATTGAGGAATCCAAGAGCGGCTGGTCGAGCCCAATTGTCCTGGTCCCAAATCCTGATGGAGAGTGGAGGTTTTGCAATGATTATCGGAAGTTGAATGAGGTCTCCAAGTTTGACGCTTATCCCATGCCCCGCGTTGATGAGCTCATCGAAAGGCTTGGACCTACCAGGTACATAACCACCTTGGATTTGACGAAGGGGTATTGGCAGATCCCCATGGCACAGGAAGCCAAGGAGAAGATGGCGTTTTCTACACCAGATGGATGTTTCCAGTATGTTCGGATGCCGTTTGGCCTACAGGGAGCTCCGGCGACCTTCCAGAGGGCTATGGATAGAATCCTTGCACCCCATAAGGCATACGCTGCTGCGTACCTGGATGATATCGTCATCTTTAGCCCGGACTGGGAGAGTCATCTGGAAAAGGTCCTAGCGGTGTTTGATGCTATAAGAGAGGCCGGATTTACAATAAACCCGAAGAAGTGTGCCTTGGGTAAAGAAGAAGCTAAGTACCTTGGATACATAGTGGGTCGTGGAGAAATAAAACCCCAAATCAGTAAAGTGGAGGCAATTCAAACATGGCCAAAACCAGTTTCCAAGAAGCAAGTTAAAGCCTTCCTGGGAATCGTGGGATATTACAGGAGGTTCATCCCAAACTTCGCCACGATGGCTGCGCCTCTGACTGACCTGCTAAAAGGGACAAAATCAGTAATGGTTAAGTGGTCCGAAGAAACAGAGTCAGCCTTCCAAGGAATGAAAGAGGCTTTGTGTAAGCAACCCGTTCTGATGGCCCCAAACTTCAAAAAAGAGTTTATTCTTCAGACAGATGCCTCAGATGTCGGGGTGGGAGCAGTCCTTTCCCAAGAGCTGCATGGGGAGGAGCATCCTGTCCTCTATCTGAGTAGGAAGTTGTCCTCGTCTGAAAAGAACTACTCAGTCGTTGAGAAGGAGTGCTTGGCCATAAAATGGGCGGTGGACACATTACGGTACTATCTGCTGGGACGTAAATTTAGATTGATATCCAACCATGCCCCACTTAGGTGGATGAGGGAAACAAAGGGTAGAAATGCTAGGGTCACCCGTTGGTTCTTAGCCCTGCAGGACTTCTGTTTCCATGTGGAACATAGGGCCGGAAAGCTGCACGGTAATGCTGATGCCCTGTCAAGAATCCCTTGTCTAGTGGGGGAAAGTGCCAAGCCCCACGGCTTTAGGCAGAGGGGGGAGGTATGTAGCGTGGCTAAAGGGTGTCTAATCGACGGGAGATATGTGTCGCATAGATGGCTTGCCGCTGTGATGTAACCATAGCTACCTATATGTCTGTCAGGACCTGTGGTGATGTCAGGCCACATGGCTAATCATGTGATGGGATACTGGGTGTGGTTAGCTCTATATAAGACAGGCTAATGCTTAACACTAGGGATATGTGTGGAGCTGCTAGCCTCCAGAGTGTGTTAAAGTTCCAGGTCTGAGCCTGAAAGACTGGACACTTTGTTTTTCCTTTTCCTGAACTAAAGGCTTTTTGTTTGCTGTTATTTTGCCACGTGGTTTATGATGTAATAAACCTATGAACTTTTAAAGGAACGTGCCTCCTGAAGTGTCAGCCATCGCACCTGAGTGAGTGAAATCCCTACAAGCCCCAAAGTTAAACAGACTCACACCACATATAAACTGAGTGGTGGAGTATCCACTGGCAACAGCCAAACACAAATGATACTAGCGCATGGCCGTGCGGCCATGCGAATCTTTTATCATTGTAGCTCTCCAGGACCTTCCTAGTGGACCAATAGGAGCTGCTACAGGACCTGAGCGTGTGACCTCCGACCTCCAATGAGAGGTCTTCCCTTGGACATGCTCAGAAGGAGAAATGCAGGACTTAGTCCCAGGAGTGCCTGCTTGCCGCCTAACAGTACTGGTTATAATGGCTGAACCTGGAAGGGCAGCAGTAACCAAACATGCAGTATCTGTCCGAGCCAGGTGCTGGGACCGACGTCTCCACTGAGCAGGTTCCACTGCGGCTGGAGAAGAATGGGAGACTGCAGCGGACATGGTTCGAGATTCCCCCTGTTCAGCGGCAGGAACTCGACACCTAACATTAGTTCTCCCCATATATATGGTAGGATATCCCCAGTTTACCCCATATATATAGCATGATGGCCCCAGTTCTCCCATATATATAGTATGATGATCCCAGTTCCCTCATATATGTAGTAGGATAGCCTGGGCTCTGTAGTATGACAGCACCCCATAGGCAGACTCTGTAGTATAAGGCAGCACCCCATAGGCAAAATCTGTAGCAATGTCCCCCCACAGGCAGACTCTGTAGTATAAGGCAGCACCCCCACAGGCAGACTCTGTAGTGTAAGGCAGCACCTCCCCATAGGCAGACTCTGTAGTATAAGGCAGCCCCCCATAGGCAGACCCAGTAGTATAAGGAAGCCCCCATAGGCAGACACTGTAGTATAAGGCAGCCCCCCATAGGCAGAATCCATAGTATAAGGCAGCACCTCCCCATAGGCAGACTCTGTAGTATAAGGCAGCCCCCCATAGGCAGACCCAGTAGTATAAGGAAGCCCCCATAGGCAGACTCTGTAGCATAAGGCAGCACCCCCCTCACAGGCAGACTCTGTAGTATAAGGTAGCCCCCCACAGGCAGACTCTGTAGTATAAGGCAGCACCCCCCACAGGCAGACTCCATAGTATAAGGCAGTACCCCTCACAGGTAGACTCTGTAGTATAAGGCAACACCCCCCACAGGCAGACTCTATAGATAAGGCAGCACCCCCCACAGGCAGACTCTGTAGTATAAGGCAGTTCCCCCCACAGCTAGACTCCATAGCATAAGGCAGCCCCTCATAAGCAGACTCTGTAGTATAAGGCAGCTCCCCACAGACAGACTCTGCAATATAAGGCAGCACCCACCACAGACAGACTCCATAGTATAAGGCAGCCCCCATGGGCAGACTGTAGTATAAGGCAGCCCCTCACAAGCAGACTCTGTAGTATAAGGCGGCCCTCCCACAGGCAGACTCCGTAGTATAAGGCAGCACCCCCACAGGCAGACTCTATAGTTAAGGCAGAACCCCCCACAGGCAGATTCTGTAGTATAAGGCAGTCCCCCCCCCAGGCAGACTCCGTAGCATAAGGAAGCCCCCCATAGCCAGGCTCTGTAGTATAAGGCAGCCCCCCACAGGCAGACCCTGTAGTGTAAGGCAGCACCCCCCCACAGGCAGACTCTGTAGTATAAGGCAGCACCCCCCACAGGCAGACTCCATAGTATAAGGCAGTACCCCCCACAGGCAGACTCTGTAGTATAAGTCATCACCCCCCACAGGCTGACTCTGTAATATAAGGCAGCACCCACCACAGGCAGACTCTGTAGTATAAGGCAGCACCCCCCACAGGCAGACTCTGAAGTATAAGGCAGCACCCCCCCAGAGGCTGACTCTGTAGTATAAGGCAGCACCCCCCCATAGGCAGACTGTAGCATAAGGAAGCCCCCCCACAGGCAGACTATGTAGCATAAGGCAGCCCCCATAAAAAACAATAAATAAATACCTCTCTTCTTGGTTCCTCCGCTGCTCTGAGCGCCCAATCACCTCCGGACCGCAGGCATCGGGCAGTGACATCATTGCGCCCACTGTCAGTGTCTGTGTTAGTGACATCAGACGCTGACAGGGAATGATAGGAGAGGGAGCATAACGCTCCTTCTCCCATCAATGCAGTCAGCTGTATTGTCTAGATGTTGATACAGCTGAACCTGCGATGACAGGCAGGGGGCCTACTGCTGGCACTGCCCCTCCACCTGCTCAGGGGCCCCATAGCAGCCGGGCAGCAGAGCAGGGAGATCGATTCTCCCTGCTCTGACAGAGAATGTAACTGTTTTGGAGTGCTGTGCATGCCAATACAGTTACAGTAGTGTAGCTCCGGGTGGCCCCCCTCTGCCCCCCAGGTAGTTATGCTACTGACAGACAGTGATGTGCGCCGCACGGCCGTGTCTGCTTCCGGCCGTATCACAGCACAGCAGACACTGCCGCATGCAGTTTGCTGTGCACGGCCATCAGGTAGCCGGCCCTAACACAGCTGCTGGGGGAGCGGCCTGGGAGGGCATTTGCCTCAATGCCACCCGGCCCGGCCCGCCCCTGTCAGGGGCTCTACCAATATGATATGGCACCCTCAAACCATTCCAGTAAAATCTGAACTCCAATATTGCGCATCTCCCCTTCTGAGCTTTGTACTGTGCCTCAAAAGTAGTATTCCCCTACATATGGTGTATCAGCGTACTCAAGGGTAATTGCACAACAAATTATATGGCACAATTTTTCCTATTACCATGATGAAAATGCAAAATTTGGGGCCAAAATAACGGTTTTGTGGGGAAAATGTGTTTTTTGTTTTCACGGCTCAAAGTTATAAACTTCTGTGAAGCACCTGGGGGTTCAAGGTGCTCACCATGCATCTAAATACATTCATTGAGGGGTCTAGTATCCAAAATGGGGTCAATTGTGGGGGGATTTTACTGTTTAGGCACATCAGAGACTCTCCAAATGGGACATGACATCCGCTAATGATTCCAGGAAATTTTGCATTCAAAAAGTCAAATGACACTCCTTCCCTTCTGAGCCTTGCCATGTGACCAAACAGTAGTTTTCTCCCTCATATGGGGTATCATCGCACTGAGGAGAAATTGCACTACAAATTGTATTGTACAATTTCTCCTGCTACTCATATGAAAATGCAATATTTTGTGCTGAAAACATATTTGTTGGGATAATTAGTTTATTTTTTTATTTTTATGGCTCAACGTTAAAAGCTTCGGTGAAGCACCTGAGGATTCAATGTGCTCATCACACAACTAGATCAGTTCCCCAGGGGGTCTAGTTTCCAAAATTTTGTCACTTGTGGGGATTTTCACTGTTTAGGCACATCAGAAGCTCTCTAAATGCAACATGGCATCCGCCAATTGTTCCAGGAAATTTTGCATTCAAAAGTCAAATGGCGCTCCTTCCCTTCCGAGCCCTGCCACGGTCAATCCGTCCTCACTCTCCTGGCCATGAAGTTTTAACCGTTTTTTAATAAAACATGGAACATTTTAAGGATCGGTGAGTGCTATCCATTTTCTTTCTTCAATGGAGTTCATCATCATGTTTCTTCTGGTGGAGCACCCGTAATCTTAAGGTATAGCTCACAATTGTTTACCACACCTGTGACACATACAGTACAGATCAAAAGTTTAGACACACCTTCTCATTTAGAGATTTTTCTGTATTTTCATGACTATGAAAATTGTACATTCACACTGAAGGCATCAAAACTATGAATTAACACATGTGGAATTATATACTTAACTAAAAAGTGTGAAACAACTGAAATTATGTCTTATATTCTAGGTTCTTCAAAGTAGCCACCTTTTGCTTTGATAATCGCTTTGCACACTCTGTGTGAATGTACAATTTTCATAGTCATGAAAATACAGAAAAATCTTTAAATGAGAAGGTGTGTCCAAACTTTTGGTCTGTACTGTAGACTCAGCAGTATTAGCGGTGCTATCTTCTTTTTTCCTTGAAATTGTGGATAATACATATATTGGTTTACTTTAGAGGACATATTGGGAAAAGATATTCTTATGTCCTATAAAAGTTCACCAGAAAACTATGAGTTCTTAGGACTCCTTCACAAGTCCGATTTTCTTATACGAGTGGTATCTCGGATAGCACTCGTACCTATTATATTCTATTAGGCTTTGCGAATGTCTGATTTTTTCTCCAGACCTAGTGGTCTACCAATAATATCAGGGACATATCTAATTTTGATCTGAGGGTCAGATCAAAATCAGCAATGTAAGTCAATTGGTCCATGAAAAAATTGGATCACACTTGGATGACATTGGACCTCACTCTGATCAAACTCTGATCAGAAAAACTGGTCTATTTTCCTTGTTTGAAGAGAAATTGAACGAGTGAATGAGCACTTAGAGTAAAGTTGGCAGTACACAGGCCTTATATTTTGAGCAATACAGTGACAGGTGTGTGTACACACATAGCAGTAAAACTCATTCCAGGTGGATTATGAGGCCACTTGAAACCAGTGCCCCACACGTCTAAGTATGTCACTTGTTTAGGAATCCTCCAGTCATGAAGAAAAACATTATGTCATTGGGCTCCATATCCTACCCTATCTATACAAAGTGTAACTCTTAAGAGGGGGACTTTCTCCTACTTCCAAAAGCCTCAGTTATTAGGACTCTTAAGGGAGTAAATTTTCAAAATGAAAGGTAAACATTGTTTTTACAGAAAAGAAGAATTGCCAGACTAAAAGAAATCTTGTTAAACATCATTAGTAGGTTTTATTTTATTTGCTATGATAAGGTTTATTGCTTTGAAGCACTGCCCAAGCTAACCTAACCTTTTCACCTCTTAGCACTACTATGCTCCAGCCATAGTGTTCGGGACAATCTCATATCCTTATGTATATGTCAGCCAGAAATTGCAGTTTGGATTAGCAGTGGATTTTGATATTTTAATTGTTTGATTTTTTTTACTAAACTGTTTTATTTGTTCCATATACTGATATACTGTGTCCAGTTAAACATTGAATCATATATTTTTATTGCTGATATCCTCCATAACTTCTGTTGGCTTATATATAAGCCAAAGTTACAGAGTAATTGTAGCCTCCTGGTCTGGGTATGCAAAGACCCTGAAGCACCTGTATCCTCCAGGCAATCCCATTATTGCTAGGGAGTGAGGAAGAAGATCTATTATTATGACTATTGTTTCATGAACAGTACACACAGCACTCACAGAGCGATGCGTTTACAGCAATTAGGAAGGAAGAGACGCTAATAAACCATCTTTTCCTTCTTTGTGGGTAATCTGGCTGTGGTTCTCCATCTAAAAGCTTCTTGATCTTTATACAGCAACTGAATCAGCATAGACATTTTGAAATGTTCTTGCAGGGTCATATGCTGACCAAAAGAATGTTTTAAAACATTTAGCAGTCTGTGTTTAAAGGTGGAGAAGATGGCTAACACCCCCTCTAAAGATCACTGATGTTTTAATGTGTACAAAATGTATTGTATTGCATTTTTTTATCCTCCTGGACACCACAGTTCCTGTTACTCAGGAGTCACAGGGTTAACTGTAGGGCCGGCCCATAGTTGGGAAAGAGGTTCCTCATAGCAGGCAAGTTGAGGCTCATAATCAGGAAGAGCTAAAGAAGGTCACAGTGTTTGCCAGATCTGGAGATGCACATTAGTAAGGTAGTATCTACTGAGAGCTCCCTTACATTGTCCACGAGAGTGCACAATACACAGTATTAAGAAATGGGGTATGTAAACTTTTGATCAGGGTCATTTGGATGTTTTGGGTTGTCATTATGATTTAAAAAAAGAAAACACAGTAGCTTGACGATAAATGGCTTCACCCAACCACTAAACATGAGTGGAGAAAAGTTTTGGTGTTATCATTCATGTTCTCTGAAAAAAAAGCCAAGAAAGCAAACATTCTGAGAGGGTATGTAAACTTTTGAGCCCAACTGTATCTAATGGAGAGCTCCAGCATGTGTTCTCTCATCCTGATCCTTTTGTTTGCTTCCTTTCATAGTTGGTATCTTTCTATAACAGCCGCAGATGGAGCTAAGCTCTGATCACTGCTTTTAACCGTTTAGATGCCCCTGTCAATCCCTGACTGCAGCATTTAAATGAAGAAGTTACCACTGCACACGCACCATTGGCTCTTTGCAACCTGTAAGTTACTATGGTAGCCAGGGGCCTGCTGAAGACTCTCATTGCTGTTATCTCGGTGCTCCTGTGAACTTACTCATAGGCTGAGGTTCATAGGAGACCGTGATTTTCACAATATTCATCAATACTATGGTATTTTAAGATATTGTGTAGCTGATCATACGATCTCAGGTTTAAGTCCCTTAAAGGAACAAAACAAATAATTAACACATTAAATAAAAAGATTTAAAAAATGAAAAAATGTAAGAATTTGAATCTCCTCTTTTACTTCCATTGAAAATCAAGAAATGAAAAAATAAAACATATTTTGTATCATCACATCTGTAAAAGTTTGTAAGTCAAAATATCAAGTTAATTAACCTGTTCAGTAAATGCTGTAATGAGAAAAAAATAATCATAACACAAGAATTATGGGATTTTTTTCACTTCAACACCTACTTTATAAAATGCAATAAAAAATGATTAAAATGTTATTTGTAGCCTGACTTGGTATCAATAAAATCACCAACACGCTGTGCAAAAAATCTATCCTTAACAAAGTTTTATTGAAGGAAACATGAAACGTTATGAGTCTTGCAAAAAATTCTACAAAAAACACAATCTTTTTTTACCAGCTTCTGAATTTTTTTCATCACTTAAACAAAATGAAATATATACAAGTTTGATAGTGCCGTAATTGTTCTCTGTTTAAAAATCATGTTACCAGGTCATTTTTACTATGCAACGTACACTGTAAAAACAAAACCCAAAAAACAATGGTTTGATTGCACTTTTTGGCATTTTCTCACATTTGGCTTTTTTCCATTTTTTCACACATTATATTTAAAAATGGATGGTGTCATTCAAAACTACAACATGTCCTGCAAAAAACAAACCTGCATATAGCTATGGTGGCAGAAAGATGAAAACGCTATGGCTCTAGAACGAAGGCGAGAGAAAAAATGCAAACCAAAAAAAAAAGAAAAATAGCTGTGGAGGCAAGATGTTAATATTAATAGAGCAAGGACCACGCAAGTGTAACTGAGACCACCACTCAATAGACCATCAAGAGTAAAATATGCTGTTGTAGTTTGTTATGACATATATGCATATGATAAAAGATAAAAAAAAGCAGTGTGTATGAGATTGTTTTGTACATGTTACTTATAATAGTTGATACACCAAAATATTACAGTGAAATGTCAGGTTATTGTGTTGTGCAATCCTCACTATTGACCATGTGTGTGAACATTTCCTCTGTCTCTAGTTTTTGGTCTTTTCATATAAGCAGCTGGCACATTTCAGATGTTATCAGTAGATGCTTGCTTTTCCACTTGAAATAGTGTAAGTTTCCCAGCTGTGGAGAATGGCTTTCTGTCACATTAGTCAACACACTGTTGGTGCAGCTGTGCTGTTGAAGTTTTGTGAAAATTTGGCAAGACATGGATGACTGCGCGGTTGTCAACATATTCAAAGAGGCTAAAGAAGAAAAATGCAAAAATTATATTACATCTCGGGCATATTCGTGAAAATTGCAAATCTAATTTCAATAACTGCTTATCATCCACACAGATGAGTTTTCTATCACAACGTGGAGGCATCACTTTTTAACTATATTAGTCAAATTTTGCAGAAATAATTTTCTTTTATTAACATGTACACAGCTCTGTCCTTTCTTACCTTTCCTCTTGGCTAATAACTTCCCAAGGTGCCATCATGCCATATATACTGTAATGTACATCTGCAAGGAGTTTGTATGTTCTCTCCGTGGTTGCGAGGGTTTACTCTGGGTTCTCTGGTTTCCTCCCACATTCCAAAGACAAACTGTTAGGGAATTCAGATTGTGAGCCCCATCGGGGACAGAGAAGATAATGTGTGCAAACTGTAAAGCGCTGTGGAATATGTTGGCGCTATATAAATAAAAGATTATTATTATTATAATTATTATTATTATTGATCTGAGGTTCTTCAAAATTTGTCTGCTAAATACAGTGATTGCAGGTAGTGATGACTGAATGAATTTGAGTGGAATAGAATTCTACTCGAATTTTGCAAAAAGTCATATTCATCAAAATGTTTTGATTTTTTTATATCATTTGTTTCGACACAGAGTCACCAAAATGGTGGCTCCCGGCCACTATTTTTCTGAGCCATAATGTGCCATCAAAAGGTTACAAAATAAAAAAATAATTATTCCACTCAGCTTTCTTCTCACTTCTTTGGCCCCTCCGTTACTCACCGCCACCCTTCCAATCCTCACCACATGTTCTGAACTCTTCTGGCCTCCCACACTGTGCCAGACTTCCAGGTGTCATAGCACCCCAGGAAGGTTCTGCGCATGCATGCAGAAGGTCACGGCGCCTGTTGTGACATCATGACGACGATGACATCAACCTCACCAGTACAGAACCATGCCAGACACCCATGACACCTGGTAGTCCATTCATAGTGTGACTGGATGGTAGATTCCAATGTAAGTGGCAGGGAATCAGAAGATGTGGCGAGGACCTGACCGAGAGGTGAGCGGAGGGTGAATATAACAATTTTCATATTTTTACATATTACATTAATTATGCTATAGTATCTGTAGAGACCCCAGAGTATAACATTATATCATTAACCTCTTCCCGACTTTGGACGTATAGGTACATCCAAGGTTGCCTCCCCCCATTTACAGCGGGCTCCGGCAATGAGCCCACAACTTTTCCGGCACATGTCCACCCACAGCTGTTAACAAGTTAAATGCCGCTGTCAATCTCTGACAGTGGCATTTAATATGATTGTGCCGGAAGTGCGTCACAAACCCTGGCTGCAGCCTGCGCTCATAGCAGGTGATCATTTAAGCTACACACAGCAGGGCTGCAACACTGCTATGTGTAGCACAGGCGATCAAATGGTTGCAGCTTCTAGTCTCCCATGGAGACTATTGACGCTAGTTAAAATGTAAAAAAAATATTTAAAAGAAAATAAAAAATATATACTTGCAAAAGTTTAAGTCACTCCCATTCGCCCCATTCAAAATAAAATAATTTAAAAAATACACATATTTGGTATTGCAAGGTTCAGAATCGGCTGATCTGTCAATGCATAAAAAGAATTAAACCGACTGGTAAACGGTGTAATAAAAGAAAAATCAAAACACCAGAATTCAGTTCTTGTGATAAAATGATAAAAATTAAAATGCAATAATGGGAGATCAAAGATGGTATCTACACCAAAATAGTATGAATAAAAATTTCAGCTCGGCACATAAAAAATAAGCCGTCAACCAGCCCCAGATCACAAAAAATGAAGGAAAACGGTGATTTAGCGTTTTTTTTGCAAACTTTGGATTGTTTTTTTCACCACTTAGATAAAAAAGAACCTAGACATGTTTGGTGTCTGCAAACTTGTAATGACCTGGAGAATCATAATGGCAGGTCAGTTTTATAATTTAGTGAACATGGCAAAAAATTATTGTGAAATTGCACTTTTTTTGCAATTTCACCATACTTTTAATTTTGTTCCCATTTTCCAGTACACTATATGGCAAAACCAATGGTGACGTTCCAAATTACAACTCAACCTGCAAAAAACAGTCTCTCACATGGCCATATTGACTGAAAAATTAAAAAGTCATGGCTCTGGGAAGAAGGGGAGCAAAAAAAGGACACACAAAAACGGAAAAACCCAAGGAGGTGAAGGGTTAATAAAAATTTTGCCTGATCCTCTAATCTTTAATTTCAGCATATAAACAGATATCTGAATGATGACTTATAAGGAATGGGAAGGTTTTAAATAAGGATGATTTCAACAGACTAGAGAAACAAGAATATCTGTGGGATTAAAAGAGAAAAACTTGCAATGCCAGCAACATTGCACTGGTTTTGTTTTAATGCTTCTCACTGTAAGGCAAAAATAACAAATTTGTATGTTTCTTTTTCAGATTTTGGGGGTAGACAAAGTTATCAAAAAAGTTAAATCCTAACATTTTTAATATTTTTTTTACAGCATTCCAAATATGTAAAGTCTTAACGTATCTGACTTGTCAAACTCTTTTTTATTTTGCAGATTTCATTTTAAAATTAATGATTAATGACATTGGGAAAGATCATTTCAGCCCTGCCTTTGGCAGACCAACTGATTGCATTGCATGACACATGGAATGACAGAAGAGGGGCCTTCTGCCCTGTCTAGAAAGGTGTTTCTACAATTGCTTTTTCATAAAACTGTTTTGTTCAGATCTTTTCTTTTTGGCAGAAATAGGGGCCATGCAAAATCCTTGAGACGTATTGGCAAAGCAAGAATCGAGAGTTTGAACCTTCCCTGAATGATAATAAAATAACAATATATATCAAAGTGTGATATTATTATTGTAATATATGTAAAATAAGCAAGTCTCTTGGTTTCTATATGTAATGATCATCGCATTATTGTACACATGGATTTATAGGAAAAGTTAAGTTCTGTGACGGAATCATTTTCAGACATTTCTGTATGAGCTGTACAAGTGTCACTGTGGGAATGTTACATCTGGTAAGTAAGATAATGGTTCACAGATCTCTATTAGAGTGAAGTATATATAACTTTGTCTTTATGCCACTAATAATTAAACAGAATGGTGACCTACCCCTCACTAGTTCTGATCCTCCAGTTGTTGATTTCTAGCTAAATTCAACACTTGAGATAATAAAGTGATAACCTGAATTAGCCCTTTCAGACTGAAAACTGTGTATTACACGTACAGGTATATGACCCTTTTTTATATATTACTGGCCCAAGGGGTTATATTCCGTTTTGGCCACGGAAATCTTTTTGTAGGTTATATATGACCCTTTTTTGTCCAATTAGGCAAAAAATGGTGATTGTAAATGCCAATTTGATCTAACTGAAATCTGTTTCATCTGACAGAAAATTAATCTGACGGAAAATTCATCTGACAGAAAATTGATCTGATGGAAAATTCATCTGACATTCATAAAATCTGTCCGTTAAATGCAATGACTGCAGTGTATAAACAGATATGTGTAAGGCTGCTTAGTAAATATAGGAAAACTGACTGAACAGCAATCTAGTCTGAACTGGTGCATAACCAAAAAAAGACTTACATAGCAAATAAATAATGGCTGCACTCAATTTTACTGTACTAAAGCAAGGAAATGTGCGATACATGAAATGTGAATAGCATAATGGCTTGTGAAATCTATGAAAAAACACATGAGATGCTTAGCACAAGATTTGGCCAAAAATTGTGAGCCCATCCACCAAACGTCAAGGTAATCTCAAATCGGATGGGTACCTGACCTGACTGCCTAGTGTGAACCCTTACCTATGGCTAATAAAATGTTAAAGCCTGCATTTATAGGAAGGTCGGAACCAACTGTGTTTGGATGTGATTAAAATCACAGGATGGTGAAGGGCGGGGCGTTCGAATCAGAAAAAATAGTACATAGTAAATATAGGTAAACTGACCGAACAGCAATCTAGTCTGAACTGGTGCATAACCAAAAAAAGACTTACATAGCAAATAAATAATGGCTGCACTCACAATTTTTGGCCAAATCTTGTGCTAAGCATCTCATGTGTTTTTTCATAGATTTCACAAGCCATTATGCTATTCACATTTCATGTATCGCACATTTCCTTGCTTTAGTACAGTAAAATTGAGTGCAGCCATTATTGGCTGTAAAATGATTTAACCCCTTCAGATGGATTTACATCGTGGGACTGACGGAACGACGGAAGGTATGGAATACTGTTGTTTGTTTTTTTTTACTTTATTTCAGGTGACAAGGGTCTTCAGGTGGATTATCAGTATAATAAAATATTAAAACACCCTGTGTCTTTATTTCATTAAAGTACTTTGGAATAATGTGTGTGTGTTTTATTAATCATTTCGTACTATTGGATTAATAATGGATAGGTGTCATAATTGACGCCTCTCCATTATTAATCTGGCTTAATGTCACCTTACAATAGCAAGGTGACATTAACCCTTCATTACCCCATATCCCACTGCTACACGGGAGTGGGAAGAGAGAGGCCAAGTGCCAGAATAGGTGCATCTTCCAGATGTGCCTTTTCTGGGGTGGCTGGGGGCAGATGTTTTTAGCCAGGGGGGGCCAATAACCATGGACCCTCTCTAGGCTATTAATATCTGCCCTCAGTCACTGGCTTTACCACTCTGGCAGAGAAAATTGCGCGGGAGCCCACGCCAATTTTTTCCGCGATTTAACCCTTTATTTTACAAGCTACAGCGCCCCAAATTTTGCACATACAAACTACTAATATTAGTAGTGTGGAATATGCAAAAAAAAAAGGGATATGAGATGGTTTACTGTATGTAAACCATGTCTCATATTCTGTCGGGTTTGTGAAGGAGAAATGAAAAGCCGGCAATTGAATTACCAGCTTTTAGGATATCTAGCGCTGAATTAAATATAAATACAGTATATATATATGTGTGTGTCTCTCAATGACATATATATATATATATATATATATACACTCACTGGCCACTTTATTAGGTACACCATGCTAGTAACGGGTTGGACCCCTTTTGCCTTCAGAACTGCCTCAATTCTTTGTGGCATAGATTCAACAAGGTGCTGGAAGCATTCCTCAGAGATTTTGGTCCATATTGACATGATGGCATCACACAGTTGCCGCAGATTTGTCGGCTGCACATCCCTGATGCGAATCTCCCGTTCCACCACATCCCAAAGATTTCATGTTGTTTACGCCAAATTCTGACCCTACCATCCGAATGTCGCAGCAGAAATCGAGACTCATCAGACCAAGCAACGTTTTTCCAATCTTCTACTGTCCAATTTCGATGAGCTTGTGCAAATTGTAGCCTCAGTTTCCTGTTCTTAGCTGAAAGGAGTGGTACCCGGTGTGGTCTTCTGCTGCTGTAGCCCATCTGCCTCAAAGTTCGACGCACTGTGCGTTCAGAGATGCTCTTAGCCCTACCTTGGTTGTAACGGGTGGCAATTTGAGTCACTGTTGCCTTTCTATCAGCTCGAACCAGTCTGCCCATTCTCCTCTGACCTCTGGCATCAACAAGGCATTTCCGCCCACAGAACTGCCGCTCACTGGATTTTTTTTCTTTTTCGGACCATTCTCTGTAAACCCTAGAGATGGTTGTGCGTGAAAATCCCAGTAGATCAGCAGTTTCTGAAATACTCAGACCAGCCCTTCTGGCACCAACAACCATGCCACGTTCAAAGGCATTCAAATCACCTTTCTTCCCCATACTGATGCTCGGTTTGAACTGCAGGAGATTGTCTTGACCATGTCTACATGCCTAAATGCACTGAGTTGCCGCCATGTGATTGGCTGATTAGAAATTAAGTGTTAACAAGAAGTTGGACAGGTGTACCTAATAAAGTGGCCAGTGAGTGTATATATATACTGTATATGTTTTAACAAACATTTGAGCACATAAATCCATTAGATGTCGGTTTTGCAAGCCTGCAAGAAAATATCGCAGTATGGATGCCATACGGATTACATACGGAGGATGCCATGCGCAAAATACGCTGCCACACCCTGCCTACGGATGACATACGGATCACTATTTTGGTAACATTTCTGCGTATTACGGCCGTAAAATACGGACCGTATTTTCATACGCTGAGTGTGACGCCGGCCAAATACTGACCAAATACTGCTAGTGAATACATTTCAAAAAACTGACCATCACATCCAAACATAGACTAAGTGTGAACAGGTGCTGAACCTAGAGTCACCAACTCATATACAGTCAAGTAAATAAGGCAGCACACTGCAGCGCTGAAACATGCAAACATGAAACATGAAAACTGAACTGCATTACTGCACTAGAAATATGAAAAATGAGAGCGTTTAGCGCATAAAAATGGCCAATTTTATGTGTACCTGGTAGCCACTTTAGGGCATCTCTCATATACCAGGTCCTACGCTTTCCTTTCCTCGTTGAGAATAAATGTCTCCATGTGAATGGGTACTTGTGAAACCTCTTCTTAGACTAACATTCTCTCTGTCTGTGGAGGGGTAATGGACCTGTTGCGATTAAAACACCTGTGGCTAGGAGGCGGAGTGCTCGGTCAGAAGGCTAAAGAATACATTTCAAAAAACTGACCGTCACATCCAAACATAGACTAAGTGTGAACAGGTGCTGAACCTAGAGTCACCAACTCATATACAGTCAAGTAAATAAGGCAGCACACTGCAGCGATGAAACATGCAAACATGAAACATGAAAACTGATCTGCATTACTGCACTAGAAATATGAAAAATGAGAGCGTTCACAATGGAGACGTTTATTCTCAACGAGGAAAGGAAAGCGTAGGACCTGGTATACGAGAGATGCCCTAAAGTGCCTACCAGGTACACATAAAATTGGCCATTTTTATGCGCTAAACGCTCTCATTTTTAATATTTCTAGTGCAGTAACGCAGTTCAGTTTTCATGTTTCATGTTTGCATGTTTCAGCGCTGCAGTGTGCTGCCTCAAATACTGCTAGTGTGATGGCAGCCTAAGGGCGCGTGCAGACGACTATATCCGGTCCGAGTGCGATCTGACAAAACATCGGCTAGCACTCAGACCAATGATAGTCTATGGGGCCCTGCACATGTCCGATTATTTTCCTTGAACAGACAATGCTGCAGCATGTCCAAGTTTAATCTGACATTCTGATCGCACTCGTCCATGCAAGTCAATGAGTTCGTGGAAAACATCAGACTGCACCCAAATCGCATCCGCGAACTGGCAGAATGCAGAAGATGCAAACATTTTTTTCTCCGACTTCTACTCATCAAAGAGAATCAGATCACACTGTGCTCACACTCTGATCAAACTCTGATCAGAGTGTGATTAGCATAACTGACCCAATTCTTTTGGATGAGAGACTATACGCTCGTGTGACCCTATTATTAGACAACCCCATTACAAGTAATAGGAAGGTTTTATTTTAGGATAATTACAACTGATGTGGGAAATGAGAATATCTGTTGGTGTAAAAGGCAGAGACAGTAGTGTGAAATGTTGTAAATATTTTTCTTTTATATATGACTAGCTATTGAACCCATTCTACACCCAGGTGGCGAGAATTCTTACTGCTACATTACTTATTATAAGCCATTATCTTAAGACACTGTGTCTGCGAATTCGCATATACAGTGTCTTCAATAAAATGTTGCCATTTATTTAAGTAATGTACTACAAAAGTAATGGTGAACCTTTTAGACACCAAGTGCCAACAAAGGCAATTTAACCTGAAGACTGAGTTTTTAATTTAGAAAAAAACAACTCATACAGAGAGCTGACAGGGGCAGCAGAGAGAAGACAGGGGCAGCAGAGAGCAGGCAGAGGCAACAAAGTGCAGCCACAAATAAGAGCTGGGGTATCCTACTGCAGATATAAAGGAATATGCTCCTCCATCCTGGTATGCATCCCCCATTCTGGTATATGTCCCCCCCATCCTGGCATATGCTCCCCCATCCTGGTATATTCCCCCCATCCCGGTACATGCTCCCCATCCTTGTATATGACACCCCATCCTTGTATATGCTTTCACATTCTGGTATATGCAGCTCATCCTGGTATATGTCCCCCATCATTGTATATGTTCCCCATCCTGGTATATGCCCCCATACTGATATATGCCCTCCATCCTTGTATATATCCTGGATCCTAGTTAATGTGCTGCTGCCTGCACTGCTGTTGTTCAATACATAAAAAATAAATAAAATAAACGCTGCTCTTCACCTTTCCCTCGCTCCCCTGCAGGGTGCCGTTATCTTCTGAAGTTGGCAGCTGACTTCAGTGTCCAAGTGATGGGGTGCCTGATGTCACTGCCATGCACCCAGTCAGGTGCAAGCCGACATCAGCTGCTAGCATATGATGGGCCGACAGCGTGCATTGTGGGACATGGACCCAGCAAGTTTGTGCGCTGCAATGCACTATCATGACATTTTGTTGAAGACACCATATCTGTGAATTCACACACACAGTGTCTTCAATAAAATGGTGCGCTAGTGCAGTGTGCGCATGCGCAGGCGCCGAAGGCTTCGAACATAAGGACACATCTCTGGTTATACTATAGATTATAAAGTTTGGGTGTCTTAACCCTTACGGTGTATTATCCTTGAATAAAATATATACTATGACAGTTCTTATGGAAAGCTTGGCTGTTTTTGATAAATATTAAAGGGGTTGTCCATCCAAAATTGAAAGAATTCTAAGTTTAACTTCATAGTAAAGAGCCTCCCATAAGCCTGTCATTCATTTACAAATGGAGGAAGGCAGTGACTACTAGAAGAGAGGGTTAAAGTTCGTTTACATGGACTGACCAACACCAATAAACAACCGCTGATTGGTAAATATTTACTGATCAGCGGTCATGTAATAGCCTTTTTACATAGTCAGCCCACAGTAAACAATGCACACTGAGTGATCTGCAATAAATCAATAAATCGTTCAGTGAGCATAGTGTCATGAATCCCAATGGCTAGGGATAGCACAGGACAAGCAAAGTACAAATATATTACGGACGAGCTCTAGGGTGATGGAACCTGGGCTGACCGCTGCCCTACGCCTGACAAACGCAACTAGAGATAGCCAGGGAGCGTGCCTACGTTGGTTCTAGACGCCACGCACCAGCCTAAGAGCTAACTAGCACTGCAGAGAAAATAAAGACCTCACTTGCCTCCAGCGGAATGAACCCCAAAAGATATAGTTGCCCCCCACATGTATTGACGGTGAAATGAGAGGAAGGCACACACATAGAGATGATATATATAGTTTTAGCAAATTGAGGCCCGCTGTAAACTAGAAAGCAGAACGATACAAAAGGGGACTGAGCGGTCAGCAAAAAACCCTAATCAAAAAAACCATCCTGAGATTACAAGAACCCATGTGCCAACTCATGGCACATGGGGAGAACCTCAGTCCACTAGAGCTACCAGCTAGCATAGAGACATAATAAGCAAGCTGGACAAAAAACCAAACAACTGAAAATCAGCACTTAGCTTATCCTGAAAGATCTGGGAGCAGGTAGGCAGGAACCAAACAGAGCACATCTGAATACATTGATAGCCGGCAAGGGAAATGACAGAAAGGCCAGGTAAAATAGGAAACACCCAGCCACTGATGGACAGGTGGAAACCAAAGGCCGCAACCCACCAAAGTCACCCAGTACCAGCAGTAACCACCAGAGGGAGCCCACAAACAGAATCCACAACAGTACCCCCCCCTTGAGGAGGGGTCACCGAACCCTCACGAGAACCCCCAGGGTGATCAGGGTGAGCTCTATGGAAGGCGCGGACCAAATCAGTCGCATGAACATCGGAGGCGACCACCCAAGAATTATCCTCCTGACCATAACCCTTCCACTTAACCAAATACTGGAGTTTGCGTCTGGAAACACGAGAATCCAAGATCTTCTCAACAACATACTCCAATTCTCCCTCCACCAGCACCGGAGCAGGAGGCTCAACCGAAGGAACAACGGGCACCTCATACCTCCGCAACAACGACCGATGGAACACATTATGAATAGCAAACGATGCTGGGAGATCCAAACGAAAAGATACAGGGTTAAGAATCTCCGAGATCCTATAAGGACCGATGAACCGAGGCTTGAACTTAGGAGAAGAGACCTTCATAGGGACAAAACGAGAAGACAACCACACCAAATCCCCAACAAGAAGTCGGGGACCCACGCGGCGACGGTGATTAGCAAACTGCTGAGTCTTCTCCTGAGATAACTTCAAATTGTCCACCACCTGATTCCAAATCTGATGTAGCCTGTCCACCACCACGTCCACTCCAGGACAATCCGAAGGCTCCACCTGACCAGAGGAAAAACGAGGATGAAACCCCGAATTACAAAAAAAAGGAGAGACCAACGTGGCCGAACTAGCCCGATTATTAAGAGCAAATTCGGCCAGTGGCAAAAAAGCAACCCAGTCATCTTGATCAGCAGAAACAAAACACCTCAAATAAGTTTCCAAGGTCTGATTAGTTCGCTCCGTCTGGCGATTCGTCTGAGGATGGAATGCAGACGAGAAAGACAAATCAATGCCCATCTTGGCACAAAACGTCCGCCAAAATCTAGACACAAACTGGGATCCCCTGTCAGAAACGATATTCTCTGGAATCCCATGCAAACGAACCACGTTCTGAAAAAATAAAGGGACCAACTCAGAGGAGGAAGGCAACTTAGGCAAGGGCACCAAATGAACCATCTTAGAAAAGCGGTCACACACAACCCAGATAACGGACATTTTCTGTGAAACCGGGAGATCAGAAATAAAATCCATGGAAATGTGCGTCCAAGGCCTCTTCGGGATGGGCAAGGATAACAACAACCCACTGGCCCGAGAACAGCAAGGCTTAGCTCGAGCACACACTTCACAAGACTGCACAAAGGTACGCACATCCCTAGACAAGGAAGGCCACCAAAAAGACCTGGCCACCAAGTTTCTAGTACCAAATATTCCAGGATGACCAGCCAACACAGAAGAATGGACCTCGGAGATGACTCTACTGGTCCAATCATCCGGAACAAACAGTCTTTCTGGTGGACAACGATCCGGTTTATCCACCTGAAACTCCTGCAATGCACGTCGCAAGTCTGGGGATACGGCGGACAATATTACCCCATCCCTAAGGATACCAGTAGGCCCAGAGTCTCCAGGAGAGTCAGGCACAAAACTCCTGGAAAGAGCATCTGCCTTCACATTCTTTGAACCTGGCAGGTATGAAACCACGAAATTGAAACGAGAAAAAAACAACGACCAACGAGCCTGTCTAGGATTCAAACGCCTGGCAGACTCAAGGTAAATGAGATTCTTGTGATCAGTCAAGACCACCACACGATGTTTAGCACCCTCAAGCCAATGACGCCACTCCTCAAATGCCCACTTCATGGCCAAAAGCTCCCGATTACCCACATCATAATTGCGCTCGGCGGGCGAGAATTTTCTAGAGAAGAATGCACATGGCTTCATCACCGAGCCATTAGAACTTCTCTGTGACAAAACCGCCCCCGCTCCAATCTCGGAAGCATCAACCTCAACCTGAAAAGGAAGTGAAACATCTGGTTGACCCAACACAGGAGCAGAAGAAAACCGGCGCTTAAGTTCCTGAAATGCCTCCACGGCCGCAGGAGACCAATCAGCAACATCAGCACCCTTTTTAGTCAAATCAGTCAAAGGTTTAACAATACTGGAAAAATTAGCAATGAACCGACGATAAAAATTAGCAAACCCCAAGAACTTCTGAAGGCTCTTAACAGATGTAGGTTGTGTCCAGTCACAAATCGCCTGAACCTTGACGGGATCCATCTCAATAGTAGAAGGAGAAAAAATGTACCCCAAAAAAGAAATCTTCTGGACTCCGAAGAGACACTTTGAGCCCTTCACAAACAGAGAATTGGCCCGCAGAACCTGAAACACCTTCCTGACCTGTAGAACATGAGACTCCCAGTCATCAGAAAACACCAAAATATCATCCAAATACACAATCATAAACTTATCCAGATATTCACGGAAAATATTGTGCATAAAGGACTGAAAGACTGACGGAGCATTGGAGAGTCCAAAAGGCATTACCAAATACTCAAAATGGCCCTCAGGCGTATTAAATGCGGTTTTCCACTCATCACCCTGTTTTATCCGCACCAGATTATACGCACCGCGAAGATCTATCTTAGTGAACCACCTAGCCCCCTTAATGCGAGCAAACAAATCAGTCAATAATGGCAATGGATACTGATACTTGACTGTAATCTTATTCAGAAGGCGATAATCTATACAAGGCCTCAGGGAACCATCTTTTTTTGCCACAAAAAAAAAACCTGCTCCCAGAGGGGACGAAGATGGACGAATATGTCCCTTTTCCAAGGACTCCTTAATATAATTCCGCATAGCAGTATGCTCTGGCAGTGACAGATTAAATAAACGACCCTTAGGGAACTTACTGACAGGAATCAATTCTATAGCACAGTCACAATCTCTATGCGGAGGGAGCGAATTGAGCTTAGGCTCCTCAAAAACATCCCTATAGTCAGACAAAAACGCAGGGATCTCAGAAGGAGTAGATGAAGCGATTGAAATCGGAGGTGCATCATCATGAACCCCCTGACATCCCCAGCTTAACACAGACATTGTTTTCCAGTCCAGGACAGGATTATGAGTTTGTAACCATGGCAGAAAAAGCACTAGTACATCATGTAAATTATAAAGTACAAGGAAGCGAATCACCTCCTGATGAACGGGAGTCATGCGCATGGTCACTTGTGTCCAATACTGCGGTTTATTCATAGCCAATGGTGTAGAGTCAATTCCCTTCAGAGGAATAGGAACTTCCAGAGGTTCCAGACTAAAACCGCAGCGTTTAGCAAATGACCAATCCATAAGACTCAGGGCAGCGCCCGAATCCACATAGGCATCGACGGAAATGGAAGACAGTGAAAAAATCAGAGTCACAGACAAAATGAACTTAGGCTGCAGAGTACCAATGGCAAAAGATTTATCAACCCTTTTTGTGCGTTTAGAGCATGCTGATATAACATGAGCTGAATCACCACAATAGAAACACAATACTTTTTTCCGCCTATAATTTTGCCGTTCACTTCTGGACTGAATTCTATCACATTGCATAGTCTCAGGTGCCTGTTCAGAAGACACCGCCAACTGGTGCACGGGTTTGCGCTCCCGTAAACGCCGATCAATCTGAATGGCCATAGCCATAGACTCATTCAGACCTGTAGGCGTAGGGAACCCCACCATAATATCCTTAATGGCCTCAGAAAGACCATTTCTGAAGTTTGCAGCCAGGGCGCACTCATTCCACTGAGTAAGCACCGACCATTTCCGAAACTTCTGACAATATATCTCCGCTTCATCATGCCCCTGAGAGAGGGCTAATAAAGCCTTTTCAGCCTGAATCTCCAGGTTAGGTTCCTCATAGAGCAATCCCAATGCCAGAAAAAACGCATCCACACTGAGCAATGCAGGATCCCCTGGTGCCAATGCAAATGCCCAATTCTGAGGGTCGCCCCGCAGGAAAGATATTACAATCTTGACCTGTTGAGCAGGGTCTCCAGAGGAGCGAGATTTTAAAGAAAGAAACAATTTACAATTGTTCCTGAAATTCAGGAAGGTAGATCTATCTCCAGAAAAGAACTCTGGAATAGGAATTCTAGGTTCAGACATGGGAGTGTGAACAACAAAATCCTGTATGTTTTGAACTTTTGCCGCGAGATTACTCAGGCTGGAAGCCAAACTCTGGACATCCATGTTAAACAGCTAAGATCAGAGCCATTCAAGGGTTAAGAGGAGGTAAGAAGCAGCTAGACAGCAATTAAGGCTAGGCAGCAAAACTCTGAAGGGAAAAAAAAAAAAAAAAAATTTCCCTTAAACACTTCTCTTTCTCCTGCTTCAGCCCAAACAATTAACACTTTGTGGGCCGGCTATACTGTCATGAATCCCAATGGCTAGGGATAGCACAGGACAAGCAAAGTACAAATATATTACGGACGAGCTCTAGGGTGATGGAACCTGGGCTGACCGCTGCCCTACGCCTGACAAACGCAACTAGAGATAGCCAGGGAGCGTGCCTACGTTGGTTCTAGACGCCACGCACCAGCCTAAGAGCTAACTAGCACTGCAGAGAAAATAAAGACCTCACTTGCCTCCAGCGGAATGAACCCCAAAAGATATAGTTGCCCCCCACATGTATTGACGGTGAAATGAGAGGAAGGCACACACATAGAGATGATATATATAGTTTTAGCAAATTGAGGCCCGCTGTAAACTAGAAAGCAGAACGATACAAAAGGGGACTGAGCGGTCAGCAAAAAACCCTAATCAATAAAACCATCCTGAGATTACAAGAACCCATGTGCCAACTCATGGCACATGGGGAGAACCTCAGTCCACTAGAGCTACCAGCTAACATAGAGACATAATAAGCAAGCTGGACAAAAAACCAAACAACTGAAAATCAGCACTTAGCTTATCCTGAAAGATCTGGGAGCAGGTAGGCAGGAACCAAACAGAGCACATCTGAATACATTGATAGCCGGCAAGGGAAATGACAGAAAGGCCAGGTAAAATAGGAAACACCCAGCCACTGATGGACAGGTGGAAACCAAAGGCCGCAACCCACCAAAGTCACCCAGTACCAGCAGTAACCACCAGAGGGAGCCCACAAACAGAATCCACAACAGCATAGGTTGTCAGAGTTCTCGGCAGCGTAAGTTCTGTTTACATTGTAGTGCAGCGGGGCTGGTGCTGTGCAACAGATAGGCAGGGACCACATAAAAATTCAAAGCACAAGTTTTTAATGTCCAAAGCAACTCACAAATGGAAAGCAAGTGATATCCTCCTGATCGCAGCCTGAGAGTCAAGACAGTCCACATCCAGGAACTGTTCATGTTGGCGACTGCACCACCGTGTCACACTGAGGGGTGCCAGGTGTTCGCTTTCCTTGGCTCTGTGTTGCCTCACACTAGCCGGCTGTTGTAAAGCCACCTGATCTGCAGCTAGCAAACAAACACTGACACACCCAAACCATTGCTGCAGGGTTTTTAAATGGAATTTGTGGCTATGGGCCACTTGTAAGACCCAGCTGGAGGGAGCGAACTACACCACTACCATCCTGTAGTTCGCTCCAAAATTAAAAGCCCATGCTGGGTTTTCATAAAACTGCCTTGGACAAATAGCTTGTCCAAGACCAAATTTACTGGTATTCTGCACTGCAACCACAGTTGTCTAGTGACTGCAATGCACTCCAGCGGCTTTAATATGCTTCCATGCGCATCCTGGGGGATACATATTGACCCTCGCATATGATGCCCCTCACTGCCTCACATATCCCCCACGTGTTCAAACTTGTGGAGTTGAAAATTTGCCACCATGCAGGGTGCCCGAAACAGGGCATCCACATTTCCCTGCAACTTTCCTGCTCAATGTTCCACTGAAAAACTGAAGTTTTGTAGGGACAGGAACCCTCTGGTGACCCGAGTATTCCTTTCCTTTGCATTTCTCATCAAGACAAGGTCCATTACCAAACGAAACTGATGCCCGAGTAAATAATAGCGTAGGGATTCCAAGCCCCACTTAATCGTCAAGCACTCTTTCTCCACTACGTTATAATTTTTCTTGGCCGGGATCAATTTCCTGCTCAAGTAGGTGACTGGATGTTCATCCCCATTCATCTCTTTCAACAGTATCGCTCCTAGGCCTAACTCTGAGGAATCTCTTTGCATGATAAAGGTTTTCGTGAAGTTGGGGGTGATGAAGATCAGCTGTCCACACAACTCCGACTTCAGGGACTGGAATGCTTCCTCTGCTTGAGGATTCCATCAGACCATAACCATCTTCTTACCCTTTAACAGGTCGGTTAGGGGTGCCAATCTCCCTGCAAAATTGGGTATAAACTGGCAGTAGTAGCCAATGATGCTGAGGAATGCCCTCACCTGTTTTGTGCTTAAAGATGTGGGCCAGTTTTGGATGGCCTCAATCTTATTTATTTGGGGTTTGATAACCCCACAGCCAATCATGTATCCTAAGTACCAGGCTTCTGTGAGTCCTATTGCACATTTTCTTGGGTTTGCTGTTAACCCTGCGATTCTGAGAGAATCCAGCACTGCTTGTACCAGGGACAGGTGGGTTTTCCAGTTGGTACTAAAGATGAATATGACATCTAAATATGGCGACTCGTATTTCCGATGATGCTCTAACACTATGTCCTTCAGCCTCTGGAATGTGGCCAGAGCCCCATGTAATCCAAACGGCATGGCGACATATAAATGCGGACTTTTATTTTGCTGATTCTGTCAGTGGGACCTGCCAGTAACCTTTGGTGAGATCGAGAGTGGTGAAGTACTAAGCCTCTCCGAGTCTCTCAATTAGCTTGTCCACCTGGGGCATTGGATAGAGGTCAAACTTTGATACTGCATTTAATTTCCTGAAGTCATTGCAAAAGTCTAGTGACTCATCTGGCTTTGGAATTAGGGCAATGGGGCTAGCCCATTCACTCCGGCATTCCTCGATGACTCGTAACTGGAGCATTTTCTTCACTTCAGCCGCAATGGCTTGCCTTCGGGCCTCTGGCACTCGGCACGGTTTCATCCATACCATTACCCGAGGTTCAGTGAAAATGTTGTTCCTGACCACCGATGTGTGACCTGGCAGTTCTGAGAATATGTCCGTATTCTGTTGCACCAAAACTCGAACCTCTCATCGCTGATGTTTTGTGAAAGTGTCATTTATCTTAACCTCATCTTGGCCAGTGACAGAGGGCTCCCTGTTGGTATGACCGGGGTCCCCTCCATGACCAAACATTCCTGATCCTTCCAGGCTTTTATAAGGTTCACATGGTACAGGTGTTCTGTTTTTTTCTTTCCAGGCTGGTTCACTCTATGATTCACTTCTCCCTCCTTCCCCCGAATCTCATATGGCCCTAGCCACTTGGCCATGAGTTTACTCTCTGTGGTGAGTACTAATACCAACACCCAGTCCCCTTATTTATTGGTCTTGACCGTGCTTCTTCTATTATATGTGCGGCTCTGTGCAGCCTGGGCATCCGTCAGATACTCCTTCACTATGGGCCTGACTGACCTAATCAAGTCCTGCATGCTTGCTACATGCTCAATTACACTCCAATGCGGAGTTGGCTCCTGTTCCCACGTCTTCTTAGCTATGTCCAGCAAACCCCTCGGATGCCTGCCATGCAATAGCGCAACAGGAGAGGAACTCGTGGAAGCCTGTGGTACTTCACAGATAGCGAACATCAGATAGGGCAATAACATGTCCCAATCCCTCCCATCCTTGGAGACCACCTTTTTGAGCATGGACTTGAGGGTCTTATTAAACCTTTCCACCAACCCATCAGTTTGTGGGTGGTACACCGACGTGCATAGCTTACATAGCTCCCTGGTCACCTTGGACATAAAAGGAGTCAACTGGTCTGTATGGATCTCCTTTGGTAGCCCAAGGCGACAAAATATTGTAAACAGCTCGCGGGCAATTAGCTTTGCCGAGGTGTGGCGAAGGGATATAGCCTCTGGGTAGCGTGTGGCTTAGTCCACTATGACCAGAATATGTTGATGGCCACTGGTGGATTTTACTACCTGCCCCACCAGATCCATTGCTATCCGCTCAAAGGGTACCTCAATAATGGGTAGAGGAACTCCAGAACTTTGCAATGGCTGTGGTAAGTTGCCACTCAGGACATGACTAGCAATTCTTTTGTATTTCAGCATAAATCCCAGGCCAAAAGAACCACTGCATTATGCGGTCTTGGGTTTTCTTTACCCCTAAGTGTCCACCCAGCATGTGAGTGTGTGCCATCTCTAGCATGGCCTGACGGTACAACTGGGGCACCATTAGCTGTTCTACCACTTCATCTCGGATTTTATCAATCCTATATAACAATTCTTGGTTGACAGCCATGAGGGGAAAAACCATTCTGGCACCTGGGTGCTGAGCCACCCCATTTATTTCCACCACCCTTTCTTGTGCCCAGGCCAGGGTAGGATCCTGTAGCTGAGCTGTCCAAAACGTTCCAGGGGACACTTTCAGCTCTGGGATCAACGGAGTCTCCTCGACCTCTCCTGCCAATACCTCTAGGGGAAACCTATTGGGGTTACACTCTGTCCCTAGGTTGGCGACCCCTACGGCAGGTATCCCTGACTCAGGATCTTCAGATTCCGAACCCAGAATAACCATTTCCCTGGGAGGGTTAACTCTGTTCTCCCACAAAAAGCAAAACAAGGGCAAGTCTTTTCCCAACACAGTCCCATAAGGATGGGTCCTCACCACTCCCACCACATTTTATCTCCCCACACGGAGTGGAATAAATAACCTCTGCTGTCAGGTATTCTAGGAGGTCCTTATGTATACACACCACCCCCACCTTCCGACCATTGGGGTTGTCCCCGGGCAACTAGTGACCCATGGACCAGAGTCACTAAGCTGCATGAGTCCAAGAGAACCTCTGTCTGGTACCCATTGATGAGTACCTGGCACAGTTGGGGTTCGCTGCATGCAGTACCTGTAAATGCGATGCAGACTGGCTGGGCGTACATTGAGACCCTGCGCATAAACCGCAGTCCATAGGTTCAGGCATCCGGGGGCAGTTGTCAGCCACATATCCTGGCCCATGGCATCGCCCGCACCTTTGGGGGGAAACTGGTCTCCTGCCATTCTCACTCCAGGGTACCCCCCTCAGTATGGACTTGGGGCTGATTGTCTCCAGCAAGGGAAATTGACCCTTTACCTGGCTCCTGGGCTTGCAGAGTCCGGCGTGTCAGCAGCAATGCGGCAGAGTCCCGTATAAAGTCCTGAGTGGCTGTGTACTCCTCAATAAACCCAATCACCTGGTATAGAGTACCTGGGTCGCTTTGCCCCACCCAATGCTGTGTGGCAGCTGGCAGAGCTCTCACCAGCCAATCGACCACCACCCTCACCACCAACGGGGCTGGTGTCAAGGTCTCAGGTTGGAGCCACCTTTTCACAAGCTGCAGTAAATCATAAACCTGAGACCGGGTGGGCTGGGCCTCCTCAAAAGTCCATGAAAACACCCATTGGGCTCTCACATAGGTATTAACCCCCAGTCAGGCAAGGATCTCACCTTTTAGCTTTGCGTAGTCCTGGCCGTTCTCCTGACTGAGGTCAAAGTAGGCCTTTAGCTCGTCACCCCTCAGGAACGGAGCCACCACTTCGGTCGACTGGGAAGTTGTCAGGTTCTCCCGCTCTGCAGTGTGCTCATGTACGGTGAGGAAAGTTTCCACGTCACCTTCCGGACTCAGCTACCAGGCCTACGATGTTCTGGTGTCAATGCTGGAGGTGCCTCACGCAGGGCTACAATCTGCTGCAGAAACAGGTTATTGGTCTGTTATTGTTGTTGCTGTGTGAGGACCAGCTGCCTCAGGATTTCCTCCATCTTGACTGCAGGCCTGGGTTGCAGTGTGGCAGGCCTAATGACAGACATGCAGCTGTCTCAGATCACACTGCCCGCATTCTCTAACCATGTGCAGTGCAGCGGGGTTGGGGCAGTGCAACATATTGTCAGGGACCACATAAAAGTTGAAAGAAAAAGCTTTTAATGTCCAAATCAGCTCACAAATGGAAAGCAAATGGTATCATTCGGATCACAGCCAGGGCGTCAAGATAGTTCACATCCAAGACCAGTTGCAGTGGGAAACTGCACCGCCGTGTCATGCTGAAGGGTGCCAGGTGTTCGCTTCCCTTGGCTCTGTGTTACCTCATATAAGCCGGCTGTTAACAAACAAGCACTGACACACCCAACCCTTTCCTGCAGGGTATTTGAATGGAATCTGTGGCTGTGGGCCACTTTTAAGACCCGGCTGGAGGGAGCGAACCGCCCCACTACCATTCTGTAGCTTGCTTCAAAAATGAAAGCCCATGTTGGGCAGGTTTTGACAATGTGCCTTTAACAGCTGCTGGTGGAATCTTGATCCACCCATGGCTGTTAACTAGTTAAATGGCACTGTCAAACTCTAACAGCGGCATTTAATGCCTGTTTCCGGCAAGCGCGCCGTAAACCCCGCCCATCAGTGCCCATGTCACATGACCACAGGTCGCCGATGGGATGGCATGACAACCAGAGGTCTCCAGCAGACCCCTATAGTTGTCACTGCCAGATTGCTATGAGCGCCACCCAGTCGTCAGCACTCATAGCAAGTGAGCAATTCTGCTACAATGGGGGAAATAAGTATTTGATCCCTTGCTGATTTTGTAAGTTTGCCCACTGACAAAGACATGAACAGTCTATAAATATAAGGATAGGTTGATTTTAACATTGAGAGATATAATATCAAAAATAAAATCCAGAAAATCGCATTGTGTAAATTGTATAAATGTATTTGAATTTTGCAGAGAGAAATAAGTATTTGATCACTCTGTAAAACAAGACTTAATACTTGGTGGCAAAACTGATAATAAGGTTTGCACACATGTCAGGAGGATTTTTGGTCCTCTCATCTCTAAATCATTAAGATTTTGAGGCTATCGCTTGGCAACTCAGAGCTTCAACTCCCTACATAAGTTTTCTATGGGATTAAGGTCTGCAGACTGGCTAGGCCACACCATGACCATAATGTGCTTCTTTTTGAGCCACTCCTATGTTTCCTTGGCTGTATGTTTTGGGTCATTGTCTTGCTGGAAGACCCAGCCACGACCCATTTTTAATGTCCTGGCGGAGGGAAGGAGGTCGTCACTCAGGATTTTATGGTACATGGCTCCATCCATTCTTCCATTGATGTGGTGAAGTAGTCCTGTGCCCTTATCAAAGAAACAACCCCAAAACATAATGTTTCCACCTCCATGCTTGACAGTAGGGACGGTGTTCTTTGGGTCATAGGCAGCATTTCTCTTCCTCCAAACACCGCCAGTTGAGTTAATGCCAAAGACCTCATTTTTTGTCTCATCTGACCACAGCACTTTCTCCCAATCTCTCACAGAATCATCCAGGTGTTCATTGGCAAACTTCATACGGGCCTGCACATGTGCCTTCTTGAGCAGGGGGACCTTGCGGGCACTGCAGGATTTTAAACCTTTATGGTATAATGTGTTTGCAATGGTTTTCTTGATGACTGTAGTCCCAGCTGCCTTGAGATTATTAACAGTTTTAATAGTTTTTGTAGTTTTAGGCTGTTATCTCACCTTCCTCATGATCAAGAATACCCCACAAGGTGAGATTTTCAATGGTACCCCAGATCGATGTCGATTGACAGTCATTTTATATGCCTTCCATTTTCTTACTATTACACCAACAGTTGTTGCCTTCTCACCCAGCGTCTTACTTATGGTTTTGTAGCCCATTCCAGCTTTGTGCAGGTCTATGATCTTGTCCCTGACAGCCTTTATAAAGGTGACTATGTAAGAAAGGTGTCTTTAATGTACAGTAGGCAACAAGTTGATTAGGAGCGTCTAACTGGTCTGTAGGAGCCAGAACTCTTAATGGTTGGTAGCGGATCAAATACTTATTTCTCACTGCAAAATGCAAATAAATTTATATAATTTATACAATGTGATTTCCTGAATGCTATTTTTGAAATTCTATCTCTCAATGTTAAAATTAACCTACCCTTAAAATTAGACTGTTTATGTCTTTGTCAGTGGGCAAAACTTACAAAATCAGCAAGGGATCAAATACTTATTTCCCCCACTGTACATACAGGCGATCTGATCATCGCCTGTATGTAGTAGAGCTGATCGGATTATGGCAGCTTCTAGTCTCCAATAGAGACTATTGAAGCATGCCATAAGTAAAAAAAATCTTTTTAAAAATATAAAAAAAAATTAAAATATATAAAAGTTCAAACCACCCCCTTTCTCCCCATTCAAAATAAAATTTAAAAAAGTCAAACATACATATATTTGGTATCGCCACATTCAGAATCGCCTGATCTATCAATATAAAAAAATAATTAACCAGATTGCTAAACAGCGTATTGAGAAAAAAAAAATGTTAAAAATGCCAGAATTACGTTTTTTGGTTGCCGCAACATTGTATTAAAATGCAAGAACAGGCAATCAAAAGATTGTATGTGCACCAAAATGGTATCATTAAAAATGTCAGCTCGACAATTTTTTTTTTTAACAAACTTTGGAATTTTTTTCACCACTTAGATAAAAAAGAACCTAGACATGTTTGATGTCTATGAAGTCGTAATGACCTGAAGAATTATAATAACAGATCAGTTTATAGCGGAATTGCACTTTTGGGCAATTTCACCTCACTTGGAATTGTTTTCTTGTTTTCCAGTACATGATATGTTAAAACCAATGAGGTCGTTCAAAAATACAACTCGTCCTGCAAAAAACAAGTCCCCACATGGCCATATTGACAGAAAAATATAAAAGTTATGGCTCTGGGAAGAATGGGAGCAAAAAACGAAAATGCAAAAATGAAAATACCTCTGGGGGTTAAGAGGTTAATCACCACAGTCCTCATTTAATTGCAATGTGACACCTTGGCACATTGACTCAATAAGGTTGGTCTGGAAAGAAAATAGTGCAACAGAATCTTAACTTGGAAAAAAAATCAAATTATTGGGAGAATTGCTCACCTGGCAGGGTTGTGTGACTACAACCACATATTATAAGGATGAGATTGAACAAGCCCTAACCCTAAAGGTACCGTCACATTAAGCGACGCTGCAGCGATATAGACAACGATGCCGATCGCTGCAGCGTCGCTGTTTCGTCGTTGTGTGGTCGCCTGAGAGCTGTCACACAGACAGGTCTCCAGCGACCAACGATGCCGAAGTCCCCGGGTAACCAGGGTAAACATCGGGTTACTAAGCGCAGGGCCGCGCTTAGTAACCCGATGTTTACCCTGGTTACCAGTGTAAATGTAAAAAAAACCAAACACTACATACTTACATTCCGGTGTCTGTCGCGTTCCCCGGCGTCCACTTCCCTGCACTGTGTAAGCGCCGGCCCTAATGCAGAGCGGTGACGTCACCACTGTGCTCTGCTTTACGGCTGGCACTGACACAGTGCAGGGAAGCGGACGCCGGGGGACCCAACAGACACCGGAATGTAAGTATGTAGTGTTTGTTTTTTTTTACATTTACAATGGTAACCAGGGTAAACATCGGGTTACTAAGCGCGGCCCTGCGCTTAGTAACCCGATGTTTACCCTGGTTACCAGTGAAGACATCGCTGAATCCGCATCACACACACCGATTCAGCGATGTCAGCGGGTGATCCAGCGACGAAATAAGGTGCTGGCCTTCTAGCTCCGACCAACAATGTCACAGCAGGATCCTGATCGCTGCTGCGTGTCAAACACAACGATATCACTATCCAGGACGCTGCAACGTCACGGATCGCTATCGTTATCGTTGTTAAGTTGTTCAGTGTGAAGGTACCTTAACAGGCTAATTAAGATCTGAAACCTCAAAGTTATCTGAGCACACAAATCTCCAAGGGTGCCCAAACATTCGCATCAGCCCAGTTTCCTTTTTTTAATTTTTAAAATGTAAACATTGACTACATACAGGTGCATCTCACAAAATTAGAATATCATCAAAACGTTAATTTATTTCAGCTCTTCAATACAAAAAGTCAAATTCATATATTATATAGAGTCATTACAGAGTGATCTTTTTCATGTGAATATTTCTGTTAATTTTGATGATTATGGCTTACAGGCAATAAAAACACAAAAGTCATTATCTCAGTAAATTAGAATACTTTATAACACCAGCTTGAAAAAATTATTTTAAAATCCGAAATATTGGCCTACTGAAACGTATGTTCAGTAAATGCACTCAATACTTGGTCGGGGCTTTCTTTGGCATCAATTACTGCATCACTGCAGCGTGGCATGGAGGCGATCAGCCTGTGGCACTGCAGAGGTGTTATGGAAGCCCAGGTTGCTTTGATAGCAGCTTTGAGCTTGTCTGCATTGTTGGGTCTGGTGTCTCATCTTCCTCTTGACAATACCCCATGGATTCTCTATGGTGTTACAGTCAGGAGAGTTTGCTGCCAATCAAGCACAATGATACTGTTGTTTGTAAAACATGTATTGGTACTTTTGTCAGTGTGGACAGGTGCCAAGTCCTGCTGGAGAATGAAATTTCCATCTCCACAAAGCTTGTCGGCAGAGGGAAGCATGAAGTTCTCTAAAATTTCCTAGTAGACGGCAACCCTGACTTCGGTTTTGATAATAAAACACAGTGTACCTATACCAGCAGATGACATGGCTCCCCAAACCATCACTGACTGTGGAAACTTGAAATTACTCTATATAATATATGAGTTTCACCTTTTGTATTGAAGAAGTGACAAAAATTAACTTTTGAATTCTATTCTAATTTCGTGAGATGCGCCTGTGTGTATATATATATATATATATATATATATATATATATACACTCACCGGCCACTTTATTAGGTACACCTGTCCAACTTCTTGTTAACACTTAATTTCTAATCAGCCAATCACATGGCGGCAACTCAGTGCATTTAGGCATGTAGACATGGTCAAGACAATCTCCTGCAGTTCAAACCGAGCATCAGTATGGGGAAGAAAGGTGATTTGAGTGCCTTTGAACGTGGCATGGTTGTTGGTGCCAGAAGGGCTGGTCTGAGTATTTCAGAAACTGCTGATCTACTGGGATTTTCACGCACAACCATCTCTAGGGTTTACAGAGAATGGTCCGAAAAAGAAAAAAAATCCAGTGAGCGGCAGTTCTGTGGGCGGAAATGCCTTGTTGATGCCAGAGGTCAGAGGAGAATGGGCAGACTGGTTCGAGCTGATAGAAAGGCAACAGTGACTCAAATTGCCACCCGTTACAACCAAGGTAGGCCTAAGAGCATCTCTGAACGCACAGTGCGTCGAACTTTGAGGCAGATGGGCTACAGCAGCAGAAGACCACACCGGGTACCACTCCTTTCAGCTAAGAACAGGAAACTGAGGCTACAATTTGTACAAGCTCATCGAAATTGGACAGTAGAAGATTGGAAAAACGTTGCTTGGTCTGATGAGTCTTGATTTCTGCTGCGACATTCGGATGGTAGGGTCAGAATTTGGCGTAAACAACATGAAAGCATGGATCCATCCTGCCTTGTATGGAGCATCTTTGGGATGTGCAGCCGACAAATCTGCGGCAACTGTGTGATGCCATCATGTCAATATGGACCAAAATCTCTGAGGAATACTTCCAGCACCTTGTTGAATCTATGCCACGAAGAATTGAGGCAGTTCTGAAGGCAAAAGGGGGTCCAACCCGTTACTAGCATGGTGTACCTAATAAAGTGGCCGGTGAGTGTATATATTGTCATTCAACAGGAAAACAGCTGACCACACCACCGGAGTGCTCGTAAGGCAAACCCACCAACTTACAGCTGAAGCTGGTCACTTGATCTCGGGTGCCTGGCCGAAAGAACATGTAGACACATCTTGCAGACAAAAGAAAGTGGCAGCACTCACCGATCTTCTAGAACAGGTTAATCTTTATTCCATCATGATGAAATCTTCACTGCTCGGGGGTGTACATATGAAAGAGTGTGTAGGTCCACACGATGGCCGTTTCTCGCTGACCTGGCCCGTAGAAGCGCCAGGTCAGCGCGAAACGGACGTCATCTGGACCTACAGCCATCTGGTCATGTGTCACATGACCTTCTTCCGATTGGAAAAAATATAGTTGTCCAAAATGGCCAACTTCAAAATGGCCGCCATGTTCACCACCCATCTTTAAAAGTTTTCCCCCTCCGATATACTAATGTGCCACAAACAGGAAGTTCATATCACCAAGCGCTCCCATTTTATTTAGGTGTATCCATGTACATGGCCCATCCTTTATATATATGTATCTATATATATATATATATATATAAATATACTAGATGGTGGCCCGATTCTATCACATCGGGTATTCTAGAAAATGCATGTCCACGTAGTATATTGCCCAGCCACATAGTATATTGCCCAGTCACGTAGTATAATGCTCCATGCAGTTATGGCCCCATAGATGCCCCATATAATGCTCTATGCAGTTATGGCCCCATAGATGTCCCATATAATGCTCCTTGCAGTTATGGCCCGATAGATGCTCCATATAATGCTCCATGCAGTTGTTTATGGCCCCATAAGATGCCCCATATAATGCTCAATGCAGTTATGGCCCCATAGATGCCCCATATAATGCTCCATGCAGTTATGGTCCCATAGATGCCCCATATAATGCTCCATGCAGTTATGGCCCCATAGATGCCCCATATAATGCTCCATGCAATTATGGCCCCATAAGATGCCCCATACAATGCTCCATGCAGTTATGGCCCCATATAATGCCCCATATAATGCTCCATGCAGTTATGGCCCCATATAATGCTCCATACAGTTATGGCCCCGTAGATGCCCCATATAATGCTCCATACAGTTATGGCCCCATATATGCCCCATATAATGCTCCATGCAGTTCTTTATGGCCCCATAGACGCTCCATACAGCATTGTACCAGATGTAATGCTGCTGCTGCAATAAAAAAAAAAATCACATACTCACCTCTAGTCGCTGCTCCTAAGCATCCCATCTCTCCGCACTGACTGTTCAGGCAGAGGGTGGTGCGCACACTAATACATCACCGCGCCCTGTGACCTGCACAGTCAGTGCAAGAGGACGGGAAGACAGAGCGGCGCCCAGCGGATGGAACGCGGACAGGTGAATATGAAATACCTGCTCCTGGTGCTCCTGCGCTGTCCCTGCCTGTCCCATGGTACCGCAGCTTCTTCGCGCAGGGCCTGTGATGACGTCGCAGTCACATGACCGTGACGTCATGGCAGGTCCTTGTCGCACACCAAACTTAGCACCAGAACCTGCTGCTTGCATGGACCGGTCACCGGAGCGTCGGAAAGGCAGCGGAAGGTGAGTATATAATGATTTGTTATTTTTTTAAATTATTTTTCACATTACATGTTTTTACTATTGAAGCTGCATAGGCAGCCTCAATAGTAAAAACTTGGTCACACAGGGTTAATAGCGGCGGTAACGGAGTGAGTTACCCGCGGCATAACGCGGTCCATTACCGCTGGCATTAACCCTGTGTGAGCCATGACTGAGGGGAGTATGGAGCGGGCGCCGGGCAGTGACTGCAGGGGAGTAGGGAGGGACTAATTGGACTTTGCCCGTCGCTGATTGGTCGCGGCAGCCATGACAGGCAACTGGCGAGACCAATCAGCGAATGAATAACCCTGACGGAAGTTGCCGACAGACAGACAGAAGGACAGACAGAAAGACGGAAGTACCCCTTAGACAATTATATATATACTAGATTGTGGCCCGATTCTAACGCATCGGGTATTCTAGAATATGCATGTCCCCGTAGTATATTGACAATGATGATTCCAGAATTCGCGGCAGACTGTGCCCATCGCTGATTGGTCGAGGCAACCATTATGACATCATCGTCGCCATGGCAACCATTATGACATCTACGTCGATACTGTGCCCGTCGCTGATTGGTCGAGGCCTGGCGGTCTCGACCAATCAGAGACGCAGGATTTCCATTATGACATCATCGTCGCCATGCTGTGCCCGTCGGTGATTGGTCGAGGCCTGGGGGCCTCGACCAATCAGAGACGCGGGATTTCCAAGACAGACAGACAGACAGACAGACAGACAGACGGAAAAACCCTTAGATAATTATATATATAGATATATATATATAAATATAAATATTTGGGCACCCCTGGTCAAAATTACTGTTATTCTGAACAGCTGAGCAAGTGGAAGATGACATAATCTCTAAAAGGCCTAAAGTTAAAGATGGCACATTTCCTTTCTATTTTAGGCTATATATATATATATATATATATATATATATATATATATATATATATATATATATATATATATACAGAACAGAGCAAAAGTTTGGACACACCTTCTCATTTAAACCACTGCAAAGGACAGGCAACAAGCAGAGGAGACTTGTTTGGGCTAAAGAACACAAGGAATGGACATTAGTCCAGTGGAAATCTGTGCTTTGGTCTGATGAGTCCAAATTTGAGATCTTTGGTTCCAACCACCGTGTCTTTGTGTGACACAGAAAAGGTGAACGGATGCACTCTACATGCCTGGTTCCCACCATGAAGCATGGAGGAGGAGGTGTGTTGGTGTTGGGTTGCTTTGCTGATGACACTGTTGGGGATTTATTCAAAATTGAAGGCATACTGAACCAGCATGGCTACCACAGCATCTTGCAGCGGCATGCTATTCCATCCGGTTTGTGTTTAGTTGGACCATCATTTATTTTTCAACAGGACAATGACCCCAAACACACCTCCAGGCTGTGTAAGGGCTATTTAACCAAGAGGGAGAGTGATGGGGTGCTACGCCAGATGATCTGGCCTCCACAGTCACCAGACCTGAACCCGATCAAGATGGTTTGGGGTGCGCTGGACCGCAGAGTGAAGGCAAAAGGGCCAACAAGTGCTAAGCACCTCTGGGAACTCCTTCAAGATTGTTGAAAGACCATTTCCGGTGACTACCTCTTGAAGCTCATCAAGAGAATGCCAAGAGTGTGCAAAGCAGTCATCAAAGCAAAAGGTGGCTACCTTGAAGAACCTAGAATATAAGACATATTTTCAGTTGTTTCACACTTTTTTGTTAAGTATATAATTACACATGTGTTAACTTATAGTTTTGATGCCTTCAGTGTGAATTTACTATTTTCATAGTCATGAAAATACAGAAAAATCTTTAAATGAGAAGGTGTGTCCAAACTTTTTCTCTGTACTGCATATATATAGATAGTCTAAAATAGAAAGGAAATGTACTATCTTTAACTTTAGGCCTTTTAAAGATCATTTCATCTTCAACTTGCTTAACTGTTCAGAATAACAGTAATTTTGACCTGAGGTGCACAAATTTTTACATGCCACCGTTTCATCAACTGTTGAACCAACTTTCTTGTAGTTTGGGGTTTTTTTTTTCAAGTTAATCCGACCAAAACTCATTTTTATGCAACATAATTTTCTTTAAACATTTTTCTTTGTTATCAGAAAACTTTATAATTTTTTACATTTTTCCTTTAGATTTACCTCTCAATACCTGGTTGTGGTATAAGGTGTGGGATCGCTAAACATTGAGAACACCTGCAAAGAGTTTGTATGTTCTTCCTGTTTTTGCAGGGGTTTCTTCCTGGTGCTTTAGTTTCTTCATATACTCCAAAGACATGCAAATGGGGACTTTAGATTGTGAGCCTCAATGGGGACAGTGATGAGGATGTCTGTAAAGTGCTGTGGAATTAGTGGTTTTAAATAAGTGAGTAAAATAAATAAAAATAAAATATGACCTGCTCTGCAGCACATGACGGCAGCTGCTACACATTGAATAGAGCTGCACTCAGGGACGCCGCTACCATGAGGCGACTTGATCTCTTTGCTTCAGGTGGCAGAAGAGAGGGGGTGGTGTCATGGTTCTCAATGGCAAGAGACCGTAGTAAAGCATACAAAGGACTAGCTCTTGGAAGATGGGAACTCGAGCTGACTGTGAGCTAAACCTACCGCACAACTAACAGTGGCCGGGTAGCGTGCCTACGTTTTATCCCTAGACGCCCAGCGCCAGCCGGAGAACTGACTGACCCTAGCAGAGGAAAATACAGACCTGGCTTACCTCTAGAGAAATTTTCCCCAAAAGGCAGACAGTAGCCCCCACATATATTGTCGGTGATTTCAGAGGAAATTGACATACGAAGTATGAAGATAGATTTAGCAAATTGAGGTCCGCTTACTAGATAGTAGGAAGACAGAAAAGGGAACTTCACAGTCAGCTGAAAACCCTGTCAAAACACCATCCTGAAATTACTTTAAGACTCTAATATCAACTCATGACACCAGAGTGGCAATTTCAGCTCACAAGAGCTTCCAGCCTCAGAAAAAATCAATCACAGAGTACTGGAACAAAAATGCAAAACAAACTTAGGACTACAAGTCCAACTTAGCTGATAGTAGTCTAGGAGCAGGAACATGCAACAGAAAGGCTTCTGGTAACATTGTTGGCCGGCATAGAAATGACTGAGGAGCAAGGTTAAATAGAAAACTCCCACATCCTGATGGAAACAGGTGAACAGAGGAGATGAAGCACACAAGTGCAGTACCACCAGAAACCACCGGGGGAGCCCAGAAACCAAATTCACAACAGTACCCCCCCCTCAAGGAGGGGGCACCGAACCCTCACCAGAACCACCAGGGCGATCAGGATGAGCCCTATGAAAGGCACGGACCAAATCGGAGGCATGAACATCAGAGGCTGTCACCCAAGAGTTATCCTCCTGACCGTAGCCCTACTGTCATGGTTCTCAATGGCAAGAGAACGTAGTAAAGCATACAAAAAGGACTAGCTCTTGGAAGATGGGAACTCGAGCTGACTGTGAGCTAAACCTACCGCACAAATAACAGTGGCCGGGTAGCGTGCCTACGTTTTATCCCTAGACGCCCAGCGCCAGCCGGAGAACTGACTGACCCTAGCAGAGGAAAATACAGACCTGGCTTACCTCTAGAGAAATTTTCCCCAAAAGGCAGACAGTAGCCCCCACATATATTGTCGGTGATTTCAGAGGAAATTGACATACGAAGTATGAAGATAGGTTTAGCAAATTGAGGTCCGCTTACTAGATAGTAGGAAGACAGAAAAGGGAACTTCACAGACAGCTGAAAACCCTTTCAAAACACCATCCTGGAATTACTTTAAGACTCTAATATCAACTCATGACACCAGAGTGGCAATTCCAGCTCACAAGAGCTTCCAGCCTCAGAAATAAACAATCACAGAGAACTGGAACAAAAATGCAAAACAAACTTAGGACTACAAGTCCAACTTAGCTGATAGTAGTCTAGGAGCAGGAACATGCAACAGAAAGGCTTCTGGTAACATTGTTGGCCAGCATAGAAATGACTGAAGAGCAAGGCTAAATAGACAACTCCCACATCCTGATGGAAACAGGTGAACAGAGGCGATGAAGCACACAAGTTCAGTACCACCAGTGACCACCGGGGGAGCCCAGAAACCAAATTCACAACAGTACCCCCCCCCTCAAGGAGGGGGCACCGAACCCTCACCAGAACCACCAGGGCGATCAGGATGAGCCCTATGAAAGGCACGGACCAAATCGGAGGCATGAACATCAGAGGCTGTCACCCAAGAATTATCCTCCTGACCGTAGCCCTTCCACTTGACCAGATACTGAAGTCTCCGTCTGGAAACACGGGAGTCCAAGATCTTCTCGACAACGTACTCCAACTCACCCTCAACCAACACCGGAGCAGGAGGCTCAACGGAAGGCACAACCGGTACCTCATACCTGCGCAACAGTGACCGATGGAAGACATTATGAATAGAAAAAGATGCAGGGAGGTCCAAACGAAAGGACACAGGGTTAAGAATCTCCAATATCTTGTACGGGCCGATAAACCGAGGCTTAAACTTAGGAGAAGAAACCTTCATAGGGACAAAACGAGAAGACAACCACACCAAGTCCCCAACACAAAGACGAGGACCAACACAACGACGGCGGTTGGCAAAATGCTGAGTCTTCTCCTGGGACAACTTCAAATTGTCCACCACATGCCTCCAAATCTGATGCAACCTCTCCACCACAGCATCCACTCCAGGACAATCCGAAGACTCCACCTGACCGGAAGAGAAACGAGGATGAAACCCCGAATTACAGAAGAAAGGAGAAACCAAGGTGGCAGAACTAGCCCGATTATTGAGGGCAAACTCCGCCAAGGGCAAAAAGGCAACCCAATCATCCTGATCCGCAGACACAAAACACCTCAAATAAGTCTCCAAGGTCTGATTGGTTCGCTCGGTCTGGCCATTAGTCTGAGGATGGAAAGCAGACGAAAAAGACAAATCAATGCCCATCCTAGCACAGAACGCTCGCCAAAATCTAGACACGAATTGGGTTCCCCTGTCAGACACGATATTCTCCGGAATACCATGCAAGCGAACCACATTTTGAAAAAACAGAGGAACCAACTCGGATGAGGAAGGCAATTTAGGCAAGGGGACCAAATGGACCATCTTAGAGAAACGGTCACACACCACCCAGATGACAGACATCTTCTGAGAAACAGGGAGATCAGAAATAAAATCCATGGAGATGTGAGTCCAAGGCCTCTTCGGAATAGGCAAAGATAACAACAATCCACTAGCCCGAGAACAACAAGGCTTGGCCCGAGCACAAACATCACAAGACTGCACAAAACCTCGCACATCACAGGGAAGGCCACCAGAAGGACCTAGCCACCAAATCCCTGGTACCAAAGATTCCAGGATGACCAGCTAACGCAGAAGAATGGACCTCCGATATGACTCTACTGGTCCAATCATCAGGAACAAACATTCTACCAGGCGGGCAACGATCAGGTCTATCCGCCTGAAACTCCTGCAAGACCCGACGCAAGTCTGGGGAAACAGCAGATAATATCACTCCATCCTTAAGGATACCTGTAGGTTCAGAATTACCAGGGGAATCAGGCTCAAAACTCCTAGAAAGGGCATCCGCCTTCACATTTTTAGAACCCGGTAGGTAAGAAACCACAAAATTAAACCGAGAGAAAAATAACGACCAGCGCGCCTGTCTAGGATTCAGGCGCCTGGCGGACTCAAGATAAATCAAATTCTTGTGGTCAGTCAATACCACCACCTGATGTCTAGCCCCCTCAAGCCAATGACGCCACTCCTCAAAAGCCCACTTCATAGCCAAGAGCTCCCGATTACCAATATCATAATTTCGCTCAGCGGGCGAAAACTTACGAGAAAAGAACGCACAAGGTCTCATCACGGAGCAGTCGGAACTTTTCTGCGACAAACCCGCCCCAGCTACGATTTCTGAAGCGTCGACCTCAACCTGAAAAGGAAGAGTAACATCAGGCTGACGCAATACAGGGGCGGAAGAAAAGCGGCGCTTAAGCTCCCGAAAGGCCTCCACAGCAGCAGGGGACCACTCAGCAACATCAGCACCCTTCTTAGTCAAATCAGTCAACGGTTTAGCGACATCAGAAAAACCAGTTATAAATCGACGATAAAAATTAGCAAAGCCCAAAAACTTCTGAAGGCTCTTAAGAGAAGAGGGTTGCGTCCAATCACAAATAGCCTGAACCTTGACAGGGTCCATCTCAATGGAAGAGGGGGAAAAAATGTACCCCAAAAACGAAATCTTTTGAACCCCAAAAACACACTTAGAACCCTTTACACACAAGGAATTAGAGCGCAAAACCTGAAAAACCCTCCTGACCTGTTGGACATGAGAGTCCCAGTCATCCGAAAAAAATCAAAATATCATCCAGATACACAATCAAAAATTTATCCAAATATTCACGGAAAATGTCATGCATAAAGGACTGAAAGACTGAAGGGGCATTTGAAAGACCAAAAGGCATTACTAAATACTCAAAATGGCCCTCAGGCGTATTAAATGCGGTTTTCCACTCATCCCCCTGCTTAATTCGCACTAAATTATACGCCCCACGAAGATCAATCTTAGAGAACCACTTGGCCCCCTTTATTCGAGCAAACAAATCAGTAAGCAGTGGCAAAGGATACTGATATTTAACCGTGATTTTATTCAAAAGCCGATAATCAATACACGGCCTCAAAGAGCCATCTTTTTTAGATACAAAGAAAAAACCGGCTCCTAAGGGAGATGACGAAGGACGAATATGTCCCTTTTCCAAGGACTCCTTAATATATTCCCGCATAGCAGCATGTTCAGGCACAGATAGATTAAATAAACGACCCTTTGGAAACTTACTGCCCGGAATCAGATCTATAGTACAATCGCACTCTCTGTGCGGAGGTAGTGAACCAATTTTAGGCTCCTCAAAAACGTCACGATAATCAGATAAAAATTCCGGAATCTCAGAGGGAATAGATGACGAAATGGAAACCAAAGGTACGTCCCCATGAGTCCCCTGACATCCCCAGCTTAACACAGACATTGCTTTCCAGTCGAGGACTGGGTTATGAGATTGCAGCCATGGCAATCCAAGCACCAACACATCATGTAGATTATACAACACAAGGAAGCGAATAATCTCCTGGTGATCCGGATTAATACGCATATTTACTTGTGTCCAGTATTGTGGTTTATTACTAGCCAATGGCGTGGAGTCAATACCCTTCAGAGGTATAGGAACTTCCAGAGGCTCTAAATCAAACCCACAGCGTTTGGCAAAGGACCAATCCATAAGACTCAAAGCGGCGCCAGAGTCGACATAGGCGTCCGCGGTAATAGACGATAAAGAGCAAATCAGGGTCACAGAAAGAATAAACTTAGACTGTAAAGTGCCAATTGAAACAGACTTATCAACCTTCTTAGTACGTTTAGAGCATGCTGATATAACATGTGTTGAATCACCACAATAGAAGCATAACCCATTTTTTCGCCTAAAATTCTGTCGTTCGCTTCTGGACAGAATTCTATCACATTGCATAATCTCTGGCGCCTTCTCAGTAGACACCGCCAAATGGTGCACAGGTTTGCGCTCCCGCAAACGCCGATCAATCTGAATAGCCATTGTCATGGACTCATTCAGACCTGTAGGCACAGGGAACCCCACCATAACATCCTTAATGGCATCAGAGAGACCCTCTCTGAAATTCGCCGCCAGGGCGCACTCATTCCACTGAGTAAGCACAGACCACTTACGAAATTTTTGGCAGTATATTTCAGCCTCATCTTGCCCTTGAGACAGGGCCATTAAGGCTTTTTCAGCCTGAATCTCTAAATGAGGTTCCTCATAAAGCAACCCCAAAGCCAGGAAAAACGCATCCACATTGAGCAACGCAGGATCCCCTGGTGCAAAAGCAAATGCCCAGTCCTGAGGGTCGCCCCGGAGCAAGGAAATTACAATCCTGACCTGCTGTGCAGGATCTCCAGCGGAGCGAGATCTCAGAGACAAAAATAATTTACAATTATGTTTGAAATTCTGGAAGCGAGATCTATCCCCGGAGAAAAATTCAGGTAAAGGAATTCTAGGTTCAGATATAGGAGCATGAATAACAAAATCCTGTAAACTTTGTACCTTCACAGCGAGATTATCCAAACCTGTAGCTAAACTTTGAGGATCCATATTAATCAGGTGAAATCAGAACCATTCAAGGATTAGAAGGAGAGAGAGACGAAGGCTGCAGTAAGCAGAGATGCAAGTGAATTAACTAATGAGCAAACTCAGGAAAAAAAAAAAAAAAAAAAATCTCTGCAGAGTTCTTTTCTCTCCTTTCTTCTGCCAATTATTTTAACCCTTGGCCGGCCAAACAGTCATGGTTCTCAATGGCAAGAGACCGTAGTAAAGCATACAAAGGACTAGCTCTTGGAAGATGGGAACTCGAGCTGACTGTGAGCTAAACCTACCGCACAACTAACAGTGGCCGGGTAGCGTGCCTACGTTTTATCCCTAGACGCCCAGCGCCAGCCGGAGAACTGACTGACCCTAGCAGAGGAAAATACAGACCTGGCTTACCTCTAGAGAAATTTTCCCCAAAAGGCAGACAGTAGCCCCCACATATATTGTCGGTGATTTCAGAGGAAATTGACATACGAAGTATGAAGATAGATTTAGCAAATTGAGGTCCGCTTACTAGATAGTAGGAAGACAGAAAAGGGAACTTCACAGTCAGCTGAAAACCCTGTCAAAACACCATCCTGAAATTACTTTAAGACTCTAATATCAACTCATGACACCAGAGTGGCAATTTCAGCTCACAAGAGCTTCCAGCCTCAGAAAAAATCAATCACAGAGTACTGGAACAAAAATGCAAAACAAACTTAGGACTACAAGTCCAACTTAGCTGATAGTAGTCTAGGAGCAGGAACATGCAACAGAAAGGCTTCTGGTAACATTGTTGGCCGGCATAGAAATGACTGAGGAGCAAGGTTAAATAGAAAACTCCCACATCCTGATGGAAACAGGTGAACAGAGGAGATGAAGCACACAAGTGCAGTACCACCAGAAACCACCGGGGGAGCCCAGAAACCAAATTCACAACAGGGCGGCAGATTCTGTTACTGTATTGTTTTTTTTTAAACTTCGGGGTCAAGAGCCCGCCCCCCCTCCTCCCTCCCCGCCCCCCCCTCCTCCCTCCTGCCCCTCTCCTCCCTCCTGCCCCCCTCCCTGAAGACGTAATACTCACCTTCTTCCAGCGGTGGCTGCAACTGTGTCTCTGTCTTGTCTCAGCGCCGGCAGTGCGTCCTGTCTTCAGCGGTCACATGGTACCGTCATTAAGGTCATGAATATGCGCATATTCATCACCTTAATGAACGCTACCATGTGACCGCTGAAGACAGGAAGGAAGACGCTCAGAGATGCCGGGAAGTTCTGCGCCGCCCGGTGAGAGGTGAGTATGACAGGGAAAAAGTATGGGGGAGCCACGCACGCAGGGGAGAAGGATGGGGGAGCCATGAAAGCAGGGGAGAAGAATGGGGGAGCCATGAATGCAGGGGAGAAGAATGGGGGAGCCATGAACGCAGGGGAGAAGAATGGGGGAGCCATGAACGCAGGGGAGAAGGATGGGGAGCCATGAATGCAGGGGAGAAGGATGGGGAGCCATGAACGCAGGGGAGAAGGATGGGGAGCCATGAACGCAGGGGAGAAGAATGGGGGAGCCATGAACGCAGGGGAGAAGGATGGGGAGCCATGAACGCAGGGGAGAAGGATGGGGAGCCATGAACGCAGGGGAGAAGGATGGGGGAGCCATGAACGCAGGGGAGAAGAATGGGGGAGCCATGAACGCAGGGGAGAAGGATGGGGAGCCAAGAACGCAGGGGAGAAGGATGGGGGAGCCATGAATGCAGGGGAGAAGAATGGGGGAGCCATGAACGCATGGGACAAGGATGGGGAGCCAAGAACGCAGGGGAGAAGGATGGGGGAGCCATGAACGCAGGGGAGAAGAATGGGGGAGCCATGAACGCAGGGGAGAAGGATGGGGAGCCAAGAACGCAGGGGAGAAGGATGGGGGAGCCATGAACGCAGGGGAGAAGGATGGGGGAGCCATGAACGCAGGGGAGAAGGATGGGGAGCCATGAACGCAGGGGAGAAGGATGGGGAGCCATGAATGCAGGGGAGAAGAATGGGGGAGCCATGAACGCAGGGGAGAAGAATGGGGGAGCCATGAACGCAGGGGAGAAGAATGGGGGAGCCATGAACGCAGGGGAGAAGGATGGGGAGCCATGAACGCAGGGGAGAAGGATGGGGAGCCATGAACGCAGGGGAGAAGGATGGGGAGCCATGAACGCAGGGGAGAAGGATGGGGAGCCATGAACACAGGGGAGAAGAATGGGGGAGCCATGAACGCAGGGGAGAAGGATGGGGAGCCATGAACGCAGGGGAGAAGGATGGGGGAGCCACGCACGCAGGGGAGAAGGATGGGGGAGCCACGCACACAGGGGAGGAGGATGGGGGAGCCACGCACACAGGGGAGAAGGATGGGGGAGCCACGCACGCAGGGGAGAAGGATGGGGGAGCCACGCACGCAGGGGAGGAGGATGGGGGAGCCATGCCCGCAGGGGAGGAGGATGGAGCCACGCACGCAGGGTGGGAGGATGGAGCCACGCACGCAGGGTGGGAGGATGGGGGAGCCACACACGCAGGGTGGGAGGATGGGGGAGCCACGCACACAGGGTGGGAGGATGGAGTATAAATATGGAGTATAAATACTAGGCCCTATAGGGGGGACACAGTGTGTATAGAAAGGAGAGGTCAGTGTAAAGAGCATGTACCATAAGAGGGACAGTGTGGGGGTCATATTTTGTGCAGACAATATAGTGAGGGGCAATTTTTCATTCAGGAGCATTATAATGACACTTGTATCTTTAAGGGCATCATGTGGAGACTTTCTGCAAAAGAGCGGAGAAGATGGAAGTCTGCAGAGACAGCTGTGGATGAGAAAACGCATCATGGGGTCTGGATAAGATGAAGAAAAGGAGAACGACTCCAGAGACAACGTCATCTATAAGGTACCTGGATGTAAATGTTATTTGTGATACTGACTAACTCTCATGTTTTTATTTGTTAGGAGCATTAAAGGGGATGTCCAGGTTTGTAATGAGTCTGCAGTCATTCTTTGTGACTGCAGACTTCTGAGTTCTCACAGTGCTCACTGCAAGCTGTCAGGATTCTCTCGTGCCGGCGATTTACATACATGCAGTCACGTGCTGACTAGACATGTGTGGCCCCACTCTATGAAAATGAACTGAGTGAGGCCGGGCATATCTAGTCGGAATGTGGTCAGAAGTATACAAATCGCATGCTTGTGCTGACATGACCGTCCACCGGCCAGGGAGAATCCTAAAAGTGTGCAGTGCATGAGTTGTGAGAATTCAGAAGCTGCGATGTCAGGATTCAGCTCTGCAGGTTCCAGTAGTCGTCACATGGACACTTCACTCACATGCGATTTTCATACTCATGGTCCTGTGACAACGAGCTTCTCTTCCCGCTTCTCTCAGTTTTTCACTGAACATTGAGAGCATTAGGGAGAGGAGCTAGTGGGTACATGAGTGAGTGTGCAAATCGCATATATCCTTGGTGGAGGGGGGGGAGGGGGGCCAAAATGAATTCTTGCCCCTGGTGCCAGAAACCCTAGATACACCTCTGCTGGTATGCTACTGTGAGCGGCGATTACCGGGTTTGGTGGAGGGAGGTGTGTGCACAGGCAGTGAGGCAGGGACTGTGTGTGTGTGTGTGTGGGGGGCGCCATTTTTCCTTTCGCCTCAGGCAGCAGAGAGGCTAGGTTCACCCCTGGCTGCACTTTATAGCTCCTTTCAAGGCTTTTAGATCTAGCAGCCATTGGAGCATATAACAGCTGATGAGTACAAGTGACAGATGTTGGTCCTCCACCCATAGCATATTCATGATCTGTCTTAATGCTAGGTCATCGATAGGAAATGACTAGACAACCTCTTTAACTTATAACTATGAAAATATTTAATATAAACACTTATATTTCTTATTACATGTTCCCAATGTTAATAGTTTCCATTTACAATATATATTCCATATGTTCCAGAAAAAGATATTGAGAATGTACATCAAAAGCAAAAGTGAAATAAAAAAATTATACATTCTGTAAAATAAAATATAGATATACCAAAATAAAACAAAAATGTATCAAGAAAATGATGCTATAAATGTGTAGAAATTAATTTAAAGTCCTATAAAAAAGTGAGCTCAAGAATTGTGCATAGATTTGCAGAAGTCAATGAATCACTATAACCTTCCTTTCTAGTGGGTATCACATTCTTTCATTTGTAACATTTTACAGGCTTGTTATAGAGTCAATTTGACATAGCTTTCATTTTCTAAAATTTGTAGAGTATGTGTATTTTTTTTTCAATCTTCCAACATGTCAAAGAAAATAGTATCAGTGCAGTCTGGGCACTGTGACCTCCACTGATCACTAGAAATGAAAGTACCATGATTTTTATCCAAGAACTGGGTCCTTCTGGCTTTTATATTGAAAATATTAGAAATTCAGAATTATGCTCTTGAGGGCAACATTTATGTCAATGCAGAGCCCAATAGTATGGTTTGGTGAAATATCCAGATTATGAGCAGATGAGGCATAGTGGTAAAAAATGTTACACATCCCAATAATTTAAAAAAATCAATTTTTAATGTGGTCTGAAAAGTTTCATAAAAAATATTATACAAAGTTTATTTCAACCATATTTTATTTTAATATTATGTGTTTAGATCAAATAAAAATGTATTATAATATTTCATTTAAATATTATATATGTATAGCTAGGGTACCAATGTAATCTATTAATATGCGGTCTCACAACAATCATTCGGACAACTGATGAATATATTATAGTTGAAACATGGAAAAAAATCAAATTACAGTCAAAACAGAGTTTGTGAAAGACAAATACTTTGACATTATATTAATTCACTTTTGATATTTTTACACCTGATCATAAAACAGAGTTCTGTAATTCAGAGTCATGAATGTAAAGTAGTTGCTCTCAATAAGCCCTTGGTTGACCAATTTTCAAATATATTAGCACATATATTGGTATCAATGGGAATATTGCACAAGCAAAACCATTGGTTTAGAATTTCGCCTTTTTTTCTGGACAAAGGGACTGATAAGACATCTTTTATTTCAGTCATTAACTATTGACTCCTCTCCTCTACTTCAAAGAGTCAACATTCAGAACAAGAGAGAGGTCTCTTGGGTGCATTTGACTCTCTCGGGTTGCAGAACATTGTGTGGTCCCGCCAGGAGTGAAGTTACCAATCATCTTTCTTTTATAGTGTGTTCCCCTGATTAAGGGTAAAGACATTTCAATAGAAGATCTTTCATCACTTCTTCCAAAATGCTCCAGCTTAATAACCATACTACTATTCTTCCTATCCTTTCAGTATGAGAGCTTGTGCTAGTATATTTACTTTAATCAGTTTCCAATAAGAATTCCTTGAAAAGAAGTTCTGTTTATTCATTTCTATGAGATATTAGTGTTGGCTCATCAAAGCTGATCCTACAAGTGGAGTCACAAGTCATTTTTGGTGACAGAGGGAGCAGTTACTCCACTGTTACAAGGACTGATTATAGGTCATGCATAGCTTCTCCAGTTTTTCTAAATTTGGTGTTAAGAAAAAAGTAAAGAAAACTGTCAAAAAGGCAGATATGGTAGATAAGGAGCTTTCTTAATTCTATTACCATTCAATCATTGTATACAATCTGGCAACAGCTAAGATTACTTAGTTACTTAACCTAAAGCATGTTTGGACCCATATTTTCCCTTAAGACAAAAATGGTGATTCCTAATGTGTTTGGTTTTGCGCTGTTACATCTATGATCCTTCATTGTGTCTGATGAACAAGTTACAAAACAAATAAAATTCTTCTCAAAAACTGTGGAGAAGAAATATTTTATTAACTAAACAAGGGGAGGTTAGTCTTGACAAACAATACTATTCTTAAATCTTGTCTAAACACTACTGCTCAATTATACAGCGCAAGTCTCAGAAAAATGTTACATAATTTTCATAGCCAAAAATATCTTTGAGAAACCAAAGCAGATTTTAAAAACCTCACTTTTTATAAAAAATCCCCAAAACATTTCAAACATACTGTATGTTGACTACACAGAACACATCATAATAGAATAGAACATACAAGGTTAATACATATAATAATCTTTGATAATTAGAGTTGTTCTCAATGGTTAGAGGTTTAAAAAAGGTTTAGACACGTTTCACCTGGGATTTAATGGGTTCCATCAAGGAACCACATTGAGCCAAAAATCCTACAATATAAATGTTCTTATTTGTCTGGCCGTGCAGTCATAATATACAATGGTACGTGAAAATATCAAAAATAAGATCTATAAGACTAAAAAGAAATAATACAAAAAACAAACAGGTCCAGTGCAAATCTCACAGAATGATGTCAGATGATGCTTCAGTTCAGTAGGCCCCTATGCTACAGAAGATACTTCAGTACTTTTGTATACTCCTTAACAAATTGCTTAAACTGATTTACACTGGAGCCAAGATAGAAGGTGAGTATATAGACTCCATCTATCGCAACTAATCCATTTACTAGGTCATATGTTGATAAATGGTCAGGTGTTATGTAAAACGTGGAAGCAACCAATATCTTACTAGTACAAGTAAAAACCAATCTTTCATAGATTGAGATTTTAGGCAATAATCTTAAGCAGGCTAAGGCCAATTTCACACATCAGTTTGCGAATCCATCGCAGATTGTGAAATACTGATGCGACAGATTCTTTTTTTGATGGCTCTGACTAGCGGATCTGGCTACTTGGATCCTAAATAAATCGTAGCATGCTCAGTTAAAAAAACCAAATCTGTCACCGGATTACATCATTTGACGGATCCGGCGCCCATAGGCTTCCATTCGAGCAAACAGCTGACGGCGACGGATCTGTCGCTGTCCGATTTTTCGACATACACAAAAAATGTTACTTTATCCGTCGTCTCCAGCCACCAGACAAACAATTTTTGATGGATCCAGCAAACGACGGATGAAACATGAGGCCATCAGTCGCAATCCGTCGCTAATACAAGTCTATGAGAAAAAAACAGATCTGGCTGCATCAGTCACCGAATTCTTTTTTTTTTTCAAAATTCAACGGATTGTGACGGATAGCAAAAAACTGATGTGTGAAAGGGGCCTTACACGTTGACATCCACAAAGAAAGGTTTTTAGAATACGCCTAGTTTAGCCATGTAGGCGCAGTGTGGACACTTGTTTCTGACCACTGAGAACAACTCTTATTGATTGACAAACTTTATTGTACATTTTTTTCATTATAAATCTAAAAATCATTATATTGTGATACATACTGTGTAGACAGCAAATGTTTTGTAATACTCTTTGGGATATTAGAAACAATTTTTCCATTAAAAGTGAAGTTTTAAAATACACTTTGTTTTTGTTTGTTTTTTCCATGGATATATTTGGCTATGAACATTATGTCATATTTTTCAGGGACTTGCTCAGTAAATAAGATATGTAATGGCTTGTTATTTGATTGTACCAGGCACAAAAAGATGGTTGTTTGGTGAGTAAATTAATTATTCATAGTCAAGAGACTGTAGCATGATTCTTACATTTCATATAAGGTGATACTAAGTCTGACACAACCCATCATCATTCACCTTCTACTCAAACTTTTTATCATGCTACATCTTCCTGACTTTGAGAGGGTCATGCAATGGTAAGAAGAACATTGTAAGCAAGCCCACGTGGCATAACAAGGAATAGTGAATGCTTACAGTACATCTCTAGACATTATCTTAGATGTCAGTCACAGATACAACATAGCTCTGAAGATGAAGCGCTTTCTCCTAAGCGGTGTACAGTAGGAATAATATGGCCTTTGCTTGCTTTCAATGGAATCTAAAGAACATAAAACTGATAAAGTTTCCATTGCAGGTACGCTTTTAGGCTATGTTCACATGTCCAGCAATCATGTGTTAGAACGAATCCAGCAGTAAACAGTTGACAAAAAAGATGTGACAGTCTATGGAAAACGAATTGGTTTAATATCCTTCTGTTTTCATATATGTGCAAGGATTAAGGATCCTTTTTAAATGAAAGAAAAACAGATGGATTTTTAAAGAATCCGGTTTCCATAGATTTCAATGTTAAAAAAAACAGATCCAGCTGAAATCATTTTTTAAAAAAAACGGACAAAAAAGTTGTAACTGCACATATTTTTTTGTCAACAGATTACTGCTGGATCCGTTCTAACAGATGATTACTGGACATGGGAACATAGCCTTAGACTGTATATTTTCATGTGAGTTAATTACTGGTCAGTTCTTTCTACATGACATTACATCTGTGATGAGAATCACTGGATGACTTAAATGGGTGGAGGGTCTTTGTTGTAAGAAACGATTTCATCTAAATACATGAACACAAACAAATAAATAGTAAAACGTAAAAATAAAATGAATAGTAAAATTGTAAAATATATATATATATATATATATATATATATATATATATATATATATATATATAAAGTGCACTATTCTTACAAATTGACATCTATAAACGGCATTTTTCAGAACACATACATTTTGTAATATGACACATCCACTGTGAGGAGAGTTGACGATACATACAAAGGAAAGAATATATATACTTTCTGCATTCCTCCTTCACTTGTAAAGTCTGGATTAAACACTTTTGGAAAAAGTAGGCCACATGAAGTGAATCCCTTACAGGGTTTCAAGGTGAAATATAGGAAAATGTCATCTGATCCAGCAATTCCAAAAATAAAATACAGTTTTTATTTAAAGTAGGATCCATTCAAGAGGATCTGTCACCGGTTTTCTCATTACAAACTGCTTACTTTTAAAATCCTGGTTAGAACGGCTGAGTATTCCTTGAGTTAATTGAGCATTGCAATAAGATCCCAATTAGAGCTGATTTCTCACTTTACACCTTTCACAAATGTTCATGCTGCTATTTTGGGATGGATTTTCAAATTAAAAACTCATCAGATCTATGAGATCTATTTATTAATGTATCAGTGTCGTCAACTTGGCTTTATCACCAACAGACAATATTTTTTTAGGACACATTGGAAAGCCATAATAAATCATTATGATTATAAGAGATACATGTCTACAGCCCATAATTCTGATAAGAAGCCACCGCTACATTCACTGTAAACTGTAAAATGATGATAATCAAAGTCAAAACAATCTGTAGAAGTGTCTTCAGCATTAAAAAGACATGGATGCTTTAACATTTTTTTAAGAGCAGTTACCTATTTTTATGGAATGGCAACTTTGTGGTGGAACCTTTTGGCAGATCTGATTTAAAACATGATGCTGATTACACTAATGATACTTATTACTGTAACAGGCACCCACTATGCACTTGTGGGTTCTAACTTATTACATGGTATGGTGTGCTCTAGGACATTATTTAACCATTTTACCTTTTTGCACCAGAGTCTGTTTTCCCCCTTCGCGACCAGGCCAGTTTTTACAACTCTGACCAGTATCAATTTATGTAGTAATAACTCTGTAACACTGCAATGTATTCCAGTAATTCTGAGAAAGGTTTTTCATGGAATATTGTACTTTATGATACTGGTAAAATTTGTTCAATATGACTTGCATTTATTTCTGAAAATATTGGAAATTTGGCAAAATATTAGAAAATTTTGTAATTTTCAAACTTTTAATTTTTGCGCCATTATGCCAGAGAGCTATGTCATACAAAATAGTTAATAAATAACATTTACCACATGTCAACGTTACATGAGTGCAATTTTGGAAGTAAGAAGGGATAAAAGTTGACCAGTGATTTCTCATTTTTCCAACATTCTCAAAATCTTTTTTTAGTGACCACATCACATTTGAAGTGACTTTGAGGGATCTATATGACAGAAAATACTCAAAAGTTACACCATTCTAAAAACTGCACTCCTCAAACTGTTCAAAACCACATCCAAGAAGTTTATTAACCCTTCAGGTGCTTCAGAGAAGCTAAAGCACAGTGGAAGGAAAAAAATAAAGTTTTACTTTTACCCACAAAAATTTTGCTTTAGCCCCAAATTGTTTATTTTCACAAGGGTAACAGGAGAAAATGCTCCATAAAATTTGTTGTGCAATTTCTCCTGAGTACGCCAATATCCCATTTGTGGTGAAAAACTACTGTTTGGGTGCACAGGAGAACTCAGAATGGAAGGATCGCCATTTTACTTTTAGAATGCAAATTCATCTAGGTGATTAATGAGTATTTTTAACCCTCAAGCGAATCATAGAATTGTACAACATTGGGCTGAGTAACTAAAATATGACCACTTTGCCACTAAAATGTTACTTTGACCCCAAGTTTGTAGTTTTCAAAAGGTGTAATAGGAGAAAACAAGCAGAACAAATTATTATGCAATTTCTCTTGAGTACGTTAATATCAAAGGGAAGGAGCGCCACGTTACAGTACTGATTTTGCTATTATGGTTTGCAGGTACCATGACCCACTGAGAGAGCCCCTGAGGTGCCAGAACAGCAGAACCTCCCATAAATGACCCCCATTTGACAAACTACACCTCTCAATTAATTAATCTATGGGTGCAGTGATCATATTGACACCACAGGTGTTTCACAAAATTTCATACCATTGGGCAGTGAAGAAAAAATAATTAAATTTTTGCCACAAAAAAATGTTTTAGCCCCAGATTTAACATTTTCCCAAGGAAAAATGGGTAAAAATGACAACAAAATGTATCACACAATTTCTGCTGAATGTGGCAATACCCCACATGAGTATGTCCAGTTCTGCTTAGCCACATGGCGAGACTCAGAAGGGACAGAGCGCTATTTTGCTCTTGTAGAAAAAATTATTGTAGCATAGATTGTGGACTCCATATACAGAACCCCTAAGTGCCAGAAGAGCCGAATTGCCCCTCAAATGGCCCCATTTTGGAAATTATACCTTTCTGTGAGTTTATCTTCAGGTGTTAGTGACAATTTTGACTCTATGGGTGTTTTACTGAAAAAAGCAGCAGTGGATGTTGCTAAGTGAAAATTTCTAATCTTCTATTGTAGATCTCACTACATTGTAGTGCCCAGTACATTATAGGGCCGATACATTGTGCCCAGCTCGTGCTTCTGGAGAGATGCACCCTTTAATTAGGCGAGAACTCATCACTACAGAAACATGCCAAATATGTGAACGCTGGATGCGGTTTAGGCACACTGTGGGGCTCAGAAGGGAAGGGACATTTGGATTTGGCAAAAAAATGAATCCACCAGTCCAAGAGGTTGTATATACAAGCAGGGTGTGACTATAACTAAAATATAACTTTTAATAAATAGGTTTAAAAATGGTATAATATACCCATATAAACACACAATAACGGACTCACAAAAAATCACATTAATTGAAATGTAAAACTACAATAATCCCCGAGATTATACACCTCTATTACACTTCAACAATCTCTTAGGGGAAAGAAAGGGATTCTCATAAGTGTGAGAATCACCATACAAAAGCCATCAACCATCGCATGTTTCATATTCCCAGTACCTTTTTGTGGGAAGGAGACACAGTAGTGGTGATAAACATATGCAAATGGAACGATCTCACCTCAAAGTTCTCTTTCTTTGATATGGGAAAGACCGCTCACTATTGGTGCTGCATCCGGGAGGGGGGGCACATTCCGGCCACACAATTATCCACCCACGCTGCCAAAAGGATTTTTGCTTAGCCCCAGAATAAAGAAACCATTTCCCATTCTGGGGCTAAGCAAAAATCCTTTTGGCAGATGCATTAATACCAAATATGTGCATTTTTTTGCTGTTTTTACATAAATATACATGTTAATTAGTGTAATATTTTTTATTTTTTTGTGATTATTTTTTTAAATACTTTTACTTAGCCCCTGTATGGATCTTCAGCTTTATATGCCTGATTACTGGTCTCATGCATTGCAATACACATGTACTGCAATGCATGAGAACTGTCAGTTTTACTCAGCTGCTGGCTGAGTCTAACAGGACACCATACTTGGCTGACCCACATGTCATCATGTGAACTACGGCTGCCATGAAAACGCTCAGCTCAACAGTGATCAGGTCAAGGGGTCACCAAAAAGGTAGGAGACGGAGCGCTTATTTTCTAAAATAGGGACTTGTAGGATTGCTGCTTCCAACAGGTGGCGATATAGAGTTCAAGTCCTCTTTCTTTGTAGGCAATTTACATATAAAAAGTGAAAGCTTGGTTCTAATATCAGATTTAAAAATTGATATGTGTCCTATATGAAAGCCAAATCTAGATCTTAAAAATATTATAAAGGCTATGTTGGAAAAAAATAAGACAATTTGTTGCAGCAATTTCTGTGACTGAAAATTTGTTTCATAAATCTTAATAGGGAGGTTGTTTTTGCACCATTCATGGAACAGGCACATATATTTGCAACATTTGAATATATCTTTAGGTCCCTTTCTCTACTGTTTTTATAATTAGTGTCTACATTTATATAAACATAACTGTATAATTTATACCACTTTTAAATTATTGCATATTTTTTACATTTTTATATTTTTTTATATTTTTTGAATAGCAAAAAAAGAGTAGTTCTTTCTAAATCATGTTTAATATTTTTAGCGCGAGATGAAATAAAATATATATCTGTCATGCACTTAAAAATGCATCAAGATCCCCAAATCTTAATAATCAACACCTGTTATTTGACATATCCGTAATTCTACTCATTTACCTTTTAGAGGAAAAAAACTCTGTGATTTTTCACACACGGCAAAATAACATGTTTCAAGTCTCTAAACGAAATTAGCCATCCAGATAAACCTTCAAAGGAGCCGTACAACTCGTTAGTATAATATTTCTTTTAAATGTCAATAAGCAAGTCTGACTGGTGAATGGCAAATCGTAGGTGTTAGGAGGAGGGCAGGAGAATTCCCAGAGGTTCTCATCCAGCACGTTTCTGAATCAGAGCAACGTCTGTTATAAATTAATGAAACTGTGTCTGGCAACTCTCATTTTCATATTCTTTCAGGATGATGACAAGGGAATGCAAAACATAAATATCTGTTAAAAGTCAGACTTTAACAAGTGAGTTACATGGGATACATTTTTATTGGACTCACTTAAAAAACAATAATGCATTTTTTTCAAACTGACATATGAAATCGCCTTCTTTATTTTTTTCTTTATTTCTTTGGTTGAAATCCTTCGGTAGTTTTGGAACGTCAAGTTTGACTCGTTTTAAGATTTATTTTATTTTTATGAGGAAAAGCCCAGCATGGTCTTAAAATAAAAATTCTTTGATTATTTAATCCTTATTCACTCTTATTTTGATCTCATTTGATTGAAGAAAAATGTATACAGCTTTGTTTAGTATGCTCACATTGTAAAAATCAATGATATACTGAGCACGTAAGAATTTTACTAAATTGGACATCTTGTCTTTTTGTTCACATCTTAGGTGCATTTGATTGTAATCTGCTGAAAGGTCCACAGTTTGCCATCGGCGCCTTAAGCATTGATTGACAGCTATTACCCTCAACTGTCTAATTTGCATGTATGGTCAACTTGATGGATCACACAAGTTGTATCTTGTGAGATAATTCGCTACCAAACACTTGAGTTGCTTAGTAGCCTCAAAATGTCCAATATTATGGTTAATTGTTTTCAGCTTTGACTTTGTAGGAACGGCTGTACTAACTGATGTTAATTAATTGCAATTCATGGACAAATCCACAGCTGTAGATTAACTAATGTCTCAGAATTACTAACTACTGTTATTTGGAACCCTGCTGGCAAAACGAGCTTGGATAAGTTATATGCAGATAGGAAGGTCAGAATAAGGAAAGAAAATTTGACATTTATGCTTTAAAAAATTGTTTTCCTAGAATTGGAAGATAAGTCTAAGCAATTGATAACACTGATAAAGCTGTTGGACCTTGAACAGATTCATAGAAGAGAGGTTAGTGGAATCTCTATATGTGAGATGGTGGGAAATGTCGATTCCTAGGTATTTTGAAGGCAAGGTTAAAAATGTATATTGGTTCTGAAGTTCAGAGACTAAGAGTGATGAGGTATATTTTGGAAACCCTTCTTTGGATTACCGAGTTTAGAAAGCTTGTCCAGTGGTTAGCACTGTTGCTTTGCTGGGGTCCTGGGTGCAAATCCCACAAGAACAACATTGGCAAGAAGTCTGTATCTTTTCCCCATGTTTACGTGGATTTCCTCCCACACTGCAAAGACATACTGATTTGGAACTTAGATTGGGAATAATGGGAACAGTGATGATCATGTCTTTAAGACATTGTGGAATATGATGGCGCTGTATAGGTAAAGCATAATAAATAAATAATAACTCCTGCTCCTCTGCCCTATTAGAATAAGCAGTAAAATCAGTTTGTTCTTGGCCAGCTTAAAACATCTTCTAAGTATATAGGATATATTGCTTTACATAAGTAAATAAAATCACTTTTATATAAAACATCTGAACTCCTTATCAGAATATACAATTTTAAGTTGCTGCAGAACCGAGAACTGTGCATTATTTTCCCAAGTCTCTTTGGAACACAGGGGATTTACGTAGATTGACACCCAATTCAAAGACTTGGATCAGCAAACGTATAAACTTCAGGTCTTGGACCACCCATTATCACTTGCTAAAACACAGTTCTGCATCACTTCATATCAACTCCTGCAGCTCACCACTTGCAAGGGGAAATAAGTTCAAGATGTGGGACTGACAATATCATGAGGGGCTCGCCCTCCTCCTCACCCTCACCTCTCATTCCTCTTCCACCTCAGAATCAAGTATGTTTACAACTACTTGGTAATTTTAAGTCTATGAAATCATTTGCCTGGTGTGAAAGGGGAAAGTATATAGAGCCAAAGTAAATGTGCACGTTGCCAAGAAGGAAAAAAGAAAAGGATTTAGAATAGGAGAAGAGAATAAATTGGTGCATGCAGTGCATTATATATAAGACCCCAGTGATCTGGGCCTTTTAGTTGTGGTCTGGTGAACGTTGACTCCTGGGAGCTAAGCAATATTGTGCTGGTTTCCTAGAAAGGATTCCAAGGCAGCAATTTTATATAAAGACCTAAAGGAACTTCATGTACAGACAGGAAAAACGATAGACCAAGGCATCGCTGACAAAGCCCAACGTGAAATGGACTTATGTTGAAAACATTAGGATGTTTCAAGTGTAATAGGAGGGAAAAATATTCACAACACAAACTGTAGAGGAGCAACAGATGTGGAAGACACATAGAAATCATGTCATATGTTAAGAAGATACAACATGAAATATAAAACAAAATCATAAATAATATATGTATAAATATAAGTAAAAATGGTTTAAATGTAAATCAGACATGTCAGGAACTTTTAATTTCCTGAATTTATATTGAAATTATCTATAGCTTTGAGATTATATATAGTGTAAAATTGTTTTCCAAGACTGTTGAGAACTCTTGGAAAAGGTACTATGAAAAATACACTATGCAAAAATAATAAAGCCAGACAAAATTCTTCTTTTTAGTGTCTTGATGTTTTCTCCCATTCCAGATAATGCAGACCTCTCCAACATTAGACTGGCGTTGCAGCAGTCTGTGTAGTGTAAAAACCTGCCACCTCCAATTCAGGTGCCATTTTATATTCCAAATCCTGCTCCCTTTTCTCTAAAATCCTCCATTTTCAACTATTAACTCCTACTCACTTCTTCTAACCTTTCTCCTATCAAATACACAATGTAGCTTTAGAGGCTATTAAGCATTTGTGAAACTGTAGACTGATGGCATCACACATGCTCATTATTAGCGAGACTGGTGCTGGCTATTGGAATTGAATATTACTGGGTCATTGGCATATAAAGTCTGTAGAGAATGTCATCCGTACGAGAAAAGCAAACACATTAAGGGCTCATTCAGACACAGCACCGGACTGTCATCTGGCAATTCAGGCAAATGCCAGAAGGGCCTGTCTGGTCAAGGGCCACCTTGTCTGCTACATTGTTATCAGAATCTGCATCATCAAGATGCCGACATCCACGGCGAGAATGGATAGAAGAAGAATCAGATGCTGTGGAGGATGAGGTGTCTTGATTAAGTGAGCATAGGGATTTTTTTTTTATTTTTGGCAGGTTGTGGGGAACCATCACACTATATAGGATGCTTTCAGTTGGACCATCATAGTATATAAGGGGCTGTGGGTTGGACCACCATAATATATAGTGTACTGCTGGGTGTACAATCATGCTACATAGGGGGCTCCTGCATAGGGGTCAGATGTTTTGGGAGGACCATCATACTACATGAGAGACTGAGATGAACATCATACTAAATAGGGGACTGTTGAGGGTACCATCATGCTACATAGGAGCTGTGAGGTGTACCATCATATTATGTAAGGAGCTGTGGGGTGTACCATCATACTATATGGTGGGCTGTTAGGGAAACCATCATACTGCATTGGGGGATGTTGGAGGGACCATCATACTATATGGGGGGCTGTGATGTGGACCATATGGAGCTGTGGGAGGACCATCATAAAGTTTTGGAGCTATGGGGATCTTCATAATGTACACGGGATCTATCATACTGCGTGGGGTGGCTTTGGAGGACCATCTTACTGTGTAGGGTGGTTGTGGTTGATATTATACTGTGTGGAATGGATTTGGTGGACATTACACTGTGTGGAGGCCTATGGGGTTCATTAGACAATATTGAGGGCTGTGGTGACCATCATACTGTTTGGGATGGTTATTCGGGATATCATAATGTATGGAGGCTGTGGCGTCCTCATACTGTATGGGGGCTTTAATGGATATCACACTTTATATAGGAGCCTGTCGTGGATATCATACTGTGTGGGGGTCTATGGTGCCTCTCATACTGTATATTAGGGGCTGTGGTGGATATCATACTGTATGGGAGGATGTGGTGACAATGCTACTGTGTGGGGTGCTGGAGGGCATCATACTTTGTGTAAGGTTTGTGGGGTAATCATACTGTGTTGGGTCACTATACTTTTTCAGGTTGTAAAATACTCTATGGGGGTCGCATAGTTCGTGTGACCACTTAGGGGCTTCAGTAAGGTCAAAATAACTGTCTAAGTGCTGCAATACATTTCCTTCTCCGTTTCTTAAAATGTTGGAAGATATGCTCTTCTTTGATTGTGACGTGATATGACTTTTTCTATGGGGTTTCTGTTATTTCTATGTACGCCCCTGCTCAGGACCATTATTACAATAAAGAAGCATTGAGGGTCATTATCATAAGGAAGCACAATGGGGGGATTGTTATCATTATAGGGAAGCAAGGAATCATTACTATTATTAATATAAAGCACAGGGGATATTTTTATTATTCTAAGGAGGCACATGGTCGTTATTATAAGAGGTCAAGGAGACCATTATTAAAGGAGGTACAGGGGAATTATAAGGTATCACAAGTAGTGGCTTGTGTAAAGGTGGTAGAATGAGAGGAGGGTCCTGGAAAATCTGTAAAGTGAAGGTTGTCTGTGTGTTACATTTTGCAGTGACGAGTTAAGGATGGAATAAAAGGTCATGGTAGTCTGTACCGAATGCAAAAGAAAAGGGAAAATTAATTACGACAATCAGCGTGAACGTCACAGGTGAGAATCTGCACAATATACAAATGCTTCTCACTAAATTAGAATATCATCAAAAAGTTAATTTATTTCAGTTCTTCAATAAAAAAGTGAAACTCATATGTTATATAGAGTCATTACAAACAGAGTGATCTATTTCAAGCGTTTATTTCTATTAATGTTGATGATTATCGCTTACAGCCAATGAAAACCCAAAAGTCATTATCTCAGCAAATTAGAATAATTAACAAAACAACACTTGCGGAGGCTTCCTAAGCATTTAAAAAAAGTCCCTTTGTCTGTTTCTGTAGGCTCCACAATCATGGGGAAGACTGCTGACAGATGTCCAGAAGGCAGTCATTGACTCACTCCACAAGGAGGGTAAGCCACAAAAGGTCATTGCTAAAGAAGCTGGCTGTTCACAGAGTGCTGTATCCAAGCATATTAATGGAAAGTTGAGTGGAAGGGAAAAGTGTGGTAGAAAAAGGTGCACAAGCAACCCGGGATAACCGCAGCTTTGAAAGGATTGTTAATAGTGATGAGTGAATATACTCGTTATTCGAGATTTCCCTAGCACACTCGGGTGTCCTCCGGGTATTTTTTAGTGCTCGGAGATTTAGTTTTCTTCGCCGCAGCTGAATGTTTTACATCTGTTAGCCAGCTTAATTACATGTGGGGATTCCCTAGCAACCAGACAACCCCCACATGTATTTATGCTGGCTAACAGATGTAAATCATTCAGCTGCGGCAAAGAAAACTAAATCTCCGAGCACTACAAAATACTTGGTGGACACCCGAGTATGCTCGGGAAATCTCGAGTAACGAGTATATTCACTCATCACTAATTGTTAAGAAAAGGACATTCACAAACTTGGGGGAGATTCACAAGGAGTGGACTGCTGCTGGAGTCATTGCTTCAAGAGCCACCACACACAGATGTATCCAGGACATGGGCTACAAGTGTCGTATTCCTTGTGTCAAGCTACTTATGACCAATAGACAACGCCAGAAGCGTCTTACGTGGGCCAAGGAGAAAAAGAACTGGACTGTTGCTCAGTGGACCAAGATGTTGCTTTCAGATGAAAGTAAATTTTCTATTTCATTTGGAAATCAAGGTGCCAGAGTCTGGAGGAAGAGTGGAGAGGCCACAATCCAAGCTGCTTGAGGTCTAGTGTGAAGTTTCCGCAATCAGTGATAGTTTGGGGAACCATGTCATCTGCTTGTGTAGGTCCACTGTGTTTGATCAAGACCAAAGTCAATGCAGCCATCTTCCTGGAAATTTTAGAGGATTTCATACTTCCCTCTGCCGACAAGCTTTTTGGAGATGGAAATTTCATTCTCCAGCAGGACTTGGCACCCGTCCACACTGCCAACAGTACAAATACCTGGTTTAAAAACAACAGTATCACTGTGCTTGATTGTCCAGCAAACTCGCCTGACCTTAACCACATAGAGAATCTATGGGGTATTGTCAAGAGGAAGATGAGAGACAAAAGACCCAACAATGCAGACGAGCTGAAGACTGCTATCAAAGCAACCTGGGCTTCCATAACACCTCAGCAGTGCCACAGGCTAATCGACTCCATGCCACGCCGCATTGATGCAGTAATTGATGCAAAAGGAGCCCCGACCAATTATTGAGTGCATTTACTTAACATACATTTCTGTAGGCCAACATTTCGGATTTTAAAATAATTTTTTAAGCTGGTGTTATAAAGTATTCTAATTTACTGAGATAAAGACTAACTTTTTGATTATATTCTAATTTAGTGAGAAGCACTTGTACACACATATCGCCTGCAGAGTACTGGAATGAAACTGATATTACCATTATATGGTCACTGTATGGTGGTAATGTCAGTATTAGTACAGTGTTTTTGTTTAAAGTACAGTGGGGAAAATAAGTATCAGATGCACTGCCAAAGTTTTCCCATCTACAACTAATGGAGAGGTCTGTAATTTTTATCATGGGTACACTTCAACTGTGAGAGACAGAATCTAAAAGTAAAAACCAGAAAATCACATTGTATGATTTTTAAATAATTAAATTGCATTTTATTGCATGAAACAAGTATTTGACACAATAGAAAAAGAGAACTGAATATTTGGTACAGAAACCTTGATTGTGCTCTTTGATGATTCTCCGATGCTGGCACAGAGAGTTGGTGATCATGTGCAGTGGCATAACTTGAACAGCATGGGCCCTAAAGCAAAAGCTATAATAGGGCCCCCAATTATTGCAAGTCTTAAACAGCATTGGTCTTTTTCTGTAGGCAAAAAGGACTTTTGGTGCCCCGTAGGCTTCAGGGCCCAGGTGCGAATGCTACCCTCCCCTACTGTAGTTACCCCCCAATCATGTTATCACAAGTGTGTGATTTGCATACATGTGGCCACGTGCTAACTAGACGTGCATGGCCTCGCTCAATACAAGTGACATTAGCAATGCCAAGTAGAATTAGTCAGAATGTGGCTGGAGGTGTGAAAATCGCATTCTTGAGGTCACATGATGGCTGCTCCCAATGCCGGCACCGGAGAATCCTCACAGTGTGCTCTATGAGGATGCAGAAGTCTGAAGTTACATAGACTTTAACCACAACACCTTTAGCAATCAGTATGGTGGTATTATCAATATTGTATATGCTGGTAATATTTGGTTATGGTTTGTTGGCATTGTCTGTAATATTGCAACATTATTATTTTGATATTTTAGATATTATAATTATGTAATCTTATATAGCAATATTATTGATATTATTAGAAATATTGGTCCTGTAGTAAATATTGATTTCCTCTAGGCAGGGTCATATTAGTAATATATCCTCATTTGGTGCTTGGGGGCGAAGACACCATGGGCCTGTGTGATTTCAAATGCAGGGCTGAATTTCAGTCCCATTCCATCCCTGTTCAGACATCAGTTTTTCTCACACAAGTTCTATCCGTGCTTTTCACAGATAAAGCTCATACCTATAATTGTCTATCGGGCTGTTCACGTATCCATGTATTTTTGTTGACTGAGTCATCCACACAAGATCATAGAGACATGTCCGCTTTTAATCCAAGCCTCGGATCAGTCTTACCAATGCTATTCTATGGCTCTGTGAATAAATCAGACTGAGACTGAGACTGAGATGTCATTCATGTGCTGTCCATTTTTCATGGAATGTTATGCAGCGCCCCAGAGTCCTGGTCGTTGCAGTACTGTGGCTCCGCCACTATGGGGAGCTATGGTACGTTCGGTGGCACTGAAGGAGTTCATCTGATCAGGTATCACAGACACCAATACATTTCACAGCCGGGCCTCTGGGGGGAGCTAAGGGTTCTATTCACTAGGCCACTCCCCACCATAGTGGGTAAACTGGGGGTCAGGCAGGAAGTTAGATGAGAAAGCTGACTGGGTTGGAACCAGGCAACACCTTGTGGCAGAGGGTGTTGCAGGGGAAGATACAGTAGGGTCTCTGTCAGGGGTGGGATCCTGACAGAGGCTTGGCAACTTGAACGAACGTAACGGGACCGTGCCTGCTCAGGATAGCGCCGGTGCCCAAGGAAGGACCAGAAGCGAGATAGATTGTGCTGAGTGAGAAACGAGATCAAAGCAAGAGGAGAAATACCAGTAGGAGTCGTGCTGTAAGACCGAGGCAACATCCTACTGAGGCGCACTACCGGTGGCCGGAACACCGAGGGAGTATTACAACATCCAGCTTCAAGCAATACTCTAACAGCGGCAGGACAGTCAGTCTAAGGCGGGCTGTCTCACTTAAATCACCTATGCAGTCTTGGGGGGCAACTTGTGGAGAGGGGCGACTCTAGGGTCCCGGAAGAGCTCCGAGCCTACCCGTCAAACGGGTGCCGTCCCAACCAGAACATCAGGGAGGGACGGAGGATTAGCAGAACATCATCTAATCGAGTTGTGAGGGAACTTAAGAAACAGACACAACAGTTGTGGGGACTTTCCGTAAGCACAGCAGGGAAGGACCGCAACACCTAGCGCTAGAAGGAAGGCACAGATTTCCACCTGCTAAGAGAACTCTGGAGGTGCCATTGGACCGGCCGGACTTGCGCAGCCTGGTTATCCGGATTCCGGACTGAGGACTCAGAGATCTTCAGTAAAGAGGTAAAGAGACTGCAAACCTGGTGTCCTCGTTATTTGCTGCACTGCACCACTAACATCATCTATTCACATACCTATCACTGTGCGCCCCTCAGCAGGGTCACGGACCGGGCCTAGCCACCGTGACAACCCCAGAGCAGAGACTCTAAGGCCCGGTACCGGGTACCCCTCGGCCCTGCGGCAGTGGGGGCGCTACAACTTGGCGTCACGAACAGGATCTACTTAAGCCTGAAGAATCAGGTCATGTGTGCCTTGGAACTGATTCATTGTGCTTAGAACTGTACTTTATTGCAAAGACTGTGCTGTGCCACTTGCCGCCAAAATCCGCCGCCATTACAGCGCTGAGGAGAGCGCAGGAGGAGAAGAGGGGCGTGGAGTGGGCGTAGGCAAGCTGGAGAGCGCGAAGGACAATGGCCGCCCAGTCTAAATATTTCTGTGTCCTGAGGACGTGTCCGTCAACAGCCGAGGTCCGCCTCTTGATCCTGTTTGGAGGGTGGAGACCATGGAGACGGGGCCGCCCACGAAAGAGACCGCGGGAAGAAGACGCTGGAGAGGAGATAAAGATGGCGACACCGGGAGCACCGCGTGGGGATGACCTGACTCGGCATGGAGCCGCATTACCAGACACAGCCTCGGAGACTCCATCGTTGCGGGGACTGGCCCTCGCGGAACCACCGATGGGTCGACCCAACTGGCAGATGTCCGAGGAGTGTGTGGCCGCAGCCGAAGCCCGACAAATAGCACGCCGCTTGGAGGCTGATGCCCACCTGCTCGCTCGGCTGGGCCAGCCCACGGAGGTCCGACTGTCTCCGGTGTCTCCTGCTTCTCCCAACCCGGCCGCGGCTGAAGATACGCTGCAGGCGCAGGGCTTGAGGATCTTCCCGGAGGCAGAACACCTGTGGCGCCTGATGACAGCATGGCGGAACAGGCCCCAACCTGCAGCCCAGGTAGATCTGACCAGCATCGCGGAGACCCCACCGTCACACTGGGGTGTCGTGGTGTCCTTCAACTCCCGGAAGGGAAGGGGAGTTATCCAGGAGATCGGGGAGCCACTACAGGTCCGTGTTGACCGGGAAGAAGTAGAGCCCTGCGGGGGAAGGTACGATTCCGACCTGGAGCCTGGCGACGCAGTGACCTATACCCGGTGGAGGAGAGAAGCGGGTGGAACCGGCTGGATCGCTCGGGGCGTTCAGCGGTGCGTCGCTCTCCAGGCTGCTGCCGGAACACCAGAGGACGAGCCTTCTGCAGGGAAGGTGCCGGAGCCCGTCCCTGCGGAACCCCAGGAGGTCCAGGTTCACCACGTGCCTCTGGGTCGCGCTCGCCCACAAGCTGGGAGGGCATCCCGGCGAGGGATCCTGTCGCTGCTGGAGCCAGGACCGGCCCTTGCTACACCAAGGCGACCCGTTGGCTGGGTGAGGCCTGGAAGAAGACCACCCCCCACATTACAAGATGAGTAAGATAATACTACTCTTGAACATGTAAATAGTTCTTTAACTGTTTGTTCGTTTCCTGTTTTGCTGCTAAACCCGTTCAGGGTTAACTTTTAAGGGGATTCCTTGTTGACCCGGGATCCCTATTGTTTTGTTTGTTTTTCTAAGTTTTGCACAAGTTTCCAGAACTGCCGCAATCATGAACAGTGCATGATACAAACTTTTTGTAAATAGTTTGCACCTTATTAAAGGTGCTCCCTACTGGTTTTACTTAAAGAAGGACTCTTTGTGAAGATACCACACTGGAACCTTTGCTGAGTATGGACTGGAAGCTTGAGAAGATATGCTACCTCATAGAGACTTGGTCCCCTCTTAAAGGGGATGTTCATTTGTTACACTTAAATGGTGATATTGCTTTAAGACAGGTAGCAATAATGTTTTGACGAAAGAAAGTGATGATAATGTTTACATGAGAAAGTTATATGTATCCAACTAGTTAATTGAAAAGAAAATGTTTGATAATGTTGATAGACAACGAGGATAGAAGGTGAACTCTGAGTCCTCCTAGGAGCCATACAGAAATGGCTCAGTACTCTTAAACTGAAAGTAATGTTATGCTCTATACTGTGTATAGTGGTTGAAAAGGCAGTAGGCCCGGGCTGAACGGGGCGGTCCTGTAACAGAAAGGAGAGGCAGAAGGTCTGGTGCCGTTAGGACAGGCGGTCCTGCAGATTTAAAGTAGGAGAATGAAAAAGTTAAATTGCCTTATAATGTGATTATAAGAAGGTCTTTAGCGGATTCAGAGTTTACGTCCTTAAAGGCAATGTTAAATTATTGTTCAGCAAGTTTGTACTAGTAGAATACCCGGTTGGGTAAAAAGAAAGTCATTTATAGCATGTTGCTATGATATTTAACCATGTTTGTAACGTTCAAGTGTCCTCACCTCCCATAAAGGGAAGCTCTGTTTAAATATGCTTATTGTTATTGCACTCAACAAAATTGTATGTCTTTTTGCTAACTTGTATTGTTGTTTTCTTCTCAGTCCCGGAGTACTGTGTTTAACCAGGGGGGAGTGCAGCGCCCCAGAGTCCTGGTCGTTGCAGTACTGTGGCTCCGCCACTATGGGGAGCTATGGTACGTTCGGTGGCACTGAAGGAGTTCATCTGATCAGGTATCACAGACACCAATACATTTCACAGCCGGGCCTCCGGGGGGAGCTAAGGGTTCTATTCACTAGGCCACTCCCCACCATAGTGGGTAAACTGGGGGTCAGGCAGGAAGTTAGATGAGAAAGCTGACTGGGTTGGAACCAGGCAACACCTTGTGGCAGAGGGTGTTGCAGGGGAAGATACAGTAGGGTCTCTGTCAGGGGTGGGATCCTGACAGAGGCTTGGCAACTTGAACGAACGTAACGGGACCGTGCCTGCTCAGGATAGCGCCGGTGCCCAAGGAAGGACCAGAAGTGAGATAGATTGTGCTGAGTGAGAAACGAGATCAAAGCAAGAGGAGAAATACCAGTAGGAGTCGTGCTGTAAGACCGAGGCAACATCCTACTGAGGCGCACTACCGGTGGCCGGAACGCCGAGGGAGTATTACAACATCCAGCTTCAAGCAATACTCTAACAGCGGCAGGACAGTCAGTCTAAGGCGGGCTGTCTCACTTAAATCACCTATGCAGTCTTGGGGGGCAACTTGTGGAGAGGGGCGACTCTAGGGTCCCGGAAGAGCTCCGAGCCTACCCGTCAAACGGGTGCCGTCCCAACCAGAACATCAGGGAGGGACGGAGGATTAGCAGAACATCATCTAATCGAGTTGTGAGGGAACTTAAGAAACAGACACAACAGTTGTGGGGACTTTCCGTAAGCACAGCAGGGAAGGACCGCAACACCTAGCGCTAGAAGGAAGGCACAGATTTCCACCTGCTAAGAGAACTCTGGAGGTGCCATTGGACCGGCCGGACTTGCGCAGCCTGGTTATCCGGATTCCGGACTGAGGACTCAGAGATCTTCAGTAAAGAGGTAAAGAGACTGCAAACCTGGTGTCCTCGTTATTTGCTGCACTGCACCACTAACATCATCTATTCACATACCTATCACTGTGCGCCCCTCAGCAGGGTCACGGACCGGGCCTAGCCACCGTGACAACCCCAGAGCAGAGACTCTAAGGCCCGGTACCGGGTACCCCTCGGCCCTGCGGCAGTGGGGGCGCTACAGTTACATATGAGAAAGTTGAAAACACGGCATCATGTTTTTATTCATCTGAGAAAAACTGATGAAACTGTCATCAAACGACGATGGTAAACACTGATACAATGACCAAACGATGATGAAACTCTGATTACAAACACTGGTGAAACTGGGACAGCATTTTATAGATAAAAATCCCTGACATCTGAACTAGGCCTAAGGGTACTGTCACACAGTGGCACTTTTGTCGCTACGACGGTATGATCCGTGACGTTCCAGCGATATCCATACGATATCGCTGTGTCTGACACGCAGCAGCGATCAGGGACCCTGCTGAGAATCGTACGTCGTAGCAGATCGTTTGGAACTTTCTTTCGTCGCTGGATCTCCCGCTGTCATCGTTGGATCGGTGTGTGTGACAGCGATCCAGCGATGTGTTCGCTTGTAACCAGGGTAAACATCGGGTTACTAAGCGCAGGGCCGCGCTTAGTAACCCGATGTTTACCCTGGTTACCATCGTAAAAGTAAAAAAAAAAAACGTACATACTCACATTCCAGTGTCCATCAGGTCCCTTGCAGTCTGCTTCCTGCTCTGACTGACTGCCGGACGGAATGTAAGAGCAGAGCACAGCGGTGACGTCACCGCTGTGATCTGCTTTCACTTTACGGCGGCACCCAGTCAGAGCGGGAAGCAGACGGCAAGGGACCTGACGGACACCGGTATGTGAGTATGTATGTTTTTTTTTTTTTTACTTTTACGATGGTAACCAGGGTAAACATCGGGTTACTAAGCGCGGCCCTGCGCTTAGTAACCCAATGTTTACCCTGGTTACCCGGGGCCTTCGGCATCGTTGGTCGCTGGAGAGCGGTCTGTGTGACAGCTCTCCAGCGACCACACAACGACTTTCCAATGATCACGGCCAGGTCGTATCGCTGGTCGTGATCGTTGGAAAGTTGCAGAGCGTGACAGTACCCTTAGGGTATGTGCACACGTCAGGATTTCTTGCAGAAATTTCCTGAAGAAAACTGGAAATTTTCTGCAAGAAATCCGCATTTTTTTTTGCGTTTTTCCCCCGTTTTTTTCGCGTTTTTTTAGCATTTTGCAAGCGCAATTAGCTTGCAGAATGCTAAAGTTTTCCAAGTGATCTGTAGCATCGCTTGGAAAACTGATTGACAGGTTGGTCACACTTGTCAAACATAGCGTTTGACAAGTGTGACCAACTTTTTACTATAGTTGCAGCCTATGCAGCATCAATAGTAAAAGATAGAATGTTTAAAAATAATTAAAAAAATTTAAAAAATGGTTATACTCACCCTCTGCAGACAGCCAATCTCCTCAGCGGCTTCCGTTCCTATAGATGGTGTGTGTGTGCAGGACCTTCGATGACGTCGTGGTCACGTGACCGTGACGTCATCGCGGTCATGTGACCGCGACGTCATTGCAGGTCCTTCACACACACCATCTATAGGAACGGAAGCGGCAGCATGCACCGCTGAGAGGCGGGAAGACTCCGGGGGCCATCGAAGGTGAGTATATGACTATTTTTTTATTTTAATTCTTTTTTTTTTTTACCAATTATACGGTGCCCAGTCCGTGGAGGAGAGTCTCCTCTCCTCCACCCTGGGTACCAACCGCACATGGTCTGCTTACTTCCCGCATGGTGGGTATAGCCACATGCGGAAAGTAAGCAGATCAATGCATTCCTAGTTGTGCGGAATCCCCGCAATTCCGCAAATTTAATGAACATGTTGCTATTTTTTCCGAGATGCGAAATGCAACATTTGCACAAGAAATGCGGAATACACTGAAAATAATGGGAGGCATATGTAAGCGTTTTTTATCACGTTTTTATAGCGAAAAAATGCGAAAAAAACACGAAAAATACTGAACGTGTGCACATGGCCTAAAAGTAAGATATTTTACAAATCAGTGATTGCTAGTTTTGTAGCACAAGGGAGAGGAGAAAAAAGAGTTGGGCAGCTATTAAAGAGTTTGATCAAAAATAAACCAGGTACTGCTGTAGAAATTTCTATTTTTTCTTCTGCTGCCTTGAATCTTTCTACAAAGCAAAGAGTTCTTTTATTCGAATATTCTCATCTCAAACATTTAGGGCATATTTACAAGATATATCATAAATGTCTAAATGATGCAGGTCATACCTCTGTGGACATTCCATAATTGTTGAGAATGCCCCTTTTGTTGCAGCATGGATTTTAAATTGGAGCTGTTGACAAGAAATTTGCAGAGAATATACAAGTAGGATTTATATGCAACAACCATCATGCCATTACAGGTAATTACCGTACATGATATACTATGTAATTGGTTTAGAAGAGGAATTAGAAGTCTGTCCATCTCAAATTTGTGAGCAGATTTGTTATTTGCATTTGATTTTTTTATATTTTCTTTGTTCTGTTTCACCTTTCAGAAGCTCTAAATTTTGACGCACTCAGGCAAGATGATTTTAATATGACCAGGTCCTATGTGTAGAAGATCTTAGCATCAAAATCCTTGCTGCTTACAAAGTATAATTGACATCGAAGTTCACAGCAGCTATTTATTATAGCAGGGAAAATGAAAATGCTTGCCTACTAGATTTGTTGGAATTTTTTCAAATTCAGAATCGACAGCTTCAACAATGAAAAAAAATGCATTCATGGCAAATCAATCTTCTCAAAATTTCAAGCATGTTTAAACCATAATTGCCCATAAAAGATGTATCAGATTCTGAGGTCCCCGAGGACTGTTTTGAACCCCATTTTAGCTCTTTAATTCAAACACAGCTTTAGAAATGTCAAAGTGATTGAACCGATCAAGTTAGGCAAAAATGGATGGTAAGCGGTGGTAACCAGCAGCCTATTTAAAAACACATTTCACTAACAGAATTTATAGGCTGCTGAAATTGTAAAAATGGTCCAAAAATTATCCCCTTTTGGGGCAAGTGCCTGCCTTGCTCATGTTTATACATACAGTGAGGAAAATAAGTATTTGACACACTGACGATTTTGTAAGTTTTCCCACCTATAAAGAATGGAGAGGTCTGTAATTTTTACAGTAGGTACGCATCAACTGTGAGAGACAGAATCTAAAAATAAAAAACATTGTATGATTTTTAAATAATTAAATTGCAATTTATTGCATGAAATTAGTTCTTTTTTACGAATCTCTCCTATTCTGTACTCATTACCTGTATTAACTACACTTGTTTGAATATGTTACCTGCATAAAAGACACACTCAATCAATCACGCTCCAACCTCTCTACCATGGCCAAGACCAAAGAGCTCTCTAAGGACACCAGAGACAAAATTGTAGACCTGTACAAGGCTGGGATGGGCTACAGGACAATAGGTAAGCAGCTTGAGAAGGTAACAACTGTTGGTAAAAACCGACAATTGTATACAATTGGGCGGGGCCCAACTTAACTTGCAAACCAGAGAAAAGTGAAAGAGTTAAAAACCTTATAGACTCTCATTATCATCTAAATATTAGCGGGTGTATATCCAATATGCATTATCTAATGAAAAACAATCGTATTCCAATAAATACAATACAAACTTAACCAGGAGATAAGTGCAGTCTATCACAGCCTATTGCTCCCTAAAGGAGTCCCTAACTTCCAGCGGCAGTTGGCACCCTAATGTTAAACGGTATTTCGCCCCCGCTCATTGTCAGCTATCCGTTATGTTGCTAAACCACCTCTAATATAAAGTGCAGAAAAAGTAAGTATTTATCTACAATAGCCAATCGGATACTCACATTGCTCCCATCTGATAACCAGATTCCTAAATGGGGGTACACTGATGCTCATAGATACAACAGATATAAATCAGTGTTAGTCAGAGAAAATTATAGGGCAAGCAAAAAAACACTGTCCTGTATATATACAATAATACTTAGCTTATGATCGATTTCATGTGATTAATATTGACAATCCCTCATCAAATTACACATCCCGACACATTCCCCCCCCCCCCCCCCCCCGTAAATATGAGATGGGATTCATGAGGGGAAATACTGGCGTTTCGTCAATGTGGTACCATTATCAGATGGGAGCAAAGTGAATATCTGATTGTCTATTGAGATAAATACTACCTGTGCTGCACTTTATATTAATGGTGGATTAGGGATATAAGGGATAGCAGATGACGATTGGGGCTGCCATACCGTTTAACATTAGGGTGCCAACCTCCGCTAGTAGGTAGGGACTCCTTAAGGGATCAATAGGGTGTGATAGACTGTACTTGTTTCTTGGTTAAAGTTTTATTATATTTATTGGGATAAAATTGTTTTTCATTAGATAATGTGTATTGGATATACACCCGCTAATATTTAAATGATAATGACAGTCTATAAGGTTTTTAACTTAGTAATATTAAAAGTTATTTTTCAGAGGTCTATACACTTCTCTGGTTTGCAAAACAACTGATGGCACAAATATTAGAAAATGGAAGAAACACAAGGTGACTGTCAATCTTCCTCTGTCTGGGGCTCCATGCAAGATTCTGCTACAGATGGATCTGGATAAGTTGGAAACTTGGGCTGAAAGGTGGCAGATGAGGTTTAACAATGATAAATGTAAGGTTATACACATGGGAAGAAGGAATCAATATCACCATTACACACTGAACGGGAAACCACTGGGTAAATCTGACAGGGAGAAGGACTTGGGGATCCTAGTTAATGATAAACTTACCTGGAGCAGCCAGTGCCAGGCAGCAGCTGCCAAGGCAAACAGGATCATGGGGTGCATTAAAAGAGGTCTGGATACACATGATGAGAGCATTATACTGCCTCTGTACAAATCCCTAGTTAGACCGCACATGGAGTACTGTGTCCAGTTTTGGGCACCGGTGCTCATGAAGGACATAATGGAACTAGAGAGAGTACAAAGGAGGGCAACAAAGTTAATAAAGGGGATGGGAGAACTACAATACCCAGATAGATTAGCGAAATTAGGATTATTTAGTTTAGAAAAAAGACGACTGAGGGGCGATCTAATAACCATGTATAAGTATATAAGGGGACAATACAAATATCTCGCTGAGGATCTGTTTATACCAAGGAAGGTGACGGGCACAAGGGGGCATTCTTTGCGTCTGGAGGAGAGAAGGTTTTTCCACCAACATAGAAGAGGATTCTTTACTGTTAGGGCAGTGAGAATCTGGAATTGCTTGCCTGAGGAGGTGGTGATGGCGAACTCAGTCGAGGGGTTCAAGAGAGGCCTGGATGTCTTCCTGGAGCAGAACAATATTGTATCATACAATTATTAGGTTCTGTAGAAGGACGTAGATCTGGGGATTTATTATGATGGAATATAGGAATATAGGCTGAACTGGACGGACAAATGTCTTTTTTCGGCCTTACTAACTATGTTACTATGTTACTATGTTACCTCGTGGGGTAAGGATGATTCTGACAAAGGTCAGGAATCAGCCCAGAACTACATGGGAGGACTTGGTCAATGACCTGAAGAGAACTGGAACCAAAGTTTCAAACATTACTGTTACTAACACACTACGCCGTCATGGATTAAAATCCTACAGGGCACACAAGTTTCCCCTGCTCAAAATGAAGTGCAGAAGAAGTATGTGGGTGTCTATCACCAATGGCAGCAACAGCAGCATTGAATAGGATTGGAAAGTCATGATCATGTCTGCTAGTGTAAGTCCAAGGAGGCAGCCCCTGCGGCAGAAGTAAGGTATAGTACTATAACACACAAAGCGGGAAGCTAGGAGATGTATGGCGGTGCTACTGCAGTGGCAAAAGTTGTGTGGTACAAATGGTATGAAAATATGACAAGGCATGCAAAGAGATATCTAGCAATGTAAAGCTAATAAAAGCAGCCTCAGCAAGATCATAGTATAGATGACATGATGAAGAAAGTATATATGTCTGGTGGGCCATGGGCCACTGAACAGTGGTAGCAGGACAGTCTAGAAGACAATGGACATGTTGGCAGACAGATGGTACTGACAATCAAATCATTGGTTTCAGCTGTAAGTGAAAGTCAACAGCACTGATCCATGCCTGATTTATTTTGACAAATGTAAGATTTCCAACGTTTAGAGTGGATAACCTGGTCCGTGATGAATGTCTTCTCTTACGCTACACTGGACATGAAAATATGTACATTACAAATGAAGCCAGTTATTGACATGTGTCCAATCTGCTGAGCCAGATGTCCATGAGAATAGAACTAAGGATATCTGCCAGAGAATGGACACGGTCTAGGTATGACTGAACCTGATTGTTCAGTTGGTGAGTCTCTGTTGAAGTGCGTCAGATTGGAAATGAGGCAGATAAAACATCTGGTTCATCTTGCCCAATATACTATGCAGTAGCTGCTGCCTTGGCTCCTTGTTATAGCCCTTGTTCTGGCAAGGGCTTGGCTCTGTGGGAGCAAAGAGAGGTCTCTTTATTAGCCATGTCATTAGTCGTAAGTGCGTCAAATGCAAGGAACATAGCACTCCATAGGGAATTTGCACTCCATTTCAGAAACTGGAAAAAATGACCCCATTTTGCTTAAGCTGGAGTTACACTAAACGACTTACCAACGATCACGACCAGCGATACGACCTGGCCGTGATCGTTGGTAAGTCGTTGTGTGGTCGCTGGGGAGCTGTCACACAGACAGCTCTCTCCAGTGACCAACGATCAGGGGAACTACTTCGGCATCGTTGAAACTGTCTTCAACGATGCCGAAGTCCCCCTGCAGCACGCGGGTAACCAGGGTAAACATCGGGTTACTAAGTGCAGGGCCGCGCTTAGTAACCCGATATTTACCCTGGTTACCATTGTAAAAGTTAAAAAAAAAAAACAGTACATACTCACATTCTGATGTTTGTCACATCCTCCGCTGGCATCCACAGGGTTAAAACTGCTTTTGGCAGGAGCGCTGCTAATGCACGCGCTGCTGCCGAGAGCTTCCCTGCACTGACTGTGTCAGCGCCGGCAGTAACAGCGGTGACGTCACCACTGTGCTCTGCTTTATGGCCGGCGCTGACACACTCAGTGCAGGGAAGCTCTCGGCAGCAGCACGTGCATCAGCAGCGCTCCTGCCGAAAGCAGCTTTAACCCTGTGGACGCCGGGGGACGTGACAGACATCAGAATGTGAGTATGTACTGTTTTTTTTTTAACTTTTACAATGGTAACCAGGGTAAATATCAGGTTACTAAGCGCGGCCCTGTGCTTAGTAACCCGATATTTACCCTGGTTACAAGTGAACACATCGCTGGATCGGCGTCACACACGCCGATCCAGCGATGACAGCGGGTGATCAGCGACCAAAAAAATGGTCCTGATCATTCCCATCGACCAACGATCTCCCAGCAGGGGCCTGATCGTTGGTCGCTGTCACACATAACGAGATAGTTAACGGGATCGTTGCTACGTCACCAAAAGCATGAGGTTGCAACGATATCGTTAACGATATCGTTATGTGTGACTCATCCTTTACTTTCAATATCTAATGCTCAATAGTCATCCCTAAGCTTTAAGGCAGCAATGAACAATGTTGTAGGAATTTTCGCGCATGACAATTCTCAGCTCCAGTTGACAGATTTGCCATTTGATTTACAGCGGCAATTTGCCCACTCTATGGCTTCTGTCCCCGATCCTTTCAAAGTGTAAAACCACTTGGCAGTGCTTTACCTGATATGAATGAAAGTAATGAGGCCAGTGTGTAGAATAAAATTTGTCCTGTTGCTGTTGGAGATAGAGTCAAGTAGGATATGGAGAAGATGTATGAAACAAATATTTGTCACCTGGCAATGGAAACAAGCATAAACCTGTTGTGACCTCTGTTTTCGGGCTTCCTCTTGTGGTCACTGGTGGTATGGTGTGACTTTTGCTTTGGGCTCCCCCTGGTGGCTTTGTTTGTTATCCTGCTGGTCTCTGGCTATCAGCTGGTTCGTTATCCTCTGGGAGGTTCCTATATAGCTCTGTTTTACTTCCACTTGTGGCCGGCTGTCGATGTAATCAGTGCTACTCAGATTCCTTCTGACTACCTTGCTCCCAGTCCATCCAGGATAAGCTAAGTTTTGTTTGCTCATTTTTTGATCAGCAGTGTTTATCATGTTTTCTGTTCCAGCTTGCTAAAATGTAATTCCCTCGCTTGCTGGTTGCTCTAGTGGGCTGAGTTTCTCCCCACACACCGTTAGTTGGTGTGTGGGTTCTTGAAATCTCAGGATGGATATTTTGTAAGGGTTTTTTATTGATCGCATAGACCCCTGCTCTATTTTCTGCTTTCTAGTACTAGTGGGCCTCTTTTGCTGAATCTGATTTCATCCCTATGTATGTGCCTTCTTCTTACTTCACCGTTAATATTTGTTGGGGGCTTCTATATCTTTGGGGATTATTTCTCTGGAGGCAAGTGAGGTCTTTCTTTCTCTTTAGGGGTAGCTAGTTCCTCAGGCTGGCTCGAGACGTCTAAGAATTTTTTAGGCACGTTCACCGGCTACCTCTAGTTGTTTTGGATAGGTTTAGATTTGCGATCAGTCCAGTTACCATCTCCCTAGAGCTCGTCCTTAGTTTAATCACTTGCTGATCTATTTGTGATCCTCCGCCACTTGGGATCATAACAGTACAGCCGGCCCAAAAAGTGTTTATTGCATGGCAGAAGCAGGAGAAAAGAAGCCTTGAGAAATTTTTTTTTTTTTTTTTGTTGCCGTTTGTCTAGCTGCTGTGGCTGCTTCTCTCCTCCTCTTAATCTTGGTGTGGCTCTGAGTTCAGCTGCTGACATGGATGTCCAGAGCTTGGCTTCCAGTCTGGATCATCTTGCTGCTAGGGTTCAAAGTATTCAGGATTTTGTTGTTCACAGTCCTATGTCAGAGCCTAGAATACCTATTCCGGAGTTGTTTTCTGGAGATAGATCTAGGTTCCTGAATTTTAGGAACAATTGTAAGTTGTTTCTTTCTTTGAAACCTCGTTTCTCTGGTGATGCCGTTCAGCAAGTTAAGATTATCATTTCCTTTTTGCGTGGTGACCCCCAAGATTGGGCCTTCGCATTGGTGCCAGGGGATCCTGCATTGCTTAGTGTAGATGCGTTTTTTCTAGCCCTTGGATTGCTCTATGAGGAACCTAATCTTGAGAACCAGGCTGAAAAAACGTTATTGGCCCTCTCGTAGGGGCAAGATGAAGCAGAGGTGTACTGCCAGAAATTTCGGAAATGGTTGGTGCTTACTCAGTGGAATGAGTGTGCCCTGGCTGCAAATTTCAGAGAAGGTCTTTCTGAAGCCATTAAGAATGTCATGGTGGGGTTCCCTATGCCTGCAGGTCTGAATGAGTCAATGACTCTGGCCATTCAGATTGATCGGCGTTTGCGGGAGCGCAAACCTGTGCACCATTTGGCGGTGTCTTCTGAACAGACACCTGAATCTATGCAAGGTGACAGAATTCTGACCAGTAGTGAACGGCAAAATTATAGACGGCAAAATGGGTTGTGCTTTTACTGTGGTGACTCAGCTCATGTTATCTCAGCATGCTCTAAGCGCAAAAAAAAGGTTGATAAATCTGTCACCATTGGTACTTTACAGCCTAAGTTCATTTTGTCTGTTACCCTGATTTGTTCCCTGTTATCTTACCCAGTTAATGCTTTTGTAGATTCAGGTGCCGCCCTGAGTCTGATGGATTGGTCATTTGCCAGGCGCTGTGGTTTTGATTTGGAGCCTTTAAAATTCCCTATTCCACTAAGGGGAATTGATTCTACACCATTGGCTACGAATAGACCTCAGTACTGGACACAAGTGACCATGTGCATGACTCCTGTTCATCGGGAGGTGATTCGCTTTCTTGTACTGCATAATTTGCATGATGTTGTCGTGTTGGGTCTACCATGGTTGCAGACTCATAATCCAGTTCTGGATTGGAAAGCTATGTCGGTGTCAAGTTGGGGTTGTCAGGGAATTCATGGTGACGCTCCTGTGGTGTCAATTGCTTCGCCCACTCCTTCTGAAGTCCCTACGTTTTTGTCAGACTACCAGGATGTATTTGAGGAGCTCAAACTCAATTCTCTACCTCCTCATAGGGACTGTGATTGTGCTATAAATTTGATTCCTGGTAGTAAGTTTCCTAAGGGACGACTTTTCAATTTATCTGTGCCGGAGCATGCTGCCATGCGGAGTTATATAAAGAAGTCTTTAGAGAAGGGACATATTCGCCCGTCCTCATCCCCTCTTGGTGCAGGATTCTTTTTTGTGGCTAAAAAGGATGGTTCCCTGAGACCCTGTATTGATTATCGCCTTTTGAATAAAATCACGGTCAAATTTCAGTATCCTTTGCCATTGTTAACTGATTTGTTTGCTCGCATTAGGGGGTCTGGTTGGTTCACCAAGATAGATCTTCGTGGTGCGTATAACCTTGTGCGTATAAAACAGGGTGATGAATGGAAAACTGCATTTAATACGCCGGAAGGCCATTTTGAGTACTTGGTGATGTCTTTTAGACTTTCTAATGCTCCTTCAGTCTTTCAGTCCTTTATGCATGACATCTTCTGTGAATATCTGGATAAGTTTATGATTGTGTATCTGGATGATATTCTGTTTTTTTTCGGATGATTGGGAGTCTCATGTTAAGCAGGTCAGGATGGTCTTTCAGGTCCTACGTGACAATGCTTTATTTGTGAAGGGCTCAAAATGTCTTTTTGGAGTCCAGAAGATTTCTTTTTTGGGTTTCATTTTTTCTCCTTCTACTATTGAGATGGACCCAGTCAAGGTTCAGGCTATTCATGACTGGACACAGCCTACATCTGTTAAGAGTCTTCAGAAGTTCTTGGGTTTTGCTAATTTTTACCGTCGCTTCATAGCTAATTTTTCTGGCGTTGTTAAGCCTTTGACGGATTTGACCAAGAAGGGTTCTGATGTGACTAATTGGTCTTCTGCGGCTGTGGAGGCCTTTCGGGAGCTGAAGCATCGGTTTTCTTCGGCTCCGGTCTTATGTCAGCCAGATGTCTCACTTCCCTTCCAGGTGGAGGTTGATGCTTCCGAGATTGGAGCGGGGGCTGTTTTGTCGCAGAGAAGCCCCGATGGCTCTGTGATGAAGCCATGTGCTTTCTTTTCAAGACGTTATAATAGATGAATGTGGATAAAATCTGCGCTGCTGTGACAAATAATGAATCCAGATATAGTTGTAAGGTGTTCAGGTGGTTTATTCAACGCGTTTCGAAGCTCATGGCTTCTTCTTCAGGAAGTTTCCACACTTTCAAGAAACTTTCAAGAAAGTTTTCACCTGCCGAGCGGAATTATGATGTCGGTAATCGGGAGCTGTTGGCTATGAAGTGGGCATTTGAGGAGTGGTGACATTGGCTCGAGGGAGCTAAACATCGTGTGGTGGTCTTGACTGACCACAAGAATTTGATTTATCTCGAGTCGGCCAAGCGGCTGAATCCCAGACAGGCTCGTTGGTCGTTGTTTTTCTCTCGTTTTGATTTCATGGTCTCGTACCTGCCGGGTTCGAAGAATGTGAAAGCTGATGCTCTTTCTAGGAGTTTTGTGCCTGACTCTCCTGGAGATTCAGAGCCGGCTGGTATCCTTAGAGAAGGGGTGATTTTGTCTGCCATCTCCCCAGATTTGCGACGTGTGCTGCAAGAGTTTCAGGCGGATAGACCTGACCGCTGTCCACCGGAGAGACTGTTTGTCCCGGATAGATGGACCAACAGAGTCATCTCCGAGGTTCATTCTTCGGTGTTGGCGGGCCATCCTGGAATATTTGGTACCAGAGACTTGGTGGCCAGGTCTTTTTGGTGGCCTTCCTTGTCACGGGATGTGCGTTCCTTTGTGCAGTCTTGTGGAATTTGTGCTCGGGCGAAGCCTTGCTGTTCTCGTGCCAGTGGTTTGCTGTTACCTTTGCCTGTCCCGAAGAGGCCTTGGACGCACATTTCCATGGATTTTATTTCTGATCTCCCTGTCTCTCAGAGAATGTCTGTCATCTGGGTGGTGTGTGATCGTTTTTCTAAGATGGTCCATTTGGTGCCCTTGCCTAAGTTGCCTTCCTCCTCCGAGTTGGTTCCACTGTTTTTTCAAAATGTGGTTCGTTTGCACGGGATTCCTGAGAACGTTGTTTCTGACAGAGGATCCCAGTTTGTGTCTAGATTTTGGCGAACCTTTTGTGCTAAGTTGGGCATTGAATTGTCTTTTTCGTCGGCCTTCCATCCTCAGACGAATGGCCAAACCGACAAACCGAGCGAACTAATCAGACCTTGGAGACTTATTTAAGATGTTTTGTTTCTGCTGACCAGGACGACTGGGTTACTTTTTTACCGTTGGCCGAGTTTGCCCTTAATAATCGGGCTAGTTCTGCTACTTTGGTTTCTCCTTTTTTTTGTAATTCGGGGTTTCATCCTCGTTTTTCCTCGGGTCAGGTGGAGCCTTCTGACTGTCCGGGAGTGGATGTTGTGGTGGATAGGTTGCATCAGATTTGGAATCATGTGGTGGACAATTTGAAGTTGTCACAAGAGAAGTGTTGTGAATTTACCTTTTTGGCTCCCTCTAGTGGTTACTAGTGATTTGACTCTGGGAATGTCTGCCATCCCTTGTATGCTCACCTGGGTCGTTAGGTCAGGGGTGTTGCTATATAAGCTCCCTGGACCTTCAGTTCAATGCCTGGCAACGTTGTAATCAGAGCTAATCTGTTGTGCTCTTGTCTACTGATCCTGGTTCCTGCTAGATTAAGCTAAGTCTGCTTTCTTGCTTTTTGCTATTTGTTTTTGTTTGCATTTTTGTCCAGCTTGTACATAATCTGTATCCTAACCTTGCTGGAAGCTCTAGGGAGGCTGGAGTTCTCCCCCCGGGCCGTTAGACGGTTCGGGGGTTCTTGAATTTCCAGTGTGGATTTTTGATAGGGTTTTTGTTGACCATATAAGTTATCTTACTACATTCTGCTATTAGTAAGTGGGCCTCTCTTTGCTAAACCTAGTTCATCTCTGTGTTTGTCATTTCCTCTTACCTCACCGTTATTATTTGTGGGGGGCTTGTATCCAACTTTTGGGGTCTATTCTCTGGAGGCAAGAGAGGTCTTTGTTTTCCTCTTCCAGGGGTAGTTAGTCCTCCGGCTGGCGCGAGACATCTAGCGACCAACGTAGGCATGTTCCCCGGCTACTTCTAGTGTTGGCGTTAGGAGTAGATATATGGTCAACCCAGTTACCACTGCCCTATGAGCTGGATTTTTGTACTTCGCAGACTTACCTGTTCCTCTGAGACCCTCGCCATTGGGGTCATAACAGTTTGCCAGGCCAGTATTAAATGTTAAATGCATTGCAGAAGCGGGATTATAAGAAAGAAAATTCTGAGGTTTTTTTTTTTTTTTCTCTTTCTCATTTTTTTTTTTTCTTTTCCCCTTTACCTCTGAGTGGCTTGTGTTTGCTGCAGACATGAATGTCCAGACCTTGATTACAGGTGTGGACCAGCTTACTGCTCGTGTGCAGGGCATACAAGATTATGTTATCAGAAATCCTATGTCAGAACCTAAGATACCGATTCCTGAACTGTTTTCCGGAGACCGATTTAAATTTAGAAATTTCAGGAATAATTGTAAATTGTTTTTGTCCCTGAGACCCTGTTCATCTGGAGACTCCGCTCAGCAAGTGAAAATTGTTATTTCTTTTTTACGTGGCGACCCTCAGGATTGGGCCTTCTCGCTGGCGCCAGAAGATCCAGCATTGGCTGATATTGATGCGTTTTTTCTGGCGCTCGGTTTGCTTTATGAGGAACCCAATCTTGAGATTCAGGCAGAAAAAGCCTTGCTGGCTATGTCTCAGGGCCAGGACGAGGCTGAAGTGTATTGCCAAAAATTTCGGAAATGGTCCGTGCTGACCCAGTGGAACGAATGTGCATTGGCTGCAAATTTCAGAAATGGCCTTTCTGAAGCCATTAAGAATGTGATGGTGGGTTTTCCCATTCCCACAGGTCTGAATGATTCCATGGCCCTGGCTATTCAAATCGACCGGCGGTTGCGGGAGCGCAAAACCGCAAATTCCCTCATGGTGTTGTCTGAACAGGCACCTGATTTAATGCAATGTGATAGAATCCTGACTCGAAATGAGCGGAAAATTCATAGACGCCAGAATGGCTTGTGTTATTACTGTGGTGATTCTACACATGTTATCTCAGCATGCTCTAAACGTCTTACTAGGGTTGTTAGTCCTGTCACCATTGGTAATTTGCAACCTAAATTTATTCTATCTGTAACTTTGATTTGCTCACTGTCATCGTATCCTGTCATGGCGTTTGTGGACTCAGGTGCTGCCCTGAGTCTGATGGATCTGTCATTTGCCAAGCGCTGCGGTTTTGTTCTGGAGCCATTAGAAAATCCTATCCCTCTTAGGGGTATTGATGCTACGCCTTTGGCAAAAAATAAACCGCAGTTTTGGACACAGGTTACCATGTGCATGACTCCCGAACATCGGGAGGTGATACGTTTTCTTGTTCTGCATAAGATGCATGATTTGGTTGTTTTGGGTTTGCCATGGTTACAGACCCATAATCCAGTCTTGGACTGGAAGGCAATGTCGGTGTCAAGTTGGGGCTGCCATGGAATTCATGGAGATTCCCTGCCCTTGTCTATTGCTTCTTCTACGCCTTCGGAAGTTCCGGCGTATTTGTCTGATTATCAGGATGTCTTCAGCGAGTCTAAGTCCAGTGCACTGCCTCCTCATAGGGAATGTGACTGTGCAATAGATTTGATTCCTGGCAGTAAGTTTCCTAAGGGGAGACTGTTTAATTTGTCGGTACCTGAACATACCGCGATGCGTTCATATATCAAGGAGTCTCTTGAGAAGGGGCATATCCGTCCTTCTTCTTCCCCTCTTGGTGCAGGATTCTTTTTTGTGGCCAAAAAGGACGGATCTTTGAGGCCTTGTATTGACTATCGGCTTTTAAACAAGATCACTGTCAAATTTCAGTATCCTTTGCCGCTGTTGTCAGACTTGTTTGCCCGGATTAAAGGTGCCAAGTGGTTCACCAAGATAGACCTTCGTGGTGCGTACAACCTTGTGCGCATTAAGCAAGGCGATGAATGGAAAACCGCATTCAATACGCCCGAAGGTCATTTTGAGTACTTGGTGATGCCATTTGGGCTCTCTAATGCACCTTCAGTTTTTCAGTCCTTCATGCATGACATTTTCCGGAAGTATCTGGATAAATTTTTGATTGTTTATCTGGATGATATTCTGGTTTTTTCTGATGATTGGGACTCGCATGTGGAGCAGGTCAGGATGGTTTTTAAGATTTTGCGTGAAAATTCTTTGTTTGTTAAAGGCTCAAAGTGTCTCTTTGGTGTACAGAGGGTTCTCTTTTTGGGGTTCATTTTTTCCTCTTCTGCTGTGGAGATGGACCCAGTCAAGGTCCGAGCTATTCATGATTGGACTCAACCCTCGTCAGTTAAGAGTCTTCAGAAGTTCTTGGGTTTTGCTAACTTCTACCGTCGTTTTATCGCAAATTTTTCTAGCGTTGTTAAACCATTGACGGATATGACCAAGAAAGGCTCTGATGTAGCTAACTGGGCTCCTGCTGCCGTGGAGGCTTTCCAGGAGTTGAAACGCCGGTTTACTTCGGCGCCTGTTTTGTGCCAACCTGACACCTCACTTCCCTTTCAGGTGGAGGTGGATGCTTCGGAGATTGGGGCAGGGGCCGTTTTGTCGCAGAGAGGCCCTGGTTGCTCTACTATGAGACCTTGTGCCTTTTTCTCCAGGAAGTTTTCGCCGGCAGAGCGAAATTATGATGTGGGCAATCGGGAGTTGTTGGCCATGAAGTGGGCATTTGAGGAGTGGCGTCATTGGCTCGAGGGTGCTAAGCATCGTGTGGTGGTCTTGACTGATCACAAAAATCTGATGTATCTCGAGTCTGCTAAACGCCTGAATCCTAGACAGGCCCGCTGGTCATTGTTTTTCTCCCGTTTTGACTTTGTGGTCTCGTATTTACCAGGTTCTAAGAATGTGAAGGCCGATGCTCTGTCTAGGAGCTTTGTGCCTGATGCTCCTGGAGTCGCTGAACCTGTGGGTATTCTTAAGGAAGGAGTTATCTTGTCAGCTATTTCTCCTGATCTGCGGCGTGTGTTGCAGAGATTTCAGGCTGGTAGGCCTGACTCTTGTCCATCTGACAGATTGTTTGTGCCTGCTAAATGGACCAGCAGAGTCATTTCCAAGGTTCATTCCTCAGTGTTGGCAGGGCACCCGGGAATTTTTGGCACCAGAGATCTGGTGGCCAGGTCCTTTTGGTGGCCTTCCTTGTCAAGGGATGTGCGGTCATTTGTGCAGTCCTTGCTGTTCTTGTGCCAGCGGGTTGCTCTTGCCCTTGCCTGTCCCGAAGAGACCTTGGACACACATCTCTATGGATTTCATTTCTGATCTTCCGGTGTCTCAGGGCATGTCTGTCATCTGGGTGATATGTGATCGTTTCTCCAAGATGGTCCATTTGGTTCCTTTGCCTAAGCTGCCCTCCTCTTCTGATCTGGTTCCTGTGTGTTGTGAATTTGCTTTTTGCTCCCTCTAGTGGTTACTAGTTTTTTGACTCTGGTTTTTCTGTCTTTCCTTTTATCCGCACCTGGGTCGTTAGTTAGGGGTGTTGCTATATAAGCTCTCTGGACCTTCAGTTCTATGCCTGGCAACGTAGTTATCAGAGCTAGTCTGCTGTGCTCTTGTCTACTGATCCTGGTTCCAGTTATACCAGCTAAGTCTGCCTTTTGCTTTTTGCTATTTGTTTTGGTTTTGTATTTTTGTCCAGCTTGTTCCAAATATATATCCTGACCTTTGCTGGAAGCTCTAGGGGGCTGGTGTTCTTCCCCCGGACCGTTAGACGGTTCGGGGGTTCTTGAATTTCCAGTGTGGATTTTGATAGGGTTTTTGTTGACCATATAAGTTACCTTTCTTTATTCTGCTATCAGTAAGCGGGCCTCTCTGTGCTAAACCTGGTTCATTTCTGTGTTTGTCATTTCCTCTTACCTCACCGTTATTATTTGTGGGGGGCTTCTATCCAGCTTTGGGGTCCCCTTCTCTGGAGGCAAGAAAGGTCTTTGTTTTCCTCTACTAGGGGTAGCTAGATTCTCCGGCTGGCGCGTGTCATCTAGAATCAACGTAGGAATGATCCCCGGCTACTTCTAGTGTTGGCGTTAGGAGTAGATATATGGTCAACCCAGTTACCACTGCCCTATGAGCTGGATTTTTGTATTCTGCAGACTTCCACGTTCCTCTGAGACCCTCGCCATTGGGGTCATAACAGTTTGCCAGGCCAGTATTAAATGTTTAATGCATTGCAGAAGAGGGATTATAAGAAAGAAGATTCTGAGTTTTTTTTTTTTTCTTCTTCCCCTTTACCTCAGAGTGGCTATGCTTGCTGCAGACATGAATGTCCAGACCTTGATTACAAGTGTAGACCAGCTGGCTACTCGTGTGCAGGGCCTACAAGACTATGTTATCAGAAATCCTAGGTCAGAACCTAAAATACCGATTCCTGAACTGTTTTCCGGAGACAGGTTTAAGTTTAGGAATTTCATGAATAATTGTAAATTGTTTTTGTCCCTGAGACCCTGTTCATCTGGAGACTCTGCTCAGCAAGTAAAAATTATTATTTCGTTCTTACGGGGCGACCCTCAGGATTGGGCTTTTTCGCTGGCGCCAGGAGATCCGGCATTGGCTGATATTGATGCGTTTTTTCTGGCGCTCGGTTTACTTTATGAGGAACCCAATCTTGAGATTCAGGCAGAAAAGGCCTTGCTGGCTATGTCTCAGGGGCAGGACGAGGCTGAAGTGTATTGCCAAAAATTTCGGAAATGGTCCGTGCTGACACATTGGAACGAGTGTGCACTGGCCGCTAATTTTAGAAATGGCCTTTCTGAAGCCATTAAGAATGTTATGGTGGGTTTTCCCATTCCCACAGGTCTGAATGATACTATGGCACTGGCTATTCAAATTGACCGGCGGTTGCGGGAGCGCAAAACCGCAAATTCCCTCATGGTGTTGTCTGAACAGACACCTAATTCGGTGCAATGTGATAGAAAAACCGCAAATTCCCTCATGGTGTTGTCTGAACAGACACCTGATTTAATGCAATGTGATAGAATCCTGACTAGAAATGAGCGGAAAATTCATAGACGCCGGAATGGCTTGTGCTACTACTGTGGTGATTCTACACATGTTATCTCAGCATGCTCTAAACGTATAGCTAAGGTTGTTAGTCCTGTCACCGTTGGTAATTTGCAACCTAAATTTATTCTGTCTGTAACTTTGATTTGCTCACTGTCGTCTTATCCTGTCATGGCGTTTGTAGATTCAGGTGCTGCCCTGAGTCTTATGGATCTGTCATTTGCTAAGCGCTGTGGTTTTACTCTTGAACCATTAGTAAATCCTATTCCTCTTAGGGGTATTGATGCTACGCCATTGGCAGCAAATAAACCGCAGTATTGGACACAGGTTACCATGTGCATGACTCCTGAACACCGCGAGGTGATACGTTTCCTGGTTTTACATAAAATGCATGATTTGGTGGTTTTAGGGCTGCCATGGTTACAGACCCATAATCCAGTCCTGGACTGGAAGGCTATGTCAGTCTCAAGTTGGGGCTGTCGTGGTATTCATGGGGATTCCCTGCCTGTGTCTATTGCTTCTTCTACGCCTTCGGAAGTTCCTGAGTATTTGTCTGATTATCAGGATGTCTTCAGTGAGTCTGAGTCCAGTGCACTGCCTCCTCATAGGGACTGTGACTGTGCTATAGATTTGATCCCAGGCAGTAAATTTCCTAAGGGAAGACTGTTTAATCTGTCGGTACCTGAACATACCGCTATGCGTTCATATATCAAGGAGTCTCTGGAGAAAGGACATATTCGTCCGTCTTCTTCCCCTCTTGGTGCGGGATTCTTTTTTGTGGCAAAAAAGGACGGATCTTTGAGGCCTTGTATTGATTATCGGCTTTTAAATAAGATCACTGTCAAATTTCAGTATCCTTTACCGCTGTTGTCTGACTTGTTTGCCCGGATTAAAGGTGCCAAGTGGTTCACCAAGATAGACCTTCGTGGTGCGTACAACCTTGTGCGCATTAAGCAAGGTGATGAATGGAAAACCGCATTCAATACGCCCGAGGGTCATTTTGAGTACTTGGTGATGCCTTTTGGGCTCTCCAATGCGCCTTCAGTTTTTCAGTCCTTTATGCATGACATTTTCCGGAAGTATCTGGATAAATTTTTGATTGTTTATCTGGATGATATTTTGGTTTTTTCTGAGAATTGGGATTCGCATGTGGAGCAGGTCAGGTTGGTCTTTAAAATTTTGCGTGAAAATTCTTTGTTTGTCAAGGGCTCAAAATGTCTCTTTGGTGTACAGAAGGTTCCCTTTTTGGGGTTCATTTTTTCCCCTTCTGCTGTGGAGATGGACCCAGTCAAGGTCCGAGCTATTCTTGATTGGACTCAGCCCTCGTCAGTTAAGAGTCTTCAGAAGTTCTTGGGTTTCGCTAACTTCTACCGTCGTTTTATCGCTAATTTTTCTAGCATTGTGAAACCTTTGACGGATATGACCAAGAAGGGCTCCGATGTAGCTAACTGGGCTCCTGCTGCCGTGGAGGCTTTCCAGGAGTTGAAACGCCGGTTTACTTCGGCGCCTGTTTTGTGCCAGCCCGATGTCTCACTTCCCTTTCAGGTTGAGGTGGATGCTTCAGAGATTGGAGCAGGGGCCGTTTTGTCGCAGAGAGGTCCTGGTTGCTCTGTTATGAAACCTTGTGCCTTTTTCTCTAGGAAGTTTTCGCCTGCCGAGCGAAATTATGATGTGGGCAATCGGGAGTTGTTGGCCATGAAATGGGCATTTGAGGAGTGGCGTCATTGGCTTGAGGGTGCTAAGCATCGTGTGGTGGTCTTGACTGATCACAAAAATCTGATGTATCTCGAGTCTGCTAAACGCCTTAATCCGAGACAGGCCCGCTGGTCATTGTTTTTCTCCCGCTTTGATTTTGTTGTCTCGTATTTACCAGGTTCAAAGAATGTGAAGGCCGATGCTCTTTCTAGGAGCTTTGTGCCTGATGCTCCTGAAGTCGCTGATCCTGTTGGTATTCTTAAAGATGGAGTTATCTTGTCAGCTATTTCTCCGGATCTGCGACGTGTGTTGCAGAGATTTCAGGCTGATAGGCCTGAGTCTTGTCCACCTGACAGACTGTTTGTCCCGGATAAGTGGACCAGCAGAGTCATTTCTGAGGTTCATTCCTCGGTGTTGGCAGGTCACCCGGGAATTTTTGGCACCAGAGATCTGGTGGCCAGGTCCTTTTGGTGGCCTTCCTTGTCAAGGGATGTGCGGTCATTTGTGCAGTCCTGTGGGACTTGTGCTCGAGCTAAGCCTTGCTGTTCTCGTGCCAGCGGTTTGCTCTTGCCCTTGCCTGTCCCGAAGAGACCTTGGACACATATCTCCATGGATTTCATTTCTGATCTTCCGCTGTCTCAGGGCATGTCCGTTATCTGGGTGATATGTGATCGCTTCTCCAAGATGGTCCATTTGGTTCCTTTGCCTAAGCTGCCTTCCTCTTCCGATCTGGTTCCTGTGTTTTTCCAGAACGTGGTTCGTTTGCACGGCATCCCTGAGAATATTGTGTCAGACAGAGGATCCCAGTTCGTTTCCAGGTTCTGGCGATCCTTTTGTAGTAGGATGGGCATTGATTTGTCGTTTTCGTCTGCTTTCCATCCTCAGACTAATGGACAGACGGAGCGAACCAATCAGACTTTGGAGGCTTATTTGAGGTGTTTTGTCTCTGCTGATCAGGACGATTGGGTGACATTCTTGCCGTTGGCTGAGTTTGCCCTTAATAATTGGGCTAGTTCCGCCACCTTGGTTTCGCCTTTTTTCTGCAACTCTGGTTTCCATCCTCGCTTTTCTTCGGGTCATGTGGAACCTTCTGACTGTCCTGGGGTGGATTCTGTGGTGGATAGGTTGCAGCGGATCTGGAATCATGTGGTGGACAACTTGAAGTTGTCACAGGAGAGGGCTCAGCGCTTTGCCAACCGCCGCCGCGGTGTGGGTCCCCGACTACGCGTTGGGGATTTGGTATGGCTTTCTTCCCGCTTTGTTCCTATGAAGGTCTCCTCTCCCAAATTTAAACCTCGTTTTATTGGGCCTTACAAGATATTGGAAATCCTTAATCCTGTATCTTTTCGTCTGGATCTTCCTGTGTCGTTTGCTATTCACAATGTATTTCATAGGTCCTTGTTGCGGCGGTACATTGTGCCTGTAGTTCCTTCTGCTGAGCCTCCTGCTCCGGTGTTGGTTGAGGGCGAGTTGGAGTACGTGGTGGAGAAGATCTTGGATTCTTGCCTCTCCAGGCGGAGGCTTCAGTACCTGGTTAAGTGGAAGGGCTATGGTCAGGAGGATAATTCCTGGGTGGTCGCCTCTGATGTTCATGCGGCCGATTTAGTTCGTGCCTTTCATGCCGCTCATCCTGATCGCCCTGGTGGTCGTGGTGAGGGTTCGGTGACCCCTCACTAAGGGGGGGGTACTGTTGTGAATTTGCTTTTTGCTCCCTCTAGTGGTTACTAGTTTTTTGACTCTGGTTTTTCTGTCTTTCCTTTTATCCGCACCTGGGTCGTTAGTTAGGGGTGTTGCTATATAAGCTCTCTGGACCTTCAGTTCTATGCCTGGCAACGTAGTTATCAGAGCTAGTCTGCTGTGCTCTTGTCTACTGATCCTGGTTCCAGTTATACCAGCTAAGTCTGCCTTTTGCTTTTTGCTATTTGTTTTGGTTTTGTATTTTTGTCCAGCTTGTTCCAAATATATATCCTGACCTTTGCTGGAAGCTCTAGGGGGCTGGTGTTCTTCCCCCGGACCGTTAGACGGTTCGGGGGTTCTTGAATTTCCAGTGTGGATTTTGATAGGGTTTTTGTTGACCATATAAGTTACCTTTCTTTATTCTGCTATCAGTAAGCGGGCCTCTCTGTGCTAAACCTGGTTCATTTCTGTGTTTGTCATTTCCTCTTACCTCACCGTTATTATTTGTGGGGGGCTTCTATCCAGCTTTGGGGTCCCCTTCTCTGGAGGCAAGAAAGGTCTTTGTTTTCCTCTACTAGGGGTAGCTAGATTCTCCGGCTGGCGCGTGTCATCTAGAATCAACGTAGGAATGATCCCCGGCTACTTCTAGTGTTGGCGTTAGGAGTAGATATATGGTCAACCCAGTTACCACTGCCCTATGAGCTGGATTTTTGTATTCTGCAGACTTCCACGTTCCTCTGAGACCCTCGCCATTGGGGTCATAACACCTGTGTTCTTCCAGAACGTGGTTCGTTTGCACGGCATTCCTGAGAATATTGTGTCGGACAGAGGATCCCAGTTTGTTTCCAGGTTCTGGCGATCCTTTTGTGGTAGGATGGGCATTGATTTGTCGTTTTCGTCCGCTTTTCATCCCCAGACTAACGGACAAACGGAGCGAACTAATCAGACTCTGGAGGCTTATTTGAGGTGTTTTGTCTCTTCTGATCAGGATGATTGGGTGACCTTCTTGCCGTTGGCTGAATTTGCCCTTAATAATCGGGCTAGTTCCGCCACCTTGGTTTCGCCATTTTTCTGCAACTCTGGTTTCCATCCTCGTTTTTCCTCGGGACATGTGGAGCCTTCTGACTGTCCTGGGGTGGATTCTGTGGTGGATAGGTTGCAGCGGATCTGGAGTCATGTGGTGGACAACTTGAAGTTGTCACAGGAGAAGGCTCAGCGTTTTGCCAACCGCCGCCGCGGTGTGGGTCCCCGACTTCGCGTTGGGGATTTGGTATGGCTGTCTTCTCGATTTGTTCCTATGAAGGTCTCCTCTCCCAAATTTAAGCCTCGCTTCATTGGTCCTTACAAGATATTGGAAATCCTTAATCCTGTATCCTTTCGCCTGGATCTTCCGGTGTCGTTTGCCATTCACAACGTATTTCATAGGTCCTTGTTGCGGCGGTACGTTGTGCCTGTGGTCCCTTCTGCGGAGCCTCCTGCTCCGGTGTTGGTTGAGGGCGAGTTGCAGTACGTGGTGGAGAAGATCTTAGATTCTCGTCTCTCCAGGCGGAGGCTTCAGTACCTGGTCAAGTGGAAGGGCTATGGTCAGGAGGATAATTCCTGGGTGGTCGCCTCTGATGTGCATGCGGCCGATTTGGTTCGTGCCTTTCACACCGCTCATCCTGATCGCCCTGGTGGTCTTGGTGAGGGTTCGGTGACCCCTCACTAAGGGGGGGGGTACTGTTGTGAATTTACCTTTTTGGCTCCCTCTAGTGGTTACTAGTGATTTGACTCTGGGAATGTCTGCCATCCCTTGTATGCTCACCTGGGTCGTTAGGTCAGGGGTGTTGCTATATAAGCTCCCTGGACCTTCAGTTCAATGCCTGGCAACGTTGTAATCAGAGCTAATCTGTTGTGCTCTTGTCTACTGATCCTGGTTCCTGCTAGATTAAGCTAAGTCTGCTTTCTTGCTTTTTGCTATTTGTTTTTGTTTGCATTTTTGTCCAGCTTGTACATAATCTGTATCCTAACCTTGCTGGAAGCTCTAGGGAGGCTGGAGTTCTCCCCCCGGGCCGTTAGACGGTTCGGGGGTTCTTGAATTTCCAGTGTGGATTTTTGATAGGGTTTTTGTTGACCATATAAGTTATCTTACTACATTCTGCTATTAGTAAGTGGGCCTCTCTTTGCTAAACCTAGTTCATCTCTGTGTTTGTCATTTCCTCTTACCTCACCGTTATTATTTGTGGGGGGCTTGTATCCAACTTTTGGGGTCTATTCTCTGGAGGCAAGAGAGGTCTTTGTTTTCCTCTTCTAGGGGTAGTTAGTCCTCCGGCTGGCGCGAGACATCTAGCGACCAATGTAGGCATGTTCCCCGGCTACTTCTAGTGTTGGCGTTAGGAGTAGATATATGGTCAACCCAGTTACCACTGCCCTATGAGCTGGATTTTTGTACTTCGCAGACTTACCTGTTCCTCTGAGACCCTCGCCATTGGGGTCATAACAGAGAAGGCTCAGCTCTTTGCCAACCGCCGTCGCTGTGTGGGTCCCCGACTTCGCGTTGGGGACTTGGTGTGGTTGTCTTCTCACTTCGTTCCTATGAAGGTCTCCTCTCCTAAGTTCAAGCCTCGGTTTATCGGTCCTTATAAGATTCTGGAAGTCCTTGGCCTTGTGTCATTCCGTCTGGACCTCCCGGCATCATTTGCTATTCATAATGTGTTCCATCGCTCGTTGTTGTGGAGGTATGTGGTACCTGTGGTTCCTCTGGTTGAGCCTCCTGCCCCGGTGCTGCTTGAGGGAGAATTGGAATACGTGGTGGAGAAGATCTTGGATTCTTGTGTTTCTAGACGGAGGCTCCAGTATTTGGTCAAGTGGAAGAGCTATGGTCAGGAGGATAATTCTTGGGTTGTCGCCTCTGATGTTCATGCGGCCGATTTGGTTCGTGCCTTCCATGTGGCTCATCCTGATCGCCCTGGGGATTTTCATGAGGGTTCGGTGACCCCTCCTTAAGGGGGGGGAACTGTTGTGAACTCTGTTTTCGGGCTCCCTCTTGTGGTCACTGGTGGTATGGTGTGACTTTTGCTTTGGGCTCCCCCTGGTGGCTTTGTTTGTTATCCTGCTGGTCTCTGGCTATCAGCTGGTTCGTTATCCTCTGGGAGGTTCCTATATAGCTCTGTTTTACTTCCACTTGTGGCCGGCTGTCGATGTAATCAGTGCTACTCAGATTCCTTCTGACTACCTTGCTCCCAGTCCATCCAGGATAAGCTAAGATTTGTTTGCTCATTTTTTGATTAGCAGTGTTTATCATGTTTTCTGTTCCAGCTTGCTAAAATGTAATTCCCTCGCTTGCTGGTTGCTCTAGTGGGCTGAGTTTCTCCCCACACACCGTTAGTTGGTGTGTGGGTTCTTGAAATCTCAGGATGGATATTTTGTAAGGGTTTTTTATTGATCGCATAGACCCCTGCTCTATTTTCTGCTTTCTAGTACTAGTGGGCCTCTTTTGCTGAATCTGATTTCATCCCTATGTATGTGCCTTCTTCTTACTTCACCGTTAATATTTGTTGGGGGCTGCTATATCTTTGGGGATTATTTCTCTGGAGGCAAGCGAGGTCTTTCTTTCTCTTTAGGGGTAGCTAGTTCCTCAGGCTGGCTCGAGACGTCTAAGAATTTTTTAGGCACGTTCACCGGCTACCTCTAGTTGTTTTGGATAGGTTTAGATTTGCGATCAGTCCAGTTACCATCTCCCTAGAGCTCGTCCTTAGTTTAATCACTTGCTGATCTATTTGTGATCCTCCGCCACTTGGGATCATAACATAAACCCCAGTCAGAGACGCAGAGGATTCACTTTCTCCAAGTTGCAGTGGTGCATTGCTGCAGCACAAAACATTCACCCATTTGGCCGTGAAACTCATGTATTGTCCCTGTCTACAGCTACTGTTCCATGTGTTTACAGTGCAACACACTTTGGAACTCAAAGTCAAGTAAAAAGAGCTTCTTATATTCTCCTGCACATGAGGACACAGAGCGGGCATCTCTTTCTGTGAGAAAAAATAGCAGCTGGGTAACTTCCAGACAGGGTGAGAACATGCCATCATTTACCCAAAAGCAGCCTACTCCACTAGTTAATATAGAGCTACTGTACCACCTGCAGGTTGATTAGATTAGAATTTAGTTGGCACAAAAGCAGATGACTGGGAGCTTACCTTTGTTTCCTCGACACACAATCAGGGATAGAAGTATTCAAAGTACGACAAACAGTTGGTGGATAACAATGATGGTGATGATAACACTGATCAAGTAGTACTCATCTGAGGAGAAGAGAGAGGAGATCAACTTGAGGCTATTGTCTGTACAAGTACCCTCTAAAATGTAAAGTGCTGCGGATTATGTTGGTGCTTTAGAAAAAAAATTATTATTATTATTATTATTATTATTATTATGTATGATTAGCCACTACCACAACCAGTGCTTCAGTCCTCGCTGAGCCTACTGCACCAACAGCACGTGTGGCATGGCATTGTAAGGAGGTGGCGGAGAACCCCATTGCTTCCCCTCTTTCCTATGTGCTGGTCCCGTGCACTTCACTGTGGTAATGTTATGTACCTGTATGTTACTGTATTCTATGTAATAGTGTGCTGTGTCTGCAATGTTCCTAAATGTGTTAGAGGCAAGACCAGCACAGGTTAACTTTGTGGGCTGGACTTGCAGCCTCAAAGGAGCAGGAAGCTCCTGCTTCCTGGTCAGAGCCCAGGCAGGACAGCCTAAGGCAGTGTATGTTTCCCCATCTGGGCACATGTGTGTTCCCGCTTGAGACAGAAGGAGCCCCCGTCTGGAGCATTAGTGGGTCCCCATCTGGGACAGAAGGAGCCCACATCTGGGGCATAAGTGGATCCCCATCTGGGACAAAAGGAGCCCCTGTCTGGGGCATAAATGGATCCCCATCTGGGACAGAAGGAACCCCTAGCTGGGGGGAATACTGGCTGTCAGGACTGTCGGGCACCGCAATTGAATGTGTGCCTCGCCAGAGACTTTTAGCTCAAGACAGCTTACTGGGAACTTTGGACTCTGCTGCTGCTGCCGTTGCTGTGATTAGGGACAGAACAGGAATTATATGTCTCTTGTTTATTTCTTAAAATACAAGTTGCCACTGTTGGGCCCTATACAGTATGAAGTGTGGTTCATCCGGAGGACGTCGTCCCATTTTGGAGAACAGCTGCAGGACTGAGGTAACCCAATGTGACTCAGGGCTGGGGTAAGAACTGACATTTTATGTGCAAGGTGCCAGGGTGTGGACTGATTCTGCTGTAGTGGACTCGACCGCGACTACCACCCCATGCTACCTTGTTACAGCATCACCTGCTCCAAAACTGACTGCAGAAAAATCAGATTTTTCCCCAGACAACCATTAGCTACATATTGCCTCCATTGTGCATCACTGAAGCTAACAACATCATCCTCTGATGACATCACGCTCTTTGCACCCCGAGCTGTTTCCCAGGTCTTATCCACTGCAGAATTACCATCATCATCCTTACTTTGGCTGACATTTGATGTGCGAAAAATGGGGATAGTTCCTTGCACCTCAGTTGATTCCCATCAAGAGATTTGTCCAGGCTTCGAATGATGCTACCATCACTAGTGCCACTACCATCTTGGCTCATAGGGCTAGCAACACAATTTAGGTGTTTGAAATTTCACCTCCATCTCCTATGGCCTCTTGCCATCCAAGTATAAAGGCTGACTGTTCATGTCTTCCCATAAATCAAGTAAAGGAAGCAGTTCTGTGGTAATATCTTCCTTAACCACTAGGGTGCTATGGGTTAGGGGTAGAGTTGAGCGACTTTTACTTTTTTCGGATCGAGTCGGGTTTCGCGAAATCGGCAGATTATTGCGAAAAGTCGGGGGCCGACTGAAACACGAAACCCAATGCAAGTCAATGGGGAATCAAAGTCGGCAGTGAGTGGAGGACAGGAAAACACCTACAGTGCCCATTTTAGTGCCAAAATCATCAATTCTTATTACTTAAGCTTGTCAATCTTAATTTACTTTATAATAATAGTTAGGCGTTGAAAACTGGGGGTCATTTGGCTAAAGTTGTGGGGGGGTAGGGCTGGCTCAAGATTTTCGTGGGCCCAGGAAACGCAGAATACGTCATGGCGGTGGAGCAAGGAGAGGTACGTATTTCAACTTTGCAAGTGCTGTGATCCTGAGCAAGCAGGGGGGCCCACTCGTTGGCACTGGCACAGGGCCCCTCATAGTACGGCGGTGTGTTTGACGGCGGGTGGCGCCTCCCACTGGCAGAGACACTTTTGCGTACTATGAGGGGCCCTGTGCCAGTGATGTCGCCAACGAGTATGCCCCCCCACCTGATGAAGGAACCTGCACTTTCATCTGCACCTTCCTCTTTGTCCCAGTGTAAGGTGGTATAGTATGCTGGGAAAGGAAATCTGACTTTCAGCAGGGTCAGATTCTGGCTGTGTAGAGTGCAAGGGGAATGTAGTTGTCTGTGTTATGATCTGGTGACTTTGGAGCCGCATGAACTTTTTCTGGAGTAGGTGGAAACTGTACTGACCGCAAAACCTGAACTAACACCGCAACTAGAAGTAGCCGTGGGGTGTGCCTAACAAACCCTAGACACCTCGACACAGCCGGAGGACTAAATACCCCTATAGATGGAAATAGGAATACTACCTTGCCTCAGAGCAGAACCCCAAAGGATAGGCAGCCCCCCACGAATATTGACTGTGAGTAGGACAGGAAAGACACACGCAGGCAGAAAACATGATTCAGCAAAAGAGGCCACTCTAGCTAAATAGGGAAAGATAGGACAGAATACTAAGCGGTCAGTATTAAAACCCTTCCAAAAATATCCACAGCAGATAATACAAAAAGTTCCACAATCTAACTAAAGACATGGAATGTATATCTGCCACTCCAGACAATCCAACAAGACTGAGAAAATACTGACACAATCTAAGCTGGACAAAAAAAAACACTGAATAGCACAGAATTATTAAGCACACAGCATGTGTGCCACAGAAACCAAAACCAGACACTTATCTTTGCTGATTTGGCAGAAGGCAGAAGAAACCAAACCAGGACCAAAACCTCCCAACAACCATGGACAACTGGCAAGGACTAATGAATCCTGCACGCCTGAATACCCCAGTCAGAACTGCAATCAGCAGATACACCTGACCAGGACTGCAACTCAGGGACAACTGCATTACCACCTACAACCACCGGAGGGAGCCCAAAAGCAGAACTCACAACAGTACCCCCCCTTGAGGAGGGGTCACCAAACCCTCACCAGAGCCCCCAGGCCGATCAGGACGAGCCAGATGAAAAGCATGAATCAAATCAGCAGCATGGACATCAGAGGCAAAAACCCAAGAATTATCCTCCTGGCCATAACCCTTCCATTTGACAAGATACTGAAGCCTCCGCCTCGAAAAACGAGAATCCAAAATCTTCTCAACCACATACTCCAACTCCCCATCAACCAACACAGGGGCCGGAGGATCAACAGAGGGAACAACGAGCACCACATATTTCCGCAATAAAGATCTATGGAAGACATTATGGATAGCAAAAGAGGCCGGAAGCGCCAATCGAAAAGACACCGGATTAATAATCCCAGAAATCCTATAAGGACCAATAAACCAAGGCTTAAACTTAGGAGAATAAACCTTCATAGGAACATGACGGGAAGACAACCAGACCAGATCCCCAACCTGAAGCCGGGAACCAACACACCGACGACGGTTAGCAAAACGTTGAGCCTCCTCCTGAGACAACACCAAATTGTCCACCACATGAGCCCAAATCTGCTGCAACCTGTCAACCACCGAATCCACACCATGACAGTCAGAAGGCTCAACTGTTGTGAACTCTTTTTCTGGGCTCCCTCTTGTGGTCACAAGTGGTACAGTGTGAGTGCTGTCTTTCTGCAGGTTTGTGACTGGCATCAGCTGTCTCGTTATCTGTGGGCTGGTTTTCTATTTAAGCTCACTTGGAATCTCAGTCTATGCCTGCTGTCGTTGTATTCAATGCTATTCTGTTTGCTTCTGTCTACATCCGTTACCAGTCTCTTCAAGAGAAGCTAAGTTCTGTTTGCTTATTCTTGCTCATCTGTGTTCAATATGTTCCTAGAATATTATGAGTTTTGTCCAGCTTGCTAATATGTCATTTCTCTGCTTGCTGGTAGCTCTGGGGTGCTGAGTTGCTCCCCCCACATCGTTAGTTGGTGTGGGGGTTCTCGCATTCTCTGCATGGATATTTTTGTATAGGGATTTTTACTGACCGCACAGATCCCTTGCTATTTTCTGCTATCTAGTGTTAGCGGGCCTCATTTGCTTAACCTGTTTCATCTCTGCGTTTGTCTTTTCCTCTTAACTCACCGTTATTATTTGTGGGGGGCTGTTCTATTTCTTTGGGGTTATTTCTCTGAGGCAAGTGAGGTCTTACTTTATCTCTAGGGGTAGTCAGTTTCTCAGGCCGTGAAGAGACGTCTAGGATTTCAGGAAACGTTCCACGGCTACCTTTAGTGTGTTTGGTTAGGATCAGCTTTGCGGTCAGTCCAGTTACCACATCCCCAGAGCTCGTCCTATTGTCTCTGACTTAGCTGGTTAGATTTGTGATCCTAAGCCACTGGGATCATAACAGTACAGCAGGCCATAAAAAGTGTTTAATGCATCGCAGAAGTGGGATAAGAGAAGTCCTGAGTACAATTTATTTTTTTTTCCTCTCCCTTTGCTGCAGTCTGTCCAGCTTCTCTCATCCCCTTAATCTCTGGGTGGCTTTGAGTTCAGCTGCAGACATGGATATTCAGAGTCTGACTTCTAGTGTGGATCATCTTGCTGCAAGGGTGCAAAGCATTCAGGATTTTGTTGTTCACAGTCCTATGTCTGAGCCAAAAGTACCTATTCCTGAGTTTTTTTCTGGAGATAGATCTGGGTTTCTGAATTTTAAGAATAATTGTAAATTATTTCTTTCTTTGAGACCTCGTTCCTCTGGTGATTCCGCTCAGCAAGTTAAAATTGTTATCTCCTTGTTACGCGGCGACCCTCAAGATTGGGCTTTCTCCCTGGCGCCAGGAGATCCTGCATTGCTGAATGTGGATGCGTTTTTTCTGGCGCTTGGACTGCTTTATGAGGAACCTAATCTTGAGAACCAGGCAGAAAAGGCCTTGCTGGCTCTCTCTCAGGGCCAGGATGAAGCTGAGGTGTATTGTCAAAAATTTCGGAAATGGTCGGTGCTTACTCAATGGAATGAGTGTGCCCTGGCTGCAAATTTCAGAGAAGGTCTTTCTGAAGCCATTAAGAATGTTATGGTGGGGTTCCCTACGCCTGCAAGTCTGAATGACTCAATGGCTTTGGCCATTCAGATTGATCGGCGTTTGCGGGAGCGCAAATCTACGCACCATCTGGCGGTGTTTTCTGAACAGAGACCTGAGTCTGTGCAATGTGACCGAATTCTGACCAGAATTGAGCGGCAAAATCATAGACGTCAAAATGGGTTGTGCTTTTACTGTGGTGATTCAACTCATGTTATCTCAGCATGCTCTAAGCGCATAAAAAAAATCACTAAATCTGTCACCGTTGGTACTATACAGCCTAAATTCATTTTGTCTGTTACTTTAATTTGTTCTTTGTCATCCTACTCGGTTATGGCTTTTGTGGATTCGGGTGCTGCCCTGAACCTGATGGATGTGTCGTTTGCCAGGCGCTGTGGTTTTGTCCTGGAGCCTTTGGAATTCCCTATTCCACTGAGGGGTATTGATGCTTCACCATTGGCTGAGAATAAGCCTCAGTATTGGACTCAAGTGACCATGTGCATGACTCCTGTACATCAGGAGGATAATTCCTGGGTTGTCGCCTCTGATGTTCATGCGGCCGATTTGGTTCGTGCCTTCCATGTGGCTCGTCCTGATCGCCCTGGGGGTTTTGATGAGGGTTCGGTGATCCCTCCTCAAGGGGGGGGTACTGTTGTGAACTCTATTTCTGGGCTCCCTCTTGTGGTCACAAGTGGTACTGTGTGAGTGCTGTCTTTCTGCAGGTTTGTGACTGGCATCAGCTGTCTCGTTATCTGTGGGCTGGTTTTCTATTTAAGCTCACTTGGAATCTCAGTCTATGCCTGCTGTCGTTGTATTCAGTGCTATTCTGTTTGCTCCTGTCTACATCCGTTACCAGTCTCTTCAAGAGAAGCTAAGTTCTGTTTGCTTATTCTTGCTCATCTGTGTTCAATATGTTCCTAGAATATTATGAGTTTTGTCCAGCTTGCTAATATGTCATTTCTCTGCTTGCTGGTAGCTCTGGGGTGATGAGTTGCTCCCCCCACATCGTTAGTTGGTGTGGGGGTTCTCGCATTCTCTGCGTGGATATTTTTGTATAGGGTTTTTTACTGACCGCACAGATCCCTTGCTATTTTCTGCTATCTAGTGTTAGCGGGCCTCATTTGCTTAACCTGTTTCATCTCTGCGTTTGTCTTTTCCTCTTAACTCACCGTTATTATTTGTGGGGGGCTGTTCTATTTCTTTGGGGTTATTTCTCTGAGGCAAGTGAGGTCTTACTTTATCTCTAGGGGTAGTCAGTTTCTCAGGCCGTGAAGAGACGTCTAGGATTTCAGGAAACGTTCCACGGCTACCTTTAGTGTGTTTGGTTAGGATCAGCTTTGCGGTCAGTCCAGTTACCACATCCCCAAAGCTCGTCCTATTGTCTCTGACTTAGCTGGTTAGATTTGTGATCCTAAGCCACTGGGATCATAACACTCAACCTGCCCAGAAGAAAAACGAGGAAGAAAACCAAAATTACAAAAAAAAGGCGAAACCAAAGTAGCCGAACTAGCCCGATTATTAAGGGCAAACTCGGCCAATGGCAAAAAGGCCACCCAATCATCCTGATCAGCAGACACAAAGCATCTCAAATAGGTCTCCAAGGTCTGATTAGTTCGCTCGGTTTGGCCATTTGTCTGAGGATGAAATGTAGAGGAAAAAGATAAATCAATGCCCAGCCTAGCACAAAAGGCCCGCCAAAACCTAGAAACAAACTGGGAACCTCTGTCAGACACAATATTCTCCGAAATACCATGCAAACGAACCACATGCTGAAAAAACAACGAAACTAAATCTGAAGAGGAAGGCGATTTAGGCAAAGGCACCAAATGAACCATCTTAGAAAACCGGTCACAAACAACCCAGATAACCGACATCCTCTGGGAAACTGGAAGATCAGAAATAAAATCCATAGAAATATGCGTCCAGGGCCTCTCAGGGACCGGCAATGGCAAAACCAACCCACTAGCACGGGAACAACAAGGCTTGGCCCGCGCACAAGTCCCACAGGACTACACAAAAGAACGCACATCACGTGATAAAGAAGGCCACCAAAAGGACCTACCAACCAAGTCTCTGGTACCAAAAATACCAGGATGACCAGCCAACACAGAACAGTGAACCTCAGAAATCACTCTACTAGTCCATCTGTCAGGAACAAACAGTTTCCCCACTGGACAACAATCAGGTCTGTCAGCCTGAAATTCCTGAAGAACCCGTCGTAAATCAGGGGAAATAGCAGAAAGAACCACCCCTTCTTTCAGAATGCCGACCGGTTCAAGGACCTCAGGAGAATCAGGCAAAAAACTCCTAGAAAGGGCATCAGCCTTAATATTCTTGGAATCCGGAAGATACGAGACCACAAAATCAAAACGGGATAAAAGACCATCGAGCCTGTCTAGGATTCAGCCGCTTGGCAGACTCAAGGTAAATCAAATTCTTATGATCGGTCAAGACCACAATACGGTGCTTAGCTCCCTCAAGCCAATGTCGCCACTCCTCAAATGCCCACTTCATAGCCAACAACTCCCGATTGCCGACATCATAATTGCGTTCAGCAGGCGAAAATTTACAGGAAAAGAATGCACATGGTTTCGTCAAGGAACCAACATGATCCCTCTGGGACAAAACGGCCCCTGCGCCAATCTCAGAAGCGTCAATCTCAACCTGAAACGGAAGGGAAACATCCGGTTGGCGCAACACCGGAGCAGAAGTAAATTGACGTTTAAGCTCCTGAAAGGCAGAAACAGCCGCAGAGGACCAATTCGCCACATCAGCGCCTTTTTTTGTAAAATCGGTCAAGGGTTTAACCACGCTGGAAAAGTTAGCAAAGAAACGGCGATAAAAATTTGCAAAACCCAAAAATTTCTGAAGGCTCTTTACGGACGTGGGTTGAATCCAATCATGAATGGCCTGAACCTTAACCGGATCCATCTCAATAGATGTAGGAGAAAAAATAAAACCCAAAAAAGAAACCTTCTGCACCCCAAAGAGACACTTAGACCCCTTCACAAACAAAGCATTGTCATGAAGGATCTGAAATACCATCCTGACCTGTTCCACATGAGACTCCCAATCATCAGAAAAAATCAAAATATCGTCCAAATACACAATCAAGAATTTATCAATATAAGTCTGGAAGATATCATGCATGAAAGATTGAAAAACAGATGGAGCATTAGTGAGCCCGAACGGCATCACAAGGTATTCAAAATGGCCTTCGGGCGTATTGAACACAGTTTTCCATTCATCACCCTGCTTAATACGAACAAGATTATATGCCCCCGAAGGTCAATCTTCGTAAACCAACTAGCCCCCTTAATTCTAGCAAACAAATCGGAAAGCAAAGGTAAAGGGTATTGAAACTTGACCGTGATCTTATTCAAGAGGTGATAATCAATACAGGGTCTCAAGGAGCCATCCTTCTTAGCAACAAAAAAAAATCCCGCTCCCATCAGTGAAGAAGATGGCCGAATATGCCCTTTCTCCAAAGACTCCTTAACATAACTCCGCATAGCGGTATGTTCCGGCACAGACAGGTTGAAGAGTCGGCCCTTAGGAAACTTACAGCCTGGAATCAAATCAATAGCACAATCACAGTCCCTGTGTGGTGGAAGAGAACTGGACTTGGGCTCATCGAATACATCCTGAAAATCAGACAAAAACTCTGGAATTTCGGAAGAGGAAGAAGAGGAGATGGACATTAAAGGAACATCATTATGAACCCCCTGACAACCCCAACTAGTCACAGACATAGACTTCCAATCCAACACAGGATTATGTACCTGCAACCACGGAAAACCCAACACGATAGCATCATGTAAATTATGCAATACCAGAAATCGACAATCTTTCTGATGGGCTGGCGCCATGCGCATGGTCACCTGTGTCCAAAACTGGGGCTTATTTTTAGCCAAAGGTGTAGCATCAATGCCCCTTAAAGGAATAAGGTTCTGCAAGGGCTGCAAGGGGAAACCACAACGCCTGGCAAACTCAAGGTCCATTAAATTCAAAGCGGCGCCTGAATCCACAAACACCAAGACAGAAAATGATGACAATGAGCAGATCAGGGACACCGGTAACAGAAATTTAGGTTGTACAGTACTGATGGTAAACGAACTAGCGATCCTCTTTGTCCGTTTAGGGCAGACTGAAATGACATGAGAAGCATCGCCACAATAATAACACAACCTATTCTGACGTCTGAGTCCTTGTCGTTCTGTCCTAGACAGAATCCTATCACACTGCATTGGCTCAGGACTCTGCTCTGAGGACAACACCACAGCACGCACAGTTCTGCGCTCCCACAAGCGCCAATCAATCTGAATGGCCAAAGACATAGAATCACTCAGACCGATGGGCGTGGGAAACCCCACCATAACATCTTTAACGGATTCAGAAAGACCCTTTCTGAAAATTGCAGCCAAAGCATCATCATTCCATGTAGTCAACACAGACCATTTTCTAAATTTCTGACAATTCAATTCTGCCGCCTCTTGACCCTGAGTTGGGCGAACAAGGTCTTCTCCGCTTGATCCACAGAATTAGGTTCATTATATAATAGTCCTAAAGCCTGAAAAAAGGAATCTACATTAAGCAAAGCCGGATTCCCAGATTCCAGGGAAAATGCCCAATCCTGTGGATCGCCACGCAGCAGGGAAATGACGATTTTAACCTGCTGAATAGAATCCCCAGAGGATCGAGGTCTCAAAGCAAAAAACAGTTTACAGTTGTTTTTAAAACTCAAAAATTTGGACCTGTCACCAAAAAACAAATCAGGAGTAGGAATCTTCGGCTCTAAAACAGGAGTCTGAACAATATAATCAGAAATTCCCTGTACCCTAGCAGCAAGCTGGTCTACACGAGAAGCTAATTCCTGAACATCCATGCTAACACAAGACTCCTTAGCCACCCAGAGAAAAAGAGGGAAGAAAAGGCAAAGCAAACTGCAGAAAAAAAAATGACTCAACACCTTTCTTCCCTTCTTCTGAGATGCATTTAACTCATAGTGGGCCAGTTGTACTGTTATGATCTGGTGACTTTGGAGCCGCATGAACTTTCTCTGCAGTAGGTGGAAACTGTACTGACCGCAAAACCTGAACTAACACCGCAACTAGAAGTAGCCGTGGGGTGTGCCTAACAAACCCTAGACACCTCGACACAGCCGGAGGACTAAATACCCCTATAGATGGAAATAGGAATACTACCTTGCCTCAGAGCAGAACCCCAAAGGATAGGCAGCCCCCCACGAATATTGACTGTGAGTAGGAGAGGAAAGACACACGCAGGCAGAAAACAGGATTCAGCAAAAGAGGCCACTCTAGCTAAATAGGGAAAGATAGGACAGAATACTAAGCGGTCAGTATTAAAACCCTTCCAAAAATATCCACAGCAGATAATACAAAAAGTTCCACAATCTAACTAAAGACATGGAATGTATATCTGCCACTCCAGAGAATCCAACAAGACTGAGAAAATACTGACACAATCTAAGCTGGACAAAAAAAACACTGAATAGCACAGAATTATTAAGCACACAGCATGTGTGCCACAGAAACCAAAACCAGACACTTATCTTTGCTGATTTGGCAGAAGGCAGAAGGAACCAAACCAGGACCAAAACCTCCCAACAACCATGGACAACTGGCAAGGACTAATGAATCCTGCACGCCTGAATACCCCAGTCAGAACTGCAATCAGCAGATACACCTGACCAGGACTGCAACTCAGGGACAACTGCATTACCACCTACAACCACCGGAGGGAGCCCAAAAGCAGAACTCACAACAGTACCCCCCCTTGAGGAGGGGTCACCGAACCCTCACCAGAGCCCCCAGGCCGATCAGGACGAGCCAGATGAAAAGCATGAATCAAATCAGCAGCATGGACATCAGAGGCAAAAACCCAAGAATTATCCTCCTGGCCATAACCCTTCCATTTGACAAGATACTGAAGCCTCCGCCTCGAAAAACGAGAATCCAAAATCTTCTCAACCACATACTCCAACTCCCCATCAACCAACACAGGGGCCGGAGGATCAACAGAGGGAACAACGGGCACCACATATTTCCGCAATAAAGATCTATGGAAGACATTATGGATAGCAAAAGAGGCCGGAAGCGCCAATCGAAAAGACACCGGATTAATAATCCCAGAAATCCTATAAGGACCAATAAACCAAGGCTTAAACTTAGGAGAAGAAACCTTCATAGGAACATGACGGGAAGACAACCAGACCAGATCCCCAACCTGAAGCCGGGAACCAACACACCGACGACGGTTAGCAAAACGTTGAGCCTCCTCCTGAGACAACACCAAATTGTCCACCACATGAGCCCAAATCTGCTGCAACCTGTCAACCACCGAATCCACACCATGACAGTCAGAAGGCTCAACTGTTGTGAACTCTTTTTCTGGGCTCCCTCTTGTGGTCACAAGTGGTACAGTGTGAGTGCTGTCTTTCTGCAGGTTTGTGACTGGCATCAGCTGTCTCGTTATCTGTGGGCTGGTTTTCTATTTAAGCTCACTTGGAATCTCAGTCTATGCCTGCTGTCGTTGTATTCAATGCTATTCTGTTTGCTTCTGTCTACATCCGTTACCAGTCTCTTCAAGAGAAGCTAAGTTCTGTTTGCTTATTCTTGCTCATCTGTGTTCAATATGTTCCTAGAATATTATGAGTTTTGTCCAGCTTGCTAATATGTCATTTCTCTGCTTGCTGGTAGCTCTGGGGTGATGAGTTGCTCCCCCCACATCGTTAGTTGGTGTGGGGGTTCTCGCATTCTCTGCGTGGATATTTTTGTATAGGGTTTTTTACTGACCGCACAGATCCCTTGCTATTTTCTGCTATCTAGTGTTAGCGGGCCTCATTTGCTTAACCTGTTTCATCTCTGCGTTTGTCTTTTCCTCTTAACTCACCGTTATTATTTGTGGGGGGCTGTTCTATTTCTTTGGGGTTATTTCTCTGAGGCAAGTGAGGTCTTACTTTATCTCTAGGGGTAGTCAGTTTCTCAGGCCGTGAAGAGACGTCTAGGATTTCAGGAAACGTTCCACGGCTACCTTTAGTGTGTTTGGTTAGGATCAGCTTTGCGGTCAGTCCAGTTACCACATCCCCAAAGCTCGTCCTATTGTCTCTGACTTAGCTGGTTAGATTTGTGATCCTAAGCCACTGGGATCATAACACTCAACCTGCCCAGAAGAAAAACGAGGAAGAAAACCAAAATTACAAAAAAAAGGCGAAACCAAAGTAGCCGAACTAGCCCGATTATTAAGGGCAAACTCGGCCAATGGCAAAAAGGCCACCCAATCATCCTGATCAGCAGACACAAAGCATCTCAAATAGGTCTCCAAGGTCTGATTAGTTCGCTCGGTTTGGCCATTTGTCTGAGGATGAAATGCAGAGGAAAAAGATAAATCAATGCCCAGCCTAGCACAAAAGGCCCGCCAAAACCTAGAAACAAACTGGGAACCTCTGTCAGACACAATATTCTCCGGAATACCATGCAAACGAACCACATGCTGAAAAAACAACGAAACTAAATCTGAAGAGGAAGGCAATTTAGGCAAAGGCACCAAATGAACCATCACCATTGAGGGAGCCCAAAAGCAGAACTCACAACAGGTCTGGGTCAATGTACCAGCAGACTCATCTAGCAGTGGCTGGGCAATGGGCAGGATGAGGAGGAAACACAGATATAGGCCCATATAATAAAGTAGGATAAATGCAGTTCAAAATTAGTAACAGGACTAAACAGGAGGCATTGCTTTGTTCAGTGGAGGAAAACTGTACTGAGTGGCAGACACAGTTTGTAGGCCCAAATAATAAAGTAGGCTAAATGCAGTTCAAAATTGGTAACCGGACTAAAAAGGCGGCATTGCTTTGTTCAGTGGAGGAAAACTGTAATGAGTAGCAGACTAAAGGTACCTTCACACGAAACGACATTATAACGATATCGCTAGCAATCCGTGACGTTGCAGCGTCCTCGCTAGCGATATCGTTTCGTTTGACACGCAGCAGCGATCAGGATCCTGCTGTGATGTCGCTGGTCGCTGAATAAAGTCCAGAACTTTATTTGGTCGTCCGATCGCTGTGTATCGTTGTGTTTGAAAGCAAAAGCAACGATACCAGCGATATTTTACACTGGTAACCAGGGTAAACATCGGGTTACTAAGCGCAGGGCCGCGCTTAGTTACCCGATGTTTACCCTGGTTACTAGCGTAAAATGTAAAAAAAACAAACAGCACATACTCACATTGCGTCCCCTGCAGTCTGCTTCCTCCTCTGACTCAGCGCCGCAAAGTGAAAGTGAAAGCACAGCGGTGACGTCACCGCTCTGCTCTCACTGTACGGCGCTCAGTCAGTCAGGAAGTGGACGCAGGGGGACGTGAATGTAAGTATGTGCTGTTTGTTTTTTTTAGATTTTACGCTGGTAACCAGGGTAAACATCGGGTTACTAAGCGCGGCCCTGCGCTTAGTTACCCGATGTTTACCCTGGTTACCAGGGGACCTCGGCATAGTTGATCGCTGGAGAGCGGTCTGTGTGACAGCTCTCCAGCGACCAAACAGCGACGCTGCAGCGATCGACATCGTTGTCGCTATCGCTGCAGCGTCGCTTCGTGTGAAGGTACCTTTAGTTAGTAGGCCCAAATAATAAATTGAACTAAATGTCTGCCAAAAAATTGTTCATAAATAAACAGGTGGCATAGCTAGGTACAGGGGTGGGCTCCTCTGCTGAGTTGCAGACAGTGGTAGTAGGCGCAAAGTATTAACTGGTCTAAATGGAGGCCAGGGCCCCTGTATATTTTAACTATCATCTATCATTTCAACAAATTTGTATTGGCAGTGCCATTGAAGGATTTAACAGCACAGACTACACAGTGGTGGAGCAGGGAGAGGTAAGTATTGCAAGTGGTAGAGCACTGTTCGAGCTGGGGGAACACTCTCTCGTGGGCGGCGGTACTGGCCCAGGGCCCCTCATATTACGACGGTGTGTCTGACGTTGGTTTTGCACCACCACCGTCAGAGACACTTCATTGTACTATGAGGGACCCTGTGCCAGTGCCGTCGCCCAAGAGTGGGCCCACCCACCTGTCCAGGCAAACGGCACACGCACGGGTGCTTGCGCCAGGTGGTGACCACGGCCCTGTGGGGGGAGTCAGCCCATTTAGGGAGGTATAAAAATGGCCTATGGGGGACATTCAGCAGCTACAAATGGAGGAATTGGAGAAGTCAGTAAGAGGAGGCCAAAAGCAAGACATTTTTCAGGCAAGCTACATGTCAGCAGGGGAAGGTGGGGCAAAATAATTTGAAATCCATGATTGGTTCATTTTAATGAAGGTTAGATCATCAACATTTTGGGTAGCCAGACGTGTCCTTTTTTCAGTCAGTATTTAACCAGCAGCACTGAAGACTCTTTCTGATAGCACACTAGCAGCAGGGCAAGCGAGCTCCTGTAATGCATATTCTGCCAATTCAGGCCAGGTGTCTATTTTAGATGCCCAGTAATCAAAGGGGAATGACCTGTGAGGGAGAACATCGATAAGGGAGGAAAAGTAGTTTGTATCCATACTGGACAAATGCTGTCTCCTGTCACTTTGAATCGATGCAGCAGTACCTGTCGTGTCAGCGGTCATTGCGAAATCACTCCACAACCTGGTCATAAAACCCCTCTGTCCAACGTCACTTCGGATTTGTGCACCTCTAACACCTCTGCCATGTTGGCCCCTACGGCTCGTGTGAGAACCATCAAAGCCGCTGTGTGCTGGGAATGCCTGAACCAAATGGTCTACAAGAGTTGCTTGTTTGTTAGCCAATATTTGCTCAAGGTTCTCATGTGGCATGATATTTTGTAATTTTCCTTTATATTGTGGATCCACGAGGCAGGCCAACCAGTAATCGTTATCGGTCATCATTTTGATAACGCGGGGGTCCCTTTTTAGGATATGCAAGGCATACTCAGCCATGTGGGCCAATGTTCCAGGTGTCAATTCACTGCTTGTGTTGGGTTGAGAAGCACTTTCTTGCAAATCAACATCACTTGTGTCCTGCAGAAACCCTGTACCTGACCTTGCAAAGCCACCAGTTTCTATTGCCCCTTGAGAAGCATCTGGATCGCCCCCAGGTTAGGGCAATGGGGTACTCAGCACCGGGTCCTTCAGTTCAGGGGATGTCACGGTGGCTGACCCGGTCCGTGGCCCTAGGGGAACGTCCGTTTGATAGATGGGGAAAGGTCTTTAAAGGGATAATGTTCGTGACGCCACCTGTGGTATTCGGTCAGGGTGACCGACGCTGCTTAGGGGTCCACTGGGGTGATTTGATGGCAGCTAGATGGCATACCTTCCCACAGGTGAAGTGTATCCCCAGGGCTTCCCAGAAGTGTAGGTGGTGATGGTGGATGATGTACGGCTCAGTGAATAACGAGGACACAAGGTTGCAGTCTCTTTACCTTTACTGGAGGCTTCAGCATCCACAGTCCAGGGCACAGACCACAGGGTAGGCAGAGTCCAGCCAGTCTGAAGGCAAATCCAGAGTCCCCTTTTCCAGGTGGAAATCAGTAGCCTTCCTCTAGCGCCTGTGTGTTGTAGTACCTCCCTGCTGAGCTTCTCGGTAAGGTCCTCACAACTGTTGTAGATGTTCTAGATGTTATGTCTTCCTCTCTGTCCCCCAGGTGATATGGATAGGACAAACCCATATGACTGATGGCCTGAGGCTTTTTACAGGGACCCTAGAGGCGCCCCGACCTCCACAGTTGCCACCGTGCCTCCTGGGTATTAAGGTCGGGCAGCTGACTTGGAATCGACTGTCCTGCCGGTCTCTGGAGAAAGGCTTGGAGACGGTTGCTCCCTCGGTGTTCCGGCCACCGGCTTCTGCGCCTCAGAAGGAGGCAGCCTATTACAGGGCAGAACTCCTTCTGGTTTTATCTCCTTGTGCTATGACTTCGTTTCTCACCTGCTACAATACAATTCTCTTCGTGTCCTTTCTTAGGATGCTGCCGCACGTGGGGCAGGCGCAGCTCTGTAGCCTTCTATCTAGGCCTCTGGCAAGATCCCACCCCTGCCAGGGACCCTCTGTCTGCAGCTCAGATGTTCCTCCTTTCCCCCTGTCTGCCTGACAGGTCTTGCCTGATCAAAGCCCAGCCAGCTTCTCTCTAACTTTCTATCCAGCCCACCAGTTTTACCCTTTTGTGAGGAGTGCCCTAGTAGATAGGAGCAAGGCTCCCCCTGGTGGACTGGAGTGTGAAGGGTGGTGTATGGTTTGTGATACCTGGTAGGAAGATCTCCTTTATTGCCATCAGACATAATATCAATCCCCCTGGTGGGAGAATAACATTACTGCAACAACCAGGACTTTGGGGTGCTGCACTCCCCCCTGTTAAATCCAGTACTCCCGGACTGGGAAAAGAAAACAACAATTACAGGTTAACTAAAGACATGCAAAATTTTGAAATGCTATAAAACAAGTTAATATAACAATGCTTCCCTTTATGGGAGGTGAGAACACTTGAACGTTACAAACAAAAACATATTTACATTGCCAGCTTACTTCTGTAGATTGACCAATTACAGATGCACTAACTAACTATGAAATACTATTACCCGTACAGGTATACTATCTATTAACTACTAAGTGCAATTAGAAAACAGTCCCTAAGTGCAAATACAAAACAGTATTTTTCTTCCCTTAAGTGCGAGTACCCTCTAAGGGTATACTATATAACCTTTAAGTGCAAATTAACATTTTCTTTATTCTCTTCTTTACATGCAGGACTATCTATCTACCCCTACGGGCTCACTGCATTTTCTTCCTTCAGTTTATTTAACCTCAATTTTATTTAAAGTACATCATTAAACATTTCCTATTCTTGGCTACATACTATCAGCTATGTATAAACATTATTACTATCTAACTATCTAAGACAACATTATCACTCTTGGGCAAAGTGTAACAAACTAACATTCCCTTTAAGAGGAAACCCAAGTCTTTTTCCTGAGGTAGTGTAAAATAATCACATCATCAATACTCAAGTCAGTTTAAAGGTGATGTGATGCAAGATGAGGGACCTGTTACGAACCCCCGAACGTTGGTCTTGGGTGGGCTACAAGACGTGTAATCCTGACCCGGAATTCTGCCGCACCAACGGGTTTTTCTTCAGGTCTGTGAAGCAAAGCAGTTATTTTTACAGCATAATTAACAGCAGTTTCTGTTAAGAGGCAGTCTCTGTAAAAGCCTCCTATGTAAAACCAGTGGAAAGCACCCTTAAGAAGGTGCAAACTATATACAAGGACAGTTTGTGATCATGCAACAGTCCATGATTCTGCAGTTCTTTAGTAAAAGTAAGGAAACTTGTGCAAAAACATAGGATCCCTTTAAACAGGGGATCCCTTTAAGAGTTAACCTTGGATGGGTTCAAGCAGCAAAGAACGAACAGTTAACTATTTGAATTCGGTGTTTCGAGGTTTATTTAAACCATTCAGGAGGTAGCACTGGTGGGGGTAGTCCTTTCAGATATTGGCGACCACCTGGTAGCACATAGGGAGCTCCCTCAGTCCAGTTGGGGGTCTGAGTGTCCACTGTGTTTCCATTCAGGGAGAACTTTTGCATGGGTCACCACTAGTGTTGAGCGATACCGCCCGATACTTGAAAGTATCGGTATCGGATAGTATCGGCCGATACCCGAAAAGTATCGGATATCGCCGATACCGATACCCGATACCATTACAAGTCAATGGGACACCAAGTATCTGAAGGTATCCTGATGGTTCCCAGGGTCTGAAGGAAAGGAAACTCTCCTTCAGGCCCTGGGATCCATATTACTGTGTAAAATAAAGAATTAAAATAAAAAATATTGATATACTCACCCCTCCGGAGGCCCCTGGACATCACCGCTGGAAACCGGCAGCCTTCTTTGCTTAAAATGAGCGCGTTTAGGGCCTTCCATGACGTCATGGCTTCTGATTGGTCGCGTGCCGCTCATGTGACCGCCACGCGACCAATCACAAGCCGTGACGTCATTCTCAGGTCCTAAATTCCTAGAATGAGGATTTTAGGGCCTGAGAATGACGTCACGGCTTGTGATTGGTCGCGTGGCGGTCACATGAGCGGCACGCGACCAATCAGAAGCCGTGACGTCATGGAAGGCCCTAAACGCGCTCATTTTAAGCAAAGAAGGCTGCCGGTTACCAGCGGTGATGTCCAGGGGCCTCCGGAGAGGTGAGTATATCAATATTTTTTATTTTAATTCTTTATTTTACACAGTAATATGGATCCGATACCGATTCCCGATACCACAAAAGTATCGGATCTCGGTATCGGAATTCCGATACTGCAAGTATCGGCCGATACCCGATACTTGCGGTATCGGAATGCTCAACACTAGTCACCACGGGAGTTGGCTCAGTAGCCACAACAGTTTCAGTCATGGTGACAGTGCAGGTGGTAATCCGAGTAGCAGTGTATGTTGGGGTGACAGTGGTCGTGGTAGTCGTAGCAGTGGTTCTGACGCAAGGTGGCGCAGTTGCCACAGGAGACAATTTAGCTGGAGCTTTGGCATGTTGTGCCACAGTGTCTCTTTTCTTGTGTACATTTAAAGCGAACCAGCCTTTTTCACCGAAATGTCTGGTGTAGGTAACGGTGTCTCCCGGGTAAAGGTCTCGGTCTGGGTGGCCTTCCCAGAGGTGGGATTCCACGTTCCTTCTGTTTACAAAGACCTCAGCATACAGTCCTTGCTCCTTGATGAAGCCCCATCCCCTCGGAGTTTGAAGGCTACAACTGTGCCCTGCTTACGCGGGGTCTGGTGGGTGGTGCGGTCCTTGCGGGCCTTGGCCTTGACTGCTAGGTCGCGTTGATCATGGGCCTTGCGTTGGGCCTGGTGTCTCTCCTCCGTCTCCTCCCACTGACGGGCAAGCTGGGCCTGTAAGTACTCCCAGCTCAGAGCCTCAACTGTCTCTCCTTTTTGTGTTTCTGCACCGGGGAACCCCATGAAATCCGGTCTGGTATTCAGCCAGCGGTACACAGTCCGCTCCATGTACATCTCACCCGGCAGGGTGGTGGGCGCAATCGGGGCCTTCAAGAATTGCTCCATGCCCGTGGCCTGGTCCCAGGGCTTGAGCCGCTGTACGTGAGTACCGCGGGGAGGTGGCGCTGTTATGGGGCCTACCAGTAGGTCTTCTGTCACTGGGGCAGGGTCAACGTCCTTACCTGCCGCAGCAGTGTTCTCGGTGTCAGCTGGCTCCATTGGCGGTGTCATCCGCGATGGAGTTGGCAGCGGCTCCAGTAGCGGAATCGATGATGGTGCCGGTGGATCCTCCGCAGGCGTCGTCCGGTATGGGGCCTCAGCATTCACCCGCAGCTGCAGAAGCTGATCAATCAGCTCGTCCACTCCGGCCTGCAGGGAGTCGGCGTCAGCGGTGGAGGCCTGGTTACGGTGCCCCTCCGGGTAGCTGGGGGAGTCCTCTGCTCCAACCCCACGCTCTGGTTCTGGGCAGCTTGCCATGGCATCCTCCACGTGGCTTGCCTCTTCCTCATCCTTTTCACGCTCTCTCCTTCTGGGGCGGTTTCGTTTTTGTTGTCTCCGCCCGCCATTGAGGATCAGGTGGCAGATCTCGGCTGCTGACGGACACGTCCTCAAGGTACAAAGATATTTAGACTGGGCGGCCATTATCCTTCGCGCTTCTCAGTTTGTCTACGCCCACAACTCCACGCCCTTCTTCTTCTCCTGCGCTCCTCATAGTGCTGTAAAGGCGGCTGTTTTGGCGGGAATTTTGGCGGTCTTTTGCAATACACAGTCTTTAAGCAAATCACAGTTCCAAATACAGTTCTGGCACAGTTCTTAGGCGCACATGACCCGATTTTCAGTCGTAAGTAGATCCTGTTCCTAACGCCAAAATGATGGATCGCCCCCAGGTTAGGGCAACGGGGTACTCGGCACTGGGTCCTTCAGTTCAGGGGATGTCATGGTGGCTGACCCAGTCCATGGCCCTAGGGGAACGTCCGTTTGATAGATGGGGAAAGGTCTTTAAAGGGATAATGTTCGTGACGCGACCTGTGGTATTCGGTCAGGGTGACCGACGCTGCTTAGGGGTCCGCTGGGGTGATGTGATGGCAGCTAGATGGTATACCTTCCCACAGGTGAAGTGTATCCCCAGGGCTTCCCAGAAGTGTAGGTGGTGATGGTGGATGATGTACGGCGCAGTGAATAACGAGGACACAAGGTTGCAGTCTCTTTACCTTTACTGGAGGCTTCAGCATCCACAGTCCAGGGCACAGACCACAGGGTAGGCAGAGTCCAGCCGGTCTTAAGGCAAATCCAGAGTCCCCTTGTCCAGGTGGAAATCAATAGCCTTCCTCTAGCGCCTGTGTGTTGTAGTACCTCCCTGCTGAG